>NW_026054546.1:0-600000 GCF_022478715.1 Daldinia decipiens
TCCTTCACAATGACTCTTTCACCATTGTTCCCTGCCCCTTAAATTATTTTTTCAATTTAAATTTTGTGTTTTTTTAAAAAAAACCTATTCTTATGGGGGGCCCCCCCCCCCCCCCCCCCCCTTTTTTTTTTTTTCTACCTAGGTAAGATTTTAACTGTAATCGGATTTACATGAATACATCGATGATGGTATATATTGGAGATATAGGGCTGTGACTCTACTCACATAGGAAATTAGTATTGAATTGTCAGGATTCTAGATGTCTCATCTGAAACCCTGACAGCGGGTAAGAGGTAGTATTTGTATGTAGTCACGGGGCTCTGCGTGTAGGGACTTGTCTATTTAGTCTATTAGAATACCTGTCTCTGGTACTACAAATCAGGCTTCATTAGTCTTACAGCAATAACTTACCTAGCTAGTAGTGTATTCTAGTCAATTGATAATAGGGCGATTAGATCCCATTAGTCACAACTGTGAAAGAGTCCAAACACCAAGGTAGGCGGTGTGACAATGCGTATTCTGACTTAGCCCTAGTTAGTATATCGCGGACATCTTTTATGCAAGCAAGATGGACGCTAAATTTCTGGACTAAAGCATCAATGAACTTTGATACGGTATAGCTTGCCATCAGAGGCACAAGTAGTACCTTTTATAACTTCATATTGCTATTAGGATTGTAACCATATATAGTGCCACGAACATTGAAAACGCCATAGAGACAGCTGTTATGTGCCAGTCACTCGACAGCTATTTTCAAGTTTATTCTGAAATGGGGACACCAGTTACGTATGACTAGCTCTGCTATTAGATTGATTCAATAGAATATCGCTGATTCTCCTTATAATCAGCCCTTCAAGTTGAAGATACCTCAAAGCGTATCTCATATTGACCTTCAACGCCATTACATGACTTACATGATTAATGGCTGGCGAGAAACTCACCGAGACTATAGCGCTTGGCATTTCATGTAAGAGATAACTGTAGCAACTCGGTTCTTTACGTTGCCTAGGACAATTAAGACAAAACCGCCACGGCTACGTACGAAACATGAAGAGGGTATCCCGAATTAGATATACCGCCTGGTACGTACTCCCTAACAGTATTCCCGTTGACTAGGTACTGAAGACTTCGTCGGGACCAGCGCATATGCTACACTCGGGCATAACTCTAAGTCAAGACTATTTTAATATATCAAGCTAGCTTCCGTTCCGCTGTAAAGCACGACGGGGCCACGTGGGCGTTTCCCTATGCCATCGCTACGCCACCGCCACCACGCCGACTTGGATCGGCATCACAACCCTGTCTACATACTACCTAGCCATCCGTCTACAGACTACCGAACTTTGCACCCGAAGCAAAACAACCGAGCGCCGTCATCGAAAAAAAAAAACCACACACCGATGAAGCTATCCCCGAGCAAGGGGCCTCAACTTCCGCCACACCGGCTCGCCTAGCACTCGAGATTGGCCTAAGAATACACCCTGCGCCCCTTCTACTATATAGGTAGGTAATCATCTCACCTCAGCAGCTACCTACGTACTTGCTATATACATATTGTCAGTGTTGCGCCACCTCCAACAATTACCTAGGTATACCTACCTGCATCTACATTTAATTGCGTAGGTACATATGTAGTGGCGAAAAAGCCGCCCCTGTCTAGCGTTCAGCCACGACCCCCGCCGACACTAAACGGGCGTTCCGGAAAGCCGCGGAGATGCGGCGCCGAAGCAGGTATCCGCTTGTGCCGGCATCGGCGGCGGCCAGCCTGCCTCCGATAGGAACCGCAAGAGTAGCGCCTCCGCGCTAGTTAGTTTAGGCACCTATGTACATGTAGTCAGGCCCATCCCGCAGACGCGTTTTCTCTCGTATGTAGGTCCCTAGGTAGGTACATAACATGCCACTATGTATAGGTACGCAGCCTCTCGCGCGTCAAAGGTTTTGTCGTGGCAACAGCCTCGGATGTCAGGAGTAAAGGCAGAAAGGGTATCGTTTTATGTGGGGGTGTCGCCTCCCCTCCCTCTACATATGTAAAAAGGAAGAGCTAGGCAGTTTAGCGGCTACAGCCGGATCCGCCAACCTGGTTTTGGCGTCGGCGCAGCGTGCTAGGGCTAGCGTCGGACTTGCCGCCTTCGGCTTTTACATTGAACATGGCTACCTGCCTTAGGTAGGTACCTATGTACCTATACGAGAGTAGGTATACAAAAGTATGTACCTAACATTGATGGGAATCTTCGATTGCTCAGATCGAGTTTATACAGGTAGGCACTTCGGAGTCTCACCGACCCTCCAAGCACAGGTCATTGCGTACCATGCCGGTAAACCCAAGCAGGCATGCCGCTAAGTACGGTAGCTAAGCTGCTGGGACGTCACTGGGATATTGCTGGAAGGGTGTCATTGAGAGCCCGAGATTGGCTGCGGCACTGTCCCGGAGTAGTATAGCGGTTAAAATAAAAGAAGGCTACCACACTTCATCTTTATCTTTATCATCATAAATGACGAACGCTGCAGTCCATGCGTTGGATTAGAAACCCAAGTAGGTAGTAAATCGTGATCTGAAAAATCAACTCGGATTAATCAATCTACTCGGTGGAAATCCTCCGTTATTGCCAACGGCTTTGCAACCGAGCTGCCCGAAGATTGGGCACTCAACTCAACTATGTCAACCATGCGACTCAACTATGCGTATTGAAAACACCTAAACGCCGGGGCTAAACAAGATCCCTTTCTAATGCCCGTGATATGCACGCTACCCGACCGATCCCTCTGCCATTAAAGAAAAAAAAACGCCCGTAGTCACCTTGCCGCTGATGCATCCCACACCAATGGCATAACCTCCCCCCCTCCCCCTTGCCCCTCAATGGAACTCGATATCGAAATTAGTATACTCGAAAGTTGGGTATCGTAGGCCGAAAAGAAATCCAACAATGATACCATCATGCAATGCATGAAATTTGAGCAGAAATATGCATCTGTACCGTAGTTCCAGTCTATCCTGGAAGTTTCTAGTCTATGTGAATGTTGTATGTATATCCCGTTGTTGCGGGGAAAGTTGTTGCCGTGATTAGATCTGTTGTCTCGTGTATCATTAATTAGGCCTGGAGAATTCTCTCTGAGAAGTTGATGTAAGGGCGAATCCGGATTCGCAGATACCCCCGTATCTGAAAAAAGATATCTATATCCCTAACGGAGATATGCGATTCCAACCCCATCAGAAGGTACTCCAGTTCCAGTCCCGTGGAACGCTCATCGCGATTTCCTGATGATGGCTATGCTGACCTTGGATTGCCGTCGGGGCCGAAGCGGCTGGGCTCGTAGGTGCGGTTTGCGATTCTCTACCGGTAGAAGACGTGTCGCTAGAAGCCTGGCTATTTGTCCGACTACGCCACGCTCTGAACTCTGAAAAGCAATGAGAACATGCGCGGCTCGGAGTGCCTCTCGGGTTATAATTCGCGTTTTGATCGAGAGGAACATCGTATGCCGAGTGCGAATCGCAGAAGATGTTGCCACATTTCCGACAGTGATGACGGCGTGTCCAGTAGTTGAAGTGGCGCATACAGGAGGGCTCGTCGCAGATAGTTGATTCCGGGTCGGGCTAAATTTACGACGTCAGCTGGAATTCTTGTAATACCATAGAAGTTGAATGAGGTCATGTGTTGACATGTCGCAGTCTGTAAGGCTGCATATCTGAGACACAGCCTGCCGATCAGGACTTACCTTCCAGTGCTGCCGCGTGGGTTGCGCCGTCGGCTTTGGAAACATATCCAGGTCCCATTCATCATCATCTACACACTTTCCGCTGTCACCTGTAGTACGACGGCTCAATCGGCTAAGAGCGCCCAATCCGGTCAAGCTGATGAAGCTGCTGTTAGACGATACCGGATTATCATCTTCCTGTGCTTCCGTCTTCCTCCCAATCTTGTAGGGGTGCTCGGTCGGTCTTAAAACCGCGGGCATGTAGAGCGGTCGTAAACGCTGACGATGGTACGGTTTGGGGGAGGTAGGCGAGGCGTTGGTAGAGGTGCTCAAGGGCGAGATCTGTTGAGAATGGTATCCTTGAGATGGATAGGTCGGGGATTGCGACGGCGCGGTAGGCGTTTGGCGATAAGGATAGAAATGCGGCTGCGGCTGCGGCTGCTCAGCTGGCCTGGGCATTATGAAGTCGGTTGCCATCCTTTTTTCGCAGCCGCGCACGGAATCCAGCGTGTAAGACACGGTGTCGGTAGTGTTTTTCGAGGGGGTCAAGTAGGATAGAATAATAAAAGTAAAATAGGGAAGGTTAAAGTTGGCGAATGTTGAGAGAGCGATAAGCGGAGTAAGCCGTCGCAAAACCAAATTATTGTGTAATAATTATTGCTCAACCAAAGACTCCCCCCAAAAAAGAAATTTTTAGTTTATTAAGACCAGGCAAAATAAATAATGCTGGTCTGTCCCAACTTTTGACTTTGTACGAGTCGTAAAGTTGAGTTAATCAGCGGTCGAGGTTATTATCGGGAAGCTAATGACTTGGACAGAAGGGTGTGTTAGAAGGCTCGATTCTAACTCTAAAAAGAGGTGGCTGCACGGGTGGTGACTGGAGGATGAATAGTTCCCCTCGCGCTTGTGATAAGGGTGTGAGGTAAGGTAAGCTTAAATCAGAGATAAGTGATAAGGTAGAAGGTAGAAGGTAGAAGGCATTAAAGATTCGCAGGCTACCAGATCTGAGGCATCAGAGCGAATACCTGCTGCATAAGATAAAAGGTGAGGTAGGCGATATGATTGATATGATATGTAAGGGAGGACAAAAAGATACAATAGGGGAGGAGGGATGATAATAACCTTCTGTCAAGTAGCAAAGTACGTACTTCGTACCTACTACCTAGGTTCCAAGAACCGCACTAAAGAGAGAAGTTCCCCGACGCAATAGTCGACCGGTCGTGGTGGCACCGGGGTGGCACTTGGTGGGCCGGGAACCCCTCGATACATCAAGCGGCGTCCACTTACGTAGGATTTGAGTCCATCCTGATTGGCCTAGTTGAATTAGCTAAGTCTGGTAGACACAATTCGTACTGTGTTTATACTCGAAATGCACTTGGCTTTTACTCTTTTACATACTCTTGCCCTGCCCAACTTCTTTTTCTTTCCACTGCATTGATTTCCCTCGCGACTATTACGCTGCATCATTCTTGTTGCCAAGTTTATAACGCCAACAAGGCTAAGGATATCCTGGCTAATGCAAATTATTATCATTAACTACCTAAATATGCAAACAATCTAGAGTTGGTGCAAGTTGCGCCGCTTCAAATTCATCCTTCCCCTCCAAGCCCAAACGCCCCCATGGCCCGGCACAGTATCTGTTTTGGCTTGCTCGCCTGTCCCCTTACCCAATCTGTCCAAGGTCGCTGGATACCGATCTTCGGCGGTTCAAAATCCGTTAACTTACGTTAGGTTTTCCTGTTGGACCCTTCCAGCCCTTCATTTCCTTACAATCTATTTCACGATGTAGAAGACATTGTGGGATACCCCTCCGCAATCATCAGCAAATAATCATGTATTCCACCCAAGACGAGTGGAAGAGTGGCCGGTGATACTAATTTGAGCAATCATCTCATCGTTCTTCCTACATCAAGATTAACTCACCTTGAGTCCGATTCCCAGGAAAAAAGCAAGCGGTCCGTTACAGTTGACGTGCAGGACGTTGTTTATTATAGGAATTTGTGTGGCACGTCGGCGCGTCAGCCATCCTCTATTCCATTCGACCACTACTACGACTAACCTGGGTGCAATCTATCGCGATGTAACAGACCGTAGCTCACAGTAGGTGGGTATTCTGTATACTGTTGTAAGTGTCTATCGATTGTTACCTACATGCGTCGATGAAGAAGTTGGGAGGCCTGTTGCGGTGACCTCACGATGTGAAGTTGACATTTGTCAAGACTTAACTTTGCGTTGTTTTCAAGAGATCCGGTCGGACGACGGCAATGCAGATCTACATATGTATGTATTCCGTAGGTCCTAGGCCCTTGGTGACTTGACTCCACCACGATCCGACCTCCCGCAGTGCTGTTTCTCTTTTCCTCACGTGCACATAACTATATCATTTTTATAGAGTAGGTAGTTACCTATTAAGTCAAATCCTTTCTTTAAGAATTACGGAATAGAGAGTATACAAACCGATAGACCGCTATTTTATTTCCTGGTGGCAAAACAAATCGAGATTTTTCGAATATTTTTAAGATCAGTAACACGTCGTCCGATAGAGATGGCACTGTTGACAATATATTAGTACACATGTAGTCTAATATTTCTTTTTAACGCGGCGATGGAAGCGCTACAGTCCGGTTACAGTGTTTGCGCTTCTGCAGGTTTATCTTTCAGTCTTCGCTGATTGGAGGCTGCAACTTCACTAATGCGAGTGCGTTTGGAATGCTTGGGCTTTAAAGTCGAGGCTCCAGCTCTTGTATAACCGTGTCCGGGTTGTCGAGTTAAGGAGCCGGGGGTCTGCTTGACCGCCAAATTAATTAATGTATTATATGCACATTATATGCACATTATATGCACTTTGTATGGCTGACAGTCCAATAGCAATAACTTTCTGTGCTGATTCGCCTGTTGTAATCATCAACTTCACGTGCCTTTTTGTTCGCGCTGTACTTCGTATACGAGCATGGCTCCGAAGCATCGCTTATGTCTGACAGACTAATGGATCTTGATAACGCAGGCCTCGTGCTTTGACATCATACTCGTTGGCTTACACGCTGTGACGTCGAGTATACGCGGATAGGTATAGGTAGTGTATATATATACTTTGGTTTTAATCACCCCGCTAGTTAGCGATATGCAAGATCTCTGAAGATCACGGCCTCTTGGATTCTCGACCTATGCGTCTTTTCTTATGATACATATTACGGACAAGGTTCTAGGATCCACACAGTTAAAAGGCGATAGCCCCGAATATAGTGGGAAAAGGGTCTTCAAAGTGGACCTGAATCTCGGGTTTGTTATCGCCGAGGTATGATTGGCCCTCACTTTCAGGTTAACCCATGCTTGGCAAAGGCTTTCCAACTCAGTGACCGGCAGCAATGGCGGGGTTAATGCTGGTGTCTCAACTTAAACTCCCCGCAACACAACCGCAGACGACTCTTACTCAGTAGCCCTCTCCTGCAAGAGCTTCACAAGCAAATATCATTCGATATTGGCGTAATAATACCGATGGGGTGACTACCCACACATGCCAGCTGATTAGTAGGAATGGTAGAAGTGGCATATTATGCGTGTATAATATAGTTACATATGTTCATGATGAAGGTCTGAAGTATAGATCCTATTAGTTTGGTCCTATCGAGTCATCTTGGGCTCCATCTACCCAACGGCCACTCTTACCCCCCTCCTTTAGAATGACTCTCAACCCTTGGATGCTCATCCCCTTATCTACCGCCTTGCACATGTCATATACAGTTAACGCTGCTGTAGAAGCCGCCGTAAGAGCCTCCATCTCCACCCCGGTCTTGCCTTCGCAGGCTACGGTAGCCTCGATCTCAACTCGACCATTTTTGCCATCCTCTTCTTCGAGCACAACAAGATCTACGGTGACCTTGGTAATAGCAATGGGATGGCATAACGGAATGAGATCAGATGTTCGCTTTGCAGCCATAATACCGGCCACGCGAGCCACCCCTAGAACGTCGCCTTTCTTGATTTGATTCTCCTTTATGAGTTTGCATGCCAACTCGGTTGTAAAATAGACGCCGCAGGCTGCCTTGGCGACTCTCTTGCTAGGTGTCTTGTCTGAGATAGAGACCATGTGGGCAGAACCAGACTCAGATACATGTGTCAATCTAGTTGTGTCATGCTTCCTATCAGGTCGTGAGCTGCTAAGTGAGAAGCATCGTAATTGCTGCCCATTAAGGAAACGGGTTGGCACTTTAAGCAGCCAAGGGGAAAGCTGCTTAGAAGCAAGCGGTACGACAGGAGGATTTTTGATAGTATCCCAAGCCGAAACTTGAGAGCGATTGGCTGGGATATATTGCTGCGAATCTGCCAGATAACCATTCAGTTCGAGTCCTCCTAGACGTTCCAAGTCAAGCAAGACTTGCACCTGGCCGCAATCCTCCGAGGGTTCGTTTTCGCGCGCCAGGAGTGGTCACCCACCTATGAGTATCATGGGCCTATTCTTCATATGTTCCAATTCACCGATGCCCGCGTGCTTAGCCTTTTTCCTCTTTACAGCCATACCTATGACCTCCAAGAGTTTACGCTCATTAGGTGCTATGCCAAAGGAAGCTGGTTCTTCTGATATTCGCCGTCGCCTGTCCATCGCTATAGTCCTCATTGCCTCATAAGTTTCTTGGTCGATCGGATCGCCGCCATTGGATTCCCTTAATATATCTCGCAACGAGACTTCTGCATTGCCAAAAAGACAAACTTTAAGATTTCCATCGCTTGTAATGCGGAGACGGTTGCAGGTTCCGCAGAAATTATGTGTCATGCTGGTAATAAAACCAATCCTACCCACAAACCCGGGGATCTTGTAGGTTTTGCTGGTATCATTCTTGTGATCTCGTACCTTCTCGAGACCGGGGTAATTCTGGCGAATACGATCCAGCATTTCGGTATAACTGAACATTTTACCCTTGTTCCACTTATTGCCATCGAATGGCATGTATTCGATGAATCTCACTTCAATATCTTTCTCTCGAGTCATCTCAACGAAAGGAATAATCTCTCGGTCATTGATACCTCGCATGATAACCGCGTTGACCTTAAGCTTAAGACCAGCCCCGTGCTTATTCAGCTCGAAGACTCTCTCGATGCTTTTCATCACGGCATCGAATCCTTTCCGCCGGGTCATAATTTGAAATTGCCATGGATCTAACGTATCCAGGCTTAAGTTAACACCCGTTAAACCGGCCTCCACCATTCTCTCCAGCTTTCGGTGAAGAGCTATACCATTAGTCGTAAGACAGATTTGTCTGAGGCCGTGTGACCGAAGGGCGCCTATCTGCTCCATCAGAGATAGGATATCCTTTCTGATAGTAGGCTCACCGCCGGTGAGGCGGATTTTGTTCACACCCTGGGAAACAAATAGAGATGACAGCATCACAATCTCCGGCGTTGTTAGTAGTTCCTTTGGAGGGGAGAGAGGGACGCCTTCCTCTGGCATACAGTAGATACACCGAAGATTACACCGTTCCGTAAGCGAAATGCGCAAGTAGTCGTGCTGTCGATGAAAAGTGTCGGTAAGAAAATCGGAGAATGGCTTTGCATCTTTCAGCAGTTCGCGGCGTGAGAACGGAACGGTTGGCGTCTCAACCGGATTCGCCGGCTCCGGTATGGTCTGAACGGCGGCGGCGGCAGCAGCAGTAGTGATTCGTCGAAGAGGCTCAGTGCGACATTTTCCGAACCGGGGCTGCAGACCCTCCGATACGGTCCGCGCCCAACGAGGCGGGAAAGCCCTGTACGTCATATTGAGGATATGTCCTACTAAATCAAGATTTTACGGGGAATAAGGCATCATGACCATGTTGGTTTCCCTTTTTTGTATATAAGACAATAATTGAGAAATCTGCCATATACTAGCCTTTGAGCGATTTCAATAGATGTTATAATTCAAGGTTCCGGAGCGTTGCCACAAGCGCGGAGATGTGTATAACTAAGATGAGTAAGCAACGGATTAAAGACCAAAGCCGGACAAGCATGAGGAAGGTGGATCAGGACCTATGTAATCCCTAACCCGCCAAAAAAAAAATAATAAAATAAAAACCACATTAGCCATGTACCTACCTACCTATTACAATTGAAAGTCAACAAATAGTGGACCTGCCACTTACATACCTATGTACATAGTACATACCTTACCCACAAATACAGCACCTAGGTACCAGCCTACGAGATTGTAAGAGTCCTCCTCCAAACCCCCCAATTGAATACCTACCTACCTACCTAATACATACTAAAGCTGAGAGCTCGCAACGTCTGACCAATCATCAAGTCATATCATCAAGTCTTATCAAACAGTTCCCTATCAACTACTTTTGAGCTGACAAGTTAACTGGTTGTGGTGGTTGCGGCTGATCATCCTAAGCTGTGGCAGCCGTGCCTTGCCGTGCGTTGACGTGGTTATGACTGTACCCTCACGAAACCAATTCTGACCGGTTTCATTGTCAAGCTGTATAATAACCAGCATTAAACCCGGAACTAACTCAACCAGAGACATAGCCATCATAACATGCGTTTTTCAAAAGCCCTTCAGTGTAGGACTTCACCCCTAAGTTATACGATAACAAACCATTATCTTTCTGTTATCTTTCTGTCATCTTTCTGTTTAATTTTATTGTACAATACCCTAAGCCAGCTACTGATTCTAGCCGCTAGCATCGCCTCACTGTTACCCGAGCCCAGATGGCGAGCTCATTGCCACGCTCTTGCCATCAAGTATTGTTGTACGAGCTATCAAGTCCTTAGATGTCCTACGAAGCATCAAACTACCACCAGATCTCACGGGCGGCGTATCAAGTTTCATTTGGTCGCCTTCCTCCACACGATTATTAGTGGCTGTTGTCGATCAGATACATGTATTTTCGGCCCGAGACGGCAATTTTCATGGAACCGTTAGGATTCCTTCTTCCGCCACCAAGCCTACCTTCGTCGATTTTGGAGCTGCTGATCACGAAATTTGCATTTGGTCGCCTTTCGGCATCAAGCTAACCGTTATCAATCTTGCAAGCTCAAAAGCAGTAGAAATTGCTAACCCCAAATTTTACAATGCCGCCTCTGCGACGAAGGGATACTCCTTTCGGGCGAGCTCGCATCACCTTGCGTTACTCACAAGGTCTTCCGGCAAGGACATGATTAGCATACACTCGCCAGAAACGAGGTACATTGAGCGGTCCTGGTATCCTGACACCATCGATGCCCAAGGATTAGCTTGGACTCCAGACGGGAGGTGGTTGGTGGTGTGGGAATCATCTGCCCAAGCCCCCAGGGTCCTTTTCTACACTTCTGACGGCCACATTTTCAAGGATTGGAGAGGTCCCCTCCCATGCGAATCTCAGGACATGGGCCTTCAATATAGTGCAGGTGTTAAACTAGTCACTCTGAGCCCAGATGGACGACATGTCGCAATTGCTAACGGTTCTGCTTGCACATGCATCCTAAATACTCCATCTATGGTGGAAGCCATGCGGCTCCGGCATCCTCAGGTTGTCCAACCGAAAGATACATTACAAGTAAGTCGCCCCTTTGGCGGGGTTGTGTGACAGTCTCCGTTAACTGGAAAGATCTGGCAAGAGCAAAATACATTTCCAAATACTGCATCGTTCTCGTCGCCAGCATTCATCAAAGCCACCCAGATGGTGACCCCCGAATGGACAGCATTGAATAGCCTTCAGGAACCTGTGTCAGGCTGTAATTTTGCCAAATTCGACTGCTCTTCGTCCCTTCTGGCCACGAGGCTAGAAGATGCACCAGGTACGATCTGGATCTGGGATGTTTCTAGTTCCGATCTTCGGGCGGTGCTGATGTATCATTCCAATGTAACAAAACTAGAATGGCACCCTATGCAGCCCGAGCTCCTCCTCATAAGGTGCGAGGGTGATAGCTACGGCAATCTCGTGTTCGCCTGGGATCCTTTAAGCCACGGCCCGCGCTTGGTTGACTTAGCACACCGGCTTCCAGGCACGACTAGTAACAAAACGTACGCCACATGGCTGGGAGCAACATCAGAATCTCCTGCATTTTTCTTTAGTGACAGCGCAACCTGCATAATGGTTTCGCTTGCAGATTCCGATGGAGAAATCCTTCCCTGGCGAGATGCTTCTGCACCCATTAACACCATTAGCTATAGAGACGATATGGACATGCGGTCATCACTAAGGCCCGCATCACCCTTAGAGGATGCCGAAGACAGCATCCTAATTGACATGGACGATGATACTAGCGAGCCAGATGATACATTCCAGTTCATCACGCACTAAGCTACACAAATATTCTATCATATCTCAAACAAGTGAGATATGAGACAGGACACCCGGAACCGTGGGATTATAATTTTCAGCTCAGTTCCGAGGGCAATGTCAACTATTCCGAATGCAATAATTAGGTAGTCGTCCAGTCACGTCGAAGATACAAGGTGCCTCCAGATATTCGTACTGTTTGCGTGACGATCAGTTCAAATCTGCTACGGAGATTCGGCCAAACCGCAAATGTAAGACGCTAACGAGGAAAAAGAAAAAAGAGACCATTCGGTCTATGAGCAATGGCTAACAAATCATCTTAGGATTCGGTAATCATCGTTGTTTCGAAATGAAATTGCCGTTAGGAATACGTCTGCCAAGTCAATAGCTTAGCTACCTCTTAGGTAGATTGGAGATGGTGGGCGGCTTAAGTTGCGCAACAGCCAACAACGGGCAGCAGGCATAACCCTTGCTGTGTTACCCATGCAAGAAAACGTTCTTGGAGAGGCAATCTACTTCGAGATGTTTGCCAACCGCGGATATTCGATCCAACTTGCCGCTAGTAAGTCTAGTAAGTAGCAACATTGTACTATGTAGGAGTATTTCATAAGTCACCGCTCAAGAAAAGCCCAATAGCTAACGAGCATTAAAAGTCATGCAAAAAAAAGCCACCTCCACGATGCCCTTGCTGCAGAATGCGTGGTTTGACCATCAAAGTCGAAACAACAGATAGTTGGATGCTGGCGTTGAGAATCCCGAGGTACGTGAGCCTCAAAAGACATAGGCTACAGTTATCCAGGCCGGTGGAATCTAACAAGCCCTCGGGTTTAACTCCAGTCGTCGTGATAGGTGAGATTGTCCTTTTCTAGATTCCTTTCGTACTGCGTCAAGTTACCCACTTCAGCTAACACTCATTCTAGATCTCATCCAACGGATGATCTCCTTAACGTTAGTATTAGGATCACCCCAGTCACCGGGTACAATATGGCAAGGGAGTCACCTGCCAATGCCTCGTCAGCTTCGATCGATTCCAGATCTTGGTCCTTGGACGAAATATGAGGGTTCATTATGCCCAGCAACGTCTTGGTTTGGCTGTCTCCTTCATGCAGCTAGCGTACCTCCGTGATCAATGGCGGCCAAAATCCTATTGGACTATGCAGAGTAGCATATCTACGTTCTAACAATATGTCTATGTTTATAACCATGGTTTTCTTCACTCGCTGAAATATCCGCCTAATCGATGATGCATGTCACCGATAAAGAAAGCCTTTACCTATTGGATGTACCTGACGCGGAACGACCTATCTTGAAAGGTATTCTTGCATAAGTTTAAGCTTCTAATATATCCCCCAAACCCTCAGGCAGCAGTGCTATTCTGTGTGACCCTAGGCGATAGTGAAGAAAACAGGTCCTGGCCAGCACGTATTTTAGATCATAGGAAACCTCGTGCAACATATAAAGAGCCCCATCAGATCGTTCATACTGCTGTGCTTGTTCCACACGATTTTCTCATCAAGGGTGCACCCTACCAAACATTTTCGAGTAAAGTCTGGAAAGCTGCAGCTGTCCGTTCACGATGTCTTCGGATACCTTCTCTCATCAAGTCCCCATCAATGGGACTATTCAAACAAAAGTTCCACCAGGAAATCAAACAAACATATACTATATTCTGGTCTCAAACGTAAGTCCAACATGAATTGATGTTATCTACATCTTGCAATCTGTATTATACAGCTTCTTCGTGCTGATAATATGTGTAAAAGTTACCATGGCAAACGTCTTGGCAGCAGCTGAAAGACCATGTGCGGACCGTGAGCGCCGTTGAGCGAGTTGAAGTATTCAACGAGAGTACATCTGGCTGGGTCTCGGTTCGGGGTCGGGAGAATTATGATGCAGCTCTTCGTACGTTGACGTCCTAGGTCAAACATTTTTTTAGTAAAAATTTAACTGATAATCGATTACAGGTTTGCTTAATGGGGGTGTCTTCAACGGTCGAGCACTTCTAGCAGACGGTAAAAATGCCACAGAGCCTATTATGATCAGAGAACCTGTGGGTGTCTCTGCAACTGGAAATTCCACCTCAAAAATCTCCCATACACCGAGGTATAGAACGCCTCCCTCGACACAATACTCGGCCAGTACGCCGCCACTGATGTCGCCGCTCGCGACAGGATATGGGGAGGTAAGAATCCCCCAACCCAGACAAAAAGAGGCCAACTAACTTTCTACAGTGGACATCTCCCACAAGCCCTTCATCATACGTAACCACTTCCGCAATGGAGTGCACACCTTACAGCATATCTGTAGCTATGCCTTATGATTATAATGAGGCGTCTAACTGCTATACCTACGATACGTCGACTACTAGCTACTTAGACCAAACAGCCATGGTTTCGTCCCCTACGATGGTACAATATCCTTTTGAGGCAGCTTACTCACAGCAATATCAGATGGGTGAGTATCACGGAAACGATTACGCCATGTATAGCAATTTACCCAGCCCGGAATCTATATCAGCCAGACCCAGTGATTCCTCAAATGGCATGGTTCCCACAAAGC
Source organism: Daldinia decipiens (assembly GCF_022478715.1). Taxonomy (NCBI): domain Eukaryota; kingdom Fungi; phylum Ascomycota; class Sordariomycetes; order Xylariales; family Hypoxylaceae; genus Daldinia; species Daldinia decipiens. The sequence continues at coordinate 14,490 of NW_026054546.1, forward strand.
AGCGCAAGATTATCGTGAAGCAGCTTCAACCTTGGGTTACCTTCAACCAGGTACAAGACCTCATCCGAAAAAAAGCCGGATCCGATGCTGATAAAATTCAGCACGTTGACCTACCACTAACGGAAGGCCAAGAATCAAATAGAGGCTATGCCCTCGTCACATTTCAAAACGAAGAAGTAGCCAACAAGCTAGTTCGGCGGCTTAACGGGTACAAGTGCGACGGCCGTGAGTTAAAGGTTGATTATACCAAAGAGGGGGTATCAGAAAATGAGACGGTCCAGTCTCGGACCTCTGGGCATAAGGAGAGACGGGAAGACCGAGAGAAAAGGGAGAAGAAGGAGGTTCCTCGAGGGTTGAGTTCCAGCGACAAAAAGAACAAATCCCATAAATCTGGTGTGGTTATTGCCCACGGGTCCTCCTCCTCCTCGTCTTCAAAAAAGTCAGACGTGAAGGAGAAGCCAAGCAAGCGGCATTAGACCAACACAGTTCCCCCTAAGCTGAGCTACGATGATTTGGGCTGGAAGGGTTACACTAGGATGAAGCGATGGGTTTTCATGTTATGGGTAAGCCACGATCTGCGAAATTTTGTTATTGGCTTTCCTCCATTGCCTCCTAGATATGGAAGGCGGGTTACCTGTTGGCTGGTATACATGGTGGTTCAACTGTCGCTACCGTAATGTAACTAGGTACGCACCTGTAGATGTCCATATGAAAAAGAAATCAGGCCACTCCTTGGCTATGTCCGATAGGAAGCCCGAAACCCATCGTATAATTAACATGACCACGCCCGATCTGCCTCTAGAGTAGAGTATACTCATCATAACAGATTCATAACAGATCCAAATGCATCACCATCCCCTTTCCAGCCAATGCAGGTTCTTCCGTCCCATGCTTTGCGGGGGCCGTCATAGCATAATTTACTACGCCATCGTAATCGTCTTCAGAAATGGGCTGAACACAGACGGATAGTGAGCTCATTCTCATCGAAGCCACTCTCGCTCTCGCTCTCTCCCTCGCCCTCGCAACTATGGAAACTAGAATATGTGCTCATGCTATGGCACATGACGGATCATCTCGTGTTTCTCTCGTCCCTATAAACGCTGCATCGGCGTCGTCAGTCGTTTGTATGAGGTTATAATCCCAGAACCACACCTGCATATGCAGAACACGGCCGCAGCACCGGATATGCACGTATCTTAAAAAATCCCTCTCCCTGCCTGCCACTAGTACCCCCATCATGGGAGCTTCATACGTCGTCCCTTACCCTGGTCTGACGTTCGAGATTGCCGGGTTGCTGTTACACGGCGTCTAGGCTTGCAGATGCCCCTACCCGGCGTGCGGATCTATATGAGCCCCCCTTGCTCCCCTTGCTCCCCTTGGTTAGGTACCTCTTTTTATCACCCCCACGCACCCCAGTTGTCTTATATTAAAAATGTATCCGGGTCGCAACAGGTGCCATCCCCTCATGTCATACGTGAAGTGCGCAGGCTTGGCAAGACAAAAAGGGCTCCTAACGGCAGCGCGCTTGTTCCCAGCAAGCCCCGACTCGCCAGCCCCGGCTTCCCGTCCCCCCCCCCTCTCCTAGCCCACGCCTACTCCGCCGTTCGTTGCATGCATACATGTAATGTCTCTTCTACTCAGGTCGAGACTTGTCGATCGATCTACATCGTTGGGGCCTATGAGACCTAGAACGCGTGGGGTCGCGTCGTCTACTAAGGCATAGAGACTAACTTGCGTACGTACCTATATAGGTTAGCTGCCAATATAATATTTATTTCTTTGCTCGATACTCGGGATTCAAGGCGAAAGCAATGGCTCGACAATGCAATTGGGATTCTCCCGGTCTCGAAAGACGGCGTAGAAGGTATTCTGTACATTCAAACCGGTGTAGGTCGTATCTCGGCTATCTTGTAGTTATACCCGTGATCCCCGATGAATCTGACAGGGCCAGGTCAGCTCGGAGTTGATTCCACACCTTGAGATTGGCCTAGCCCGCGTTGCCGGTATGCAAAAGTCCTTATCAGCCAAGCCATCACGCTGTGGTGTTAGAGAATATTATGTAAACACCGCGGTGGTGTCGCGGTCAGGCCTGGTGTCACCGTCTAGAGTACAGCTATATTCCCCGTACCGAGAGGCGTGACAATATAGGTCCTGCATCCACCGACCGCTGTAATCGGTCTTGGCGACTTATTTCATACGCCACCGTTTCTTTCTCTTTTCTGCTTCTCCCCCTCCTGATTCGTCCGGCATGGCATTACAAGAAGGGGGCATAGCACCCGTGTGGTTAGTATAAATATTCGGGACAATGCGCTCGCCCGCCTTCTAGGGTCCTCTAGTATGGGATCGAACGTATCTCTGTATGATACTGGTCATTAAGGCTAGGGACTTCCCGGGAGGCTAAGTTCCGATGCGAACAATCTACGTAGCCCAAGCCATTACATCGTTCTCAGCCTTGCGATGTACCTAGCCGATCGATACGGAAAGGGGGCACATGCATGAGAATCCTCCAGGGCATATGTTGCCGGTCTAAAATTGTAGGGCTATAACATCCCCTTTTTCTTTTCTTCTTTTCTTCAGATCCCGGAGCATAGATCCCGAGGTAAATAGAACCGACTCAGACGAACACCTGCATAAAATAAAATGACATGTCATTATCTCGCCATGAAAAGAAAGCTTATAGCTTATAGCTGGGCATTGCCTCGACTACGTACGTTAGGAGGTAGACAATAAGTCGCCGACCCTGCGGTACCTGTCTGCGTCCCGTCTCCCGAACCAGCCGTATCCAACCGGCTTTCATCCAGTCTGCCAGAGAAAACGACACGATGGGGCGTACAACCTAAAGACCATAGACGCCAACTCTTTCCGAAATCTCTACGTTCCGCTGCTACGAAGTTGCTTCGCGTCGGATAGTAGATATTATCAATTACGTGGCACCCGGTTGCCTTCCCTTTTCTATACCACATTAGTTGAAATAGGGCAGTTCTCACCAACTCGTCTACTGCCTCGACTCGGCCTTCCCCGGTGCGCCACAAGAATCCCTCATTTCGACCGGAGAAAATGGGAACATGTATCCCTTCATCCGTACAAACTGCAAAAAGTACGCCCTAACTCTATGCAGCCATAACATTCCGAGCACTCGGTCTTAAGTGTTCTGTCGGATAAGGATTCAAACAGGGGTGTCGGCGATGCTGTATTCAATTCAAGAGCAGTATCACAAAACAGGCCAAGAAGAAAAGAAACGAGGAAAAAATCAGGCTGTGAAGCGGCGCTAGGAGTTACTGCCACCCCGATGTTAAGGTCCCAGAGTTGTCTCTTAAGTGATGCTCCCGTCGATTAGGGAGTAAAATATGTTGAGATATTTGCAACATTTCAAATATTGGAGGGCTCAGGAGAGAAAGAATTAGGAGGCATAGCTAATAGACGTCATAGCATCGCTACGGTTATATATAAAGTTGAATTAGAGTTATGATGAGCAGCTTAGACGATCTAATTGGATCGATCTGTGAATGAAACCCTTGCATGCCATGCCCAGCAAAATTCCCTGTCGTCGTGGATAAAATCTACGGCTCTACACTAAGCATGGATAAATCCGCACCCCAGCTTTGCCCATTCTATGGTTCTGGGTAATTCAATCAAATGGTAGTTAATATTGACTAGTGGAGTTGTCTTGGTATTTGCCAGCAAATAGCAGCCGTAGTCGAAGGCTTTGATCATGTCGCGATGAGGCCGCCCCCGGCCTACTCTTCGGTTGCAACGTAGTGGGCAAGGGTAACGGGTGGACATGGTGCTAACATTACGTCTGATGGAAGAGCGTTACAGACGAAGCTAGAGTAGAGAGCCCGTAGCTATAGATCTTTAATCCACTATTGTTTTCTACCTACCTAGGTAATTAAGAGAACCTATTCTATAGAGAAGATATTCCAAGCTTGAGACCAGCAGCACTAAGCGAAACAAGAAACGAGAAATGAAAACCATGAGAAACTCACTATTCCGCATCACTCTCCCCTTATTCTCCCTGATCGGCGAGTCCCAAGCCCTCCTACCCCCATCCCACAACTGTGCCATCAACCGCACCATCCCCATCCCCCTCCCCATGCCCCCCTCCGCCGCGCCCTCCCCACAGTCCGTCGCCGGCAACTCCGACTGCGCAGCCGCATCGGCCAGCACAGCATTCAGCCTCAGCTTCATCAGCTACGGGAACTACACCGCGCTGCCGGGCCAGGGCGAAGACGACGGGGGCCTGGTCCCCCGCCAGCTGATGTCCATGTCGTTTGCGGTCGTCAACGCCGCCAACGGCGTGTACACGGTCTGCGCGTTCCCGCTGGGCCACCTGTCCGGCGGCGGCGGCCAGCCGGCTTCTTGGGTCGACGATGCGTCGTGGCAGGCGTGTGCGGATCGCCGCGACTCCGACGGCAAGCACCGGTTTACGATCGCGACGGGCGCGGCGTTTAACCGCGCGGAGCGGTTTCTTACCGTGAACCAGACGTGGTTTTGCCACGATGAGGTTGGACGCCTGTGAGTTTTGAGATGTTGTTTCTTGCGTCTGTTTAACCCCCTTTCCCGTCCGTCTGGAGTCTTTCTCTAGCCTAATTCTACTATCTACCCCCTTACGGTCTTCCGTGGGGGGAGAAATAAGTCCAATGCTGGTGCTGGCTACTAGAGAGAGCATTTGCTTTGTAGACTGCCCACCTCGTTTCCCTAGTCGTGGAGACTTCCCTGATGTTTTATCTAGGGTTGCGTATACGGGTATTGCGAACGGTAGTTTAACTATGGGTTGTGTCGACGGCGGCGAATTGGGCGGCTACCATGTCGAGAACTGCACGGCGCCTGATGGGACACTTCCGGTGACGCTACTTTAGGATTACGAGTTTCTTCTGGTATGACCACCATGTCACATTGAGTTGGCTCTATCTCACCTGACTCGGTCCGAAGGATTCATGGGTCGTAACTTTACGGGAGCTTTGTTTACCTCCGTTGAAACATATCGTGGGAGGCTCTTCGCAATGTTGTTGTTTCCACCTAGATGTTTAAACATATTAATTATCCCTAGGCCGTATTGGCGAAGGGGATATAATAGCAACGAGAGTTGTGAGAAATAAAAGGAAAAAATATTTGTGGTTGGAACGAGTATAGGGAAGAGCTTTGGGCCTTTCGGCGTTCAAATTACTCCTTTATAGTCTTAATATGTTAATAATGTCTATAAAGCAGCCATCGATTCCTGTTCGGATATTCAAGCTTTAACTCTCTGGTCTGTCTGCTTTACCTACCTGATTCAAACATGACCGTATACCGGCCAATGCTCTTAATCCCTTTTCTATAAACAGTCTAAGCGTACTTTCCATAATTTATGCCGTTGCTGTGAAGTCCTGCCGATTAAGGTCATCTTAAATAAATATGTGTAATCCAAGCTCTAGTCGGAACATATTGCTGCTAGGATCCTAAGTGTCTCATGTGCGGGCTTTCTATGTTGATAGAATGTTTGGTATAGCTATAGTAAGAAGTCCTAGATTATTTGATATTTATGGGATATTCTCTTAAAGTGAACCCCTTATTCCGTACGGCAACACGAAGATCGAGCTAGCCCCTATTATACTTGCCCCGGAGAGCCTATTGGTATTTGAATACAATAAATACTGATACAGCGTAAAGGACGATTGGATAAAAAACCATATACGAATTGTAAAAGCCTCCCGCACAATCATCTACCACAACACCCTGTTCCTGGCGTATAGCACAGGCGCTATAATTGTCAAAACACCAGATAATTTGAAAATTGCCTCACGTCATTCATCATCGTATTTGAATCCCATTAATACAAAATATAATAACCACAGCCTATTTTGCGACCTGACCAAAAGGCCTGGTCGATGTTTGGTGAGACCCCTGGTTGATTCCATAATTGCCTTCAAGCTCGACCACAGGAGCTTGCGCGTAGAACCCTATTGGAAACTTTATCTCCTGTCCGACGCCTTGTAATTCGATAGGTTGAGGACCGATTTTCCGTCTTCTTGATCGAAACAGGCAGAAAGCTATAATTCCTAGAAGAATAATACCAAGAGCAACGCCAAAACCTATACCGGCCTGTGCCCCGGCGGATAGACCTTGCGCACTTGATGATTGTGTCGGTAAAGCTTGTATTGTTGACATCTGTGACGGCGGAGAGGATATTGCACTGCTAATAGACGAGTCGGCTGCCTTGTCCGTGGTACTCGGGAGGTCAGAGGCCTGGTGGTTAAGCTGGAATAAAGGGGCGAAGACTGTAAAAGTCGAGATAACATGGATAGTGCTAACGTCGACAGCAGCGTAAGGTATCGTCACGTATTCAAAATGAGCGCTAGTCCCGGATTCGCATGTCACAGTCGGGACCGTAGTTGAGGTCAATGTCGTGATGCAAGTATGGCCCGCAGCATGCCGAGAACAGGCATATCCCCTTTCCGTATTTTTAGTATCGAGTTTTTAAGAAGGGTTGTTTTGACCTACGGCGGGCAACAACCGATAGCTGTTTCTGATTCTTCAGCGTTGAAGTAAAAGTTAAAGTCCCCTGTCTTCCGCTCGCCATCATATGAACAAGCCGTCGTGTATCCCTGAGGACATACGAGTCCCGGTGAGTATATGCCCCATGCGAAGAAAGGTTGCGCCGGTGTTGTTGCCCCCAGGGTCCTGGGAGGCCAACACGACGGTTCGTCGCGAACTTCATCAAGCCCAGCGCAGGTTTGAGCTAGCCATCCATAAGAACATGTACTGCAACCTGCAACCGCGATAGTGCAAGCAGGCGGTGCCGCCCAAGTTGTTGTCAAAGGTCCTAGCAGTACTGAAGTGCCGGTTGCCAAAGCCATGCTATCAAACTCGGGGCTAGAAAGGTATAATATATACAGTTACTTAGAAAAGGGGCTATAAACATGAAGAAATGGAATTGAAAATCAGGAAACAGGATTGTGGAGTAGGCTGGACGGTGGGAGAGGGGGATTCATGTATGACACCTTTCCTAGCCAAACAGCCACAGGGACCAAAACATGAAAACAGCGCTAAACGGGCCATTTTATTCCTTAGATGCGCTTCTATCCTAGTTTCATACTACCAGGGCCATATTGTGCACGAGGCTGGAAACTGCATTTCTGGATATAGGGTCGGGCGCGATTATGGGGAGGCCCCTATGGCCCCCCTATACTCTTAAGCTTAGGATCATGTAAAGCCTGGGGGTTTCCTGTATAGTGGTAAAACGTGTAAGACGATACACACCATCTTAGGAAATCATCGCAGTTCAGCCGCACCCGAATTAGAAATTGCTATCGGTATGTAGGTATCTGTTGAGTTTTAGATTGGATGACTTGTCATATCATATCCTTCCGTGCCAATAACCAGCTGCGATTGGTTACACAGCCATGGCATTAAGACTTTGTCTCAGAGCAGGCCTGCAGCCTTACTAGACGCTCCTTGGAGTTGCTATACACTTTTGGAACATGGTTTTTCTAGCTGTAGGACTCCTTTAGCATCATCTACTGTTACCTTAAAGGTTGCATGGCGCTTACCTATAACCCTACTTGGCTCAATGCTTATTTGCGAGTAGGTCCTGTCGTTTTATTATATGTAGAAGATTTAATATTCGATGGCTGAATCTTTAGGTAAGATTCGAGATTAGATCCCACTAACCCTCTTGAAGTCAGCAGTCTATGAGATAATTTCTGCGGGCGAGATAGATATAATAGTGTATACGACTCTAATAAATATCAAGTTTTCTTTGCCTTTGTGGTCTTTTCTTGGCCTTTATGAATGATGTTAGTGGACGGTGTTGAAGACAAACACATTAATGTAAGGTAGGTAGGTACGTTGTACAATACATAGAGACAAGTACCTAAGTACCGACTTTTTGCTCACTAATCAAGCCAAATAATTGGGTACCTTGATGGTTGTATATCAATATACATAGAAGGATCGATCTGAACCAATGACCACTAACGCTTACCTTTCGTCACCGCCTACTTGATTTGGAATTTAGTCAAGAACGCCTAACGGTATCGATTTCGGATCTGTAGCGCGTTGCTAACGCAAGCTCCAGAATCCAAGCTCCCCGTCCTGACAACGCCGTAACCTAGACATTCTCTTAACCAACTTCAATCCCGCCTACATGCTCAACTACCCTAGGCATAATACTCTCTTAGGACTTTATTCATATTATTTCTGTGCCTATGTACTATAGGTTCTTCCAGATTTAAGGATACATAGCATCCTAAGTTTTCTGACATCTTTTTTTTTTTTTGAAGTTGCATTCTAGCCCACCATGTCTACGGTTACCGCCACGGCGCTTCAGAGCGCATATCCTCCCGTAATCCCCCTCTCGTTTAATTCGAACCAGCCAAACACGATCCGACTGTATCCCCTTTCCAATTACACGTTCGGGGTGAAGGAGACGCAACCAGAAGAAGACCCTTCAGTTATAGCACGGCTGAAGCGCCTCGAGGAGCACTACAATGCCCACGGAATGCGTCGTACCTGCGAAGGCATTCTTGTTTGCCACGAGCACAATCATCCTCATATTCTGATGCTTCAGATAGCAAACGCATTCTTCAAGCTACCAGGTGACTACCTTCGACCAGAGGACGACGAGATCGAAGGATTCAAGTCCCGACTAGATGAGCGATTGGCGCCGGTAGGCAAGCTGGGCGAGGGTGAGGAGCTGGCAAATTGGCAAGTCGGAGACTGTCTCGCGCAGTGGTGGAGGCCCAACTTCGAGACGTTCATGTATCCCTTCATCCCGGCCCACGTCACGCGACCAAAGGAATGCAAGAAGCTTTATTTCATTCAGCTACCGAAGAGTAGTACGTGAAGTCATCATCCGTCCTAATGTGCAGACCGCTAACCATAGACTAACCCAGAGGTCCTGAGTGTACCGAAGAACATGAAGCTGCTTGCCGTGCCGCTCTTCGAGCTTTACGACAACACCGCCCGATACGGACCCCAGCTTTCTGCCATCCCCCACCTCCTAAGCCGATATAACTTCGAGTTTGTCAACGAACACGGCGAGGTGGTTGCTGCCACGCCCGGAGCAAGCCCTGAGGGCTTCAACCTCAAAACAAAAGTCCTCGCCGGAGGCGATGAAGATATGAGAGACGTCAAGGAAGAGAATGGCCACAACTAGTTGTGGTAGCTATTCGGTGACCACATATCAACAGACGGGGCCTTGTGTCTCCAGGAAGGAATCGTCGCACGGAGAATGAGCCAATGGTTCTGGAAACGGGAAGTCTAAGGACAGTAATGAAGATGTTAATTCTGGCGCCGGGCCTGGAAAGGCTAGGAGATCATGAGTACCTAGGTAGGGTTCATCGAGGCTATCTCGAGCACCATATAGCCTGCCATCTCATGTGTGCTTTTGCATTGAAATAAGGTGCGACGAAACGGCGTACGGCGTAGGAATTAGATCGTGGCCTTGAGAGCTGGGAGCATCTGAACCGATCACGAGCTAGATAAAATGCAATAAAAGCAAGGCACAAGATGTCTCTATTCTGGTTCTATCTGAATTCATGCCTTCTCTCCTTGAATGGTCGCTACAACCTTTCTCGTATGCCTCACCTCTCGGAATTCGAGATACCAAATTCCCTGCCATGTTCCCGTTGCCTTATAGGAAGGAGATTAGCTACATTGCTTCCTTAATTAAGGGGAGTTGCGCGACTTACTAGTTTTCCGTCTTTTATAGGAATTGTAACACTAGCGCCGATGAGTGCCGATTTGATATGTGCCTTTTCTTTATTAGCATTTCCCCCGCCTGGCACAGAGGCTTTCTATATAACCTACGGGCATATCATCGCTTCCTTCAGCACTATGTCTATACAATTCCTCTCCCTTGGGTCCAGCTTCAGGCGCTATGCGGTCTAGCGCATCGCTCATATCAGCGCGCACGTCATCGTCCCAGTTCTCATTCAAGCTCAGCGCACAACTCGTGTGCTGGACAAATAGATTCAGCAGGCCGACCTTGTAGTTTCTGATCTCGGGGATCTCTTTGACGACGTGGTCGGTGATGAGGTAGGAGCCGCGCGAGCGTGGGGGCAGCGTGAACTGCTTCTGGAACCAGGACATGGTTGGCGCGGGTGGGGGTGGGGTGGCTGAAGATGAGCTTGCTGGATACAGATACGCGAGGGGGAGAGTGGATATGTAATGGAATAGACTCGGGAAGAAAGCTACGAGGAGCACGAGTAAGAAAAGTACGGTAAAGAAGTTGTGCGAAAAAGACGTGGTGGTGGGTTTGGATGTGGATGACGGCATGGCGATAAATGTTGTTGCATTTGGTGTTGCTTTGCAGCTTTGGTGGGGTTAATCTTCTCCCCCTGCGGGTTCAATTGGAGACTACATACCTAACTACCTATACATGCACTTGAACGGTCTTGTACCTTTGTCTTGATCCGGTTATGCAATTGCTACATAAAGTATTACGTATCATAACCTTAACTAAGAGATACGTATATCTTAGCCTTTGGGGATAAATCAACCAATGAGTGAAGGAATAAATCTAAGTCGGTTAACAAAGAGTTTAGCATAACAGGTAGTTAGCTAAATTTGGGAGTATGAGGTTTTATGTTGTGCTTTTACCAGGTGGTGACTTTTGTAAAGCATTTTTAAATACTTCAGCAGTCGGAATAATATGTACATAGCTGCATGGACTTCCTGTTCGGCCTAGGTAGACTTGAGAATTATATAATATCAATTCAGTACCACTCCATGGCTACCATTGATGGGCGAGTGTCTATCCTTATGCAAGAGGATACGAGGTCTGCGGTAGTGATTCTAGGTGCTCTCTGTTATGTTCGTTTGCCTGGAAACACTGATTAGTTATTCCCTCATGCGAAATATATCTGCTATCATCTCTCCAGGGAAGGATAGATAGATAATAGTTTTATATCAGAGATCGAACTCACAAATGGAGAACCGCAGTAGCCACAAGTAGCAATTTCCGGCTTGTCTGTGTTGATGAAGATTCGAGGATGTCCCGCCGGCCCCCCTCCACCGTCACATGCCACTATTCGGTCGTGGGTCCATTCGACTGGCTTCTTGTGGATGAGATCAATAGCTGCTCTCGGTTGAGGCTGAACTACTATTAGCTACGATTTGTAGGGTCGTGGACAAGCGTTGTGCAAATCTTACTTGGAGGGAGAAATCTGTCTGTTCGAATCTCGGGCCTGTCATGGCCGCAGCCCTGGGTTTTTGACTTCTCGACCAGATATCGGTTCGGTTTGGCGCCTGCGTCAATCCCCTCTCTTCATTCTCTACCACTCCCAACGAGTCCTCCTCGCTCTTGGTTTCGGGGGTAGTCTCGGATTTAGCTGCGACAGGGTTCGTGGTATCAAGAAGGCGGGCAGAGAGTGCGAAAGTGCGTCGAGTCGCACATGCTCGCTGAGGGAGCTGCAGAGACCTCTGAATAGTCAATCGCGAAATCATTGCGGCTTATTGTGGTCGTTAATTGAGGCGACTTGATCTAAAGAGGTTATAATATGATTATAATGATCTGAGGTTGATGGCCAGCTGCCGATGATTAGGTACTGGCTCTCGGGAGCTCGGACCACACGTATGGAAGAATCAATTAAAAGACTTACATAGGTACATAGTACATATGTACCTACCTGACTTGATTCTTTTTTCTTTTACAAGGGTGGAAAGAGCCGATTTGACAACGTCCGTACTTGCATTCAATTTCTTTTTTTCTTTTAGTTCCCTCGGCCCTCCTTGCGACGCGCCTAGTAGACCTAATATCCTTATCCATTAGGCCATTCATTTATTCTTAAGAGCACTACTGAATATATCCTACCGTCCCATACGATCCATACCTATACATAAAACTTTGCTCGAGAAAGCTACCTGTAGAGTCGCGACAAGATGGCGACACCAACGCCCCCCAAAAGCATGTCTTCAAGACTACTAACTATGAAGTTCATGCAAAGAGCTGTCGCCTCGCCCTCCTCCCCATCATCCGCCACGTCAACTCCAGACGAGCAAGCCTCTAAGCGACGTAAGGTGTCGCACAATCCAGCGAAGCGTGATAATACCAATTCCCTAGCACATATAGACCAATCCGCAGTACAAGCCGCGATTGCTGATCAGGAGAGGAAGCGCCAGGAAGCTGTGGTACAAAATGCTGCTAAGCTGGGAGACGCATATTGGGTGCTTGACATGCCAGAGGAGACAACAAATTCTAACCGTGGAATACAAACACCTCTGCATGTAGTTCAAGTTGGATTTGCACAGATTGATTCCCATATTGATGCCTCTGATGCTGCTGGCTTTGATGACTTTGAATCAACTGACGCCTCGCACGTGAGAACCCCAATAGTTAGACGGTATAATATGGATAACAAGAAGGTGAGTTTTGTTTTCCTCTATCACGTCCTCTATGTGTATACCATATCCCTTATCCATGTAACTTACCCACGTATAGGTGTCGAAGGACAGCGAGTCTGAAAGTGACGATTCTAGCTCTGAGTCAGACTCTGACGACTCTTCGGGAGATAATGAACGTGGCCGACATTCTTATGGCCAAAAGTCGGAAGGACGGTCGGAATCATCTCGTCCAGCCTTGAAAAGCCAGAGAAGTGCCGAACAAGTTAAAGCTAAGCAGTTTGCCGAGAAACGGAGGAAGAAGGAGGTTAAGTTGAATGGTGTTAAGTCATCTCCTGCCTCTGGCGGCCCATTATCCATATCCTCAGGAGGTGGTACTTCACAACGACAGCCCATGGACTTCACTTGTCATCGCTGTGGCAGACCGGGCCATAAAATTTCTCAGTGCAAGAATGCTCCTAAGCGGCCAACAAATTAAAATCCGCGCATAGTGTCTATTTACAGGCGTTGCTTTACATAATGGTATGTGCTAGCCCTTAGTTTCTAGATGTGGTTTCACTCTCAGGGCCAAGGCAAGTACATCGGATATGTTGCCACATGGGCAATTTTGCTCTTCACTGCAAAATTATTCACGTTGACATGCTCTCGGAATATGGCAATTCTATCTAATTGGATAGATCTACTAAGCAGAGCCAAAAAGGAGCACAAGACGTACCTGTTTGCATTATCCTCTTTGTCCGTCCTAGCTATAGCGTTATATACGTGGATCTCTGGGGCAGACTTCACACGCAGAATTAGAGGGATTATATACGGGTGGCTACTAGCGCTAGGTACTGTTATAGGTAGATTCACCCCTGAAAGGAGATGTGATATCGAAACCTATCTCTTAGAATCCTAGGACTAAGCCGATCAAGCAAGGTCACCCCACGTAAGTGGTCAATCCTTGCCCATTTTTCGTATTTAATCATGAATTGTCTCGTGCTGGTGATTACCTATGAGAAATGAAAGACCGTACCGATCGTAGTGCAACCTCGATTATTGTACATACCCGTGGTAACACTACCCAAGTATAATGTAGGCTTCCGTGCCAATCGATTTTTACTCAAGCCATGTCGCATACGCGTAGACTGAATACACGATCGACAACCGCCCCCCGTATGATTCGATAGTATGGTCATGTGCTGTTATTATACGACATATCATACAGATCTACTCGAATAGATACCTCTGTGAAGTTGTGAAGTTGTGAAGTAGCAAATTAGCAAGCAGCACAGAAGCATCCTTCCTAATCAATACATGGTGTCTTATTACGAGGTATAACGTAGTTACGTAGGTACCTAATTGAGTCGGGTAAACAATTCATTGTGCTCTGGTTGAGTTTAGTTAGCGTTTCCACGATAGCATGGGACGGTGTAAGCCGCGGCTTTCAGCGAAGATGTGTAATGCTTGTAGAATATCATCACAATCAATATCAAAGTGGACACGTATCGGGAATTATCAAACGGTTATTGGATACCCTCTAGAGCACCAGCCGTCCAAGTCAGGTCCAAGCGGTCTGTGTACCAACGAAGATTGCATGGCACTTCATGATGTACAGCTCCCGCCTCCTGCGTACATATCTGATATCAGGGCTGCCAGCGGTAGGATCCAGGATATATCGTATATACAATTTAAGCTCCTAACGGCCGCGCGGTTAGTGCGACGTACGGGGCTAGACAACGAGGCTGTTGCACATAATACAAGTTAATATGAATGCCTGAGATTAAGACCAGCCCGTCGTTACAACTGTGCTGAACTACATATGTTGGACTGTTGATCATGATATATGCTCTTCTAAGTACACGTTACCCCGTCTAATAGGAACCAAGAAAGACGGACTAGTTTGTTCGGAGAGAGAAGTCTGAAACTATATGCAACTTTCTTATATATCCCTATAATGTATGTAGGTAGTCTGATTTATTACATATTGTACACGTCGACGTATCTCGGACTTGGTTGGGCTGAAAAACAAGGATCTTGGACCAACCGGAAATATTTAAATATACCCGGGACTTGATTTGCGGCAATCCATGCAGAAACGTGGAGGATAGGTTGTTAAGTTTTGATGCTACCTTACCTTAGTAGAAAAGAGTCTCCTATTCCAAAACTACCTACTCCTTCTATATGCTTTGTAGGGTAGTAGAAACTAAGATTGCTAACGTCCTCGTAGCTCAAAAATACTTTTGGTGTCTTCTTAGCTATCATTTATCTCGAGCATTACGAATTTCGATTGCCTACAAGGAGATGGAAAAGGCGTGATGATTACCTAGGGTTAGGGATGTACACTAAGTTCTAAGCCAAGGGATAGTCTACGGTTTAGTATCATAATTTAGAGGCTAGGAATATTTCTAGGAATAATAAGTCTTGCTAATGTTTAAAGCAAGTTGTTGTTATATCGAGGGAGCATGTAGGTTTCTAAAGAAGACCTAACCGCAGAGAAAGGAACAAACCTGTCGCAAATCTTCTAACCTAAAGGTTCCACACATTGCCTTAGCTGGATATATATCCCGTCTTCCACTTTGTTTATTGGCCCGCAGACCATATACTAGGTAAATGTTCAAAGTTGAAACGTCATATTAGGGCTTAGCATCACGCAATGCAAAGTGACGAACATAGGCCCATTGGTCTATTAGTCTATCAGTCGATGAGACTTATGGTTTCAGCGAGAGTTGGCTCGACTTGAATGGCAAGCCGCGCATTGCAGGTGGCACCTAGGAAACTAATACACACGATATTTATATGAAGACTAGGTTACCTAGATAGCAGGACAGCCAATAGTTTAGGACCCTAACCGCAATTCTGGCTTGGCCGAGAAATGATCATCACACTAATACATGCCTAACCAGGTAACCCAGATAAGCCAGAGAGCTATCTCTTATTAATGCAATATTCCCCCCACACAATATTTACCTTGGGTATTCATCGTGTGTATCAACTACACGCTATGCAGCATGAGAAGTCTTAACTCAACTCAATATAATAGAACCTCTCGCGTTCTTCATGATGACAAGAGGCCAAGTTTATTATATGTACAACTTAACGAGATCTTACGGCTGCTGATTGGTAACCCATAATTAATAATCGGAGTAACCTTAGATTAGACTTATTGGCTGTTGGCCCCAAGGGTACTCAACAGCAAATAGGTTATTTCTCCTCTCGTCTGCTATTTGTCGATGCTGTTCAAAAAGATGATGTCCTTCCGAGATTTCGAGGCCCTTTTCAATGAGAGGTTTTTTTCTCTCTTTTGATAAGAGCGGAACAGAAAGTTCCAAGATACAATTACGTTCACCGCGTTTCTAATAAAACCCTAGTCGCTACCAGCGAATAGCCTCCTAGGCCAAAGTTGCATTTAGTCCATCCTTGACAGAGATGTGGTTTGGTTCATAAACTTGGTACCCAAACAAAAGCTGGTACAATGATTCGGCAAAATTGGGATACCTTAAATTTTACCTCCTTAAGTTAAATATGCGTCACATGTTGCAATATAACTATACAATATACCTACCTACCTAGGTTACCTATCTCAATATATAAATCCGACTTCATAACCTAACCTAGGAGGTTACGTGCTTATATACGTTTGATAGGTATCTGCATACCCGGGATAAGGTCATACAAGGTACCTAACCTACCCACATCCCACATACACCTTAAATTCTACCTAGGTAGGTACGTGTAGTGTACTTAGGTACAACTTTTAAGTCTTACATACATACACCCGACCCGTGCCACCCGTACGGACAAGCCAATATGGACCCTGTTCCCCCACATTCCTTTCTCTCCTGGTTTTTGGTTCCTTAACCTACACTACATACTACATACTACATACTACATACATGCACTTATCACCGTCGCCGCTTGCCATCGCTCGAATACCTATGTACCAATCCCTACTTGTATGTATTATACCTCCATTACAAACACATAGTGAGGCGTGCTCAACTCATTTCATGTGCTGTATATGCGTGTTGGTCGCACTTATTTTTTAATATATATATATATATATATATATATTAATTCTCTGACTCTTCGTTTCTTCCACTTTGTCCTCTTACACAGTATAAATATATATAAAACCTAAAGCACGTATACATACCTGACCTAGGTATATACCTATATCGTAATACATGCCTTAACATTTTAGTAAGACGCACATTGCTTACCTAGACGTATACATACATCCCATATGGTATATCTCTAAACTCGGGGTTACTCTTCCGGGCGGCTACTGCATCTCAATTTTTTTTTCTCCCAACCCGCGTCGGATACTATATCAAAGCCGGACCTAATAATTCTCTGGATATCTAGGCATTGATCACACCTTGCTAATTCAACAACGACCGCTGTCCTGCAAGGAGTACGTCACCGGCCTTCGGATTTTCAACTGAACATACTATTAACCCGTCCTTCCAGACCCAACCCAGATCAGACCCCAGACCGCATTTCAACGCTAGGGTACTTATGCGTTGGGTAGCTACAGCAATACATGCCTCATCGACTAGTTTCCTGTAAGAAAAATGTCTATTACCCACGGTGTTTGTTCTCATCCTCACCCCCCTGACCTCCGCTCTTCTCAACATTGGGCCTTATCACTGGCTCGTTTTCACGTCACCTGCTCAGTTGACGGATGCAACACATATTATTATGCCTTTCGTACTATTATTATGAAATCTCAAACACTATTCTAATTGCGGCCCAATTGTAGGGTCCTAACAATCTCGTCATCGCCAATTCTTCATCTCAGCTTTCTCAGCCAATATCCGAGCCCAGTTCTCAATAGGTAAGTAATTAAGCATGCCGACCCATAACGTACATGAGTATCCATGAAATCACAAGCGTCCCATCGTCGATCTATACCTCTACTGCTCCTTTTCCCTTGTGAATCTATCTACCCATGTTAATATTGGCAATAGCGGAGCCCGCTACTGGAGTCTCGCCCACCAGATCTCAGCTCGAGTCAGCCTTTCCTCCCTTCTTTATATATTTGTTCTCAGCTCCCGTACTTGAGGTCTAGGGTAGCCTTGTCGTTGAGGCACAGTTTTGTCTTCTACACTGCCGTATGCTTAAACCCCAGTCACCGACACGAGAACAAAGGGCGGGAGGCTATAGTAAAAGCCTAGGTTTGTTATATTAACTACATCTGGAGGCCAATTGACTTCCTTTAAGAACGCTTCGCTCCTCTTACAGTCTCACCGCTGGGTAATCCAACTCTAAAGGTGGTCATCGAAACTTGTTCGTCTAGAATATTGTTTCACGGTTGCGTTATTGCTAGGTTTTGGTAGAGTTGCTGATTGGGTTGCAAGATCCTTCCTAGAGTGACATAGACAACATCTCTAAAAATCGGCAGAAGGTTGCCGCTGCAGATCGGCAAGTGTAGCGAACGACTAAGACTGCGGGCCGATTCGTGGCACTCCAAACGTCGTGTTACGAACGGGCCTCGAAAGGTGATCGTTCTAGACGGTTGCTAAGAAAGGACCTTCTCAGCAGACAGAGCCTTCCCAGACAGAGCGAGGCGAATTCCTCCTACATTAGACTTCTTTCCAATCCTCTGGAAGGACCTGGTCCTTGTCTCAGTCTACGCTAGCGTCTCCACCGAAAGCGATTTGCACAGACGCTACCTTGTCACCCAGTCCTATCTTTCGACGTCTGGATAAAAGTCGTACGCTCATCCACCATCGGCCTAGGTCTCCTTTTCCCGCTCAGATCCCTCGAGCCGGGCGTTACTTAGAACTGTTAGAACTGCTAGAATATCTGGATTTATCCCCCCTGGACTTTGTGTCACAACACCCCCAGTCCTCTCCTAACCGTTTCTAATCATTCGCCATGAGCTCCACAACGTCGCAGGACGCACCTACGTCAGGCGTCGTGATGCGGGACCACCTACGGCAACCAGTCGAGCGTGTCACCGACTGTTTGGAGGTTCCTTCGCTAGACGACCGGAAATACCGTGTTATACGTTTATCTAACCAACTTGAGGCGCTGCTAGTCCATGATCCTGAAACGGACAAGGCCAGCGCCGCATTGGACGTTAATGTCGGCAACTTCAGTGATGAAGATGATATGCCGGGTATGGCACATGCCGTGGAACATGTAGGTCACGTCGGACAGGATCCAATCTAAACCCTAGCTGATAAGATGAACTCTAGCTTCTATTCATGGGTACGAAAAAATATCCGGTAGAGAATGCGTATAACGTATACCTCTCTTCTCACTCGGGGAGCTCGAATGCTTATACCGGAGCCACTTCGACCAATTACTTCTTCGATATTGCCGCGAAGCCGAGTAATGGCGAAGAACCTTCCGAGACAAACCTGTCTCCCCTTTTCGGTGGCCTAGATAGATTTGCTCAGTTCTTCATCGAGCCCCTGTTCCTCCCGTCGACGTTGGATCGTGAGCTACGTGCTGTCGACTCAGAAAATAAGAAGAATCTGCAGAGCGATCAGTGGCGCCTCCACCAGCTAGAGAAGTCTCTATCTAACCCCAAGCATCCTTATTGCCACTTCTCGACCGGTAACTTCGAGGTGCTTAAGACTGAGCCGGAATCTAAAGGCATAGATGTGCGGCAAAAGTTTATAGACTTTCACGAAAAGCACTACTCTGCCAACAGAATGAAGCTTTGCGTCTTGGGCCGAGAACCGCT
This sequence comes from Daldinia decipiens, assembly GCF_022478715.1. Lineage (NCBI taxonomy): Eukaryota > Fungi > Ascomycota > Sordariomycetes > Xylariales > Hypoxylaceae > Daldinia > Daldinia decipiens. The sequence goes on from NW_026054546.1 coordinate 33,490, forward strand.
GGACGTACTTGAGAAATGGGTTGCCGAGTTATTCTCTGGCGTACCAAATAAGAACCTCCCACAGAATCGTTGGGAAACCGAAGTACCGTTCACTAGCGAGCTCCTATCTATGCAATGTTTTGCAAAGCCAGTCATGGATTCCAGAGAGCTTAATCTCTATTTTCCATTCTTGGACGAAGAATATCTTTACGAAACCCAGCCGAGTCGGTATATTAGCCACCTAATTGGCCACGAGGGCCCTGGCAGTATAATGGCGTACCTAAAATCGAAGGGGTGGGCCAATTCGCTCAGCGCTGGTGCATATCAAATATGCCCCGGTACTCCTGGCATTTTCGACTGTCAGATCCGGCTGACAAAAGAGGTAAATAATCCTAGTCATTTGGGAACACGGATTGCTAATGCTCCAATGTAGGGTCTAAAACATTATAGAGAGGTCGTCAAAGTATTCTTCCAGTACATATCACTTCTCAAACAAACACAACCTCAAGAATGGATATTCGACGAGCAGAAGGGCATGGCGGATGTGGACTTCAAATTTAAGCAAAAGACACCAGCTAGTCGCTTCACAAGTAGGATTTGTGCTGTGATGCAAAAGCCGTTGCCCCGAGAGTGGCTACTCAGTGGCCAAAGCCGCCTACGAAAATTCGACCCGGAAGCTATTGTTAAAGGGGTAGAACTATTGAGACCCGATAACTTTAGAATGACCATCGTGTCTCGGGACTTCCCGGGAGGTTGGAATCAGAGGGAGAAGTGGTACGGAACAGAATATAAGGCTGAGAATATCCCCGAGGATTTTCTCGCCGAGATCGCCAAGGCCCTAGATAGTACTTCCGAGGACCGCCTTCCCGCTCTGCATCTCCCACACAAGAACCAATTCATCCCGACAAAGCTTGAGGTGGAGAAGAAAGAAGTTGAGCGGCCAGCTCTAGCGCCTCGAGTGATCCGAGATGATGAAGTGGCGAGAACGTGGTACAAGAAAGATGACACATTCTGGGTCCCGAAAGCGAATTTAATCGTCAGCATCAGGAACCCCACCATATTTGCTTCTGCAGATAACTCAGTCAAGTCGAAGTTGTTCACGGATTTAGTAAGGGACGCACTAGAGGAATACTCATATGATGCCGAGCTTGCTGGGCTGCAGTACAATGTCAGCCTTGATTCTCGAGGGTTGTTCGTCGAGGTATCCGGTTACAATGATAAACTGCCTGTATTACTGGAGCAAGTTCTTATTACTATGCGGGACCTCGAGGTCAAGGACGAACGATTTGAGATCATCAAGGAGAGGCTTACTCGAGGTTACAAGAACTGCGAACTACAACAGCCTTTCACACAGATTGGCGACTACGTGTCCTGGCTTACGTCCGAACACGATTACGTGGTTGAGCAACTAGTCGCCGTGTTGCCCGGAATTACAGCCGAAGACGTAAGACAGTTCTACAAGCAGATCATGTCACAGCTGCATATTGAGGCTTATGTTCACGGAAACGTGTATAAGGAGGATGCCCTCAAGCTAACAGACATGATCGAAAAGATACTAAAGCCCCGAGTCCTACCAAAGGAGGAGTGGCGTATCATTCGGTCATTAGATTTCCCCCCAGGGTCAAACTACGTTTTCAAAAAGACCCTCAAGGACCCGGCGAACGTCAATCACTGCATTGAGTATTATCTCCACATCGGCGATAAAGGAGATCGCCTGATTCGTGCAAAGACGCAACTTCTTGACCAGATCATTCACGAGCCGGCTTTTGATCAGCTACGGACCAAAGAGCAGCTTGGCTATGTTGTCTTCAGTGGCCTTCGAAGTTCTGCTACTACGTATGGGTTCCGCTTTATAATACAGAGCGAGCGCACTACCGAATATTTAGAATCTCGAATCAACTCTTTCCTAGCCACACAGACAAGCTCGCTAGAAAATATGAGCGATACGGACTTTGAAAGTCACAAGAGGAGCGTGATAATTAAGCGTCTTGAGAAGTTAAAGAATCTGGATCAGGAGACTGGTCGTCACTGGACGCACATAAGCAATGAATATTATGACTTTGAATCAGGTATGGTGTCATCATTATTCCCTCATACGTCATCATAAACAACTAACAGCATGTGTACAGCCCAACGAGATGCAGCCCAAGTTAAGGAGCTTACAAAGTCAGAGATGATAGAGTTCTACTCAACCTATATCCAGCCCACATCACCAACCAGGGCAAAATTAGTCGTACAGCTCATCGCTCAGGGTGTTAGCCCCGAAGCGAAGGAAGTCGAGGAGTCGACAAACGGAGACACAGCTACGCTTTGGTCAAATGGTACAGAGCCAGTCTTGATACGAAATGTGCGGGACTTCAAAGCAGGACTTTCAGTGACTCCAGGAGCTCGTCCGGTTAGGGACATCAGAGACTTTGAGGAAATAGATTCCAAGCTTTGAGACGAAATTTTGCGAGGAAGCGTTTGGTAGAAATTAGAACGCAAAGTGCTATACCCATCTGTTTGCATAGTACATTTACAGCATATTTGGTTCCTGGCCTGGAAAGGCTAGTACGATACATTTCAAAGTGAAATGAAATCGCGTGAGTACCTAGGATATATGATGTGTTTCTTGGACTTTCTCTAGAAATTACCTAGCGGGGAATGTCTTGTTGTTGGTTTCTAGTCTGCGTGCCGTCGGACCGAGAAGAAGAAGAAAGAACTTGAGACCTGGGGGGCAATTCCATAGAAGTAGACGCATAAAACTAGAGACGGTGGCTGCTTAGAGGAGAGTCCTTAAAATACATAGGTACATGATGACTCATGTAAACAGGTAGGTGGGCTTTGAAAAGACTCGACATGGAGTTAGGTACATTCAATAGGTATGTCCGCATGTCCATATAGGTTCAGGTTAGGTAAGCTACAAATGGCGGGTATTTACTTGTGATGATGCACGTAGCCACCTGCAACCTTTAAACGAGAAATAGGGTTATTCAGATAAGCTTTTAAAAAAAGAAGTTGTTCAAGGTTATTTTAGGTACTTTAGTTCAGTACGTGACTAAGACAATGTGCCTAGAAATACGGTGTATATAGTCCGTTTAGTCCGTTTAGTCCGTTTAGTCCGTTTAGTCTGTTTAGTCTGTTTAGTCTGTTTATTCTGTTACTTGGGAGGTGCCTAGCTCTTGCCCTGTACAAAAGAACAAAATATCAGTACACTTTCCAATTTAGGTACCTTCTAATCTTAGGTAGTTGTTAATATTAGTGTTGAGTTAAGGTCAATTGTCAGTTGGTCTTTACGTCGGTAACAATAACCTATTTTGTGTTGTACAAGCCCTTTCCCCTCCATGCTGTTCTAAAATAACATAACTAACTACATCATACATAAATTCATACGACGCAACGCTCCACATCTGCCCTTGTTTCTTGGATTTATTCCGATTTTGGTATAATCGTTTTGGATCGGACAACACACGCTTGGCGTTTGATCATACACGGGTTTCTAAATTCACCTGTCACAATAACCACAGGAATAGGCATCTGTGTTTAGTGGCTTTTTGACTACCTACCTATACCTAACCTAACCTACATGTAACACGACACATGGAAAGGTAAATGTACCCGGGTAGCTAGAGTTTGCCAATTGGAACTAGTGGCAGGTCCAGTCCAGGACGTGTAAATCTGTGCCCTTTGTACCCGCTGTGCTGATAAAGAAAGTATTGTACCTACCTAGGTACCTACCTTACCTTTGGAGTGTAACCGTAGCTGCTGCCTTCCATTGGAACAATTTTTTCTAAGGCGAATCCCAAAGTATCTGATGCCAATCAGCAAAGCGCCCACAGAGAACTGACCGCTGTTGCGCACTGCGCACTGCTCACTACACGCTGCACACTGCACACTCCAGCACAACGACGCAACATAATTTGCGTGCATCATCAATTCGAGGCAAAGGAATTTCGCCTTCCTTTTTCCCTTCTCCCAACAAGAAATAGAATATTCTGGTAGTTGACTTATTGGACCAAATCAAAAGTCAACCAATCCTAACCTTAACGTATACAGAATCAGAATTCAGAATTCAGACTTCAGGACTTGTCTGACAAGCAAATATTAGACATCATTGTCAGAAGTACTAGATTGTCTGCCCGGAAACTCAGATTTTCCTTATTAAAAGTGCATGACCGACCAATGAGCACACACCTCTCCCGTCAGGCGAACAATCATTTAGTGTCTTTGTGTAAGATTCCTCCTACACATTCATACGATCTCTTGCTCATAAGCGCAACCTTTTACCACCATATTACCACTGATTCTCCCGTTCTCCCAGAGCTGCTCAAGGCAGCTCGCCGCCAAGACGTCTTCCTCAAAGAAACGGAAGATTACAAACCGCCAATCCACTTCTAAAGACGAGAGCTTAGACAGTAGCAATTCCTCGGACACACCTTTACCATCCTGTGAATTAGACGCCGATCCGAACTATTCATTCTACTCTTCTTCCTTCGACAACTTGACCGCCAACTCCCGTCGAGCTAACTCTGTCCCTCCGGCATCAAGTCTCCCCCCTCGATTACAAACCAATACCAGCTCCCTTAGCTACGCCGAATACGCCTCATCCGCCGCGAGCTCTCCCTCTGGTGCCTGCGCTGCACTAACAATCGATAGCGACTGTGGTCCCGACAACCCAACGCTCGAACTTAGCTCCGCCTCTTCTAATATATATTCTGGAAGAGGCAGCTCACCGTTTACCAAAATCACTTACCATCGTGCAGTCATGGGCGGTGCCGCCGAATTCCCAGATAGAGCCTCCTCCCCGTTGAAACGACGCGCTTCCAGTATGGAACCTGATATTGCAGATATTGCAGACCAAGATGCAACTGAAGATGTCGATATGATTGCAGCGCCACCATCCGATGCTCCGGACACATCTAAATCCGAACAACCTAACGGTCATATTGCTAACGGTCATATTGCAACCGATGCAGGTCCCCCAGTAAATGGCCATGCCGATGCGACGGCTGAGGAAAGTGTTGAGCCGATGGACATATCACCATGTGGGTCGAGTACAAGCAGAATTAGGCGGCATAGGCTAATTTCACAATTTCAAGCACGTCAACCACCAGAATCTATAGAGGCCCATGTGAAAGCCATCAGAGTGTTTGTGGAAGAGCAAAATACACGCCCACTTACAGAAGGCCAGGAGTGTTTCTTAGTCTCAAAATTGTGGCTAGCTAACGTGCCGGACGATTTATCACCAAAACATACCATCGAGGACTGGGCTTCGATACCACCAGTAGATAACTCGGATATCATTCAAGAGGTTATAGATGATCCTTGTGTCGGTAGTGGCGTGGTAGATGTTCTAAAGAAAAAGTTCGTTCGGTTGAAGCCGGGTTACGATTCGGAACAATTTGAACCTCTCCCTAAGGATGCCTGGGATCTTCTTATTAAATGGCCCGGGTTGAAAGAGGGCCAAATACCTATTCTCCGTTTGGCACATGCTACAACAGACGATGGCAAAAATGTTATGTGGGAGTGGCATCCGCCTGTACTCGCGGTATATCGACTCTGGTCTGCCAATAGCGAGTTGCCGACCGAAGCAACCATAAAGGCCACGAACCCGCCACCTTCAAGACTTGCACGTAGTCGCTCAACAAATTTCCAGACTTTCTTGAAACAGGCAAAAAGAGTGACGGGAATAGATTTATCACAAAGAGTTCGAGCTTGGAGCGTTTTGCAGCCACCTATTGGCCAAACACCAGGTAATGCAGTGCCCACTCTCTTCGCTTCTCAAGATGATACGAAACCTAACACTTCCCAAGCCTGGAACCATCTTCTCTTGGACGTCGAATCGTTTCTAGCCCTCGAGAGAAAGTCAGAAAGAGAGCTCGTCGATTTCGCTGATCGAACAGATCAGCCAAATCAGAAATCCGTCAAAACGCTAGGCCACTTCAGTATTGCGCAGGATCAAGCCATTGTCTTAGACCCTCATGAAAGCGGTTCTACTTGGACTTCGACCCTAACGTCTTCTCAAGCACGAACATCGCTACCATCTAGAAATAGCTCTACCAATCTAACCGTACAAAGCCGGAACGCTAGAAGCGGACGCACTAGTCCAGTATCTCAGGGATATCTCACACGTGGTAGAGCAAAGTCTGGTAAGGTCCCCGGGTGCGTGGGATTAGCAAACTTAGGTAACACATGTTACATGAACGCGGCCCTTCAGTGCGTCAGGAGCGTCGAGGAATTGACTAAGTATTTCCTCTCGGGAGAGTGGGAATTAGAACTCAATAAGGAAAATGTCCTCTCTCACAATGGCGACGTGGCTGCTGCCTATGCCCACTTACTGAAGGAATTTTATAAAGACTCGTCGCCGGGTTCCGTCTCGCCCCGTCAATTTAAAACCACAATCGGTCGATATTCTACGGGATTTTCGGGTTATGGTCAGCAAGACTCACAGGAGTTTCTTGGATTTTTGCTGGATGGGTTGCAAGAAGATCTTAGTCGGATCAAGAAGAAGCCTTATATCGAGAAGCCGGACTCGACCGATGAAATGGTTAATGACCCTGCCGCAATCCGAGAGATGGCAGCTAAAGTATGGGACATTACCAAGAAACGTGATGACTCCGTCATAGGCGATTTATTCACTGGCTTATACAAATCGACACTCGTTTGCCCGGAATGTCGGAAGGTTAGCATCACATTTGACCCGTTCAATAATCTAACCCTACCTCTGCCTGTGGAAAATAAATGGAGTCATACCGTCAAGTTCTTCCCCCTAAATGATCGGCCAGTCGACATCAGAGTCGAGCTTGATAAGCATGCCAGCATCAAATCTCTAAAGGAGTTCCTGTCTACCAAAACCGGCGTGCCGGCGGAACGCTTGTTTGGCGCGGAAGAATGGAAAGGGAGGTTCTATAAGTATTATACTGATGTCTCCTGCGCCTCGGAAGAGATTACACACAACGACAATGCTTGGTTCTTCGAGCTGGAGGCTAAGCCTACAAACTACGGGGCTAAACCGCATAAACAGCAGAAGTACGGAGTAGCAGTCAGATCCATGGTCGATGAGGAGGAGCACAATGCCTCGGCCTCGTGGAACGACGAGCAAGCTGAGAGATTGCTTGTTCCCGTCTTCCACCGGCGTCCAGCGACTTCAAAATCCAGTTTTCACCAGGGTAGATGGGTACAGGCCTGCGCCCCTCATTTTGTTATTATCACGCCCGACGAAGCTAAGAGCGAGGATGCTATTCGCCGCAAAGTCCTAGAAAAGGTTGCAACGTTAACAAAACATCCTTTATCTACACGTGGGGAGGATTCGGAGGGGTCCGATAACACTGATATCGACATTATAGGGATGAGCTCTGACACAGGTTCTAATGAAGGTAGGGTCGTTGCCCAATCCGTTAAGAGTGAGGATGACATGGTTGACGTACAGATGAAAGATGGCGAAGTCCGAAGGTATGTGAAATAGTTCTTTGGTAAGGTTAAAAAACACTGCTAACTCCTTTTCAGCAACCCTTCGGGCAAGCAATTCTGTCGCAAGAAGCCAGCTTGGATGGTACCGGGGTCGTTCCTCACTTCCATTCTTCAGAATATGTTTGATATCTGCTATTACTCGGAATCGGGAGCATGGTTACCGACTGGCATGAGCGGCATCAATGATGACAGGCAATATCCAAAGCTCTCGACCAGAGTTCTACCCGAGTGTTCATCGGAAGACCAGTTCGATAATGCAACTAACGGCACGGCCTCTAATGAAGAGTCCAGTTCAGACGAAGCGCCGCGACGAAGTACTGATCAGTCCTACACACGCATGCAAGACGAAAGCGATGACGAGGATGCTAGCCCGATCATTAAGGTATGCTCCAACCAACCCCAAAGGGGCGGCCTAAACTTTCAGTCTACAAAAAGATATCGTCCCAATTCAGTACTGACATATACCCAGCCGAATCACCACCGCTCTAAGCAGAACGGACGGGCTAAAGGCAAAAACAAGCAACAGAAGCAACATAAGACGTTCAAGAACCACAGCAAGAGTGTTAAGAAGAAGCTACGTCAGCAACAACGCCAATCAAAGGAGAAGCATCACAGCATAGAACTGGAAGAATCATTTAATATGAGCGAATCTGGTCCCGATGGAGGTCCCTTAATCCGCCTCAGAGAAGCTCTCATTATCGACTGGTCTGACGAGGCTTACGATCGCAACTTTACTGATAGTAGCACACCAGCCAATGACAACTCGCTCGCAACATGGATTTCCTGTGAGACTCTGCCCGACCCCGAGCTAGACAAAGCCCAAGCAGCTCGGACTAGGAGTCGTAAGAACGGTATCTCTCTTGAGGCATGTCTCGACGAGTTTGAGCGAGAAGAAATCCTCTCTGAACAGGATATGTGGTACTGCCCTCGCTGCAAGGAACACAGGCGTGCTAGCAAGAAATTTGACCTATGGAAGACTCCAGACATTCTCGTCATTCATTTGAAGAGATTTAGTTCTAGTGGTTTCAGAAGAGACAAATTAGAAGTTTTGGTCGATTTCCCTCTTGAGAATCTAGACATAACTTCTCGTGTTCTCCAAAAGGAAGATGGTAAACAGGAAGTTTACGATCTGATCGGAGTAGACTGCCACTGGGGCGGCCTAGGAGGCGGTCACTACACTGCTCATGCGAAGAACTTCGTGGACGGCCACTGGTACACGTATAATGGTATGTATTGCCCAACTGGTTTCTGTTGTATAATTGCTAAACTTTCTAGATTCGTCGGTATCGCGAGCGTCTCCTGATAGAATTGTCGACTCATCTGCGTATTTGCTGTTCTATCGTCGACGATCTGAGATCCCCCTTGGTGGGCCTCGCTTCCAGCAAATCTTGGATAGGTTCCAAGGTGATGGTTCCGACAGCGAACTCCCTGATTCGGGGGAAGATCAGCGTCTCGGCGAAGGCTTCTCCCAGACTGGGTCGTCGAGCGCGTTACAAGGAGCAGGAGCTACTCACCTGCGCGGAAGCACTGGTGGTAAATCGACAAATGGCTTTATCGTGAATAACACAAATAGTAGCTGGGACATTAAGACCATCGACGATGTCCTCGAGCATCCCTCCGAAGATGTCCACCGAAGCATCGAAGAGGATGAGGGCATAGACCTAACCGAAGATACAGTACAACCAGCAGGTTTCCAACCGCTCACAAATGGTAATTCTTGGAGCTTTGACAACCTTGCGCCTAACGATATCGCGGATATTGAAAACCCCCCCTCGGAAAGTCCCCTTGACTCGGATGCGGCCTCGGATGCAGCACAACACGATTCATCTGGTGATGAACGGGTGCTTAGTCCCCGTGAGATGGATTTCGAGCCAGACCACGAGCCAGAATATCCGGGGATGTCGCATTATGAGCTGTCGCAACCCGAGACCAATCTGCCCTCGTATAGTGATATTCCACCCCCCGACTACCGAGGTGAAATGACCCAAGACGATATGCACCAGATTTGGGATCAGAAGAACACGATCCACAAAGTTGCACCCGAGGGTGAGAATGATGCGGGTTCCGAAGATGCAGCGGAAATCCACATTGGTGAAGACGAAAAGATTAAGCTCACCTAGTTAGACGGCATTGATTATTGGTGTCTGAACAGGGCACTACGCCAACGAAGCCAAGAGTCTTCCAAGTGAAGATCTTTGCCCTAATACATGAATAGGGAAAGGGAAACCCTTGATACCTAGAGTACATTAGCCAGTGAGCAATGGCTTACTGGCAATTCACGAAGGTCATGACGGAATACGCGTCTATGCGATCACGGCATAGCATGGAGCATTCAAGATAGAACTGCCATAGTTTCCTATAATGGAAACAATATAGCATACATACATAGTATTCCTCTTATCGGATATGGCCAGCACGCATTACGATAATTACGGAATGACAGCTGGTCTCATAGGAGAGCCAAGAGGGCGCCTGAGGGGCTCGCGGAGCATGCCCTGTCAAGTATTTTTGCCAGGTTAGCAGGTTAGAGGGCTCCGAGGGCGAAAATAACATGGCATGGGTCTACCGCTTTCACGGAGTTAATAGACTGACTGTCTTTGTCTCGCATTGAAGCGGCGTTTGTTGTCGGTTCATTGTGTGAGTTGCTAGTGCCATGGTAAAGAGAGAGTCTCTAACGAAGCGTCAATCCTTGTATATATGTTTATGAATAAATATGATGCTTTGCTTCTATGAGACTTCTATGAGACTTGGAAGGATGAAGTAACTGTGCATTCTTGTTAGCCAGCGGGATCGAGATGACTGAGAAGCGTAGGTGCGCCGAGTAGATTAATCAATATCCGTCTACCTGGGTACCTACCCAAGACAGCGAGATTTTCTGCTCTCGTCCTAGGTTATGGCTTCAAAAGCGGCAAAAGGATATTATAAAACCAGGGCGTAATAGAGCTCATTACCGCTATTGTGCTCGAGTTATACAATGTAGATACGAACAAACAGATCAAATAGAGACAATATGAAGCCTTCAACAAAAAGAGCTGCGGCGTTTTATGGTTAGTAGCCTTGTGTTCGCCATGACGCCTAATGAGTAGGTTCGTTACAGGGCATAGCCTTCGACAAATAAACTAAAGGGCTTACCTCGAAGCGAAGGAACTATCCTTCCGGGCAAGATCTTTGAAGTGAAAGATGTCTTAAAAACCGAAGGTGTAAAATCGTAATGAGGGATTATGACTTGAATTCAGCAGACCTGGAATAAATACTACATAGGTAGCCACCACTGCTAAAGACGTTTAAATTAGAAGAAAATTAATATTGTATAACTATCAAATTTTAAAAACGTTGAAGTGAACATCCTTGAAGCCGAAAGCTGTGGTTAAAATAAATATCCCATTCCAAGATTTTCATGACCACTTCAAGAGCATGCCACAGGCTACATTAGTTGCCCATATTCAACCTCTGGCACCCGAAATTCTACGTCGTACAGGACCTCACCTTAAGGAACCAATAGGAACGGTTAGAGCCTCAATATGATGTATACGTACCATATAGGGTGCAGAAGAGCTGTGCTGGTTATCCAGGCGCCTGTCCGGATTACGAGTTGCCTTGTACCGTGGTATGATTCGCGGCGTGGGCAAATGCGGTTGCCTAAGAGGCTTTCTTATGTATATTATGAGTACAGCTCCAAGTTGATTGTTTATTGTATTTATATATGATTGCAAGATATTATTTATATACGGGCCACGGCTATTTCGTTTCTTATTATAGCTGATTTCTAGCCTCATGTGATCTGTTGGTATGGGTACCTCGTGTGACAATTTTACAGACGGTCATGATGGCTTGTGTTCACATAAAGGGTATAAACTTAGGCTTAGGCAGCACGACTGCGTCCCTGCGTATGGTGATCGGCGTTTAGTGAGACGACTATGTCCCAACCTGTGCCTAGGCCGGCTGTGAATTTTGTTGGCGCAGGACGCAACGGCTTCTCCAGTACCTAGTGCAAAGTATGTCCCACAGACTTTACTACGAATTGGCAGCACGATGATGGAGATAAAGGAACATAAGTTTCTGTAGGTCCTTGCTGTGGTAATCGCATATGTCCCCTTCTCAGCTAGCCCGGCCCGCGCGACCCCCTTTAGGACTGTACGGGACGTGAGGTGCCACGATGGTTTTGGTGGAAGCCTAAAATTAGGCCAGGCTTAAAATGGGGAGACAAGGTAGACTATGGTAAGCGTTGAAGTTTCGCATGAATAGATTGTCGCAATTTGGAGTACTTGTCTGTGTATTTAGAGGCTTGCTCAGTTCGGACGTTCATAGATGAGCGATAAACCTGGAAAGCTTTGGCAAATTGAGCTCTTGATTTGTTGTCAGTAGTTTTTTTCAAGTACAGATCGTTCGAGAATAGAATCTCACGACCGGTAGTTTCTACTGCTACTTTGGTCGAACGTTCGGCATCTGCGCTTGTTCTTCAAAGACGCTCATCCTAGGGACACGTCGGATCAGCTGGGAACTTTCAATCCCAGATAGCACATCGAGAGGCTACACGATACTCAATGAGCCACAGTTAAAACAATGGGGAGCATTCAAACCAAAAACCATAGACTTGTCCCCGGCCTGCATCGGTCTTATGTCTTGTTTAAGGCTCCTTCTCAGTTGTGATTGTCGATCATAGTCGCGGGACTAGGAATACGACTCTAATCGCACGATGCCTATTCATCTATCGGCGCGCCGAGCTGAGACAAATATAGAAACCGCGTTGACGGGCGAAGCAATGCAGGAAATTTGGTAGAAGATGACGACAACCTGCCGTACCGGGCAGAAGCCTTGCTAACGTCGGGAATATTCTTGGCTGCGGCGGACTCGAGCCAAGTTAAATCAGGACAGAGCGAGGCGGCAACCGAACCAGGCAACCGAACCAGGTGCGGCATATCCCGTATAAATTGGAACGTGTATATGTGTTGTGAGATCGCAATGCTATGATACTTTACAATCATTCGCAGCAGTCAGAAGCTTCTATTACTTCCCGAGCTAGCGTCATCAAAGGCTCGGTAAAAAAGATACCTTTTTAATGTAACCCCGGATGAGCCGCGGAGATTTCGGCGATCCGAGAGTAAGTTTTATATCTCACGAGCCTGGATGGCAAATAATGAAAACAGATCATAGTAAGGCTGGCTGTTGACGGCTGACCCGAATAGGGGCAGTGAAGAGTTCCAAGAATATAATTGACGTCAATTGAACTGCCATTGGTGAAACAATTAGACGTAGGCGCCGCGTCTCGAGATATTTTATGAGGCTGAGCACCTGGGAATACGCTTCTCGGAGGGACCCTGCAGTTTTAGTATAGTTATGATGATAAATGATGATAGATAAGAGTAGGATAATGACAGGGTAAGGGTAAGCTGTACAATACATAGATGTAGATCTTATTGTATTATAAGACGAAGGCTAACTTGGACTGAGATAGGCCAGGCTTGGATCTGCTTAGCCTTGTTGGTTCGTCAATCGCACGTTGCTTCCGTAAATCCGGTCGCGGCGCCCGACTAGATATAGAAGGTAGCTGGGTAGCTGAGTAGCCAAAAAGGGCCAAAGGGGACATGGCGTAGGTATTAAGATAAGATCGTATGCGATCTGGAGTCGCGCGAACGAACATGAGCCGAGGCAGGCAAGTTGAAAAGGTAGAACTACGTTATATATACGTTATATACATATAACTATGTGCATCTTCAAGTGTTTTAAGGTTGGTTTAGGGCTCTTACATTGAAACCAAGCAGACGGATGTGGGGGCCGTGCAATGCCGCACGCAGTAGGGCAATGGGCGACGGGTGATGGAAAACAGATCCGAGACCTCGATTTGTGGTGTTTTGCCTGTGTGGGGCTTGGTGCAAAACCAACAGGCGCTTGCCGTTACAGAGGATGCTACTGTAAGGGGAAGGTCACCAAAAGGAAGCGGCGAAGTTGCTGTTTGGGGGTTACACAGCCGGAAGTAACTATTAGTAATACCGTAAAAAGGCATACAGAGACATTAGAAAGGGCAGGGATTCGGTATTGTTAATTCAGGGACCGAGAGGAGGACATGGGAAGACATGCGGTTAAAAGCTTGAATACGTAAAACGATGTACGACTTTTGTCACCTTTATCATCGGCGATAATAAAGGTACATTTAGATACTTCCCAAGAACTTTAGCATCAACTCTGGAGGATTTGCGACTTGAGACCAAACACTTACATACATCATCCAGGTCATCCACTTACACCCACTTAGGTACATATCTAAGTTAGGTAGTGATGCACTTATTTATTTGTAAGTGATTATCAGGATTAGTAGTATACCACTCGAATAATATAACATACGTTGCCTGTAAATATGAAATATGTTGTAAATGGAGGCGCATTTATTTCAACTGCCAATTTGCATCTGAAAGGTTGTAAAATGGCGAATGACATTTGACATTTATCTCCGAAATGCGTTCCTATAAGCTTGAGCATTATCACTGACTTGTTTTTCGATAGTTCCTCTGCATATAACCGCATACGATTTTTACGTGGCAATAGACGCGATAGGCAAGGAATATACACCGTACGCACTGACGACAATACATATGTTACGCATGCTTTTCCGTAACCAAATAATACAACATAGGATCAAAAACTATGTAATCATTAGCAAGTCGCTTCGTTGGCAACCTCGCTGCTGTAGATAAACACAAGCAAAAATGACAAGTCACTTACTCCTAGCCTTACTTATTCCTAAGGCGTTCATCATCTCAGATGCCCAAACTTACCTAATGCCCTGCATACATACGAACATAGAAGAGGCGAATCTGGATAGAACCAGAATTAGAAACGAACTTTGGCCACATGAAGAGCCGTGTGAACCATGTGGCCATCGTCTGCTCTTCTATTGTATGATTACATATGGGGAATAAGAAATCTCTTGCTATGACATAACCGCTCTACTGCTTCAACGGCTACAATTAAATATAATTAAATATGTATTGGGTACCTATACCTAGGTAGATAGAGTTAATTAAGAGGATGATTGGATTCGTTTATGCTGAATGGATTATGAATACGTGTTGGTAATGAATTGTTATCGCGTGTCGGAAGCCCAAGCAGCCAAAATAGCCAAAGGTAATCCCAAAGGTAATCTGAGCGGAATCAATGGATCTTCAATGGTTGCGAGGGTTGCGAGCTGCATGAGTTGATGAATGATCGTCGAAAGGCGAACAAGCTAAAAAGGTAAAAAGTGCGTGTTGTGTAACTGCATACGTACTGTACGGGTCTAGTGTTGGGCATCTTATTGGCTTGGTTAATCCACCTCTCCCGCTTTCCCCACTTTTCCTCTTTTTCCTTTAGATTTCCAAGGCCGTTCGCTACAGGCTTCTATCAGGCTTCTGGAAGGCTTCGAAGCTGGCTAGAAGCACCTAAAAAGGCCGCCAAGGCTCCTCGTGGTTGCCCGGTCAGACAGGGGTTTCCCGGACCATGCGCAGGGAATATCACTGTTTCAGCCAGTCATATTCTATCACTCGCTGAAGCTTGATGCTTTATGGTGGGTTATGCTTACGATGCACACGCAGGGAACCAAAGACGTAAGCAGACCTGAGTCGGTTCCTTTCGACCACAGCTTCTAGACGGCAGCCCCGAAACTCCATCGCGATGTGGGCACTTTTACATTCATCACTTCCACTATCAATTTCGCCATGTCCTTACTATTGGCTACGATAATGGTAATTATTAACATACCGTATTCCTCTTGTTGTGGCTACCAAGGTACAGTACGGATTGCCTAGCCGCCGATATTCAATCAGCCGCACGGGGCAGATATACATCAGTAGGTTAGTGAGCGAGTGTATGTGTAGGTATATTGTGTATTGGAAAAAGTAGCGCCTAATCATAAGATGTGCGCAGGACGTAATTTGTACATGTGTGTACATGGCTCTTAAGAGGGCAGGTCGAAGGAAGTATCTGCTGTGGTATGAGGGGTACGATTTGCATTAGCGATACCTACATGTACGAATAGGTAGGTATGTAACCTAGGTATGTACATAGGTATGCATCGCCTACCTATAGTTTATCATTCTATCTGCGTGTTACAACACCTATAATTGAACCTCGGAGTTGCTTTTTGGAAGCCTACCTAGGTACGTTATATACTCTATAATGTCTCGAGTTCTTCCATGACAGACACTGACATAGCAGCTATCCACAGCGACTGACTTAAACATCGGGCAGATCGGGTTAACCTGGGTACCACGTTATTATACCAACCACCCTAATGGCCCCATTTATTGCACTACGATCCTAGGTACACGTACCGCTGGATTTCTAGCACATGCAGTTAGTGCCCACGTACCTACATCTGTACATGTATGTACTGTATGTACTAAGTACACACATGTACCCAACACGCGGTGGGCCTTGGGATTCCAAGCAAGCAGCTTCCACTGCCGTCGCACTAAAAATGACACCCGATTAATCGCAGAACTTCACTTGTTACCCTTTCCTTTTCTTTCCTTCTATTGTACGATCCACATTGGGGGAAGAACTCTAGTTTTACACCCTTTTCAATTCCCATCTCTTGGTCTTCTGGTCATTGCTTGTTACCTTGATTACCTCGAAATACCTAACGCCCTCCCCTGCTTTTACTTTTTGTCAAAACGTCACGTACAACACCTGCCTGTATACTATTTCCTTGTCGTCTCCTCATCAACAACATCTGTGTTGCCCAGTCTCCCGGCTTCATTACTAGACCAATTTCGAAACACCTATGTCCAAGTTGACAGGTATTGAGTATTTTTGACCTAAACACCGCGTCCAACCCTTCCCACGGCGTAAAGAAATAAAACCAAAAGCAAAAAGAAGAAGAAAAACCAGAAAAAAAACACCACTATACACGTTAGAGACTTAGGTCGCAGACGTTGCGAAACGCATTATCGTTCCTGCTAAGAGTGTAACGTCGCTCCCTTCAGACGAACTCGCAGTAGGGTGTGAGGCGCGACCACCTTTTCTTTCATCTTTTCGGCTCTATCTACACGTTTTCGACCATAGAACACACATATGTGCGCCCTCGCTTGTCCCGAGTCCTATGTTACTAATCCGTTCCACCCTTTCTCGACATCTCCCTTCGATTCCCCATAACCAATAACTATATCGCACCCGAGCTGATCGTATGCGCCCTTCGTCTTCCGGACCTTTTAGATGGTTCCTTCTGAGGTGTGACTTAATTTGAGTGGCTAGCCTATCGAGGAATCCTCGAGTCTCGAGTACGACCTTCGCGCGTCAACTATCAACGTTCCCGTCGCACTTACGATATACTAAAATAGCTGTGGGCTAAGACATTTTTCATCTTTCATTGCCGACTCAATTGATTACTTCTCACCATATAATTGCTCGCTTTCATAGCTAGTTTCAGTTGCGACAACAATTGCGACGACAGGTTACCCTGGCGGAAGTGCTCCGGTCTCTAGACTGGATGCCATAGTCCGCCGTGATGGATAGCGCAACTTGTAATGTGATTTACGTGGATCGTAATGTACTCCAAGATCGATCACTAGGCTCTGAGAGCTCGGGGCTGCCGGAATCTGGCGAGCTTGGTGATAATTTGGGACTCTTACTAGATGCCTTCGGTGATGGTCAGTTCTCGATATAAGCTTCTACTCTAAGCAAGCAACTAACATATGTCGCAGTACACGTATGTGCAAGCGGTCCTGCTTGTATATCTAAGCTGTTTCACTTGCAAGATACGTCCATGGTAGGGCTTAAACCGACTCTTGTACTAATCGACACGCCGTACGACGAGCAAGTGTCAGAGCCGTTACCGCCCGAACGAGATCATTCGCCTTTCTCTGAGGCCTCGCAGGACGGCCACTTGGAAGAAGAGCTGTATGGATTAAGACTGCTGGAGCGGATTGTTTACGAGACTCATCTGAGAAGCCTCTCAAGATTAGTTGTGCCCATTCCCGTCATCAGCTTTCCTCTACTACGAACCCCGCCAGCGAATGACGGTACGAACGATGACCCTCCACAGCCAGCTTATGCAGATTACCTTTCAGAAATGCCAGGCGCGACTGGCAGATCATTAACAAACCGCGCCCTATTAAGAAAGTGCCTGGACTCTGGTGCGGTAGATGTAATGGCCAGCCCTTTACATATTAAAACATTAACATCTCTCGAAGTTCATGCGTACCGTGCGCACAAAGAAGCTGCTAGGGAACAGCAGGCAGCGATGGAGGTTCGGAGGGGTCGTAAACGGTCATGGGTAGGTGTGCACGAGGAGCAGCCTTACTCGTACCTTAGAGAGGCTATGGTATCTGGGTTAATGAGAGGGATTTGCCATTCTGGTGAAGAGGCTGAAGATCGCATTGGAAATGTCAAGGTTAATGTTCCATCCGACCGCCGGTCTCAAATCGCCAGGGCTATTGGGAGGTGGCATTTTTCTGCCCACGATTTCTGTGACGATTCTCTCCTCATGGCGGCCATCCTCATGTTTAAGCATGCCTTTTCCATGCCGGAACTCGAAAAATGGCGAATACCAACAGGTAAATGACTTACCCATTATACTCGCTGCGCTGTGACTGCTAACCCCTCCTCGAATATAGAGCAGTTAACAACTTTTCTGGTTGCAACACGAGCTGCTTACAATACTTTCGTACCGTATCACAACTTTCGCCACGCTGTTGATGTTCTCCAGGCTACATTTAATTTCCTTGTTCACATCGGAGCCTTGCCGCCATATCCCTTCCGCCCTAGATCGTCCGCTGGGTCAATCAAAACGTGTCCACTCGTTACTCTAATCAGGCCTTTTGAGGCTTTAACCCTTCTCATAGGGGCGATCGGTCATGACGTCGGTCATCCTGGTGTAAATAACGGCTTCTTAACTGTACTCAATGCGCCCCTGGCACAATTGTACAATGACCGGTCTGTTCTCGAGTCCTTTCACTGCGCAGCCTATTCACAAATCCTCCGGAGGTACTGGCCAAAGGTCTTTGAAGATACGAAAATGCGCACTCTTATGATCAGCTCAATTCTAGCAACAGATATGGGCGTGCACTTCGATTACATGACCAAGCTTGAAAACCTTGAAAAGGAACTGAAAAAGGAGCCAATTGAGAATTGGAGCGGGAAAACGATAGACAAACAGACAACGCTTATATGCTGCCTAATTATAAAATGCGCCGACATCAGTAATGTTGTACGTGTTATGTTTGTCTCTTGTATGAAATTGCATAGCAGCTAATGACATTGCTAGGCACGAAAATACGAGGCAGCACTCCAATGGATGTATATCCTCTGCGACGAATTCTCTAGGCAAGCAACGATGGAAAGTGATATTGGTATTCAATCTTCGCTCATCTCGCGTCCTAAGAAGGATTTTCTGTCGCTAGCTCAGGCTCAAATAAAATTCATGGAAATATTCGCCATTCCTCTATTTCAAGGGATCGCTGATGTGCTGCCTACGATGCAGTATACTGTTGACGAGCTCGAAACAAACAGGGCATTATTTGAGAAAACCGTACAAGAGATTCCGCTAATGGAAGAAGAGCATCGAAGAATATTTACAGAAGGTGTCCTTTCACCCCGTGCTTTAGGCTTGGCTATTCAGGCAGAAGGTGTCGAAAATTTCCGAATAGACCCGACAAAGTGCCATTTGGTCTCAGGCCATGCTGAAATGAAGACAGCAGGCTCGTCACCGCCCGATCAGCCATATCAGACTCCCGATATCCGAAGAGGATATAAAGAAATAAACGGCATTCCGTTCGATACCGACCCATTCAGCATTGCCGACCCAGAAAATAGAGTTGGCCATAATGGGAAACAGCGTTGTAGTGAGACGACAGACGGGAGCAATTCGGTACCTCCAGGGGACTGGCAGTCGCAAGCTACTAGTGCTACTACCGGTAAGATGCCACTCTCGCCAAGTACTCAAGGTACTAGCATCGTCAGTCAAGAGTCCCTCGAGCGCCCTGGCAGCGTTCCCGCTACAAAAGTCATGGCACCTGATTACCGCACGATGGGACCTATGCAGAGTCTTGAGTCGGGCAATTCCGAGGAGGATTCTAATGGAAATACACTCAAACCGGAAATACCGCTTAAGAAGAAGCCTAGCAGGTTTAGAATGAACGTCTCAACCTTTTTTCGGAGGAATAAGGGTGCGAGTTCACCGTCATCCGGTGGTTCTTGAAACTACTAGGATGATAAGCTAGTGGTTAAATAATTCGAGATACGACACAACTACAGAGGACAGAAGATAGGGGAGCATCGGTACGCGTTTGCGAGTTTATACACGCAGTCAGACGACACCGCGACCATAAAACGAAGCATTGTGTAAGGCAATAGCAGTTGATAACATATTGCTCTTCACACGTATATATTGTATACTAGCCGGGTATGGGACGAGGACGAGGGCGAGGGCGAGGGCGACTACTCCGCGTTTCTGGTGGTTTACCAAAAGTTTTAGGCTTAGGGAGCGGAGAGCTAGTAACCCTAAGAAGGGAGGGTACCAAAGGTGGCGGGGGGGTTATATTACCAAAGATGCATGCATGGCGTTCAGGAAATAGGGTCGGTGTAGGATCGGGACCTTCGGCCTCCGAGGAGGAGGAAACGTGCATGGGGGAATGGGTCTTGCGGCGGAGTTCACATTTTGAGGTGGGAAAGGAATACTTGAGACACCTTTTTCGGCTCAAAGGAAGTCCTCGAGACAAAGGCAGAGTTGAGCCTGCGTGGTAATTCTTGATGGAGTACTTTTATCACATCTGTAAAATGATGTGATCTTTGTTAGACCCCGAATACCGGGTATTGATAGTATTAAATGTATGAATATATGAGGAGAAAGGAGGGGTTGAAAAGAAGAAGAGGGAGAACTCCCGAGATTAGCTTCATAGTGCCGTACTAGGCGAGAAAATCTCTTACTTGAATTAGAAGATGATCTGGGAAACTCCTCCCCCATGAGTTACGATCTATGGATATCTGCAAGTGGCTGCATGCAAGCGATCAGACTAAAGTCAGGAAATCAATCCACTATTGAATCGTATGTCTACCGTACAGCCCAAGCAGCCCAAGCTAGCTTAAGGTCGACGACTATGTACACGAGCAGCGTCATTGCTGTTATATATTATGACCTATTGCAGCCGCTAGAGGCGCGTTCTGTAAGAATACTAATACGACTAATACGATGCGGACCAATCAATAATGGGAGACATTGGTGTGTGCCCCCTGCTGACTGACATCATAGTCATCATGCAATGCTTGTTCGATGTTTGATCAAGAGCCTCGAATTTCTCGGCAATATCCTGCACGAAGGATATTCCGAGGGATATTCCAATACGAACATGACAAATACAGTATATGTATATCGAGAATATACATGTACCTAAGGTAGTAAAGACCTCAATGTACTATGTACATAGAATAGCGAAATGAAGCTTTAAACAAAAAGGTGTTCGTAGGTAATATGGCTACCCGCATTTTGATTTGGAGAGCTTGTACTACCTAAGTACCTAGGTACTTGAGAAGACCCTATAAAGACCCTATAAAGACCCTACGTATAAAGACCCTGAGAGTTCGGACCATCTTTTAGTTGTGCGACTCGAATGTTATTTGTTATTAGGTACGGAATACTATGCACATACATGGCTCAGATACTTGAAACCCCACATCTACATAGGTAATGTACGGATGTACATACATAATGCCGAGCTACCTATACATACCAAGTATGCAAACATGCTAAAATTTAAACCATGTAAGTCGTCTTTGTCTGAGTTATACTTCAACATTTCAATAGCCTATCTCACACGCCAAATCTTCTTTAAGATACCTAATGCATAAATAATAAATAATAATACTATAAAAGACAGTGCGCAAAGACCAAAGCGCAACCTAAGTACATATCAACAAGCTGTCAAGGGTTCCCCAGCTTTCAACAATACCGAAACGCCACAGCTGACCAGTACCGTAACATCTGATTGAAATCTGGGTTGCTAGCAGCAGCTACCTACCTATGTATGTAGGTATGTATGTACATATGTAGTAGCCGACAGTCGGCAACCGGACTTAACCCCCACTGCCAACCCAAACCTTAACGAGCTTGCAGCCTGAGGTAATGTATGAGGTACCTAACCTTTGGTAGCAAAGTTTAGCTGGTGTTTTAGAGGGGAGGGAAGGAATTTCCCACCGTCTCAAAACATTCCTTTCTCTTTTCAATTCTAGACGAGGTCTTGATTAAAAGTCTTGATTAAAAGTCTTGATTAAAAAGTCTTGATTAAAATAACCCCGCAGTCCCGTCTCCGCTGGCTGTCAGCTTACCTCGCCTTAGATACTTCTTTTGTACAGAAGCACCTTGCGTGTTCTGCCTTGTCCTGCGTGCCTTACGGTACCGTACCTCCCAACAGTATCTCGTTATCCTTATCCTCTCATTTATATTTTATTTTTTGCCTCATTCTCAGTCACCGGGTCAGACTTATTGCGCGCGCAGGCCGTAGCACAACTTCTATTACTGTTCGTCAATTATGAAAAGTATTCATGGTGGAAATCAGGACTGTGGTGAGTTTCGAGGTTGAAAGGACGCATCATCTTCATGCCCATGGCCACTGATCCCACTACCTATCCACAAGGCGCCGAGAACATTCATCAGGATGCAGACCCAGAACCACAGCGCGGCCGAGGCTCCACGAGGAGTACCAAGTTGGCTGCACCGTTGCGAATACCCAAGAACCGCAGCACTGGGAATCTCGCCGTTGTGGCTGAATTTCCTGAGAGAGCGAGGTTGAGGTTTTCTTTCGACACCGGGTCAGGCGTGGCAGAATCTGACCAAATCACAAGGTACGTTCTAGCGCAAGGCGGTAATGTCTCCAAGATCCGAGAATAGATACACGGGGTATACTGGAGAGGCATGCCGTTACCCTTAACCCACGCACATATCCTTCGCCAACGTCACATGCATCTACTCAGCCGCCTTATTACATATACCCCAGAGTTCCCGTCCGCCAAAAAAACAAAACAAAAGAGAGACAAGAAAAAGAAAAAGAAAAGTAGGCGAAAGGGAGCTCGGGAGAGAAAATAAGACCAAAAATTCTCACAAGTTGAAACATTATATTGGATTAGGGTCTGAAGTGACTAATATCTTGCTTGTGTTAAAGCAACAGATCTCCCATAATTACCGAACATGACCATGGGCTAGGTATCTCTGGTCTACGACGCATCCGTCAGCATCCCACTCCTCGCACTCCTACGATGCCTTCGAGCGCCGTATCTTCGCGAAGTCCGTCTGCCGGCCTCCTTCGCTCCACCTCGATGTCTATGATGCTCCCTTCAGGACATCATACCCCGTTATTGGGCCCCTCGTCTCCCAACTTCTCCGAAGACCTGTCTCGCTTTCCATCCGAGTCCCTGCACTCATTCTCCTTCGCCCACCAATCTGAGGACTTTATACACAACCGTCAAAATGTGCTAAAACGGTCTATAGAATTCATGAAAGACCGCATGGGGTGGGCAATATCGTCGAACGCGGCCATGGCTAGCGCCCAAGCTAGGGTCTCCGGCGATATCGAAACCCAGCATATGCTTGATCTTCTTGCTAGGGCACAGCTGGTTGGAGCCGGGAACTTGCCAAATGCCAACTCTTCCTTTAATCCAGGCCCGTTGACCGGACCCGCTCAAGTCTCTGAGAGTAACGTTTTCGAGAAGGACTTCATACCGAGGACAAGCAGCCCCGAGTCCTTCGTAACACCGCTTGTATCTCCAATTGCCCGAGGACCTACCGTGGATCAAACTTCAGATGCTACTATACAGCGTATAGGAGGCGAAGGGGGCACGACACTGTCGGAACAAGCAGATGCCCTTCAAGAGCAACCGGACTCTGAGAACTCATCAAGAACGCCGACAAATGAGAGCGGCACCACGGCTAAGACGTCTCCTCCTATATCCAGACGCCCGAGCTTGATGAGAAATTTTACGGACGTAGGAACAGCTGAGAGGCAGCAAAAGCTTATAGATACCATGGCGCAGCCTTTCCTTGCTGGCTCGTCAGAAGGGTATCCCGAAGCATTAGCATCTCCTATGCTTCCGCCATTAGCTATAGGTTCATCACTCAGCGCATCTGGGTCTCTAGGATCTGTGGTCCATGGCCATGCAGCTCGATGGGTTCCAGCAGCACAGGCCATATTCACAACCGAATCCAAACCCCCATGGACGATATTGGCTGCGAATGACTTGGCTTGTTTAGTATTTGGCGTGACAAAAGCAGAGGTTCGGAAGATGGGGATCTTGGAAGTTGTGCAAGAGGAAAGACGAGCTTGGTTAGAGAACAAACTCCTTCGCGCTGATCATGACGAGGCGGGGCAGGTACCTGCACAGATTGTACCGCAACCTGCTCCCTCGGTTGGCTCGTCGTTATTGGGGGGCCGTGGGGGTATCACGGCACAATTGCTAAGTAAACCAAACTCCAGATCCCAGCCTCCAAAGACACCTGCCCGGCGAGCGCAGACTGTGCACAGCGGAGATGCTATGCCATCTAAATCTCGAGGTGGGAATCATCGCAGCTCAAAGTCAAGAGGGGTATTGCTCTGTGGTGACGTTGTCCCTATACAAAAGCGCAACGGGGCAACGGGTTCTGCGAGTCTGTGGGTTAAGGAGAAGAGGGTAGGGTTGATATGGGTCCTCGAAGAAATTCACGAGGATGTTGCCCTCGTGAGTCTGGACGACGATGGGATTGTCATCAAGGTCTCCGGAAACACAGGTCCAATATGGGGAGATGAAAACCTGCAGCCAGGCATGGATATCGGGAAGTTGATCCCCCGCATTCCTCGACAAGGTATCGATCCTAGATATGGCGCAATAGACTATGCTCAAATTGCGAAACGCAGGTATTTTACTTGTCGACATGGGGGGGAAATTAATATTCCTGCCGTAGTCGCACAGACGAGAGGTCAGACTGAGCTACGGGTTTCAAGCTTTCCCCATATTGCCGGCATTATCGTAGTCTCTCCGGATACACTCCAAATCAAGAGCTCGAATTCGGCATTCTGTGGGGCCCTCTTCGGTTATGAAAAGCCAGAGGGACAGTCGATCGCTAACCTGATTCCGGACTTCGACAAGGTTCTCGAAATATTGGTTGATCACGATGGGGTTCATCTTCAAGATGGCATCGTAGTGCCTGAACATAGCTTCAGAAAAGCGTCTACTTTGTTGGCCTTACAAGATGGCAGACCAGATGCCACTAGCACTTTCCTAAATCCCGACGGGCTCCCAGCGAAACACCGTGACGGCACCGAGTTAAAGATCGACGTTCAGATGAGAGTAGTAAAGAGTGAAAAGCACTCCAGCAACGATTCAGGTGCGAGCGATGATGAGTCACAGGGAAACGAAAGCGATATTGAATCAGAGGTGGTTTACGCGTTATGGATCACCTATTCTCGTCATTTGCATACGTCCAACGTGAAGTCATCAGCCGCTCCCAATTCTAAATCGCCAGAGTTGTCCGGGGCAGTATCTCCTTTACACCAACCCTCACCTGGTCAGACACCGGCGCATACACCGATGGATATGAACTCGGATACGGAAGAGTCAAAGTCCAGGCCTACCTCCGCTGCGTCGGGGTTGTCGCAACAGCTTAAAGTTGTTGCAATAAATGCAGCCGCTAAACTCACTGGGGCATCTAAAGCTTCAGAAAAACAATCATTATCATCATCACCGTCTCAAACTAACGCTCCAGCGCGTAAAAAGACTATCGATGATTTCGTCATACTTGAAGACATGGGCCAGGGTGCTTACGGCCAAGTGAAACTAGCACGATACAAGTACAATGGCGGGAAGAAGGTTGTGCTCAAGTATGTGACAAAGCGACGAATTCTTGTTGATACGTGGACCAGAGATCGACGCCTCGGCACAGTCCCCCTTGAGATACATGTCTTGGATTATCTCCGACGAGATGGCTTTAAGCATCCTAACATTGTAGAGATGGAGGACTTCTTCGAGGATGAAACAAACTATTACATCGAAATGGCGCCTCACGGGTATCCAGGGATGGACCTCTTTGATTACATTGAGCTCCGTGCTAACATGGAAGAAGAGGAATGCCGAAGCATTTTTGTCCAGGTCGCCAGGGCGATACATCATCTCCACACGAAAGCGAAAGTGGTTCATCGTGACATCAAGGATGAAAACGTCATTTTAGACGGCGAGGGGAACATTAAACTAATCGACTTCGGAAGTGCAGCATACATCAAGAATGGGCCATTTGACGTCTTCGTAGGCACTATTGGTACGTCACTCTTCTCGTCAATATTCAGTATATCGACTAACCCAAATTTACATTAGATTATGCGGCTCCGGAAGTGTTAGCAGGGAAACCGTATGGCGGTAAAGAACAAGACGTATGGGCTCTCGGAATTTTGCTTTACACCATCATCTACAAGGAGAACCCATTCTACAGCATCGACGAGATAATGGACCGTGATTTAAGAGTGCCATTTGTAATCAGCGAAGAGAGCATTGACCTCATCCGCTGTATGCTTGATCGTGATCTCACGCGGCGGTACGATATCGAACAAGTGCTTGAGCATCCCTGGTGCCAGATGGATTGAAGATGTGACGATAGGGGATGAACAGCTGGGCTGTCCCATGGGGACTAGGGGGATACGATGGAGGAAGTGTTTGTACGGCCGGGTTGGTTTTATGGGCTAGCTAGACTGTTGTTGGAGAACAGAGCACACAGCACAGAATTGGGGAATGAAGACAATTTACTGCATGATACCCAGCTCTCGAGAAAAAAAAAACTGCGATTATACGAGGGGTTTAGGAAGAGTAACACAAAGAGCTATCTATAAAATACGGAATCAAGCAAGCAAGAAAACACGCAGAATGGGACTGGCGCAGAGTCTATGTTCCCCATCTTAGGTATTTGTTTCTAGAGCAAGTCAGCGTGCCTTGGCGGTGGAAATCAGCATACGCTTCCGGTACGGAGTTCCTTTTCTTTGACAGAGCTCTATGACATTGACACACATGATATACATAAAAAACCAAAGAATAACTGGCTTTTTTTTACTTCCGGATTCTAGTTGCTGGGTTTCACAAGTCTGCCGTATCAGCTTAAATTTGTCTTAGTTTTATTTATCTTCCCATGTCCGCTACGGTTGACTAGAGGAGACTGATTTAAACCAACCCCCCTTTTTTCCCTCCTTTTAAAAATCGTTGTTACAGCCACCCTCACACCAAAAACGACATATACATTTTCTTTTTGTAAATATTAATATCCAACCTCTTTAAAGCACTGATTACTCGACTGGAAATAACCTCGTTCGCAAACTATCCATTTATATATTACATATCTCCGCACGTCTATCAATATGAATCTAGAACTCAAACCAGCTTTACCGTCTCCTACGTAAAAAAAGTTAAAACTAACTACCTACATAAACCATTAACCTAACCTAGTGAATTAGAAATAACCGAGCAGCTTTTTTAACTACTAGTTATTTCTAAAAGTTTCTATTCAATTTGCAATTTCAACGTCGCACTTTTACCCGTAGAGTGTGCCGAGTAATTTTTTGGGGGGGGATTTTCCTTTAATAAGTCACCTCTAGTCAACCGTAGTCTGCGTATTGCATTGGGTGCGGGATACACTGAGGTTGGACTGGAGGGTGAGGTGCTGGGACGTGACTGGAGAGCTGTGGGCCGAGGTGGTTAGGTCTGTAGATAAGTAAAAGAGTCGTAAGGCATCAATAACATTAAGGTATATGTCGAATTTATGGTTTGCCTTTCCTTTGTTTACTCGAAAAGGGAAGACTAGGTATGGCTCTTGTGTGGTTGTCCTGATAACTCGACGGCGTGACGAGAAGCCAAGGGGAATATAAGATATTGATACATCAACTATATCAGATATACACCTCGTACTTGGAGTCGGATATGATATTAATCACGAGAACGTCGTGTTCCTTGAAACCCGTACATACTTCGTAGCTATACATGATAGTTATAGATAAACACCTAATATACATTCCTTATCCATATAGTCACATCAATATCGTTACATTATGTCCGCAGGCTAGATATTTATATACATATATCCACCTAAGCCGTCCAACTACCAAACTACAACCCCAAGCCCACCTACCCCGCCTTAACTATTCCCCTTCCGTATCTCCTCCATACCAAAGATATCCCCCGGCAGCACGGCGTTTCCAGTTTCGTCGGCAGCAACCTCACCAAACAGGAACGCGGTGCGCTCGCGGCTAGCGTTCGCAGACGGTCTCTTGCGGTGCGATGACTCTATAGGTGGTAGGTTTGAAGGGAATATGGAGGGAGAGGAAGATGATGGCGCGGCGTCGGGTTCCAGCATCCATGAGAAGGAGGATTGTGCGAGGGTGGACCGTGTAGGGATAGGGGCTTGGGGACGTTCCAGCTTCTTCTCTACTCTTGATGCTGCTGACGCTCCAGAGCCTAATGGATCATTATCTATGTTCATTTTATCCGGATCCGGTAGGGACGACATGATCGACAAGGGGTTTGTGTTTTCAGGATTTTGAGGATATATTGCTTGGGCTGGCGCGTCGAGAGATATTGCTGCAACCGCCTGGCTTAGAGGCTCGGGGTCGAGTTTGTCGCCGCCGCCTGTGGGTGTATCAGATGATGTCGACGATACTGGCTCTTCCTCGTCTGGAAGATCCAAGGTAGAGTCTTCTAGGTATATTTTAATGAATTGTATCTTCGCAGCAGCAATCTCGAGAGCATCTAGGCATTTCCGCCTGTCTTCCAGATCGGAACTTGCAAGACCCTTCAAACTAGTGAGGGGCTCGTCAAGCAACGCTGCTAGGCGCCTATTTCTTCGATCTAGCATTGCGACGGCTCGTACCGTCGTACTCGAGCCTGGTTCGCCTAAGAGATCCCTACCTACCTTCATAGAGGTTCTAGCTTCTTGAACGTTACGGCGTATCTCTACCATGGCATCGCGCACTGCTTGATTAATACCGAGTTTCTCTCCTCTTTCGAGTACGCCCTTAGCAGCGCCTTGTAGCAATGCCTCCATACCACCCTGCGGTGACTTGAAGCGAGCCGGTGATAAAGGCGATCTAGCACCAGCTAACTTCCGCCGTATGTTTGAAGCTGACCCCTTAGGTGTAGATGCTTCATAGTTAGCCCCTAAAGGCGATGGATATCTTCCGGTATATTTTGCTATAAGCGTAGAGCCTCCGGTTGAGTCTAGATGCTCTCTAAGATAGACTGCATCGTTGATGAATGTATGTGGTCCATGTGATTGCTGCGGAGGTGGGTATCTAAGTAGCAATTGCAACGCAACAGTATAGTCCGCATTGAGTACTATCAAAAGCATTAGAATACAATCATACGGGAGAAGAGATTAGGGCCTTACAGTCCCATCGAATTCTAATCAACATCGCTGTGCAAACCAAATCGATTAGTCTAAATGACGGATCCACGGAAAATAGGGTATCCCAAAGTACGAGCATCTGGCTGAAGGGGAACTCGCGACTAAATAAGAGACGGATCCAGCGGCTATAATAAAGTGTGGTACTCGTTATTAACAATATTCCCTTTATATAAGGGAAATTAAAGGAATGAAAGAGCAGCTCACATTAAGAAAACCTGCGGTAAAATTTCAATATTCTTAAGGTGAGTTGAGAGTTCGGGGTCTACTTTGAATAGACAAACTTCGTGTATATATTGGCTTTTCTCGACAATAGAGGACGTAGTAGACTGCTGATTAAATGTTGTGAGCGGCTCATTTGTTGCCGACTCGGTAACTTCATAGAATGGCCTTGCACGATCCATGACCTTCGAGAAAAGAGCGAATGCGTCGTGTTCAATAAAAGACGCGTCTAAGATTTCCAGCATTATTGGGTCGACTGAATCGCTTGAAGCAATATCGCCCGGGTCGATGGCGTCTTGTTCTACGATATAGACAATTGGCGCCAGAAGCTCATGCATGCCCTGACGATAGCCGCCTATGCCTGGATTAAGTTTACAATAGACGAAAAGGATATCCAGTATGAGCGTCTGTATCTCAGGCTGGTGGTAGAACGGCTCGTCCGGCAGGCGTTGAACATCTTGAAGAATCTCAGCCCTAAGTGCTTGATCATGGCGGAGGGTATTCCAAGGTGACTAACTCAAGTTAATACTAATAATCTAGGTTCCTTGTTTTGGAGGGACCCTCTTACATCGGCATCATCTGCCAAGGGGTCGACGGAGTCGGCTGTAAGATGCTCGGGGTGCCTTATATATTTTAAGAAATGATCTCTCAGAGATGAGTATGTGGTTCGTGACTCGGAAATGTCGTGGGACCAGTCCACGATATTAGTAGACTGGGTGAGTAAGAAGACCTGGATGTCTCGGGTCAATTCCGCTCAGGGTGTTCAGTTCTAAGAGCAACAGACCTTCCAGCAGATAGACCTACATCCCAAAATGCAGGGGCTTCTCGGGCCGTTGTCCTTAACGGCTCGTTGCAGATCTGCAAGGCTAGTGTTATGCTTTAGAGTCTCTTGCCATCGTGTGCTACGGCGGTATCAGCTGAGAACAATATCTGATGGGAAACATGTGGACTCACGTCGACTCGACCAAGGATCTCATTATGATTTCTCTAGCCTATCTATTCGGATTGTCTATTATGATAATTGATATATGCTGATATGCTGATATGCTGATATGCTGATATGCTGATTGGAGAAAGGCTAAGGGAGAGACTGATCTGAAGTTGGAAAAGGCTGGCTGCCAGCTGACAGCCGTTAAGAAGAGTGTTGGAGGTGGCGGTTTGATAAGAGTCGAAACCCCGCGATTAAGTCGATTTATATGTTACGTCAGCTTTAATTGCTTTGACGCTAATGCACCGCTAAAGCAATACAAATACATACATACCTCTTTCAGAGTAGGCATTCTTCTAAAGGGAGTCTACCCAGTAAGTACCTAAAGTATATAGATGCATATGTATAAATGCTACTGGCTTACACAAGTGTATGCAGCTTTTTTATATGAGAGCCTATAAAATCGTCTAAAGCATCACGGAGTTTACTGCGCAGTTGATTGTTTTATAGTAGAAGCATCTAACCTAAAGAATTTTAATTACCCAGAATTAATTTTAAAGAAATAAAGCTTTAAGACCTTCAAGTTTTATGTACCTAAGGTACCTGTTTTTTACATAAGGTACTCGGATACTTGAGCTGGGTACGATCGACAAAAAGTCAATAGTACCTACTATTTTCGGTTAGTGCATTTTCTGCCCGAAAGCTTGCCGGAAATCCCTGTCACCGATCAAATCCGCTTAACCAGACCCTGATTCTCGGGTTCAGCCTCAACACCGATACTTCCTTTACTTTTTTCTCATTCCTGGCATAACGAATATAGCATGAAATGTGCTTTATTAATCTATTTTAGTTATACCTACAAGGCTTATTAACTAATCAGTCCTAGCGTCTATGTGATATGTCCGCAGATCTCTTTGCTGCCTTCGAGGACGCATCGGAGGGTCCCTCCAAAAAGCATCAGCCGAAGACCTCCGCTCAGGCTTCCCCATTCACATCAGATCCCTTTTCCTTTGGAGTCGGTAGTGTAACGAATACTAGCACTAGTACGTTACAGCATACAAGCTCCGCGTCTCAGCCATGGAACAACGGACCGGCCCGGTGGAGCGGCCAACTGCAAAATACTCAACAGCCCTTAGGCGCAAATACATGGGTAGACACCCCGTTGCAACCTAGTCAGCCGAACTTCAAGGATGATGACGATGATGACGATGGTTGGGGTGAGTTTGAGGTGGCAGAAAGTGCGAATCAGCCCCCTATCCCCCCAGCAGCATCGACTTCTCTGTCGGTTCCAACAACTAAGGAGCCGCGGAATCCGACATCACAACGGACAAGAGTTGTACGGGCATCGACGATAGATCTCATAACGAACAATCTACTCGACCTTAACAATTTAGCTATATCACAAGGCAAGGCAGGCGGTTCGTCATCGGCGCAAACTGCATCTAAGCAAGTCAAAACAATATCCAATACGGCTTCTTCGGGAACTTCAAAGAAAGCCTCCGATTCAAATCCCAATGTCTTGTTCGATGCCGATGACTTTGGTGGAGAGCAGCATGAAGAAGGAGACGACGAGGACTTCGGAGAATTCGAAACTGTTGTCTCTCCTGTGCAGGCAGCGCCGGACCTCTTATCAATTGATTCTTCTTCGCCTCCAAAGACTACCAAGCCACAAGCCGCTCGAATGCTTTCGCCTTTGAATTTGACCGAGCCCATTTCTTATCCGCAGGCACCACGATCCCCGTCATTCCAAGAAAGAAATCCCTTCCCTGGGCTTGCTGTTGCTACGCCGATAGTAGAAAAGTCGCACACGAATGATCCGAAAACGTCGCCAACGACTGCATGGCCAACCCTTGACGCCCAGAAATCTGCGGGGAGCGATGGGTTGGGCGATGATTGGGGCGCATTCGATGACTTTCCTGATGAGCAAACGAAGTCCAGCACTAATACCAATTCAGATTGGGATTGGAACTCAATAGAACCGGCTCAGTTTAAACCAACCACTTCTCGGGTACCACCGATAGTGTCCAAGCCTCAAAGCTCGTCTTGGGATTGGAACCCTGTTGATGCCAAGACTGACAAGCAGACTACTGAGCCGAGTGATGACTTACCACCAACTAATGTGCCTCCTCCATCAGTATTGTTGTCGGTATTCCCGGGACTTTTCGCCCAAGCGAACACGTCACTGTATAAACCTGTTAGCGGACAACCTTTTCCCGTAAAAAACCGCATTCTGTCAGATCCGAAGACGGTCGAGTTTCTCAAGGGCTATCTAGCTCTAGCAACGGTTCTGGCGCGTATTATCGCCGGTCGCAAGCTAAGGTGGCATAGAGACAAGTTTCTCGCACAGAGGATGTCCATATCAGCTGCGGGAAGCAAAGGAATGAAGCTCGCTGGCGTAGATAAGGCACAAGCAGCACGTGAAGACCGTGAGGTAGCTGACGTTGTAACCGATTGGAAGGAACAAATAGGTCGTCTTCGGTCTGCAGTGGCTGCTGCTAATTCATCAATCAAGAACAAGACAGAGCAACTGAAGATTCCGGAAATTTCAGAATTAATACAGATTCATACCGAGAAGATGGTACCGACTGCCCCTAAGTCGTGCATTATCTGTGGCCTGAAACGTAATGAGAGGGTACCGAAAGTCGATTACGAGGTCGAAGATAGTTTCGGTGAATGGTGGGTTGACCATTGGGGGCATCTAGCATGTAAGAGATTCTGGTTACAGCATGAGAATACCCTACGACAAAGATGAGTCTCACGCTTCACCGACAACAGCCAGTCGTATATCGAAATCGGCACTACGAATAAATACTAAAGCAGACAAGCTCCTATCTTTCTAACCCTAACCATCGGTCTCCAAATCGATTACAATAATTCAACGCTGGATGTTCGCCTATCTCCATGATCTAGCCCTTCACCGCTGGATACTCTCTAGCATTTACCGTTGCTTTTCGAGTCGCCGCCCCTGAGTAGTACCGAAAAGCGGATAATATCAACTACATGGGGTCACCGTGGTATTGTTTTGTGATCGTAAGCTGCACGGCGACAGCCGTACGCCAACATCTCCAAGCACATAATGTCATGATAAGATTTAGAAGTCACTACCCCTCAGCAGACAACAAATAGTTGTCTTCAATTGTTTTATGGCTGACCAATTAATGGTTTGTGGACAAAGGGGCTCACTCTAGAGTCCTTTTCCCAGTAACATGTCTCACAGCAAACAGCTCCTCGCGGCTTTCTCCTCGGCAACTCGAGATGCCTCATTAATTGCCACGTTGGATGGGGGGTATGGCCAGTCCAGCGGAATGGAACTTCATGAGTATGCTGTTGTTAATGACACGTCTAACCGGTCTCTCTCTCACTCTCATGTAAACTCGTTGCCCGCTTTTGCCGCCCTAGGAATCATGCAGGATCGAGTCACACAACATATGCATATCGCAGCTTATTCTTTACGGACCTACTCGCGAGAGATTAGTGAGCAACCTGAATCAACTTGCTAGCGAGCCCCGGCTTGATCTCGGGTTTTTAATCGATAAATGAATAACGCCTCGTGTACCTGATATGCAAGTAGATAATGTACCTTTCGAGGATGTAAATAGCAAGCTATGAATATAGTGTTCTTTATCAAACTAAAAGGACATGACTTCTCAAGCCTTTAACCAATGTTTTCAAGTTTTAGTCTCGTCTACCCTGTAAGGCTGACATTCGATGATTCGATGAGAAAGACACCTGGTTACAAGGGTTCTTCGAATTTTAACATTGTCCCAACCTAGGCGTTTCTCGATTTGTACGGAGGACCAACCGTAAAGCGGTACGAGTTCCGACTTGCATGTCAAAAAAGTAGGCGAGCCGTATGATTCGCCTTGGGGCTGCCATTACACTGTGACTCTGGAGCCAATACCACATGGCTCACCCCCTTATTGGGTGGCATCGAGAACTTTTACGGTTTCATTATGGAGGCTTGAACCGTTCCTTGCAATTGGAACGATGGGTCCGAGTCGCGGAGGCCATTGTTGTATTTGTTTCGGTCGGTACTGTCATATAACCAACTTCACGTTGTCAGGATTGGGGGTTGTCGACCCATACATGTCTATACAGATTACAGAAGTGATTATTTTTGTTCCTAATATACTCATGGTAAATCCAAGTCGTGTGGGACTCAAGGGACTGCATCTGAAATAGTTTCTCATAGCAAATGTGTCCTAGGTTATGTCCCCCTTTTCTGTAACATCTTGAGGCTTATTACATAGATAGGATGGCAGGGAGGATTTAATTGCCATGACACCTTATAGTAGTATAATAATCATCTCGCTCACCGCGGATGTTTAGGTTCGGCTTGTAATATTAGACTTTGCAAAGAATCTCGATGCTAATCACTGATAATGCGTTGCTACCAACTCCCTTCTCCTATAATACTAGTGGTACAACAAGGATATCAGTGTAGTATTATACTTTCGAGAGAGGAAATGAGATTCAACGCTTATATCTAATTAATTTGTTATAAGAGAAATGTAAAATGTTATGCTTGACGCCGCGGGGATGTAAAAACCGGATATTTGTTAGAGAAACATGCCTGATATGTAATACGATTGGGGTATACACTGACCCTGGGCCCACATGGCAGGCAGAGACTCGTACCTTGATGGAGAATTCGATAGAAGCTACATAGGTAGAGGACACTAGAGGTTGTGATATGGACTTCAAATATCCCATGCTGCCTTACAAGGTACAGTTTTCTTACATGTAGGAAGACTAACGAGTCTACAAATTAACATATGGCTTTTATTTACCAGGCTTCTACGAAGAAAGATAAATCGTTAAATATATGGCGATAGAGGTTAAAAGTAAACTGAATGTGTCGAGATAGGTACTTGGAAGGAAAAACATGCCATAGCGTCGACTTACACGGGGACCCATATGCAAGTTATCATTTATGATGTAGACATAGTTATATTTCAAAACTAATACACCAATACCTTTGCGTAGGGTCGCTTGTCACGTTACAAATAGGAATATATATCGGAAACTGCTGCCATAGTTGGTGGTATGTAGCAATGTAAGTGGTAAAAGCGTTGAAGAAACAATCAATAGGTGAATTAAAGTGAGGCGTTCAAAAGAAAAGTGGAGAAATGCATGTATACCTACCTAGGTAATAGGTATAAAGGTACCTTAGGTACATAAATGGAAGTGTGCGTGCCTATACCCGTGCTTGTACCTATCATGCTTCTACCTGAGTGCAGTATTAACTTTCATTAGTCCAGGTACCATGGAAGGTTTGGGTTGTTTACAACTGGTACTTAAATACGGAAGACTCCGATTATGCGCATTGAGACTCGATCATGAGACTTGAACCAATACATATCAACATATTTGGTTTTTCGTCTTAAGTGAACCCCCCTGGAATGTTTCTTTCAAGTGTTACCGGGAATAATATAGGCTACTTGGGTAACTACCTACATAGGTAGTTACCGGAATCAGCTAGTTGATACATCAGACCCGAGTCTGCTTGCCTGCTTACCGAATGCGCGTGAGTAGTGTAAGTACGTAATGCCAGGGATTTACATAAGGAACCCCTCTTTCTCTATCCGAACTCCCCACGTCTCTTTCTGCAGGTGGCACGGTTACTGATGCTAATGTACATACTATTAGAGGCATCTTTAACTTTTAATAGGCGATATCGACTTAAAAAAAGTCTACTTGTTCTTGCATATGCTCTTTACGAGGCCTGCCGTCGTCAACGAGGTGCTATTACGTCATTACCTACTTACATAGGTAGTATATAGTATATAGTATATGTATAGTATATGCCTATATAGGTGTAAGCGCCTTGGTGTCTTGGCAACTGACTTAGATGGATTAAGTAAGAAAGACATGAGAAATGCCGTATGGAGTTTAGGTACATACATAGGTACCTAGGTAAGGTAGGATACCTATACCCATGTGTAGGCGATAGCCCGCAAAATAGAGTTACGTGGGAATGTACCTTCTCTATCTAAACCTATGATGAACCGTGTAGGTAAGGTATGTGCGTTAGGTATTGTATCGGTACTAGCTGGATAGTAGGTACTACCGACGCAAGAACGTGCTTGCTGCACCCAACCTTGTCCTAAATTGTAGTCTACCATACATAATAGTAGTCGAGACTTCCATACCTCTTACCTCTTACCTCTTACCTCTTACCTCTTAGGCCTGTTACCTCTTAGTCGCCTACGCTTCCAGGTTCCTTCTTCAATCCTGCTTCCCAGTCTCCCTCTCTCTTACTTCCTTCTCCGTACCTTTTCTCGCCTCGACCAAAATCCAAACTCATCTATCTCCTCCTTACCAACCCTCCCGCCATACATACAACCTTTCCGTAACCTCACTTCTATCAACCTCCTTCCCCTCTCTCCATCCTCATCCTCCTCGTCGTTTTCCTTCTCTCACCCCTCAACCACTAAACTCTTCCCATACATTCGAACGCCCCCTTCACTCTTCTTTGTCCTATCTGGACCAACCAACTTCTTTCACCAGAGACACAGCCCACGCTGGTACATACGGTACTAGTTGTCGCAATTGGCCTATTTCCTTATTTAGAACCCATTGCCGCTTATCCAACCCCGGTCAAACGCACCGTTACCTACCTTACATACTTACTAGGCCACCTTGGCCGGCCTGCCGAGACCCAACCGTCGACTGCAGTCCCTGTCTCCATCTAAAAATCTAAAACGTCCCCGTTCTCGCGTGGATTGTGATAGCAAGACCCTAGGTAGGGAAACAAGCGAGAAGAACAGTAGAGGGGAAAAAGGAAAAAGAAAAAAAAAAAA
This sequence comes from Daldinia decipiens, assembly GCF_022478715.1. Lineage (NCBI taxonomy): Eukaryota > Fungi > Ascomycota > Sordariomycetes > Xylariales > Hypoxylaceae > Daldinia > Daldinia decipiens. Next base: position 70,241 of record NW_026054546.1, read on the forward strand.
AACTTCCCACCCCGCAACACCAACCAGACCCGGCTAGAACGCAAGAATTTCTTTGAAGACATACTGCGCAGCACAGACACAGCAGCGGAAGGTCAGTCAAGTATGCAGTGCCCCGCCTATTCAAGCCCCAGTTTCGCATAATAACTTACCCTTTCTTCCTAATGGTTCTGCATTGGCTGTATCTTTATTTCTATTTTCTACAACCACATGCCAAAATCGTGCAGATGCAACAGCCTCTGACGAGATAAGATCTGTTTGCCAATCTCGTTTCAACCGTTTCTTGGCCCTCTTTCCTCTTCTGAGCCTCGCATCCTTCCCATACATGACCATTGACAGATACCTTCCCCGCAGCAACACACAGCTTATCAGAGCTAACTGCGTGCAGCCTGTCCTTTACCACCAGATCTGGAGCTTACAGCAATCCACTCCTGTACCACTTTTTCTACGTACACCCGCCCCCATTCAGTGTCAGCCAACAAGATCTCCTGCGCACCCATAGCTCTTCGAGGAGACACTGGGAGCTGCTAGTTCCTAATTAACTCGGATCAAACCACCCAGTCAGACGCGGCTGACATAGCAAATACCACCCCAAACTAACATCGTCATACACAACCTACCCATCAACATGTCTGTTGCCCAAGACTCTCTCTCGCCGAATGGTAACGATCTGCCGTCGCTATCCATGGGCGATCTGAAGCTTGATGAGAACGAGCCTCGCTTAGGCCCGGATGGCGAACCCGCACCTAGGACTGACGAGGAATATGCCGTAGCACAATTGACGCTTCGCGCCATCGTCTCCTCCAAAGAAGCAGGAGTCATAATCGGTAAGGGAGGTAAGAATGTCGCAGACCTGAGGGATGAAACCGGGGTCAAAGCCGGCGTGAGCAAGGTCGTGCAAGGCGTGCATGACCGTGTTCTGACCATTTCGGGTGGCTGCGAATCCATTTCTAGAGCGTACTCTATCGTCGCTCGCGCGCTGTTGGAAGGCGCTCCCTCGGTGGGAATGGGAGGCGTTATACAGAGCAGCGGAACACATCGTGAGCGTCCCCCGATCACTTACTATTCGCAGCGCGCCACTAATGTACAACCCGACCGTCAAGAAATCAAGTTACTCATCTCCCACAATCAGATGGGTACTATCATTGGCAGAGCAGGTCTAAAGATCAAGCACATCCAAGACGTCTCCGGCGTGCGCATGGTCGCGCAGAAGGAAATGCTACCGCAATCGACCGAGAGAATCGTCGAGCTGCAGGGAACACCCGACGGCATTCAGCGAGCTGTCTGGGAAATCTGCAAGTGCTTAGTCGATGACTGGCAGCGTGGCACCGGCACTGTACTCTACAATCCTGTCGTTCGAACCGCGCCCGGCGGTGCGGGGTCCCTTGGTGGTGCTTCCAATACTGGCGGGGTAGCGTACAGCAACTCGTCCAGTAGAGGCGATTACGGCGGCACTCGTGTGATGCGAACTGGAAACGGTGCCGACTTTAGCAATGGGGGTGTGCGTCCATACAATCGGCGGTCGGACTCTGATGCGGCCACCCGTGGACCGCCAACGCACGATGAGAATGGAGAAGAGATCCAGACTCAGAACATTAGCATCCCCGCAGATATGGTTGGATGCATCATTGGACGTGCCGGAAGCAAGATTAGCGAGATCCGCAAGACATCTGGCGCCCGCATTTCTATTGCCAAGGTAAGTCTAATCTAACTGTCTTGTTAGGGCTTAACGACTGAAAATGTCACAGGCACCTCACGACGAAACTGGCGAGCGAATGTTCACCATAATGGGAACTGCGAAAGCCAACGAATCTGCGCTGTTCCTTCTTTACGAGAATCTCGAGGCAGAGAAGATGCGCCGCAGCCAATCGCAATCCGCCGAGTAATGGCTCATCTCGCTGTTACGGGATGTGATGGCCATTACAGAGAGGCCAGGAACCTATTCATCTATCTGGAATATTTCTATTGCTGGGCCTGATTTCGCGACGTACCCTGCGTTTTGAAGGGGCACTTCAGATTTGACTTGCCGCAAGGCTGACGTCCCTTGTTTTTGGGACGGTTCCTATGATATGACATGACGATTTTCTCTTTACCCAAAGGCAAACTTCATTTATTGCCTTGTCACAAATCCCCTTTCCTTAATATTTTGTCGAAGAAATCATCACCTCTACGGACACGTGTCCTCACACCTGATGCACGGCAGACTCCCGGCAACCACTCGACACCTCAATTTCGAACTTCGATACCCAGGCTGGGTGCTGCGCGAGACCTCGCAGAGCTCTTATTCACTTGACACATCCGTCCCCATGCGTCAGCATCCTTGTTGTATCGACTTCCCGCCCGGCGTACTAGATACGACCTAATCCATGCTTCTAAACACGCGCATCGGCCATAATCAGTAACTTCTCCATCTCTTAGGCGACTCGTCGACCCTCGTCTTGTCATAGTGCTAAGATTACTCCCTCCTTTATCCTCTAATCCACGACACAAATTACCCCTCGATCATATCTCACTTTCCTAACGTCAGAAAACACGAAAGAAACCCCAACCATACTGTATCTCGAATACGTCTATACCATAGTGCTCACTTCCCACAGTGAGCCGGCGGGATGGCTTCTGGGAGGTGGTGTTGCCCAGGCAAGATAGTAAGCGTACCTTGAAGATCAACAATACATCAACAATACCATGATTATGGCCAACGTATCGGAAAGCAAAGCATAAGAATGGTGGTGGCTAGTTTGCAAGTGATTCTTCATGACGTTGAAAAAAAAAAAAAAAAAAGAAGGGGGAGCAGCATTGGACCGGCATTGTGCTTTAGCCAGTAAGCCAGTAAACATTCCTTGAAGTTAATTGACGAGGGATGGATCGAGATGTTCTAAGATGTCTAGATAAGGAGTATCTAGCAGTAGACAAAGGAAACTTGACCAACAACCCCCATGTGCATGATCACCTTAGTCGTGTGATTGGTGTTTGACGTAAGAGCAGACTATTAAGCGTAACATTCAGACAGGTATATTATAGTTTTATCTTTTGTCCATGGGTGATCAGCCGGGACTATAGTATCATCGTATAATCCGTACATTAGTGGAAGATGTAGTGCAGGGGGCGGGCCACACCGCCTAGCAGATGTAGTATAATTGCAGCATAATTCTGCCGTTATTCTACGGCGGTACTTCGTATTTAGCTCACCTACATGTACTTATGTAAGTGGCCAATCTGTCATCAGGCGCTGATGTGTTAAGCTCGTTACTACCAACCAACTCTCTCGTCGCCTATTTTAAGTTGAGGGTCTTGCACATTTCCCAAGAGTTATGGAATGTTTTGTAGATTCGATAGTCGGCTAACTTGAATGATAGCCAAGTCATTTGTTTACAGCGTTTTCACTTCTACCACACTCGTTCTATCTATAGTACTATAGTATAGTACTATAAATATATCATGGCGCGTGTTAAGCAGGCCAAACCTGTCGAGAGACAGCCTTTGTCAGAGTATATCTCGCATCACAATTCGACACCAAAGAAGAATGACGACGATGTAGCGCTGCGGTCTAATGGCGTTGCTAGAACAGCAGCTCCCGCGCTGGCGTCGTCGAAGAAGGACGCGGGCGTAGCGCAGTTAGTGGTTGCTGTTGCTGGTATCTATGGGTCCTTGTACGTATTGAGATGGATATGATGATATGACGATATGACGATATATTATATTGGTATAGCATAAAGACTGACATATCGCTTTTCACCTTCGCAGCCTCACCTGGGCCTACCTCCAAGAGAAACTCACGACGACACCCCATGGCGCACCTGGCGCGACCGAAGTGTTCAAGTACCCGGTGTTCCTGAACACGATCCAGTCGCTCTTCGCCGCGACGACGGGAGCTATGTACCTCTACGCCAGCACGCCACGCGGACAGGCCATCCCACCCATCATCCCCTCGCGCCGCATCCTCGGGCCCCTCCTCCTCGTCGCGCTCACCAGCTCCCTCGCCAGCCCCTTCGGCTACGCGAGTCTCGCGCACATCGACTACATCACCTTCCTGCTTGCCAAGAGCTGCAAGCTACTCCCCGTCATGCTCCTCCACGTCACCGTCTTCCGCCGCCGCTATCCGCTGTACAAGTACCTGGTCGTAGCCGCCGTCACGGCCGGCGTCGCCGTCTTCACGCTGCACTCGGGCAAGAGCCACAAGAAAAGCGGCGCGGGCCTCGGGGGGAACAGCGCGTGGGGCTTGCTGCTGCTGGGCATCAATCTCCTCTTCGACGGCCTGACCAACAGCACCCAGGATTACATCTTCGGCGCCTTCCAGCCGTATTCGGGCCCTCAGATGATGTGTGCGAATAACCTGATGAGCACCGCTGTTACGGCTGCGTACTTGGTCCTGAGCCCGTGGCTCGCGCGGACTGGCGCCGGCGAGTGGCTCGGCGTCGATGTTGCGGGTGGTGCGGGCGAGCTTGAGGCTGCGCTGGGGTTCATGGCGCGGCACCCGGGTGTCTGGGCTGACGTGCTTGGATTCGCGGCGTGCGGTGCCGTCGGGCAGGTTTTCATCTGTACGTATTTCTCTTCCCATTTCCCGTCCAGCAAGAATCGGTACCGGAAAACTAACAAGACAACAACAACAACAACAGTCTACACGCTCTCCACCTTCTCCTCGGTCCTCCTGGTCACAGTAACAGTCACGCGCAAGATGTTCACCATGATCCTATCGGTCGTCGCCTTCGGCCACCGCCTCACGCGCATGCAAGTCCTCGGCGTCGGGCTCGTCTTCGGCGGCATCGGCGTCGAGGCTGCCATCGCCCGCCAGGAGAAACTAGCCAAGGAGGCGGCGAAGCGAAGGGCTGTTGAGGAGAGCGGGAAGAAAGGGCGATGAACTTACTTGTTCCACTACCCGCATTCTCTTTTGTGATTTGCCCTTCCTCGCCTTGCTTTTTGTTGTATTCGGTATTCTCTGTCTTTGTCTCGGCATAGCTGGTCGAATTTAGTTGTTTGTTTGTTTGTTTGTTTGTTTGTTGGACTAGACTAACCTAGCTAGCCGATAGGTTGGTTATGGTAGGTAGGTATGTATATCCACCGCCTTATACGTCTGTATATAGAAGGATATCAATATGTATATACTCTCTGGAGATTAACTACAAGAGGAGGACGGGCAAAGAAAAAGCGCTTGCTAGAGAATTGTGCCATTGGTAGTTTTGGCGCATCAGGGGAGAGGAATATAGATACCTATATACCTATTTCTAGATGAAATCATCTGTCTCCCCCCTTTTAATCCCTTATAAAGCTATCTTAGGTACTTGTTTGCATGTATGTATAGGTGAGTTGAATAGAGACTCAAGTATGACTGACCTATGAAGAGCACTTTAACAGAGTTTTCTCCTATGGCTATTATCCTGATTAAAAATACGTAGGTACATATCACGTCTCAAGTTTAGGGCATTATGTCCTGATATCGCGAGCCAACCAGAAAAGCAAACCAATATTACTTTCACATTCGATTTGATACACAAATACCAACACAAGAAGTTTATGAACGAGACACGCCAAGCTGCGCGTCTCCCATTGACATTCGTGAATTATATTTACAAGATGGGGGAGGTTCGAGGACGCATTATGTCCCCAACCTCCGAATTAGCTAATTTTTTTCCAGACTCCCTCGAACGCCGTTGCTTGCTCGTTGCTCTGCCCGCACCCTCGGGTACGAGCTTATACTAATCCCGATTCCAGTCGTCATGGCTTATGAGTATACGCCTCGTATACGCTCGAAAGCAGAGGCAGAACGAGAGGACGATTGGATTCGGGGACGGTCGACGCGTGCTGGATCTCCTTGTTAAGAAAAGCCGGCCGGTCAAGTTGCTAGTGCAGACAAGACCAGTCCAAGCAGAAAGTAGTGATGGGATCCTCGTGTGCCCCAGCTTTGATTCCTTGCCGGTTCTGTTCTGTATTCCAAATAATACTCCTTGACGTACAACCTTGGCTTCGTCCCCTTGTATTTTTCTCGCCTTCCAAACCACCAATCGGGGTTTCCATATGGCTAGCCGCAAAAACCAACCGCGCGAGCTTCTCCAATCCTTTTAGGAGAGGCCTCGCAACTTATACCGTCCGGGTATTTGATTCCGCCGTTCCGGTGCTGCCTGAACCACTCCAACAAAATAAACAACTTGGTAGGAAAACAAAGTGACGGTCTGAAGTTGTAAACAAATGAAAAAGACTATTGGCTCATCCCAAGTAAATCTTAGGCTCGGAGTGCATGTGAATTTCGTATAGCATACGTCGCATATCACATCAAGTACTTGCGACGGTTAGAAGGACTATAATACGTCGTCGATGGATCGAACGATAGGCGTCTCACCCTTAGTAGGAGGGCTTCTCGGATCGGCGACTTGAGTAGGACGTCCAAACGGGTAGAATGGATCTCTCGGAAACATCGACTGTCGCGGAGAGAAGAGGCCTTCGCTGGGCGTAGGAGGGACCTCGACAAATTTCAGGCCCGCCATCTCCGAATATGAGTCGTGTAGAGGATTGTCCGTCATAATTTCGGCTCTAGGGGACATAAGGGTGTCGTCATCTGGCGGAACAATTGCAACCGGTATATCTCCTTCGTTATCTGACTCTTCCATGCGTTGTTCGAAACTAGGGCCGGAATTAAAGCTGAATCCGAAGCTCGAAGGACCATTCGGACCAAATCCTGGAGATGAAGGAGGTTTGAAGAACCCTGGTGACGGAGGTGGCTTGAAAAAAGACGGAGCCGGTCGAAGTAAGGATGTCTGGCTCGGCTGCGGAGTCGGTTCGAAGAATCTAGGCGGTTCAAGGGAGCCCCCAAAGTTGAAGCGTCCAGGTTTGCCGGGATCCTTTGGATCTTCCTTTTCAGACCAGGAGAAGCTTGATGGAGCAGACGATGGGCCGGGAGATATCGATTCCAGGTTCGGAGTGGATTTTCCACGGGAATGACTCGGAGAACGTTCTGTGTTAGCGCCATTGGCACTTCCCTCTTTCTCGTCCGGCAATGGAGCCGTCATCGGTTCTTTCGGTTGCACATCAATCGCGTTTGCGGAGAGTGTAAGACGGTGATGCTTTGTGGGGCTTCTTCCGCTTCGAGGTCCCGCAGCAGATCGAGGAGCGAGCCTCTTCTTGCCCACCTGCTTCTGGAAGTCTTGTAAGCAGTACATTAACCGCATATTCGGGCTGATCCATCGGCTCTTCGATTGCGCAGCGTAGTAAGCGTCGTTAACAGTCAGCCCAGGGTTTTGGTAAATACCATAGGCAATGATCAAACTAGCCGAGCGACTTGCGCCCTGCTGACAGTGAACGAGAACCTTCTTTCCTTCTTTCGTACGCTTCTCGATCGTCTCGCAAAGCATCATGAGATCCGTTGCGATATCAGTATTGTGATCCCATGGCATATGGATGTATTCAGGCTCAAGAAGCGAGTTCCCCTTTGGAGTTGTTGGTGTTTCCGAATTCTCACCCGACGGAGGATACTCGAATGCTGTCGCGAAACTGTCGTTTGTCATAGCAGTATCGGGGACAGGCGAGTCTATCTGGCTCATCTTCAAATCTTCTAGGCTATTCTTGCCTGTAGCCTGGAAGGGGTTGGTCACCTCACGAGCTACGTTTATTACCACGTCGAATTTCGATGCTTCCTCTGCGGTAGGTTCCAAGTAGAGATAAACATTGTCATCATAGATCGCGATAGGTCCGTCAGGATATCCTGGCGATTTCTGGTCTTCGTTGTTTTCCGGTTCGATGAAGGGTTCGAAGTCCATCGCAGCACGATTCGCGAGCTGTGTCTTAATGGGCGAATCCTCCTCAAGAATAGCGGTATCAAAACCCGGGCAGTGACCTCCCTGCTTTGTCGGACGTAATACTTCAGACAAACCCGAAGTGCCGCGCTCAAGAACAGTCGGGAAGGTCATGCCACCGGCCGGACCAAAAGTTGAGGACTTCAACCCAGAAAGCATATGAGGCGAAGATGTCGAGTGTTTCAATGATCTGCGTTGTAGAATCGGTGGAAGAGCTGGGAGAGCTGGGGAGCCCGGAACTTCGAGAATAGTCGGTCGAATATTGAGACCGTTTGAATCAGTCTTCAAACTAAGCTGGCTAGGTTTTCGCTTCATGGCCGGAATCTTTGGCTTGATGAAGGAAGGCGAAGAAGGTTCGGATACCAAATTGGAAGAAAGTGAGCTAGCAAACGGCGGCTGGATAGACAGACCTTTCATGTTCCTTGCTCGCCTGGGGGAAGGAGATGTCATTGGTCTCTCCCGGATGCTAGGGTCATTTACGGTGAGGTTGTTCATCGTGGATGGAAGGCCACCAAAATTGGTACGCGGAAAAGAATTTAAAGGTATTAGATTGACAGGTGAATCGGGAGAAGATGACGGCGACGGGTCAGAAAGCGAAGAAGTATCTGTTGTTAAAGTTGTTGTGGGAGAAGAATCTGCAGACTCGGAATTTTGTGTCGAAGTGCTGTCGTGGTGACGGTGCGAAGAATCTGTCGGTAAGGGCCGTAGCAACGCATGTTGTTGTGGTAACCCACCAGCCAGGTGCCCAGGTGCACACGACGAGTCCATCTCCATCAACTTAGGGTCTACCACAGTCACCAATCCCCTCTCGTCAATACTATTGTCTGCCTCGGGGTCGAATATGGACATGAATGAGGGTATTTGATCCTCGTACATTCGTCTAGCGGTGGCCGAAGGCATTTTTAACAGCGCCACGAAACGTTCCCTAAATTCCTACTCTTTATCACTTATATTCAATCTCCTCTTTCCTCTTTCCTGTATTCAGGGCCTGGACTATTCGATTGGTGTCGCGTCGCAAGTGAATTGGCCCAAATGGATGTAAATAATTCCACAATTAACAAACCGTTAACGAACGATGTCGTAGTTCAACGACTTTGAATATGCTTTGTGCAGGACAGCGCTGCTGTATCCTTTTTTTTCTTACTCCTAAATTGCTTTCTCCGTCTCTTTCACAGTAGTCACCACCAGACAAATTGAGTCTGGCCACCTATTTATAATCCTCACTTAGGCCGAGACACACACGCCCATAACGTCTTTCGCAATAATTGAGAACCACTGAGTAGACAACCGGTAGTTGCGTCGGGGGGAGAAAGTATAGGTCTGCGTAAGACTGCACTAGAAGCCGAAAAGGCAAGAAAGAACAATGAATGAAGAGTCTTAAGAAGAGTAGAATGTACCGGTCAAGTATTAAAAGAGATAGAATAGAGAGAGTAGGTGTATTTTGTGTTTCAAATTGCTAGCATTCGGAAGCCATTAGGAAGTCAACACAGTCTACCTACTACCTTGCGTACCATGTAGACGTTAATAATGGACTGTTTGCGGGTAGCAGGTAGGCAGTGCGGCGGTTGGCGATACGGGTTCGTCTCTGGTAATGTACGATACGAAGGGAGGTTTGGGAGAATCGTTAGGATAGAATTAATTGGAAGATGACAAGCGTTCGGAGAGACAGACACCAGTACCTATGCACTCTCGCACGCGGCCTTTCGAAACAAGTGAACAAGGGGGGAAAAGAACCAGGAAAAAAACCCGGGGGTGGGCGCAAGTAGAGAAGAGGGAAAGGCAGATGGATGCGGTGGAGGACGGAGGACGCTGGATTGTGTGGAATTGTTGTGTGTGTTGACTGATGAATGGGTGAATTTGGAGGGGAGGAGAAAGAATGGAATGGGGATTGGGATGGGATTGAGATTGCGCTAGAGGGAGCACTTGGCCTTAGCGCAAGGCCGACATGGGCAGTAGAACTGGGGTACAGCCACTATGGACAAAGGCAGTGTTTGAAACAAGTTCGCTACTTGACCTCGGCCTGAAGCGTTAACAAGCTCAATCCAGTGGGTCTTCTAAGCTCCATAATTCCCTACTACATACAGGCAGCTACCTATGTACAATATATAGGTACAGAGGATACCTACTAATGCTGTAAAGTAATAGGCCATCGCAATAGTACCAACTACAGTACCAACTACTAACTACCTGCGCTAAAAACGTGCCTTAAATAATCGCAGCCGCGGCGTCATTCATCCCTTCGCTGTTGGCGCCGTATTACACCTGTACAATTTCTTGACGACCGGAGTTATGCGAGTTTGTGAGTTGCGATTGTCAACAATATGCGAGCGACCTGTTACGCCGCTAACAGTTGAAAGCGCAAGGCCTTCTGAATGGTTGCTATTAACAGGGGTATGGGCTTTGCGAAACGAGACACCGGCCGAGACAGGGATTAAATAAAAATTAATCTATTAATAGATCTCTGCAGCTCGGTCGGCGCCAAGCCTCGACCAATCAGAACGGCAGTGCCAAATTTGGCCTCATAGCTGATAATTTCAACTCCGCCAATCACTTGTTCCACGCCAAGCATAACCCGGAAATGGCGCTGGTGGCTTGGGATTTTGTGGAAATGCGGCGCTATTCCACGATGCGCGGATGACGATCTGGGCCGCAAGCGGCTCTCGAATATGGATTCACCTGCATGGCAGTAAAATGTTTGATTGTTTACTATTTAAGTAGGGAGATGTTAAAAGTAGCCGACTCCTCAGAATCATAGAGTTATCATCAGGAATAATCTGTCTATCCTGATATATTCGGAGTGACTATGTAGATACGTTTTTATTAATATTATCATGCCCGGGGTATATTTGTTTCCACTATCATCCTCTGTTGCTCCTCTCATTTATCGAATATATGTACGTCACTACCTGTTTTTAGTTAAGTATCGGAATTTACCGACCTACCTAAAAATCAAACGGCTACTAACCTCTGTTAGACGAGTATACTGCTCGTTTGTAGGATTACCTAAGTAAGTTACGGTGTGGCAAGATCATCTTGGAGACGGAGCGGTCAATTCGTTCTCTTTTCTCCGTGCCCACGGCAATCAATTGATCGGTCCTACCAAAGGTTGAAATCATTATCCCTTGATAAAAAAGAAGAAAAAGGTCTCGTCTCTTTGTTACTATTTAAAGCCGAGCGCAATGCGTAGCGATTCGAGAACTTTTTTATAACCCTGTCGAGACACGTGGGCAATCTGTTAATAAAATGCATAATATACTGAACAGTATGTGGAGTGTGTAATGAATATGAAATCCACACCACCTACATAGAATGACTAGGACTGTTTGCTTAAAGTAACTCGGGTAATTCACTAAAAGGTCGCATAAGAGTCTCCGTCTTGAAGCCTAACATCGTTACGTTACCTATCAAACAGAGCCTCATAACTCATAACTCATACCTCCAGGCGATAAATCTAACAGATCTAGAGATCCAACGGTCGGGTGATGTAGCACCACTACTATTTTAAACTAAGGTACACCTGAAACCTCCGTGTCTGAACTTCCATTGCCTGTGGATACAAGAGACGGAGGTCGCTTGTTTTGAACATGCTTCCCGCGCAGGACTGTTTCCCGTGGCGCTAAAAGCGTTTGTTTATCTGGCGTTTACTATGTATGTAGACGGATCCTTCTTGTTGCCGTGCCATCCCTCACCTTCCCTCATCTTTCACCTATGCGAATTAATCTTCGTTCAACGCCAACAAAATCATTAATATGTTGGTGTCTAAAGCGTTCGGCAGCTTATTTTGTAGCTCTGAGCTTTTAGTCTTCAGAACTGAGGCTTCATATGCGTATATATTGGGAAGAGGCATTCATTGGATACGGCATATATGCATCTTATCCTACTCCCAATATCTTCAATATCTTAAAATTTCGGTCATATTTGTGATCCAGTCACTATAGGAACAAGGCTTTAGTAATAAGAAGAGTTATATGCTTATTGCTTATATTAAGTTATAAACTGGGAAGCAAACTGTCTTTTCAGGTAAAGGATCCAATAGAAGCCTAAAGGGCGTTATTACTATAAGGTGCGGTGATCTTGGGGAAGAGTCGTCAACTGTTTATCACTACAGCTATTGCCGCAGGTGTAACTCTTTCCAATTCTTGACAGAGCTTATAGGCTGCGCGTTTTACACTGCCAACAGAGATACCCTTATACCTATCGCGAATATATCAGTACCAGGCCGCTGACGTTTTATGACAGCATGCTAAAATACTATGTGTTTACTTGCTGACAATTGAAGCTATTCGCTTCCTGTTAAATTCCTAGACCCCTAAGACATATATAAGACATATATGACAAGGAGCTCCCAATTATCAGTAGTCCCAGTCTTAACCAATTTCGTAATTATTTGTGCTCTACGGATCCGTATTGTTCTCACATCTGACTCTCACACTATAATACCTAATCTATCGCAGCCATAAACGTATTTGGAAATGGAAAGCCTTGACTGGTTCTCCACTAATCATTTGGATATTCAATTTACAAATCCCTTGTAAGATATACTCCCTGCTAAGTCGTGATTCCGTGAGTGTTGTAATTTCTGTTAAAAATACTTATATACCGGATAACAATGATCCAGTAGAAACACTAGAAATACCAAGATGATGACTGCCACTCATGTGTCATGAATTAAGACCGGGATTGGTTTCTATTCTTGACTGTCTTAAAAAGCGAGACCCTTTTTATATCTGTGAATGAGAAACTAATAGTACATTTGGTCAGGCTAAAAGATGCTTCGTGTGACGAATTGGCTATGTGTTTAAGGTTAATATAGATCCGACGTTCATTTTCTCCTCGCTTCAAGTAAATTGATTAGCAAACGAAAGGCCCTGTCCGATGGTTTAATAATTATGGTAAGCTGTTCCGATCTTCCCTAGGTAGTATCCGGTATTATGCTAAATCACGAAAAAGTTGTCGCCATTTTCGAGACATATCGCAACGCTGCTTGGCTAATAGGGCAGCTACCTATGTACGGATTACGGTGTTAAAATTTCACTCGTCCTTACGTAGGAACGTGAAGAGAGGAGAAATCTGAGGCTCAACTTTTGTATGGTCCTGAAACATATTGATGAATCGTGTAAAAGATCGTGTAAAAGTTTGATTAAATGGGTGACGCTCGTGCTGTCACGGACCTCATATCCTTAGCTAAGCGTTTGATCTTCTTCAAGGCTAAGGGGTTCAAGCCCTGGTATTTCCGCTTGCGGTGCACGCCAATTGCGGTTTACGATTGAGAAGCCCGGGTATCCCTGCGACTCCCCGCTGCAAACGACTTGTGATCGACCATGGCAAATTGACCGAAAATCCCTTTTACATAGTACATGGACATTACTTGATATTACTCTTTTCGAAATTGTGCGCATCCGATGTCTGGAACCTGGTGCGACCTTAACGAACATTAGCACTGGTCAAGGAAAAGGAGTTAGTAAAAGAGTTAATATGTAGAATGTAGAATGTAGAATGTAGAAAATATAAAGTAGAAAGTAGAAAGTAGAAATCCTCCGTCAAGACATTCCTCTCAAATAACTTATGTAACTACGGAATAACTACCTCTTAAATACATTTAACTAGACAGTATTACAGTATACACACAGTATGACCCCGCAATGATCCACGAGGTCATTCCTTGCATCAATCCGCCATCAGTTGGTTAGTGCTTAGGTTAGGTAGGTATCAGCACGAGATGCAATGCACAGCACACCACAACACGGCGGCCCGTTAGCAGCCAATACAGTTTAATATCAACGACATTGGTTCGTCAGTTTTTGGCCATCATCTTGGACCGTGCAGAGATTCAGGGGGTCTGAGAGGGTCATGAGGAGACAACTATGTATTCAATTTCTTGCAGGACTCCGCAAAGCAACATTTAACGTCACCATCTACATGTACATGACATAGTCATAGTCATAGTGCACTGCACACGTCCGGCACACCTAACACAGCCTATCATGCCTTGGGTTGAATAAAGTGGTACCGAAGCCTCAGTTTTCGAGAGAACAGAATAGCCAGCCAGTCGCAAGTTAAACTGGTTGAAGTTATTTAGGTAGATATAACCGGTTATATTTCACACGTGCTATAGATATTTCCATCCAATACGACAACACTTCTACGTATAGTTACATGGTACATTATACTGTATGTAGCGAATTTTAAATAACTACCAAATAACTTTTAATTATTTCGCCTTGATCACGGACTATGTACATGGTAGAAACCCGTCGCGCTATGGGCAACAGCCGCCCCTGATTATACACTACATACCTGCGTCGTACTAGAGTAGGTTAATGAAGTAATATACCTAAGGCTGTCGCACGTTTCCTTGTATAGGTAGACTACCTACCTACCTGGCACGCTCTGAACCTCAGTGGTCCAGCCTCCTCCTGAGATAGCAATTGGCATTCTTGGTTGGTTGCAGTAAACCTACTGTACCCACCGTCAGTCACGATTGGTATTTTTTCGCCGAGTTCGCTAAGTTTTGTCTTAAATATGACTTCAAAGGCCGAATTGTCATTCGGCATTCCACGCACACCGCCCACTCTATTTCTACTTGATAGGTAGTGTAAGAGACCTTATATAAACTCATATAAACTACACGCGAAGAATTCGTCTACTTTAAGAGTTTTAGCGTAACTACGTAGTCGTTCTTCATCTAGTTACGTGTAAGCGGATTTCATTAAGAGAAGCCCCTAACCTAGTTTTCTACACCCTGCAGATCCTTTTGTGGGAGATCACCAAGGGAAGCACAGACGGACCCGACTGTATTGTATGTGGATGATACAATACGTAGTACCATCCCAGACCCACGGACCTCGTCTATTAGATCACCCATGCATCTATGTATCTGAGTGGCACTCGACTACCATGCGTGATATCTCATATCCTCCTCTCTGGTTGTTAGCGGTTTCGATCTACTGAATGACCTCGAATATCTACGAGTCGACTCTATACACGTCTCTAGCTTAGCAGTACGCCCTAGCCTAAGTTAGGAAAGGAGAATAGAGCGATCGAGGGATGTAGGTAAAGTACGTTATTAATTACACATGTTAATGGGGTCAGCTTCCGATGGGCCACATCCTTATCCTTCCCATTACCCTGGCACAGACTGCACTCTCGGGCTGCTACCTTCTGCCTCTCTCCCTACCCTGGCTAAATCTCAATATGATCGAGGATCCCGATTCAACTAATGAATTTCTCCTGAGAGTTTAACACCAGAGTCAAATCTCGGTCATCTTTACCACTAGTCGCTCATTTACAATATATTTCTTTAATTCTTGGTTGTTCTTCTTCTTCTCCATCGTGATATCTTCGCGTATCACGCCAATAGGCAGTTTCCGAGTTGGACAGCGACCCTCGACATAATCCATGGAGCTTATCGTTTTGTTATTTATGCAAAAAAACACCATTGTTCGAAGCCCTTGCAAGTTTGAAGTTCTAGCGCATAGCTGACCCTGCTTATCAAGTAACAGCATCAATTTCTAAGGTTAAAAAAAGTTGTGTCAATAAGGAGAAATAAAGAGAAATTGGGAAGAAAATGGATTCCGGAGAGGCAGCGACTGCCTCTGATCCTTCTCTGCGTTTTGATAGCGGTAATCGCAATGGTAGTAAATTTTTTTGTGCAGCACGGCAACTTCTGTAAGAACGACAACCGCTAATAATTTATGCGCTTCCCAGTTACAGCAACAACGGACCCATCCGCATCCTCCCTTTTATCTCCAAACACAAACACAACCACAACCGCGACCAACTCCGCTATCACAACCACAACCACAACCAATACAACTACAACAACAACAACACCACCAATTACAGCACCACCTACACCGTCTAAACATAACAATTTCCATGCACACCGGCAAAACCACAGCTCTTCGAAACTACCTGCTTTTCGCTTTGCCGATCTAAAAAGAGAGCATATTACCATACCTTCGCTACTGCAATCTCACCACATTCCGCCTTCGCCTGTTTCGCCTGTCTCGCCCGATCCCGATCAGCACACCGAAACACAGCCAAACGCGGCGCAGAAAATATCCCCGCAGACAGCGCATCAGCAGCATAACAATAGAAATAATACTAGACCTGTCTCACCCGAACAATTGCCTGCAGAAAACCTAAGTCCCTCAAGGTCTCGGGCATCCACGTTCCAATCCCCCGCCGCCCAATCGACCGCCAAATCGACATCATCCATCAATGCAAAGCGCTCTGCTTCTCTAGATTCAACTACTGCTACTAATAAGCGCACGCGCAATACTACCAGCGCGACGTCGCCTACAGATCCTGCGGGTACGGTTGTTATTGTACAATCGCGACACAGACGCGCGCCTTTTTCAGGCAGTTCGGTAAACGAAACTTCGCCTAAGCATCGAATACATGCGTCCGACGAAAGTCAAAGTCAAAGTGCACCAAAAACAGAAGAGATAAGTAAAGAGATCGCGCACGGGCAACGTGAACTCATTTTGCCAAAAACCATTCAGAAGACTGCGATCGATGATAGGAGAAACTCTGTGGCGAGACGACCACCGGTATCCTATAAACCACCCGCAAATTCTACCAGTTCGGGCGGTACAACATCAATTCCACCCATTCGATCATTCCGATCTTCCGGCGAACGACGGAGTCTTGTTCTCGACATGAATCTTCGTTCGATGCGTGGGTATGAGGGAAGCGAGGACTCTGGCGACTCAAATCACCGCGATAGGACTTTGCGTGCGCTAGAAGGAAGGCGTTTCGACGATGAATCGCAGATAACATCACTTGACTCCTCGGCAAGAGATCGCCCAGATGGCGATGACAGTGGCGATCTATTTCTCAAGATCGCACGCGAGGACCCGTCCCGCCGCGGCGCAGAGGCCAACCGGAACTATGGAGACAATCAAAGTGCCCTGGTAAGTCGACTATTTCTTTGCTCAAGCTTGTTTCAGATCATGCATCTATGTCAATGTGACCTCGCGACCATAGCGCCCGTCGAAGGTTTTAGTAGACTATACACCCGTATACACCCGCCCTATAGGAATCAATACCCTCTACACTTGATCATAATAGCCTTATATTCGATCGCCCGTTTCAACCTTAAACTAACGTCGGGGTATAGTCCCGAGTCGTACGAAGCAGCCGACGACCTCTTTCTGTAGGCGTATCTTCGTCATCCCATCCAGCTTCCCCTCCTCAAATGACTCGACGCTTGTCGGATCAAGAGACCTCTCGATCTCGAGGTTTTGGCGATGATCAATCGGGAGAGAAAATCGCGCGCACTCTAGTATTCAAAGGAGTACCTAGAGACAAACTACCTGAGGAAACAAAACCTAGAGGCGGCAGCGCCCTTCGGGGTTCGCCATTAACGCCTCGATCTCTAGCTTTTCAAGACTTTCCTTCTGACCAAGGATCTGCTTACAATCGAAAAAGACAAGCGTCTGTTGATAGTGGCACTGCTCTCCCGTCTCGCATGTCCTCACTCAAGCAGCCCAATGTCAACTATAGTCACCCTCGCACTTACAACTCTTCACCACTGGTGCCAAAACCAGCAGAATCCCAAAAACACGATGCCCAATTAGACGATGCAAATCATGGTGTTGAGGGGACCAACTCAACCGCTTCGACTGCCGCTCCCTCAACAGTATGGGACGAGCTCGATGACCTCAAGTCTCGTATTCACCGCCTTGAGTTAACTGGCAAGCTGCCTCCAACCTCGGGTGCAGCTATCTCACGAGCGTCTGAGGAACGACCCCCAACCGCCCACACTAACGCAACAACCTTATCTGCCTCTCCCAAGCGCGGTTCTGGGGGCGCCGCACAAACGTCCGAGGCAAATAATGCACAGAAGGAAGGCCATCCATTACTGCATTCGGCGTTAACTAAGTCCAAGGACTTTCTTAGTGTAGAAGTTTTTGAAGCGCTCGAAGCAGCAGCCAATGATGCATTGGCACTTTCAACAATGATGGGTACCGCTGGTCAACCAGGACCTATTGCGAGCGGCGCAAGTAGTATTGGCAGCGGTACCACTATTACTGACCGCCAACTAAGACGAAAAGCAGATAGTATCTGCCGTAGTCTCACTGAATTATGTCTCGCGTTAAGTGAGGGGGCGGCGCAGATGAAGCCACAGCAGCAAGTAGCTCCGCCGACTCCAGAGAATCCACTGCTAGCAAGTCCCACCATCACAAAGTTCCAAGGGATAGCCTCTCAAAGACGGCAAAGTGTTGCGGATCGCAACCTCTCGGTTAATACCAGCCCGAGAACTATGCCCCGCTTCGACGAGAGGCGAGCCATCGAGGAAAGACGAAATAGTACGCTGGGGTCTGCCTTTTTATCTCCACGGTATAATTCGGCAACTCCTGCGACCCCAACCGAGACTACGGTGAACGGTGCTGGTCGGAAGACTTCGCTATTGATATCTCGCAACCGCCGAGGTGGATCAGAAGAACCAGACGAAGCGCGCAGGACATCGCAATCGTCACTACTTAGAACACGACGTGCTACTACAGAAGAGCCTGAAGACTTGTCTGATCGCAAACCTACATTAACCCGGGGCCGTCGGGGGACAATAAATCGAGACGACGAGCAAAGCCAGTTCCGCGCACCATCTCGCGCCATTACCGAAGTTCATGGGCATCGATCCGGAACGCGCGAATACGCATCACAATCACAATTAACAGCACCGCCAAAGGAGCCCGAGCCTTTGGCGTCTTCGGCTCTACCTAAAAGGCGGCTAGCTTCCGCGCTCAGCAGCAGATTAGTGATCCCTGGATCGACGTCCGGCTTCGCTAGCACGGCTCGCCGGTATTTCGACCGATCGACGCCGGATCGTGAAACGTACAGCGTAGAAAAATCGGTTGAAGATCGACAGCAACGGCAATTTTCTATTAGTCGATCCGGAAATATGGACAAACGAACAAATCGTGGTAGTATGATTACCACGAGCTCTCCCGCGACGGGGGGCTACCGATAATGCCGTAACGACTTGATACGCTCATGACAAATGTAACAATAGACTGTCATCCGGGCTAGGGCGAATTTCCCCGCAAGCATGGGTTCTGCATAGCTAGATGTTTTTTTATTTTGTTTTTATTTTTTTTTTTTTTGGGAATCTTCTATTTCGTATAATACCCCCTTCGTCTCTGCGAAAAACTTACGAATTTTCTGAGCTGCCGTTGCCCGAAGACGAGCGACGGCAAGCGTTATTCCGTGTATATTAATCAACATTACTAGGGAACAAGACACCAAAAGGGTCGTGGAACACCATGGGCACGGATTGGCGAGGTGGCCTAGGAGAGGGCTCTTCGATGCCTCAATCTCGCGGTGAATAGGGAAAGCAACCAACTATACTACACGTAGAGCAGCTGCTCCAAGGGTCCTTTGTGTGGGAGGCTAGGTTACCGGAGGGGGCCGGACTTGGGGGAAGAAAAGGAGCCTTTATACCATTACAGGTGCTCGGGAGGCGAGCTGGGGACGGTAAACCGAATACCGATGTACTATGTAAATAAGGTCGGCAGAGGACCGGGGCGGATAATGTATGAATACTTAGTTTTTGCGATGAGCATATAAAAGTTTTACCTTCCTAACAGTCCTGAGTTGTGCTTTTCTTTTTGATGCTATAAGCCGAGTATTCGCTGACTCAGACCGGAGGGAGAGTGGATCTTTCTTTACCTCTTAGTTACTAGGTATTAAGTACTAACTTTTCAGTTAGCAGCCCAGCTTAGCGATGCAGCTTACCACCTAACAGACTTACCACTTAACAGACTTGCCACTCAACAGTCCCGTTACACTAACACTAGCAATTAACAAACAATCGTAACGCCAATTTCCGCCTTAGGTACTCGGTTGTGAAATAAATAAAGAGCCTCACTACCTATTCCTATATTCATTCACTTCGTAGACATCACTGCACTCTGGCTCTAACTGGCCTATACTTAGTTAAGCGGCTACGCTCCCGCTGCTACCCGGCATTGCGCATTCTCCAGGCTCGGCTTACACCAGTACCGCCGGCCGCGCATAGCTTCCATAATAAAAGCGCTTGCTATAGCAAACCAAGGGCCGCCAAGGGCGAAAGGAACTGGTCAGAAATGGAAGACGACGAGTTCGCCGATGCCGCAGAGCGAATGGAGGGCGTGGCTCTTAGGGGTAAAGGTAGAGGAGGACGGGATCGACGCGGAGGCGGTGGAAGAGGAGGTGCAAAGGGCCAGGGCCGCGAGATGTTGATTTCCAAGGCGCTGTCGTCGCTGCTCCGACATCAGGCTGAGAACGTGGGGATTAAGCTTGATGCTGAGGGGTATGCGCCGCTGGATAAAGTAGTGAGTTTTGCTTTTTCTTGCTTATAGTGCCCCTATATATATATATATATATTACTGGCCCAGGAGTAAAAGGGGGTTACGTATAATTCCATTCGAGTCTAACCGTCCAACCCGCTAACACGCCCAGATCCAATGGCCGCGCATCCGCTCGCTCAACCCGTCTTTCGACGAGATCCGCTCCTCGGTCGCGGACAACGCCAAGCAGCGCTTCGCCATGAAGCCCAAGGACCCATCTACGGATCCGGAGAGCGCGCCGGCCGACCCGGCCGCGTGGCTGATCCGCGCCAACCAGGGCCACAGCATCGCGCTCGAGGCCGAGGCCATCCATACGCCCGTAACCCTGGAAGACGCTAACGTGCCGCCGATCGTCGTCCACGGCACTTACTTCGCCTTCTGGCCCGCGATCGTGGCGTCCGGGGGGCTGAAGCGCATGGGCCGGCAGCACGTGCACTTCGGGACGGGGTTGCTGCCCGAGGACGGCGAGGCTGGCGGGGGTATTAGCAGGGGAGTGGTCAGCGGCATGCGGTCCGATGCGGAGCTGCTTGTGTTTGCGGACGTGCAGAAGAGCCTGAGAGAGGACAGCGGGATGAAGTGGTGGGTTAGCGCGAACGGGGTCGTGCTGACGGATGGGAACGAGGATGGTCTGGTGCCGCTGAAGTATATCAAGGAAGTTAGGGGGCGCAAGCAGGGTGTGGGCGTCTTGTGGCGCGATGGCGAGAAGGTGGCGGATTTGCCGCTGGATGTTGTTGCGAGGGCGCCTGTGGGCAAGGGGAGAGGGGGTGGGGGCGCGGGCGCGGGCGCGGGAAGGGGTGGGAGAGGAGGACGGAGAGGTGGAAGGGGGGGAGGTCAGGGGGAGGTAAAGTGAATGTTCGACAACGCAAAGAATATGAGCGCGTGAAAAGTATGTGTTACTCAGGTCAAGTACACGTAGAAATAATCATGATGCTAAGCCCTGGGATTTAATTCCTCCTTATTGTGACTCGGCTGTTACATTCACCGTATTGCTAACATCGATTCGTCGTCTCAAGTAAAAAAAGATATTAATGATATTACGATCGTATGTGTACTCATCATAATTGTCAAAGTAAAGCTAGCCACTACCTAACTTACGTCCGAGGCACGCGGTGGATAACCAAATACCTCCTCTAGTAACGAAAACCGAATAAAACGCCAGACCCCCCCCCCCCCCCCCCCAAATGCAGACCCTACTCTCCCCTCCCGTTCCGAGCTGCATTGCTATTCACAAAACAGCCAAGCCACAATGCCGAACGGCTGACTACCTCGTTCTGTTTAAGGCCTCGGATAGACCGTTGTGAAAGATACCTTCGCGGTCGTCTCCGTCTTTATAGTAGCGACGATGTTGCCCGTAGGCGGAGGCGGCGGGGGCGTAACGAGAACCGTGAGTAAATACGTGCTCACGGAGGGCGTGGTGACTACCTTAGTTACCGTCTTAGCCTTCCTCCTCTTCGTCTTCGTCACTGTGGCCTGGGTCCCCGGTGGGCAGGAGGGATTGTCGGTGTTGAATAGAGTGGTGGTGGCAGTGATGGTAGCGGTTGCGGTTGCAGTGCTCACGACCGTGGCGTTGTTCGTCGCCATAGCGGTGTCGGTGAGCGTGTTGTTCTGCACTACCGTGGACATCACCGTTGTGGTTACCGTTGCAGGCGGCGCTAGTAGGTTCGGGGGGATCATTTTTGGCGTGCTCGAGTTGGAGTAGGGGATGATGTCGGCGGTGTGGTCGAGACATCCTATAACGCCATTCGGGTCGACCCAAATTCCGTCGTCTATAATTAGGGGAGAGGTTAGAATGCCCGTGTTCATATTCGGACTGCTTTGGCATGATACGGGGGAAGAGGTAGTATAGACCGACTTACCGAACTCAAAAGACGCATCACGCGAGCGATCAGTGCTGGGTTGTTCGGGTTTGCACTGACAAGCTATAATAGGCTTGGACGTATCAGGGGTAATGTCGTGAGGTCCGATGTTCATGAGACCGCAGCTCCAGCACGTCTTGGAGAACCCCCCCAGGGGTGCCATATCCACGGTAGCTAGCTTGATATTCCCGTCTTTATTGACGAAGCACCTATATAAACGAAGAGGAAAAAGACCTCCGTTAGCGAAGTCTCTCCAAACTATGCCGGATTTATAGAGTATAAGCTTACTTATCCAAATCCAGGAGGCTCGTGTGGTACTCCAATGCGGAATTTACGGTAACACCACAGGTAGCGATGAGCTCCATGGTATAAACATCCATGCTGTTATGATAGTTCTGGCGGATGTAGTACCACGGGCAGATAGAGCTATCGAACATTTGCGGCTGAACGCTGGCGAGGGACAGGCCCTGCAGGCAAGAGAAAACACCGAGGGTGAGGCATTTGGGGATCTTCATCGTACTATCTGCCAAGTTACGTCTCTGGGAAGGTAGGTATCGTGATCCTAGGGGGGTTGTGAATACGGATGATCCGGCTTTAATAGTATAGTGCCTGCGGCGGTGGCAGTAGAGATGGGAGGATAGGAGTAGAAGATTGATGATGTGATGAGAGCTTCGCTCGAGTTGGGAAAAGGGGATTAAATATATAAGTTCTCTTGTATTTAGTTAGACAATGGTTCATAGATACCACTCACTCACATCACTAAACAAGTGACGAACTAGGTTAAAGGGGTCAATGTATTCACATATACGCAATGTTGTGTAAGTCAGAAATTCTAGAATTGTAGAAGCTCATGACGGGGTAGGGCATCATTTATTTATCCTTAAAGGAGAGTCTGAACTAACCTAGCTAGTCATGCCGAATCGTCTTGGCCCAAGAGTCGTAACACACAGCCCATAGTTCTACTCCAATGTGTAGCCAGAAGAAGCTGAATTTATTGTAGCTAGGTACATTCGTGATCCCTCTATGAGATGTATGTTCTTCAACACTCTAGTCCTGACGCCGGTCACACTATGCAGTCACATTAGCAACCAAGTTCGCCAGATTCGCACCTAACTAGGCCGGAACCTGCGGTTCTGTATCTCTAACTGGCAACGAACCTGTTTTGGGTTGCCCATCTGCCTTCCCAGATTGTGCAGCTAGCTTGCGTAGAGGCTCAAGCAACTCCTCTGCGATCTTCTCCTTAACTGCCTTTTTGCCGTAGATATCCTTTACGTGACCGATGTCTGGGGGCAGTTTTGGAGCTAGAGTCCCTAGCTCTGGGAGGCCGCTATAGAAACCGGCCATCTTGCCCTCTGTGACTTTAAAGTGAGGAAAGCCAGAGTACCCGAGTCGAGTGCAAAGCCGCTCGACTTCGAAAACAGCCGAGACCTCGTCACCGTTGAAAGTGGAGGCAATTCCCTTGGGTAAAAGGCTCTCCGGGTCTTTGTTTGACCGAGGGCTAGGAGTAGAAGCCTCGGGATTCTCAGGTGAAGATGGCATAATTTTCTGCTTCTTCCTAGCTGGTGAAGGTTGTGGTGTAGCTGGTTGTTTTTGGACTGGAGGGGATTTTACGCCGTCGACGTTAAGTCGATGCATATACCCGTTTACGCCGAGCCACTCAACAGCACATTTTGCTGCATACTTTTTGGCGTCCTTCTTGCGTACGAAAGACGGCAGCGTTCCGTCTGGGAACGAGCCACCATCAGGTCCGGGAAAGGGTTCCGAGTGCTCATCGATGCGCACTTGACAATACCACCTCTGAACCCCATATATAGTTGGGCCTGGTTTCTCACTAAAGTCACCTCCGGGAACGGAAGTGGGTATTCGTTGACGGGCAGCTCGGTATTCTATAATGACATTAGTATTATAAGTAACTTGACGGGGCTGAACTATGAAAATGAAAATGAAAATGAAAATGAAAATGAAATATACCTAATAGGAGACCGACCCAATTAGCATCTCCAAGCTCCGGTTCGGGTTGAAGTGGTGTAGCAGGAGGTAGCGCAATCTGAAGCTTCTCAAGTAGCTTCCGTTGGGTGTCTGTCAGCGGTGCGGGAGAACCGTGTGTGGCCTCGTACTCCAGCTGTTGAGTGATCCAGCTTTGGATGGACCGGTATGTCTCTGATAGCGCCATAGCTTTGCGTGCTACCGTAGATATATGATATATGCATAGAAACCAAAAAAATGTGGGTGAAATATACAGCAAAGTATGAGCTACGAAGAATAGAAGGAGGCAGCGTTTGAAAATACAACAAGATACATGCCACTTTCGGTTTATGTCTTTATGATTGGCGGGGTCGATACTGCCATTAATGGAGGGGGCTTATTTGGGATATTATACGACATACTGAAGTATACTGAATATTATATTATTATGCGCTACATGTATTTATCGTTTGAATGGAGGTAGGTAATCTTATCTAATCCGAATTGCTATCCTTTAACCTAGCGTCTACTTTGTACATAGGTACATAGCTGGTAGGTAATACCTTAGTGGACCCTCCGCGCCACCTTTCTAAAGGCAGCTTCACCACCGACTGGAATACCCTTTCATACACAAAGGTTGGACATCGCAAATATGAGTAAACCAGGGCTATCATTTGGCTTAAACCTCGCTAAGAAGCCTGGCGCTTCGAAACCTGCTCTCCCGAAAAGGAAACCAATGTTTGGCGATGATGATGGATCAGACGACGATGCGAACGGTTCAGCCGATGGTCCTCAAGCTACCGAGATATCAGAGCTAGACGACTTTACAACAGTATCATCTGGCCATCAATCAAATAAGAAGCCCCCTCCAAAGTTGAAAAATGGTCTACCTACCAAATCTTTGAACGGCAAGAGCAAAAAACCCCAAATTTCCATGTTTGGAGATCTGTCGAGCTCCTTAGAGTCGCGTAAACACCAACAAGCCGCTGAGGAGTTGGATCCATCGATATACGATTACGATGCGGTCTACGATTCCCTAAAGCCGGAGAAGAAGGCTACAGAAGAAGATATTGAGCGCAAGCCCAAGTACATGAAGAACTTGATGGCATCTGCCGCCGTACGGAAACGCGACGCCCTAATTGCCGAAGAGAAGAAGATCGCACGAGAACGGGCGGAAGAGGGCGAAGAGTACGCGGACAAGGAGAAGTTTGTCACGGAAGCATACAAGAAACAACAAGAGGAGAACAGGCGCATCGAGGAAGAGGAGCGCAGGCGCGAGGAGGAGGAAGCTAAGAAAAATAAAGGTGGTGGCATGACTGCATTCTACAAGGATCTACTAGAAAGGGGCGATAAACGACACGCTGAAGTTATCAAGGCGGCGGAAGAGCGCGCAAAGACCGGGCCAAAAGAGGACAAAGACGTGTCAGAAGAGAAAGTCAAGACGGACGCAGATGTGGCAAGAGAAATCAACGAGAAAGGCGGTAAAATTGCTATCAACGAAGATGGCCAAGTGGTGGATAAACGCGAGCTGTTGAAGGGAGGTCTCAATCTGGGCGCACCAAAGCGACAAGATCCCCGAAAAGAGACGGGCAAGGGCTTAGATCGCAGGGACGACCGGGGCCAATCTCGCAACTTTGTCGGTTCTGGCGGCAAGCAAGCGATGCGCGAAAGGCAATCTCGCATGCTCGAGGCGCAATTGGAACAATCTCTTAAGAGATCTCTAGCCGAGGAGGAAGAGGAGAGGCAAAAGGTCGAACGCGCGTCCAAGAGCCGCAAGACAGAGACCGACGTCTCGAGCGCGCGCGAGAGATATCTGGCACGTAAGAGAGAGGCCGAAGAAGCCAAGAAGAAAGCTGCCGCAGAAACGTCGTGAGCAGAGTGCCCGTGTCCACATTATCCTATTCGAAATGGGATATCCTCCGTCATGATATAGTGGCCTTGATAATATTGTACATTCTATGCATCCGCTGTCCCGACCCTACCGTGAGAATGCCCCTCCATTTCCTCCCATTGCCGGCTGCGGTTCGCAACATGGCGGATTCTAATGTACATCGAGTAGGGGCGAGTTGACATGTGCGATGCAGCCTTCAGACCGGACGTCTAGCTCACTGCTCCCGCCGCAGTCGGTCGATGTATGTCGAGCTTACTGAGTTCCACGCCGACATGTACTTCTCCATGCACTGGGTGAAGCAGGTCGACTCGCTGCTCGAAATCGAGGGGCCCGGCTTGGGCACGCACCTCTCGAAGCAGTGCTCGTTGATCTTCTGCACGGTGGCATATCGGGTTTTAGTTCACTTCCATCTCAGACGGGGTTTCGGGATTGGCATATGTGGTGTGGATGGGCGAGTATTTCTAATGTCCAATACGTACCTCGATTAGTAGTCTTGCGTTTTCTAAGGCGTATTGCGTCTTGACTTGCTTGATGACCTCGGCCTTGATAGATTCGGAGGAGTCCATGGCGGCTATGTATTCTTTGATTATGTAGCCTAAGTATATTATACGGACGCGGTTGTGGCCGGTGGCGAGTCCCGGATTATCTTGGTGGGATTAAAGCTTCTCAAAAAAGTTGAAGCTTCGTTGATTATTTTGCACGGTACACTAGGTATTGAAGTAGGTAACTGCAGGTGTGCTAAAGGTCTTGGCATAGGTATTCGTAGTGGTGGGCAATTGATTGTGGCTTAGGTCCTTATCTTTAAGCACTTATGACGTATATAGACGTGGCTTCGCTATTTGAATACCTCCAGTACATAGGTATATACCGCCAACGCCAACGAAAGAGGTTCCTTCACCTCTTAGCTTGGTGGGGCTCTACTGGCAGTAAATCCGTATTGGTTAGATTTAATTGGCTACTTTTTGGATAGCGGTCCTTATGTACGTACAGGGTCCTTGTTTGGCTTATTCACAGCTGTAACAGTGTTGTAATTATCTCGTACCTGACTCAGAATTGCCAAATAGAAGTTGTATAAAATACTTACCTAGGTAGGTAGGCACGTAGAGTTATTATAAAGACAGAAAGACAATTCAATCAATTGATTGACTCTAAACTTTCCCAAAAATGAATGAGTTGCACCTTGCATTAGGTACGGATAGCTGTTGCTACATAATATTGATAAGCACCTAGGTTACCTTGTCTAGGACGTACCTGCCAGACAGGGATTTAACCACAGTAATTTTGGGGGGTTAATTATGGATCTTATGGATCTCAATGGTTGCTGCGTCAACAAGCGGATATTTGCTAATAACAATGCCAGCATTTATTTCTCCAATTATCAACCCCGTTTCCTATTTCTTGAAAGTCATCCGATTGACAAGCGAATAGCCTCATACATCCCTAAACCTTTTGATTCAATGATAGAGCGGCCTACTAAGCTGGAAACCATGGCAGCTCGAACACTGGAGTCCCAATTTGGGCGTTTATCCGTCAATGACGAGAATGATTATCAAAAACCCAAGGTTTGTCCCATCACCGCTATATTCCCTAGGTGTGTAAACTAGACAACTAACTTGTGATTGTGATCGTGTGTATAGACTATTGGGAGTACAACACAAGTAGCACATAGCTCAAGCCGTCCAAACCTCTTTAAGGTCGCTCTTCAAGCGCAGAGCGCAAATACCGTTACCACGGTCACTCTCCCATCACAGGCTGCACAACGTAATAAAGCTGCACCACCTCCCTCGCCTACTAGAAAACCACTTCCCACTGCCAGTACAGTATCAAAGACATCGTCCGATGAAAAGGAACTGGTTGAGCGGAAGTCGCCGTCTCTTATTGATCAGCCATTTCTGCCAAAAGAGTTCCACCTTGGCATGTTTGAGATTGGGAAGCCATTAGGGAAAGGTAAATTTGGAAGAGTTTATCTAGCACGAGAGCGGACGAGCGGCTATATCTGTGCCTTGAAAGTCCTCCACAAGAAAGAGCTAGAGCAGGGTCGGGTTGAGAAGCAGGTGCGGCGAGAAATCGAGATCCAGAGCAACTTGAGGCACCCCAACATCCTACAGCTATTTGGCCACTTTCACGATAGCAAGCGGGTCTTCTTGATTCTGGAGTTTGCGGGTAAGGGCGAGCTGTATAAGCACCTTAGGAGGGAGCAGCGATTCCCCGAGTGGAAGGCTTCTCAGTACATCGCCCAGATGGCGAGCGCCCTCAGATACCTGCACCGCAAGCATGTCATCCATCGGGACATCAAGCCGGAGAACATTCTTATGGGGATTCACGGCGAGATTAAGATCTCCGATTTTGGCTGGAGCGTACACGCACCAAATAGTCGTCGCCAGACCATGTGTGGTACTCTTGATTACCTCCCGCCCGAGATGATCAAGCCTGGCAGCTCGGACAACTACTACGACGAGAAGGTGGACCTATGGAGTTTAGGTGTGTTGACATACGAGTTTCTGGTGGGAGAAGCACCGTTCGAGGACACACCAGTCATGACGCAGAGGAGAATTGCGAAGGCAGACATGACTATCCCCTCGTTTGTTAGTCCCGAGGCAAGGGACCTTATTAAAAAGGTGAGTGTTACCTAAACACAAACTCCTCAAACGCACAAACATTTCCACTAACACAGGAATACAGCTACTGGTTCTTGACCCTCAGAAAAGGATACCGTTGGAACAGGTCCAGACGCATCCATGGATTGTCAAGCACTGCATCAGGGGAGAGCGCGCCTCAAACAGGGAAAAGAAGGATCGTTCTAGCGAAAAATGACGAATTAATGGAATGAATTCACATGTATACCTATTTAGGCAAGGCGAGGCGTTTAGGCGATGGATTAATCGGGTTGGGGAATTTGCATGTTTAGGGGAGTCGGGAACTATTGCGTACCATTATTTGAAGTTACAGACGCAGATCTTGTTCGCCGCCTGGCTATACTCCCGACGGGAGGGTAATTATAGTACAGGTGATAAATACAGCGTTTGCTTGAAAGCGAGCTTTTCGATTGGTTTCGCTCATCTGTAAACCTCGTCGAAGGGCCGGGTGTCCGAGAAACATGAGTCCCATACTTGGTTCACCACTTTGACTGCTTGTACATCGTCTTTACATCGCGGCCGAGCTAATACGGATTGTGCTGCCCGCTTCCTCACACAGTCTTGGAACTGCTGCGTTAACTTCCAGTTCCCTCTCGTCCAGGCCTCTCTAGCCCATCTACACTCGCCGCTCAGCATTGCTGCTCGGATCTAAAGTACAATGTCAGTAAAACTCGCGTGTTTTCATACCAAACACGGAAAGGAAAGGGAAAGGGAAAGAGAAGCACTATACCTCTGTACAAGCCGAATGCTTCAAGTCCTTATCGCCCTTCCAGTCGACCTTCCACCTCAAATGGTCCCAAGCATGCACCATCTCATGAGCCAGGGTATCTTCCAAGTGGCCACGATTCCGGACCTCATTGGCACATATCAAAATGCCATGGTCGGGGCTAAACCCGCCCGAAGACCGATGGACCTGGCCGTCGTCTGTGAGGCGGGCGGGACAGCGGCGGCACACGACGTTGTCCTTGTCGAGACGTCCGTTCAGAGCCTCGACCTTCTCGCGCATGAAGCGCACGGTCGGCGATTGCGCAAAGGCCCAGTCGCGGAACTCCTCGCACCGCTTGCAGTCGCGCTCCTCGTGCACCCGGTACCGCCACTCGCGGTAGTGGAACATGCCTTCGTCGGTCACGCCGCCCGTCAGGATCTTGAAGTAGTTGACCCACCATGCCGTCTGCGGGTCGAAGCCGGTTCGTGCTGGGTCGTTCTCGACGTTGCGCGGGAGCGCGCCTGAGGACGCGGGTGGGGAGGGGGACGGAGGGGGGTTTGAGGGTTCGGACGGTTGCGGTTGTGACGGCATTGTGGAATGGATTTGCTGCTGCCGTTGGAAGTTCAGACAAGGTGTGTGTGAACTTTGTTGGAATGGCGGCTGTCGATTTCCAGGTCCGGGTAGGTAGCAGCTACCTTAACTCGCGATCTTTTTGCGGTCCGTTGGATCTAGCGCGGAATAACGGAATAGATAGGTACCAGGTAGGTACTTTTACATAGATACCTTTTTAGAATTTCCGATCTCGGCTGGGGGTTCCACCGAAGTGTAAGCGGAAAGGACCTCTCAGCTTGTGGTTGCCGTCCAATGATTACAGTTATTACATAGCAAAACCCGTAAATCGTATAATTCCCCACAAGAATTATTCCCTGTAAGTCGTCAACACGCCCTTGACAGCCATGGCAGATCCAGGGGGGCCAACGCCTTGTAAGTCATGCTTTTTATTTTTTATTTGTTAAGAAAGGATATTGGTTGTTCAACGACCTGTTGTTTCCCCAAGTCTCATGTTTCGAAGCTGCCATCACTAATGTGCTATTAGATATGAAGGGCCCTAAGCCACTTATAGTGGTTATCAAACTTGGTGAGTCAAAGCCGTCAAAGTCTTGGGGTTCAGTTCTTATTCCCCGAACAATGACTTTATGTAACAATGCATAAGCGGATAGGTCGATATTGAACTAACTTACACGTAGGAACCAGTTCCATCGTTGATGAGAAGACACACGAACCTCTGTTGTCGATTTTGACTCTTATTGTCGAGACAGCTGTGAAGCTCCGGAAAGATGGCCATAAGGTCATCATCGTGTCCTCTGGTGCTATTGGCGTCGGTCTTCAGCGGATGGACATCGACAAGAGACCAAAGCACCTAACTAAGCTACGAGCACTCGCAGCTATTGGCCAATGTCGCTTGATGAGTCTATGGGATAGTCTATTCGGACATCTACGTCAGCCTATCTCTCAGATTCTCTTGACGAGAAATGATATTGCTGATGTAAGTAAAGAAGACTTGCGGTCAAGGAAAGTGTTCCAACTAATAGTACTCTCCAGCGGACAAAGTATCTAAACGCCCAGAATACTATCATGGAGCTCTTAGAGATGGGTGTTATACCCATTGTAAATGAGAACGACACTTTAGCAGTTTCTGAGATCAAGTTTGGCGACAATGACACGTTATCAGCCATCACTGCAGCTATGGTACACGCCAACTTCCTCTTTCTAATGACGGATGTCGACTGCTTGTACGACAAGAATCCACGGACAAATCCCGATGCTAAACCCATAGAGGTGGTGGAAGATATTGGGGAAATCCGCGCGGATGGTAAGGCTATAATCATGTAGAACATTGGTGAATCTTATTATTAATGCGATCTCAGTATCTAGTGCTGGATCTTCCCTGGGAACCGGTGGTATGAGCACAAAGATCGTTGCTGCTAGGCTCGCAACGTCTGCTGGCGTCACTACAGTCATCACTCGATCATCCTCGCCGGGAAACATTGTTAAAATTGTTCGTTATTTACAAGCTAGCAAGAAATGCACATCGTCTGTACATACGCCCGT
The DNA here is from genome assembly GCF_022478715.1 of Daldinia decipiens. NCBI lineage: Eukaryota > Fungi > Ascomycota > Sordariomycetes > Xylariales > Hypoxylaceae > Daldinia > Daldinia decipiens. Next base: position 101,523 of record NW_026054546.1, read on the forward strand.
GGTAGATGACGATGCCGAAGATCCTCTATCAAGGTCTACAGCATCTCTAGCCCTCAACTCACTAGAGAAACCACCGTTGCACACGCGATTTATCCCACTCTCTCAGCCGATCAGAGATCGCTACTTCTGGATCCTTCACGGCCTAGCACCGCATGGCACGATTTACATCGATATTGGCGCTCACCGCGCCCTTTCAGACAAAGCCGGCCTTCTCCCGGTGGGCGTTTTAGACGTAGAGGGAAACTTTGCGCAGCATGAAGCCGTTCGCATCGTGGTCGTAGAGAGGCGATCAGAACCGGGACTAGACGGCAAAATCTGGGAGGGTCCGGGGGTCGAGATCGGGAGAGCACTGGTTAACTATGCGGCGCCCGAGATCGCCCGAATTAAGGGGCACCGAAGCACGCAGATCGAGACCCTGCTAGGCTACGCTGACAGCGAGTACATAGCCGATCGAGACAGCATCAGTTTGCTCCTCAGAGAGAGTCGGCCAGTAACACCCGTGCTTGACAAAGTGAACGAGAGCGTAGGGGTGGCCGCTTACGAAAACGACATTAGCTTATAGAAGCTGGCTACTTCGCATAGACCGACGGCGCAGGGAGATAAGGAGTTACACGGTCACAAAAAAGAAATTTTAATAAGGGATAGATCATCGGCCGCCGCAAGAACTTTTTTATATTGTCTCGTAGAAAAGACCAAAGTCACATAGAGAGTTACTTGTAGACAGCCGCAAACGCCCCTGAATGCACAAAGCTCAAGCCAATTCCGAACTCCAGGCCATCTTCTAGTGCCAAAAGCCACCGATCGTCCTTTTTTCTTTCTCTCTCCTCGTATATACATACATCCGTCACCCTACCTAGTTTTTGCCTGCTCAGCTCGCAAATAGGGTGTCTTCGTCTCGGAGATACTCGCCACAGTCGGCCTGCCTGAAACATACGATGCCGGTTGGGTCGAGGCGTCGGGCCTCGGCGGTGCTACGGGCAGTGACACCGAAGCCGAGGGGCGTGTCGGACATATTGTAGACGACGATACCTTGGTGGCTAGGGCAGTCGTCAGACCAGCGGCCGACGTGGGCCTTGACGACATTGCCACCGTAAAGGAAGGGCATCTCGCCATTGGGCTTGATCCACAGCTTGTACCGCGCATGCTCGGCTAGGATAGGCAGCGCTGTTATGTGTAACCTGAACTTTCCGGTCTTGCTGAACTTGCCTGTTCGTGACGATTTCTTGTTAGCGAGCTATACTTGACTAGGTTTGTGTCGTATGGAAAGAGGTAAGTTTATAAGTAAACATTGTTGGCATACCTAAGCAGATACCCAGTGACCCAAGGTGATCCCTTGATATCGATGTAGCTAAGTTGGCGACGGAGAGTAGGACATAGTATACTCTGTCGCGATTCAGACGAAAGACATAGCGATCGGCGTCGGGCGAGTCGTCGAGCGGCGCAATTAGATTCTTTAGCGAGTTTCCTGTATAGTTGGCTAGCTTCTCGAAAAGCGTTTTCGTTTCTTGCTCTGTAAGCTGTCGCATCTTGACGGTATTTTATGTATGCGCCAAGTAAATTGGATAATGCTATACACAAGAGAGCGCGGGGCGTACTTCAGAATTGTAGACATAGGAAAATATTCTGCCGCTTGGAAATTTTGGCGGTGAAAGACTATAGATACCGCGGAAATATTCCTATTGGTGTACCTGCGTAAATAGTGGGCCCGATAGACAGGGGTCCGCTGCGAATCTTTGAATTTTTGAGTTTCTGCATCGCATCTCACAAGTTGCGAACATCTTACTTCAACATTTTTCAATATTTCACATTTCACATTTCACAATGACATCTAGACCTGTAAAGAAAAGGAAGCTTACTCCGCCCGGAGATGATGAGCGTTCGTCTCGGAAGTCTGGTGCAAAGATCCAGAAAGCATTCTTAACAAATGCATCAAATTGGGACCTGGAGCAAGACTATGAAACTAAAGCAAGGAAAGGGAAGAAAAAGGAGAAAGAGAATACTCGACTTCCTCTAAAACTACCAGGTGGGCGCGTGCAGCATATGTCAGCGCCAGAAAGTAATTTCCAAACCATTGAAAGCGACGAGGATTGGTTAGATGGTGCCGAGGATGTGTCTGAGGACGAAGAAGCTAAGGAGAGAAAGGCCCCCGAAGAGCCTCAAATACCCGAGCATCAACAAATCTTAGAAGCTAAAGAAGAGCTGGCTAAGATAGCTCTGATTCTCAACGAGACTCCTGATGAAAATACTGGCGCCTTCAAGGCCCTAGCCAAGATTGGACAGTCCAGAATTCCAACGATACAGAAGCTTGCCTTGGCCACACAGCTCACAGTATATAAGGATGTTATCCCTGGTTATCGAATACGACCCGTGGCCGAGGATGGGCCAGAGGAGAAGCTTTCAAAGGACGTGAGGAAGTTGCGGACCTACGAGACATGTCTCATCTCGGGCTATCAGGCATATGTAAAGGAACTCACCAAACATGCGAAGACCAGCCATGCACAAGGCGTTGCGAGTGTCGCTATCACTTGTGCTTGCAATCTGTTAACCGCCGTGCCCCATTTCAACTTCCGTTCCGACTTAGTCAAGATACTAGTCGGGAAGCTGAGTACGAAGCGTGTCGATGACGACTTTAATAAGTGTCTTCAAGCACTTGAAACCCTATTCGAAGAAGATGAGGAGGGTCGTCCATCTATGGAAGCAGTCTCGCTTCTCTCCAAGATGATGAAAGCCAAGGACTACCAAGTGAATGAGAATGTTGTTAACCTATTCCTCCACCTACATCTATTATCAGATTTTTCAGGAAAGGGGTCGAAAGACTCGGTGGAACGTATGGACGACGGCCCTACAAGCAAAACCCCGAAGTCGAAGTGGGCATTCCGGACCAAGCGGGAGCGAAAACGCGTGAAGGAACAGAAATCGCTGCAAAAGGATATGGCCACAGCCGACGCACTCGTTCAGCACGAAGAACGGGATCGCATGGAGGGAGAAACTTTAAAACTCGTATTTGGTACATACTTCCGGATCCTTAAGATGCGAGTGCCACATCTCATGGGCGCCGTCCTAGAAGGTCTATCTAAATACGCGCACTTAATCAACCAAAATTTCTTCGGTGACCTCCTCGAGGCGCTGAAGGACCTTATCCGACACAGCAACGCGTCTGAGGAAGATGACACGGAAGACAAAGAGGGTGACGAGGCAGAAGACGACGACACGCCCATACGCAACCCCTCCCGCGAAGCTCTCCTCTGCACTACGACGGCATTCGCATTACTTGCGGGCCAGGATGCACATAACGCTCGCGCGGACCTACATCTCGACCTCTCTTTCTTCACAACACACCTCTACCAGACCCTCTACCCCCTAAGCCTACACCCCGACCTCGAGCTAGGCGCGCGATCCCTCCATCTCCCCGACCCAGACAAGCCGTCCCAGGCTCGCGACAAGAGCCGGAAATCCGACAACAAAGTCAACCTGCAGACGACCACCGTCCTACTAATCCGCTGTTTAACAGCCGTCCTCCTGCCCCACTGGAACCTGCGCTCGGTCCCTCCCGTCCGCCTAGCAGCTTTCGCAAAGCAGCTCGCGACAGCCGCCCTGCACGTGCCGGAGAAGTCGGCGCAGGCTTTACTCGCGCTTCTCGCCGATGTGGCGGGGACGCATGGCCGCCGCATAGCTGCGCTGTGGAACACGGAGGAGCGCAAGGGCGACGGTGCGTTCAACCCGCTGGCTGATAGTGCCGAGGCGAGCAATCCGTTTGCGGCGACGGTCTGGGAGGGGGAGATATTGCGTCGGCATTACTGTCCTGCTGTTAGACGGGGCGTGGGGATTGTGGAGAAGAGTTTGAGTATGGCGGAGAAGTAGGGTGGGTTGTTAGAGGATGAGGGTTAATACATACCACATACCTTGTACGAAGTGAAGTCGAGCCTCTAATGCCGTCTATGAATCTCGTTTTTATTGCATATATACCTACGGATGTATATCTTGGCCTCTTAAACGTGGATATCGGAGGTAACAACATTACTCATGTGGCACGGCTTCAATATTCTCGTTTTACGTTTTACCTACCTACCTACCTAGGTAGTTAGCGTGAAATCTGCCACTTAGGAGTATGAGAATTATGGATGATAAGATCGATTGATTCCGTCGATGAGGCTTACAGTTTACTTTGAACACTCATGTTAGGAGGTTGCTGTTGCTCATAGTCTTCGTTATTACCCTCGCCATGTCGTTCTACCTATTAGCTTAAAGTGCCAATTCTTGTAATTTCACTGTTGGAAATAAGTTGGCATCGTGGCTCATAACATATTATTATTAACTCTCTGGGTACAAGGCCGTCGAGCTAAGGCGTGATATAATAGACGTAGACATCTCTAAGTCCAGTGTGTGCTCCCAAGCCCCTGATTAGTACCACACATAAATACGAACAACACAAGCGACTTGCTAAACTACACGAGTTCATGATCTGCGTAACAACGTAAAAATAAGAAAACAACACGGCTAGCTTCGACTGGAGAGCTACCTATTACCAACTTGGTAGAAGATATGTTGAGTCGAGTCAATAGAAAAGAAACTGATATTCCATGATCGTATGCTCGCCTTTGCAGAAAGGGGTTCCGGGTTTGAGTGATGTGTCGGGAAGGTTGCTGGGGTTGGCCTGTGGTCGTTCGTTCGTCATTGCTTTGGGGTCTCGCAGTAGCGGTTAATAAAACATTAATATCTGAGTAGGTAGTCGAGGGTGTTGGTCGCAAGTTCAAATACATAAAATTACATGTCGTCGTTATCATTAAGCCCTCATAGTCGATGTTCTGAATTAATCCGAAAAGAAGCTTTCACATACGCGTAAAGATGAACAGAAGTACGGAATACTCGAGGTATTATAGCTGGAAGCCCTAAATAAAATGAGGCTGGTGATAACATAGGTACAACCACAATAGAGACCTGAGGTTCGGTCTAGTGACTCTCTTAGTTGACTTTATGAGGCCCAGCGAGAGTCTGCGAGACCGGGTCCTTTGGAGATACCACTGATCACAGTTTGGCCGGTTGGAACGGAAGGACCACGTTTTTCCTGAGTTGGCGGATCAACACGCATGGGCTCTCCCCAGAAGTGCTCAGGAAAATGTTTCTCGGGATAACGATTAGGATTGTCGGGATTCCATCGTGAAGCTTTGAGGCCTACTTTGACTTTGCTGCTTGTTTCCACGCCACCCATGGCCACATCATCATCTTGGCGAGCCTCGTTCCTAGTAGTGAATTGCATCACGTCTTGGCTAATCGGCTCACCCCCTTCATCAAGGATCGATATCTCGGATTGTATAGAATCCGAGTAATGGTGCCAAGGGGCTCGCTGAGAGACTAAGGTAGAGGCATCGGAGCTGTATGCTAAAGTAGGGTCCACCAAATTATTATTGGATTGAGTCGGATAAGCAAGTTGCAGCTGATCGCGAGATGGAGTCGATGCTTTAGCAGTCTGGAAATGACCATCTACACCCTGTGGGCCAAAATTTTGTCCACAAAACTGCGGTGGAGGAGGGCTGTTGGCTGTTGGCATTTGCAGTTGAGCCGAACCCCCCGTAGGTCCGCCCTTAAGACGCTTCGATGCAATATTTCCCTCTTCATTAGAGGACGCAAGGCGTTTTTGCCATGTCTCTTGCGGAGCAGGAATCGTAAGAGCTACATTCTGCGAGACGGAGGGACCTTGTAGAGGGAGTATACCCTCAGTGAGAATAGCTTGTGGCTCTATAGTGCCGAGGGACATAGACATGTCATGAGGACGAGATGTTGGGGTAATACCTTCCTGAGTTGATCGTACAGGGTGATGCTGCATCACATTTCCTCGAGGGTGAATTATTAAACTTGAGCCCAGTTGAGCACGTCCCTGTACACTACTGCCTTGACCATATTGGTTATGCTGCTGGCGATGGTTCACTAAGGCACCTCCCTGTCGTGTGTTGATTCCATTTCTCCTATCCTGGTTTCGTTTATTGCGCCGAGGTGATTTTGCGCGTGTGAAAGAAGCCTGTAGCTGTTTCGCGTCCTCTATATTCCCACGTCCAAACATCTTGATGGTAGGTAGAATTCGTCTCTTCTTTGGGCTCTTTTGTAATCACAAACAAAAAGTCCAAGTAACTCGGTCAAATTGTAGGAACTAGGTTATGACAGCCTCAGAGAGTTGTTAAGAAGTAGAAGTGTGCAAGGGGTAAAATACAGAATGGTGGGTTTGGGGGGATTGACTTGCTCAACAACAGAGAGTTGCTAAGGTCGGTAGAAGAAGATAAGGACGGGAAAGTCAAAACAAAACCTCGTAAGGTGTTTAAGGACTTGTAAAAACATGGGGTTGGATGTGTGCAGGCAGAGGATAATGTAAAGGTAGTTCTTGCCTCATGCACCTCTAGGTACCTACCTATAGGTAATCGAACCTGTACATGAATGCCGTCGCCTCGGAAACAATAGGAAAGATAGCCATATGGTTCCTTCCTTAGATGCATTCAACTATTTAAATCCCTAGGTTACTTAGGTACCTAGGCAGGAACCTTAAGATTTCACTTGCTCCTCCCCTTTAAGGCAATCTACCTATGTTTTTAATAGTATCGTACATTTGTATCTACTAGTTCCCTTTCTGTTGTCACTACTACATGTTTATTTAAAACGCGATTAGCTCTGAATGCATCAGTAGGATACGCATATAGCAACGTACTCTGGTTCAGACTTGTGTTTGCAGATGCAGGCACCCACGCAGGTGCAAACGAAATCGACTAGACAAAGGCTGTCTGGACGAGCAGAAAGGTATGGTTTGATAGAAACGGATATCTATATCATTAGGGTCTTGTAAATCTGGTATGGCATACGGGGACATAATCACTTTGATTTCCATATCTTACCCAGGCAAGGAACTCTATATCCAAAGTAAGACGTTCTCTAGACGGGTACATTTAGCTGTTGAACGTGGCCAGCGTCTAGTAAAAGATAGGACTCTTGTTTAAATATATGTATATCTAAATAATATCATTACTCAGGCAGTCTACGGTTATGCTGCTTCTTAGTACCAACGAACGTCTCAATCGTGTTAATATTAGTTGGCTTGTATTCCGCTTTCTTCGCCTCTTCCATCCACTGTATATCAATGTTAGGAACATGCTTGGCTATGAATTCAATCAATGCCTTAGAATCAGGGGCACCTTCGCGGATTCCAATGCAGGAAACACGGGGTATACCCAGCGACTCAGATAGACGATCCTCACATGACTTTGATAATCCTACTAGCCTGGTAGACATCTGTTCAGGATGTGATTTTGAAGCAATCGCTACCATTTGCGGGAGATGTCCATTAAGAACGTTTGGTTGTCCAGACCGGGCTACGAAGATGGCTGAATAGGGGTGGTGAGAAATATCCTGAGTAGGGAGTTTGTCGTCCGAATTGGCCTCCACAGCTTGTGCTTTAGATGCCAACTCCTGTAGATGACGCGTGACAGTTGTAAGTCCGACGTCTACATACGACTTTAACCCCGGAGAAGGAGGAGGCGAGCCGTTTTTAGAATGTGTAGTTGAAACTTTGCGTTTCCGTTTCTTATCGCGTTTGCCTTTCGACAACTCAACATACTCTGAGCGGTACTGACCCAGAGGTGTAAGCAAGCTACTCTAATATGTTAGCATGGGGGACATAGAGATGACTCTTCTAGATTCTTGGACTGAGAGAATGGACTGAGAGAATGGACTGAGAGAAGGGTCTGAGGGACTCTTGACTCACTTGCATAGAAGTTCTAAGATGGTTTCTTGGTCGTCGATAGCCACGCTAGGCCTGGCATCGTTAGCATTGGTGTGTTAAACAACATGTTGGGGTGGAAAAGCCGGAGGCTTGTGTTTCCTACCATGATACAGCTGAATAAGGCGTGTCTAGCTGATAGACGATTTTCTTTCTCCTTTCCATCTTTACATATAGTCTGAATCAACGTAAAAAGTGTTCAATTCATTTCCGATCCATACTGTTCTGCTGTTGTGCGAAGTATATTCGTACTGTTTTAGAAACTGAAATAAGTTTCTTACTATGTAGGTTAGTGGAATCGCGTTGCACCTATTGAACCTAATATGGGTTTGTTGGTCTGTGCACGAGTCTAAGCTCTTAAAATAATATCAAATAGACAAATTTTTAGCTGTAAGTCGTCGTCGTCGTCGTAGAAAATTGCATGCTTATTTTTACTCTACAGGTTATACATTTAGTATGATATTTAGTATGATATATTTCTCTATCTTACTAGTCGTTATTAGTAAAAATCCAATATTGATTATCGATGGACTTTCTGCCATAGTCCTTTGATAGTATCCATATCTGCTTTCACAGTATCACTATCCTCATGCTCATCTAAAACTTCTATCTTGGACCTCAACCGCGCTACCATCAAGTCCAGGGCTATCTTCGGAGACACCAATGATAGCTCTTCGCTTAGTTTGGCTTGACTGATTATCTTGCCGTCGCATAACTCTCTTACAAGGTTTTCTGCCATGTCCTGACAATTGCTTGTTAAGAGGTTGTATCGTGGGTGAACCGACATGTGATCAGCTCCTAGAGCTCGATATTAGCAAAAGAATTAGGCGCCTTCGTCTCAGCGCCTACTTACCTATTCTTTGTATTTCTTCATGAGATTTCGTCGTCTCTCCGATATAATAACATGAGCTCCATGTTTGGATGAATTCTGGGGTAATCTCGGCTACTCGAAAGTAGCTTTTACCAATAGCATTAAGTGCCATCTGATCACTCATCAAGTCGTAACAGTAAGAAGGGTTAAAGCCGCGATCAATCACGCATAATGCCCAGTGGCTGACACTATTTTGGCTCATGCCGACATGTTTAGCAAGCAACTTGTACGTATTTTTGGACAATTCAAATCTGCCGAACTCGATAAGTGTGGTGATTAAAAAAACGGCCCTACGAGACGCGATCAGATTCCACTGCAACGGCGGCATCCCGATAGCTGAGTCCCTAGTAATCTTCGCCAAAACCAGGTTGAGGAACTCGCTCTTTTCCCGCCGACGCCGTTCTTTTTCGGCTTTGACTACATCCTCCTCTATCTCCGAAGAACTTTGCGATTTTCTGTGTTCCCTGTTAAGGAAACCGTGTGTTAGACGCCCGAATATTGGAAATAGTAAGGACCTTTGAATAAGCGGCGTTTAAGGGATGGAGGGGAAATATGGAAAAGTTACCATTTCTCTTTAAGATACTCTTCCGTGGCTACTCGAGCACTTTTTAGCCTTGATAGGGCATCGAATCCCATTTCTAATGTTCAGGACTTGGGTATGCAGATATCCTTAGGCACCATTATTTGCCTAGGTAAGATAAGTAAGTAGGTATGTATTTCAATATTTCCATATGTGTTTTAAATACCTGCAACCAAGTCCCTCACAGCCCACCTGTTCCGCTTTTGTTGTGCATAGGGGGTACACTACATGTAATACGGTTAACTCGGCCAGCTAAGATAGTAAACCCATTGGCCCTGCTTGCAGCTATATTATGCACACTCACCGTGTGCCTTGCGTTAGGTAGTTTGATGTCGGTTAAATATTAGAATATGCTATCCCATCAAAATGCGTATGCGCCCTTCAACATTACAAGCTTATGAAGACTTTAGGCTACTATATAGTGTAGGAACAGCCGAGGAACTCTAAATCATTTAAGCTGGGGATGATTAAATGCATTGTATACATTCAGGTACCTACATGTATGTAGTATGCATGTAAGTACTTTAGCTAGATACCTAAGGTACCTATGTAGGCAAAAGATATATATTTGCGACCATGTTCAAGCATCTTTCGTATTGATTTTAATACCATCTAAAACAGTGAAAAGAAGGATATAGCTTTTTATAAGTCAGAAAAACAATCCCCAAAAGCAAAGACATCTGGGTGATTTCACTTGATACACTTACGTGCGTGCACATGTGTAGGTACATATCAATATTTGCCTAAAAAGCAGGCATTTCTAGAACTTTAACTAGGTACCTACCTAGGTACCTAACCTAAGGTATTACATCCATGGTATTTAAGTGGAGGACGTCGCCTACATACCTATGTAGGTTACATGTAATTGCTTGCCCTAGCAGCCTGGCAACACAACAGACCAGAACCTCGGTATCTAGCCTGGCCCTGCAGCCTAGACCCGCTAAAGTAAGTTGACTTTCCCTACCGACATATATGTCCCAATGTACAATTTGTTACGATTAGCTTGGAAAATAATTACATCGTATTCCGTTGTGCATACGTCTTCCAATCTTGCATCATATCCGGATATTGGACGCCCTACCCATAGCTGGTCGCAGGCCTCCCGGACGTTTGTTACCTATTGTTGAGAGATTAGAAGTTGCGTACCTAAGGTAGTATAAAGCACTTATCTCAACATTTCGTACTTACCTAATTCACACTGATACGTTAATACTTCTATTGTAGCACAGCGTACGTACATCTTTTTGCACATCTTCCCCACTTCAAGGATACACTAGCGTCGCCTAATAATTCTGGCACTTTTCATTAATCATCCAACAGCTATTGTGATATACCCAGGTATTCTTTCGAGACAAAACCATCCCAAGGCAATCTTCAACTCACAGCCTTGCCCGATTATTTACACTATTCACTTGGTTCAGTGTCACATCCCGTCTCTTCATTGAGAACTCTGATCATTCAATCAGGTACATCGAGGGGGCTCTTGTTCGCGTTCGTATTGCATACCTACATCTATTCATCGAACCTGCCCAGGCAGTCATCTATATGATTAGAGCTTCCAACGGTGATTAAAGCATTACAACACTCCTCGAGCTGGTCCCTGTTTTTCTCATGTGAGGTAAGTGGCTAACCCGCCTTGCGTCACATTTCAAGCTTCGTCATTGGAAATTTTCGATTTTGGAAATCTTCGAGAGAGATCGCGCGATGCACAATAGAGATTGGCCGCCGGGGAAAGATGGACAAAGAACCCCTACCTCCCACCTGCCTAGGATTAGCAATTTCTTAGCTAGTCCCAGGTAATGCTGCTACTGTAGCGGGTAGCTGAGCTCTTGTTTCCCACTTTGCCAGGGCTGCCTTCCTAACCAAGTTCTCCACATGCCCCTCCCCCACCATTAGCTTCCCTCACACTCGCACCGCTGACGCCAGAGTCCCAAAGAAAAGTCCCCGTCACTAACAAAGTAACTGGAGCTTCTCCAACGTCTATCGTCTATCTTCTATCTTCTATCGTCACAAACTATTACAGGTGCCTATCTGTTTTATTCCCCGGCCGCTTCTTGACACTAAGAGAATTCTCATTATCGTTCTTGCAGTTTACGAGAATCATTTTCCCTTCTTTCAACACTTTGATGATACCCCTTATAGACCTTTGATTGTCTTTTATTCTTTTCTTTCTTCCCTTACTGTCTATTCTATTGTGTTTATTTTCCCAGTGTTTTACCCCGCCTATCTTTCCTCAACCCACATGCTAATTCTGGAGTCCAGCAGCAGCCGCCGAGCCTTCTCGCGCGAACGCCTTAAGCTTTGTCTGGAGCTCCACGATTTCCACCATTCCCGACCCTGTCAGCAAGGTACAGATGGATCAGGATTCGAGATCATCCGAGCCGCGAGAACGAGCCGTCTCCTCTGAGCCCTGCTCAACTCGACCTAACCCTTTTGACGACGGTGATTCTTCTTCCCGAAAACGTCGTAGGACCTCCCTTTCTGGTTCTAGGAGCTCGTCAGTCGAAACCATTCCATCCCCAGACGACGAAAGAACCCCTTCCGACTCTAACATCATGAGGGTCGACTCGCCAGAGCAACTTCCCCCGAGTACGCCGGCTCGTTCAGAGCCTGCTGCCGAACCTGTTTCTAGTAAGGTCACTATCAACCTTAGGAATGCTGACAGCCTTGAGAATACGCCTTCCTCCCCTCCATCTCCCACACCTGCGCAATTCCGCAAAGATAGTATAAAAGTTAGCGTCGAAGAACCGGAGGTGAATATGATACAGGTACCTTCGGCCGAAGATGCATCGTCACCAACGTCCGAGCTTGATAGTCCAGAAGCACCAATCGAGGATGACCTCTCGCTCTACGATGTGGAACCCAACATAACGCTTCTGCCAGTCGAAAGAGTCACAAAATTTAGTGCTGTCATGCTTGATTTTCCATATCATACTGATGGGGAGTCATATCACGAGACGGTTGTTCGTCTCGCAGATTATTTTCGACAACGTGCGTCGAGATTTCCCAATTTCCGTCAATGCTCTAACTTTAAACTAGAATCCTCGCATGTAGACGATGCCCTACACGAACTAAATAATTGGCTAAATTCATACCTATCATGCGCACACATCGAATTCTACCCTATGGTCGTAGAGGCGTACCAGGAAAATAGACAGTTTTGGCAGGCTCTTCCTGAGCTTTTTTGTTCTATAGGCCATCGGTATGCATAATCCAAGCGTGCTACTAATATAACCTTGACTAACGATGCTCCCTCTTTAGGCACGGCTCGTCGAAATCCAGTCACACTCGGGAGATCGTCAGTCAGATGTTTATGCAGATTGCTAGACTAACCGGATTCCTTCTCCTAGTTGACTGCCGAACACTACTGCAAGTCATAAAGAAGGAGAGTAGCGACTTTGACTTGATATCTCCAAGCTTCCTTCGGTTATTTGGCAGCCTTGCGGGTAAGGAAGAAAGCCATACCGTTATTAACGGATACATCCCTGCGAACCATCCGGGAATCTTAGAGCCTCTTGACGTACTTCAAGCAAGTATTGATGGCCTGCAGGTTCAATTGAGCCGTTTTACTGAATTAATTACGACTAACCTCACGCGGTGTCCTAAGAAAGTAATGGATAATCTTACCGGAATCACTTCCCTCACGGACAGCCTTGTGCGTGATAGCTATCGAAAGCTGTCACCTCCCAACTTTTATTCTCCATCAGTACTTGACCGCTCAAGGAGAAACATGATCTTCGGTCTCAAATTTTTCGCGACGGTCTCGGAGGCTATGGACGTCGTGATCGAGAAGTCTACCAACAATCTGGGTTCTGGAACGGCTATGGATCTCATTAGTTGTCTCACCTCAATTTTTAAATTTAGCTTGTTCGGTGACACTATCGAAACCGCCGAAATACTCGGGGACCACCGAAAAACGCATCCTGATCTTCAAGACAGATTCAGACAAGAGGCTCTCTCATTAGAATGGAAAATGCGCATATGCTGCAAGCTGGTGAGATCACGTCAGATGCAACTTAGAGTCGCAGCAACATCGCACCTATGCGAAGATCTCGTTGTGCAATGGAGGACGTATATGGAACGTCAGGAATTAGGAGATGATATTCCCTACTTGGCCTACCTTCGATATTTATCTAGTTATCTGGTTAAAACTGGGATCGTCGACTATCTTCTTGGACCAACGTGTCACCCAGAGATTACCCAAACAAGCTTTAACATTGTTGGGTTCCTAGCCGTCACTAAAACTTACACTGCCACGCAGACAGAATTACTTTGGCAAACTTTGACATCAACCCAGGATCCCCGAATCTCTGATGCCATAGTTCGCATGATGTCTAAGGTAGTTGGTCTCCTCGAGCCGGAAAGTCTCAGCTATATGTGTGAGAAATTCTATAGTCTACCGATAGAGTCTTTCTCTTCTTGCATGCGTGATCTTTTCGACCAGGTTACAAAGCAAATGCAGGAGAAGATACTGCCTTACCAATTGGTCCCTCTTTCGCCTTACAAAATATGTGTTCGGTTACTTCAAGAGTCGTCTATCCTTGGACCCCAAGGCTCCGTATTATACCCAGAAATACACCACTTTGCTTTGTCGAAGTTCAGTGCTCTTTTACACTCAGGCCCCGACCCGGCAGGACGTGAAAACATATGGATGAGTTGTGTGCATGATATTGCGGCCAAATCTCGAAGCACGTCGGGGAGTCTCCATGTACTAAGTACACTTTTGGGTAATTCCCCGGCACTGCAGATGTTGATATCTGATCACGACCTGACGCGGCTTCTGGTTGACGAACTAGAATCTACAATTGCTAATGCGAAAGACCTTGGATTTTCTCCGGTTTATGCAAATCCAATAGGCCATGCTCGTCGAAGGATTATTTCCGCCATTATTATCAACCATGGTTCCACCATCGATTCGGAGCTCGGCCGGCGCCTCTGGGATCTTTTGGTCGGGAATGGCGCAGCATGTCAGGACGATAGAAAAGCTGCCTGGGACGACTTAAATGCGGCACTCAAGAGAACACGCATAGATAACCCTTTTCTCAATGCTTGCTTGCGAGAGTATTTACCTCAACTACCACCTAGCTGTTACTGCGGGGGCTCTCTCGCGTTCGTTAGAGAAGCTATTATTCCTCTTGCAAACGATGTCAATGGTATGGTCCTTGATGACGAAGACAGTGTTAAGTCTTCTGGGCTCGAACTACTTTGGCAGATGATATTGACGGCTCCATGTCACACCATTGAAGAAACGGCCATTTCTACGCTAGTTGATGATATCTATGTCGACAGCAAGATAATTTTATCGTATCCACTTCACCGCGCAAGGAGGGTTCATTTTGCCCTAGTGCAAAGGTGCCTACAGCAGCTCAAATGTGCAGCCCAAAGGTTAAAGGAATTTAGCGATGGCGACTCGAATGGAGATAGCGAGCTCACGGCGATCGTACCGTCTAAAGAACAACATAAGGAACATGAGTTACAATTCACAAGATCCCTGCAGGTTCTTATAGCGCTTCTGAAGGCGCTACAAACCAGGCCCCATTTTGCGGCGCCAGATTTGCGGTCTCTCATGCTGCAGGCTCCTAGCCCGGTCGATGGCGAATCTGCAGACTTGAAGTATCAATCATTTGATGGTAATGATCAAACAGATATAAAGTCTTTAGATATCGGGCTCAGAAATACAGCGGCTTCACTACTCGCTAGTTTGCGCGAAGCTACAGGATTTGACAACTACCGGCTGTATTATCGTGGACAACCTCTAGCACCGTCAGAAAGCGCAATATGCAAGTCGATAGAAGAACTTGACATAAAAACCGGGCTGATCCTTGTCAAGAAAGAGACTGGCGTTACGACTTCTCCTAGACGCATAAAACCAGGAGCCTCGCCACTCGATATCGAGATCTTGAGTCACTTCAAGGACCTATGGGAATATTTAAGCATGGAAGAGAAGCTAGCAAGAGAGGTAAGCTCTTTTTTGCGTAGTATTTAGGAACGTGCTCACATATCGTTAGATCTATCACTTTTTAGTTTCGCTCCCGGCTGATGATTCAATCCTGACGGCGTTTGAAGATCCCGCGACTTCTTATCGAGATGTCTTCCCACTTGGACAGCCTTTCAAATCGCTATATGCACTACATGCTCTTCGTGAATATCTTAGTACTCGACGGCTCAAGAGCAACGTGATGCAGGTATCTTCGCAGGATTGTGAGACCCATTTAAAATCGACAAATGACCAGCACGATGCTTCGGCGAGGGCGATGTCCCTAGTCATTGCAGCAATTTGTGATTCCGAGGTTGTCGAACGAGGTTCGAGTGAGGCTCTTCAGCTCAAGCTAAGTCTTGAGCTGGTGGACAATTTTATTCATCTCTTGGAAGGTACGTAATATTGTGAATCTGCTACTGGACTACTGGCTAACTATGCTAAGAAATCACGGATACTGGAACGGTGGTACAACTCTTGAGCCCAACCCTTCAGGAGAGGCTTTTAGCAATCCTTATGGGCGCTGCCTCAGCTCAAACAAACCAGCTCAGCATAGAACTGATTAGCCGATCATTTGAAGCCCTGCTTGAATCCTGTGCGAAGAGTAGGGCGTTCTGGAAGGGGTTTCGGGATCAGATTGGGTTGCAAAAGGTAGTCCAGCGCCTTGTGCTTAACGATCCCCGTCCTATTGTGAGGAGGAGCATCGCTGGGCTGATTACTGCTAAGAGCCTACACGGACGTGCCGTACCTGGCGCGCGGGCGTTGGATTTTGCCGAGCTGTTCTGGCCTATTATATTCCAGCTGGTACATCTCGCTGTTAAAGAACCGAACAAATGCGAAGAAACGTTTACTACCTCTTTTCAGCTGTTTCAAAAGCTCAACGAGCAGCACTCCAGCATTGTTGACTTGCCCACTTGTCTCAGGCAATGTGGGGAACTCCTGCTCTCGCACACGACTACAGAGGATATAGCCCATCCGGACACGGACATTGTGGCACATGGGCTTGTCATGATCTTAATTGTCGGTATCAGGGAAGCATCAGCCAGAAGGGAACGAATCCAGTTCCCTCCTAGCTTCGCATCAGAGTTATTTTCTCGGCATCTCTTTCCACCTGAAGATGAAGATATGGAACTGGTGCCTAAGGTGATTCTCCACACCCCTTCGCGAACTATACTCTACGATATTATACTCGTCTTGATCAAAGAGGATGTGGCACTATCTACCCGTTTACTCCAAGACCTGGATACACTAACGTCTTTCCGTCCTACCGAGGATGGCATGGAGACGTACAAGTATGACCTCCCGCAGCTTTTTGAAAGGTCGAATGCTATTAGATCGTCATGTGGATATTCCGGGCTACGAAACCTTTCGAATACTTGCTATTTGAACTCGCTCTTCACACAACTCTTTATGAACGTTGGATTCCGCCGCTTTATACTTGAGAGGCGAGTGCGAAACCCGCACTCATTACTTCACGAGACCCAGACACTCTTCGCGTTTCTCCAGGATAGCCGACGACGCTTCGTAGAACCTTCGGGCTGTGTTAGCCAGATCATGACTTACGACGAGGCGCCTATTGATATACACAGCCAAATGGACGTGGACGAATTTTATAGTCTTCTTTTTGATCGATGGGAGGCACAGCTGCCTTTGGAAGCCGACAAGAAAAAGCTCAGGTCGATTTATGGTGGTGAGTTGGTCCAGCAAGTGAAGTCTAAAGAATGCGAACATATCTCGGAACGTATCGAGCCCTTCTCTGCGATCCAGTGCGACATCAAAGGCAAAGCGGGTCTCGAGGAAAGTCTCCAAGCCTACGTAGACGGCGAGATCATGGAAGGAGGTATGTTTTTACCGTTCCTAATTAACGTGCACTGGTCTAACAATTCTAGATAACAAATACAAGTGTTCCGATTGCGACAAACATGTGGATGCAGTCAAAAGGCAAGTCTAGCGTGGTATATATTCATTACCGACACCACTAACTATATAAGCAGAGCGTGCCTCAAGGATATTCCCGACAACTTGATTTTTCACCTGAAGAGATTTGACTTTAGCCTGAGGACTCTAACACGAAGCAAGATCAACGACTATTTTCCATTTCCAGACAAGATAAACATGCAGCCCTATACTATTGAGCATTTAAGTGATCCTTCTGGTAGTACCGAGCCAGACATGTTCGAACTAGTAGGGATTCTCGTGCACTCAGGGACCGCGGAGTCCGGTCACTACTATTCGTATATTCGAGAACGGCCAACTGCAAGTAGCACGCCATCTTGGGTTGAATTCAACGACGAAATAGTTACGTCGTGGGATCCCTCACAGATGGAAAGCGCTTGCTTTGGAGGACCAGACTACCGCCCACAATTCGAGGCTGGTGCTGCCTACGAGAAGGTATATAGTGCTTATATGTTATTCTACCAGCGCTCTACCTCGCTTCAGAAGGAGCAAGATATTTTAAGGGCATCTGGTCAAGTCGGTCCTTTCCGGTGCAATCTTCCTAGGAGCCTCGAGACTCAAGTCAAGGAAGATAACTGGTCAATAGTTCAGCGCCATTGCCTCTATGATCCGTCTCACATGCCTTTTGTGTGCGAAGTCCTCATCAATACGTGGGGTACCACATGCTCAAAGGAACACACAAAAGAAAACCTAGCGATGCAGACGGCGCTCGGTCATCTAGACCAAATCGCATCGCGAGCTAAGGACTTGCCGGATTACGACCAGCTTAAACATCTTTTAATCAAAGTCTGTCAACGGTGTACTATGTGCTGTTACTCGTTCTTCGATTATTTCAACCAACACAAGGAAGCGTTACGCATGCTCCTACAGAGGAACTCAGATCTCGGCGTGCGTCAAGATATAGGGAAAATGTTCATGTTTGTCATTTCAACCCTCAAACCCGCCTTTCCGGAGGAGTACGGCCCGTTCGATGACGACGATGATATAATACTTTCCAGCACAGTGGACCGGAGTTTGAGTATAGTGGATATGACCTTAGATATCTTCCTATACTTTTGGGACAGCTTCCACATACGCCTTAATTCCTGGTCGGAATACTTTGGAACCATGCTTGAATTCGCCCGAATGGGACGCTACGAATCATTGGCATTCCTAGATAGGGACTTCCTGGTCAGACTTATCATGGTGATTGCGGTTGACCAGGTTTTTGATCTTCCCTCACAATATGCTAGGCTGCTCAATACAGTATCAAGAAGGTCGGCGAGACCACCCAACTATGACAACATTATCGCCCTTATTGATGAGCTTATGGCAGTCATAGATCTGGTACCTGGCCCGGGAAGGTTCCCGGAGGATGCTCATGGTCGATTATCACTAGGCCTCCAAGATGAACCGGTTCCGTTCACCGTCGAAGAGTGTAATATTCTATACCGGGATTGGGCTAGAGGTCAAGCAAACGTTTTTACGGAAAAGCTCATCTCTCTCAACCAGAATCCAGCGGCTACCGATTCTATTATCAGACGCCTCATGGGCTTTGCCCCGCCAATGGATTTCAGGGTATACCTGACATTGCGATTTAATATCACTGGAGACTTGACTTCTCATATTGTGTCGCCTTTCCTTCGCGTTGCTGTAACATACTGCCGCTACAGTACTCAATACGACAGCGTCTATCGCCTAATTGGCTATATATCCAACCAGTGCAGGAGCCTGCAGAACGCAGAAGGCCGAGCCTTTTTTGACTTCCAACGAGATATCTTTAATGCGGCAAGAAACACGGGTGAGACAAGCGACATCATCCGATTACATAGCTTAGAGAACATCCCGAAATGGGCTCCGGGACTTCTCGGATACATCGACCATGCAGTTAGCGATGATGTAGACAGCTTTCTACAGGAGAAGCTGTTCAGGTACGGACCCTCACCTACATTCGGGGAGGTCAGCGGGGGGCTTGAAAGGTCGCAGGCAATAATTTCCGTGGTCAGGCGTTTGGCTGTCTCATGTCTAGAGTATCTACGGGATACGTACGTTTCCCGGGCAGCGCAGGCAGCCAAATACACGATAGATCCTTTGGACCGAGTGCTCAAGAAGTGTGAGCCATACTTTAGTCTCAACGAGGAGATTGATGATGGTCTTAGGGCACAGTATATGGAACTCCGTCAAGGTACGAATTCCTATGCTGGAAGGCGGCAGGTCGCCCGCTAGGCCTATTGCGTGCTAACTCTGGAATAGTTGTTTTGGAACCGATGGTTAGACTGACAGTCGACGAAATTGAAGAGGACGGTTCCGGTATGTGGAGCGACTCTACCACCGCCACCATGGACTATGACTGACAAAGCCCAAGATTGGGAACAGTCGGTCGGCTCTTCGGAACAGATGGATAACTTGACAGATCTCAGCATGCAAATCGACCGTGATCTAGTATAAGTAAAGCTGGGGTTACTACGAAACATTCCCTTTAGCCACCGTTTAAGTTAATGCAGCGATTAGAAGTAGCTACGACGAACGGGTTGTTGTAACATACGGCTGATGATATAAAATGCGATGACAGGCCGGTCGGATAAACGGAAAGGTAAACTAGAGACAATGCATAGCACTGGCGTGGTAGGCGTCTTAAGGGATGGACAGAATGATGCTTTACACAAGGACATTCTTCTGGAGTAAGCAGGAAGAGAGGCAGACGATTCTAGTCATGCACGATTAGGACGTCTAATTGTACGAGTTATGGTTTATTACATGGCAATCGTCACAAGATAGTGCGGTGCGTTGCGTTTCGTTGCGATGGATGATGTCCTAGCCAGGAGGGGTAGAGTTCGTAGGTTTGCTGGTTTGCTGTTTTGCTTACTTTTCAGCACGGAATACCCAGCTTATTCACGTTACGTGAGTTTACGTGAGTTTGTTACAGTAAGGCGAAAAAAAAGGAGCAATATGATGATTTGATTGCAATTAGCCACTGAGCCGTTAAAGCAGAGTTATGCAGAAAAAGTCTCTCTTGTTTGAAACAACTGGTGCTAAAAATATGTCGTCGGTTGACCAAACACATGACGAAGTACTCGAATGGTTAGCCATCAGGTTGAAGTGATATAATAATAATAGAGGCTCGAGCTCTTCTCTCGGAATCACAGCTATCCGTTAAAGGTGCAGTAATAAGGATCATGCATGATTCAGGTATGATTGGTTGTTCACGTTCATGAAGGAGATGTAAGTAGGCCTAAGTATATGTAAGTGCAAGACTAGGTAAATGCTACCTTGGTGGTGTATAGCTATAGCTATTACCGCGTGCTTCTCTTTGGACCTTGGACCTTAGACCTTGGACCCGACTGCCCGTCAACAATGGACCGATGTTAGCGTCCAGGACATGGGGTGGACATGGGGCAGACATGGGATCTATTTTTGGATCGAACCCCTTGCTAGAATCTTTGGGAATCTAACTAATGTAGGTCTAGCTGATATATCTAGCAGGGGCTTTAATGGTCGGGTACCGAGTCCGGCATCTATATTTGGGTCATTCTGATTGTTGTAGCCGCCGAGACAAGATGCGGGGGAGAAAGCCGCAGGGCATGTGGTTGGCCAACACTTGGAGGTTTTGATACATATCTTTAAGATGAGTGGAGGAAATATCGTGGTTGTGAGCTGCAGGTCCCAGCACACACCATCTGATCACTATCACACCTACGTACCTCTCGGTCCTCCATGCATGACAAGTCTAGGGCTACTAGGGCTACTAGGACTAATAACGTCTAAGTAACGTCCAAGTAGACACTTTGTTTTCTCTTTGGAGACAAGAGGACCTTGCCTACGCCTGACTTGTATCTGCATCTAAACAGTAGCTGCATGTGACAGATTAGCTGACAGATTAGCTAGGTCTATTAACGAATCACATATCTCTTTTCTCTTTTCCCTCTCCTCTCTCCTGAAACGAGGCAGATCAACCATCAACCGCTAACCGCCAACCTACCATTACCAGCCAAAGACGGTGGCCAAGGTGAGCCTGACGTTTAAGTTTCATGGCCGCCGAATGCGTATAGAAATCATGAATTATAGCAAGGGATGGACGGGAAAACACATCATAATAATAATCATGCTCCTCCTTAACCCCCCCATTTCTTCCGATTTCACGAATACTTCGTGGGGTTCGGCTTCGCTTCGTAACGTAACAGACCTTCTTTGCTTCTATTGTTTCGACGTTTCATCGTTTCACCGTTTCATGTTTCGAAGCGCCTTTCTTTTTATATCCACACTTATTCTGTAGCAAGGCCTCTTCTTTCTGGCCTTGCTCATTTCCTATTTTCGATCTCATCTTAAGATCCCTAGGTTGGCGTCGTGATATATTTACCTGTTATAAACTTATATCTAGCAGGTCATCCTTCTAGATCCAAGGACATTGTCTATACCGCCTCTTACTGAGGAGTCCCTTCATCGCTCGTCATGTCGCTGTCGAAGCAACGTATCTCTTCGCCTTTAGAGGCAGGACCTTCGATTCTCGATGCCTACAACCTACCTTCTCACTTAACAGAAGCATTAGAGTATACGTCCAAGAGGCTTGCGAGGAAAGCCTTGCATATTACCCTGGTTGTTGTTCGGAAGGAATATCAACTCCCGAGCGTGGTGCCACCATGTCCCACGCCTACTTCGCCTCCGCCTACGCCGGGGATTATGTCTCCACGCTTTGCTTCGCCTGTCATAGGGCTGAGGCAACTGGTCCGAAGGGGCACAGGAAACTCGACGTCTACAGTATCATCTACAACATCAGACTCTTTACCTAGCACAGCTGTGTCGTCTTCGTCATTTCCGCCTCCACCCACGGAGCCGCTTGTTAGCCCTCGTCGTTGGGTTGTGCCCCCAACACCTGGTACACCGTTTCCTCGCACGCCGATGACACCCCAAACGCCATCCAGCGTCCTTACAGCCTCCTCGACGACCTCCCTAACACAGGGGCCAAACGAGTTTGGCATTCGGTTGATCCACACCAGCTTACTCGCCCCTAAAGCCGAGAAGACATTACGGACTACCATCCTCAAAGCGGAGCGAAGGTTTCGTATAGGTACCAGCTGGTTGCCTCCAGCCGCGACTGCATCCGCATGCGGCCTAAACGAAGATCTTGTTCGCAGAAGTATGCTGCAAAACGAGGTGTTATTCTCGTCGGAAGGCTTAACGTTACTTGGTCTCGACAGACTATATAGTTTTAAATCCGCCCTTGCCGTCTATGCGCGCTTCACATACGGCACCGCTACTTTACACTCTCCCATCTCACCCACTGCAAAGACACCAGATAGCACACGTCTTGAAGATGCGGTAGATGCATTACGGCGCCTTGTCCTTGCCAATGGCGGACGGCCCATATCGAAATCAGATCTCCTCCGGAGCTACGACTGGCTCGGGGTAAACTCGCGAGCGTTGAAAGATGTGGAGAGCATGTATAGACGAGCATACGGAGGCCCGGACCGAACCGGGGCCTTCGAAATGACCCACGAGGAACGGGAGCGGGAGCGGGAGACAAAACCCGTGATAAAAATCGGCGCACCGCCTCCGCCCAAGACACCGCCCAGAACACAGACAACACCCGTGCTGAAGCTAAACACCCAACTAGCAACCGCCACAACGACACGAATCTTCAAGCCGACGGCTAAACTTGTGCCTCAGGTAGCGGCGCAAAAAGCACCCGTAGTAGCAAACACAGATAAGCGCGACGCCGACAAACCACACGGCGCGGGGGATACACAACAGGCAGAAATCAAACCCTCCTCCAGCTTTCTCTACGATGACGATGACGATGGCGAAAGCAGAGAGGAAACCAACGGCGAGGGAGACCGCACGGCCCGCC
Source organism: Daldinia decipiens (assembly GCF_022478715.1). Lineage (NCBI taxonomy): Eukaryota > Fungi > Ascomycota > Sordariomycetes > Xylariales > Hypoxylaceae > Daldinia > Daldinia decipiens. Next base: position 124,490 of record NW_026054546.1, read on the forward strand.
CAGCACCGGGCCTAGCGTTCTGGAGCAGCGCCTCGATCGACTCGATGATGCTGCTATCGTCGTCGTCGTCGTCGTCGCTGCGCGAGAGCCAGCAGTCGCAGCGGCTGGGGCCGCTGACGCCGAACGGGTACGAGGACATATCGCCGGTGACGCGCGGGGAGTGGGGGTTTTTGTTCAAGGGCGATGGGTGGCAGCTGGGGAAGACGGCGGCGGTGGAGACTTGTTAGGGATTGGATGGGTAGATACTACCTAAGTTACATATATACCTAGGTTAGGTTACTTGGTTGCTGTATGCTGTGGACAGAGATTGCATATATAGGTACCTATATATATATATATATATATACCTGCTTTTATATAAGCTACCTACCTAGGTTAGATACCCGCCCGACGGTTTGATTCTCGGCGTCGTGTAAGTATATTCGAATTAGGATAGGATAGGACAGGCGCTTACTTCACTGGGTAGGATGATAATGGATAAAGAAATAACTCATGATATCTCTCTTTCTGGTTAGTTATGAACTTTTTGATTTGATGAATGCCTCGGAGGACAACGATTTACGATTTACGATTTACGCCAATGCCATGCCATAGTACTCTGCCATTAGTCCAAACAAAGCCGCTTTCATTCTCCATTGCTTGACTCTCCATCTCGCCCGTCTGGATGTATGCACGTACATACGTCCATACGCATAAACCAATATAAATAATTTCCCCCCTTTCTTTACGTCAAGAGATATATCACCACCATCACCACCACCCCCACCCCTACCCCCATCACCAGCCGTACTTGGCGCTAGCCTCCTTCCGATTCCCATGCCCCTTCGCAAAGCTCTCCTCCAACGCGTCGCGCTGGCTCTGGACCTGCGTGACGAGCTGCCGCAGGCTGTGCTTCCCGGGGGCGATGGAGCGCACGGGGTTGTACGTGGGCTGCAGCTGGCCCGCGGCGCGCAGCGCTTCGTTGTGCGCGTACTCGCGGTCCGTGTCGAAGCGCACCACGCGGCTTCCCGACGAGGACGACGGGTCGCCGCCGCGCCCGAACAGCTCGCGTCGCGCCGCGGCGGACAGGTTCATGTCTGCGGCTATGGAGTCGAGGGTGTCGGCGCTGGAGGGCGTGGCTTGGGGTGGTAATGCGCTGTGGGATGCTGCGAATTGCGCGTCGTATGCGGCGAAGTCGTCGGCTGCGGAAGTGGGGGTGCTGAACATGGGCTCGTAGATGCCGGTGCTGGATGTGGTGGTCTCTACTGCTTCCGTCTCTGGATCGTCGGATATTGAGAATAGTGATATTTTCTGCCTTTTCGGAGGTCGTTCCACCTTGTCTTTCTCCTGTGCCTGTGCCTGTGACTGTGACTGTGACTGTGATTCCGCGCTTGGCTGAGGAGCTGGCGGTGTACATGTTGTAATAGCGGTCTTTGATGCTTTGGTCGCGCTCTTCTTGCCTGGTTTTCGCGATACTGATAACGGCTTGAACATTAATGGTTTGCCGACTAGTTTGACCTCGTCTGCTGGCTTCTGTTCCGCGGGTATAGATGGCTGCTTTGCCGAAGAATTTGCGTCTTCACCCCTTTTTGATGTCTCGTCTGACCCCCCCTCTTCATTCCCGTCCATCTCCCTACTGAAACCAGGGGTAGCACCCGTCTTCAGGTTGATACCAGGCCTTGGCGCGGGCTTCCCGCTACTACTCGACGCCGCAGGCTTCCCGACGTTCTTTGGAGGCGGGAGGAATGAGTTGAAGCTGCTGAACGCGCCTCCTCTGCCTGTAACCCTTGTGCGTTTCGGGGGTGGTTCGTTATCTCCATCGGCAAGTTTGCTCTTGTCGCGACTAGATGAGCTCTGCGGAAGGTTGACGAGGATCTTGCCTGGTTTCGCTCGGTCGACTACTTTCTGGAATGGTTTCTTGCCGCTCGCTCCTGGAGCGGTTACCGATTGCGAGGGGGGCGCGGGCTTGGCGACGGGTTCGGAGTCGGAGTCTGAGTCTGAATAGTCGACGAGCCCCATTTTCACGTAATGAAGTAAGAGTTGGCCAGGTGTAGAATATAATGATGATGATGTAGTTCCAATGTCTAATATCTGAAAGCTTAGGTTAATGTGGCGTCATAAGGCATATGCAATGTGGAGTGTGGCTGTTTAGATGGACCGTGCGTCATATGCTTATATAAGTACCTAAGTATTAGTAAGGTACACGATAGGCACTTACCTATATATAGCTCTATCAGGCACATGTACATGCAAGTACCCAAAGTTAGATTTATTCAACTTCATCTCTATTTCAGAGTCTTCAAATTTTCCGCTCCTTTTCCCTTCATGGAATAAAATCTACTTAACCGCATATCCTACTGTTACCCTTGTTAATATTTTTCTTCTTTGTCAGTACTAGTTAAGTACTATAGGCTAGAAAAACTTATGGAATACGAGGTTCTTCTCAGCACAACTGAATTTCTGATGAGCTAGGCCTCTAATAATCCGTAGTCGAATAAGAACTACGAATTGGAGAAATTTACTTACGGTTATAGTCAAAAGCTTGGCGAGAATACGAATTTACCCGCAGTATACCTACCTGTTTGCGGTTTCACTAAACCGAATCCAAAGTTATCTCCCACTTACAGTCGTAGGAATCTGTTCTATACCACATCCAAGGCAAACAATGCTAATGATTTTTTGTAGTACCTCAGTTAGAATATAATTTAAATTTTATACTATAAGTATATAACTTAGTTTCAAGGGCAATAAGGGCTAGATACCTCGTACTATAACAGCAAATATCAAGAGCAAATTCAGCAAACTAGAACTGCATGGCCCATCTCGGAGAGCTTCCAGATCGATCTGTATAGTCACGTCAGATGTCCACCTAGCTACCTTAGGCAGGTAGGTCGGTGAGTAAGTGGAGATGAGCGACATATTATACGTAATTGGAACCTCAAATCACTATAAGTGGACGATCTCGACGACACTTCCCGGAATTCACCATTCAAGATCAACATATTTTTTACGTTTGCACGTAATTCTAGTGGCTTGGCTGGAATGGGGGTGCTCCACGTACCTACCGGGTCTCTCCTTTGATGAGATTGATTAGATTGATAAGATTACCATTATCTAATCAATCGGCTCACATGTCACTCATCCTTCGTACGAATTTATGAAAGAAGAAGCTTTCGACCGAATACCAAGACCGAATACCAAGACAACTTTTTTAGTTTACAGCTCCGGCTGCGGACCTCCTACAATCACGAAGGGCCTGGATGATCATGGTTGGGATTTAGTTAATATAAAAGCCCGCCTAGCTTCCAGGCCCCAGCCGTGCTCCTGTTTTTATTAGTCGTCTTCCTTTTGGTGAGAATAGAGCGCGGGTGATCAATCCATACAATGGCAGATTCGCAACCAACACTAAACAGCCTTGCGGCAAAGATTACGGAACTCTCGGAGACATTCACGCGCTACTTGAAGGACAATAATATCCAACAGCCGACCTTTGCGGCCGATAGTCCAACCAGCTATAGTAGCTTGTCGCCCGAAGCATTCGTAACTCGCCAATTGTTAGCGGATGCTCTATCAGATCTATGGTATCTATCACAGGGTCCGAGTGAGAGTATTTATAATTATGTTCATAGCGTGAGAATTCTCATCCTATCATCTAGTTACCTTCAAATCCCCTTTATCCTAACATGTATAGTGCATACCCGATGCCTCAGCACTCAATATCCTGAACCATTTCGACTTCTGGTCTGCCGTCCCCCTCGACGGCACCGCCTCGTATCCCGAAATTGCCCAGCGCGTTTCTCTTCCTGAGGATGTCGTTCGGCGAGTTCTACGGCATGCTGTGACTCTTCGTCTCTTCGAAGAAACAGATCCTGGTAAATCCTCATCGAATATTCGTCACACTTCTCGGTCAGCAGCATTAGCACGGAATGCTGGATTAAAGGCACTTGTATCCTCAGTCCTAGACGTCGCAAGTGCACCGATGATGGTCATGCCTGAAGCATTGAGAAAATATAGCCGTGGAAAGCCGGCTTTAACCCAGGACATGGACGAGACATCATTTGCCTTACTATACAGTGGAGGGAAACTCGGAAACCATAAAACTTCTTGGGATCTGCTTGAGAACGATGGCGAAGGAGAGAACAAGGGCTGGCGGCAGAGAGATTTTGTCTCATTCATGGCCTATATAAAAGAGATCTTCCATCTTGAAGGAGTCTGTAAGTCTGTTATCCACTATTTGGTTTTTGTCAAAGCCCAAAAGCCTCGTCGAGACACAAGTCCTTCGGTAGCCAGCGAGTTGGCTAGCATTCACTAATTTCAATATGATAGTGCTCGACGCTTATGATTGGAAAGCCGTAGGAAAGGCATCAGTGGTTGATGTAAGTTCTTACAATTCCTTACAATTCCTTACTATATTTATGTATATCACGAAATATAAAATTAGTTAGAAATATGGCTAATATTAACTAGGTCGGGGGCTCTGCTGGTCATGATGCTTTCGCGCTAGCACAAAAATTCCCTGAACTCACCATTACAGTGCAGGACTTGCCGCAAGTGCAGACGGTATTCGAGGCCAATGTCCCTGAAGACTTGAAAGACCGCGTATCGTTTGTAGCGCATGACTTCTTTCAGCCGCAACCTGTCCAGGCAGACATCTATATAATCAAGCTGATCCTCCACGACTGGCCGGATCACGAGGCAGTCAAGATGTTACGAGCTATGATCCCTGGCTTAAAGCCGGGAGCTCGTTTGGTCCTCATCGAGTATATTGGCAACCAGGGCGAGACCGAAGAACCAGCCTTGGCACGCTCGATCCAAAACATGGGTACGGCTTCCGATCTAAGAATAATGGCGCTCTTCAATGCAAGGGAGCGTCCTGTTGACGCGTGGGCTAAGATTTTCCGCGATGCTGATGAGCGATTTGAGCTGGCTCATGTCAACGCTAATCCTTTGACCTTTATTTCTGTGGTCGAGTTTGTGTGGCGTGGATAAAGTGTTTTACCTATATCACGAGAGGTACATAGCATATATATAGCACATATACTAGGTATATGCTACAATGATATTGATGAATATTTATACCTCCAGTATACATGTAGGTAGTAGAATTGTTTGCGTATCACTGGAACCTAGGTACTATGGGGTTGGAATAGATGTTGTATTAGGAAGGGTTTATGATTAGTGGGCTTCGCCCACTAATTTTCAGTATAGCCAGTAATTACGTAATCCCATCCCACAGTACCTAAGGTTTTGTTGGTGGCCGTGTAACTTTGCATTAGCTAATTAGTGCATGTGTATGACGCTAAAGTTGGTGTTGGCAGGTACACTTAGGTAACAGAGTGCACGAGCCATTTTCGCGATACCAATGCCAATACCCCCTGATTCCCTGATAACCCCCTGATAACCACCCGATAACACACCTATAGGAGTTATGTACTCAACTCCCGTTCCTAAACTTATAACAAAGACTATCAGCTTATAATTGCGCCAGTTGTGTCGCAGACACGCACCTCAAATTTACTTCATACCAGGTATTTAAACCTGGCATGATTCTCACCTCACGAGAATGAATACAATTGGTTTCTTCTCGTCAAGTAAGCTGGTCTACTATTCAGGATGTCGTTGATACAAGTTGAAGAGTAGGTTGTAGCCCCTCATAATAAAATAATGAATGAATACGCTAACATTGAATCTGCCAATTAGTTTGGTGTCATACCAATTACGGACAAGCTACCTTAGCGAAGTTGCTGATGGCGTTGGCGAGCGCCTCATTACGATCAACGATAGTTTCCTTAACACTGCTCCTTTTAAAGCCGCTGGCTGGCGATCGAACCCATCACATATCAAGCGAACCCACTCGCCCCCGATACCTACTGCTATCGCCTCTGAATACTTCCAGGCTGCCCCGAGATCTACAGGCTTGACGCTCGAGGATGAGGCCGAAGAGGGGGGTATGCTGACTGGTGGCGGGGATACGTTGGGACCGGGAAGCGCTCTCAAGCGGCGCAGGGAAAGGCGCCGAGAGCAAATGGAGGAAGATGACAGTAGTGACCTGAGCGACGAGAGTGACGACGATGCGGATCAGAGGGCTGCACAGCAGATAAGATTTGCAAAGATGCCCCTCCGAAGTCGAGCTGGATCCTCGCCTATCCAATCGTCCAATCTACGTCAAGCCACCAATATGTCATCTCCACGTGCTGGCCCGGTACCTCGACGAGGATCGCAGCCAACTTTGGAGACGGTCAAGGAACGGCCGCGGCGGGATACCGTCACCAGTAGCGAGATTTCGTCTGACAACGAGTTTGATGCTTCGGGTTATCACAAAAACAAGGAAGCTACAAGAACGAGGGCAATGAGATCACACTCTAGAACTACCCCAGAATCCAGCCAAGGCATCAGACATCATGAAAGTGACCTGCTTGCCGAAGAAGAGGAGAATTCTGATATGTCGGACACTTCCTCGGCGTTTGTCGAGAGTGTTGATTCAACTTCTATCTTGGATACGGTTGAGAACCCGGCAGTTGGTACCTCTCCCGGCCAACAGGTGGTCGGTAACGTGCCGAAACAACTACTACGACAGTCTACAATCAGGAAGCCGGCGCCGCCATCGCAGCCACAGGTGCTCCAAGCTCTTCCACCCCCTCGACCTATGAGTACTATTAGGCCTCTAAGCATGGCCCCACCTCGTAGCCTGCTCTCAGATGCCTTCAATGCGAAAAAGACGAAGCCAGCTATGCCTTTTGATGCGTTTGCAACCCTGTCAGGCCAAGGAGACCCCGACCCTCTCAGGATACGAATCTATGCGCCGTTCTCCGAAGATCCAGAGACACCTTTTGAAGTTCCTATACGACGCAATATCCAGGAGGCAGATGGAACTTTCAGACCAGTGACCGTTGCTGAGTTGATTGGTCTGAGTCTATGGAGGTACCATGCCGAAAAGCTCCAACCTCCAGTTCCTGCCGATAAGCTCAACGTGAATTGGTGGACTTTACGGATGGTCGAAGAAGGTGGCGAGGTTGACGACGATTTCGAACCATTAGATCGTAAGAAGCCTGTAAATTCCTTCACCACGGCAAACAATAGAGCGGCGAGATCGCGATCGGCCTCCAAAGCCTACGATGAATTTGCCCTAGTGCAAGCTTCAGAGGCCGGTTTCGCGGAGAATCAAACCCAAACGCCACAATACGAACAACAAGACGTAGCAGAAGACGTGAATGACGAAGAAGCAACGCCCAAAAGTACGCCCCAACCACAAGTTTCCCCGCTAGCGACAGCACATCCGCGGTCGAATCCCATTATTACTACAACCTACCGGGTGGACACGCCCCTAGCTGATAAGCCGCCGCCTCAAGCCTCTGCCCCGGCTACGAATAGAGGACAACATAAGCTCCTAAAAGTCCATATTCTATCGTCCAACACTGCTCCAGGGCAAATGGTAACCCTTGATGTTACTACGGATATGTATCTTGCTGAGGTTCTTGATCTAGTTTGCCGTAAGAGACAACTGGATAAGAACACCCACGTGCTCAAACTCCCCGACTCTGGAGCTGTAGTTCTCGTAGACCGTACTGTTTCATCCATCGGCAATGTTGAGGACCTAGAACTTCATCGTCGCCGGTTTGCAACGGATGGTCCACTAACGATTGGTTCCCCTAGCAGTCCTTCCCCCAAGCCGCACGTATGGAACGAGCCACCCCTAAAGGGAAAGAAGAAGCTCATGACGCCACACCCTCTTGCCCAGGAGAACATAATGCAAGACGAAGCCGGCAGCGGTGACGTCAAGTACAAGAAATATACGGTTTGGCGCAAACAGACGATGAGGTTTGTTGGTATGAACGAGCGAATCCTCGTAATCGATGGCGAGTACGTATACATACAGCCATCATCCGGAGGCAAGGCAATACGTGAAGGAGGAAAGACCACGACGGTTCACTTCAGCAATGTGGTCGGATGTAGTGTTTCACGTCGCCATCCGACCAATTTTAAAGTAAGTCAACATGATCCCCTACTCATACGCATGGTGTATATGCTGAAACTCGGACTAGCTACTAGTATACAAGGCCACAGAAAGCAAGAGGTATGATTTCGAAGCGAGGAGTGCTCAAGAGGCAGCAGAGATCGTACATGAACTTAAGAAGGGGATTTCTCCCTATAACAGGGACATTTAGGAAATGCCCTAAGGGGAAATGCCTCGAGTCCGGACGTCCTAAGTCTACCTAGGTAGCCAGAGCAAGCGGTTCTGCCGGTAAGTTTTTAAGTTGGGCTCGTGATGATTCAACAGTATATCTATCTGTTCCAGTATATTGGATGGATGTCTTAACGAGATACCGTCTTGACGAGATACCGTCTATTATGTACCAACTATTTGTAACTCCGTTTTAGCCCGTAGAGCTTCGGCCTATGTTAGTCTAAGGAGTCTAAAGTTAAGTCGTCTGTGGCAGACTGCTCGTCACACAATACACAGACTTGAAAAACAGCAATGTGATCTTTCATCTCGCTGAGCACATATTCAACCATCAATATATGCTCCCGGATCCTCCTAGCCCTATAGGAATAGCATGCTTCTCTACCAAGCTAAATTCTTAGAATTAGATAGGTACTTGATCTATGCTCAAGCAAGTACTTATTTATTAGTATTAGAATACCTGGCCTACTTACCTAGGTACCTAGGTAGGCAATGGAATCATGGAATCTGTCTAATGCACTTCCCCTTACTCGTACGTCATTGTCCTAGGCTTCTTCGGAATCTCAGCCGGAACCCGCCCTGATTTCGTTAACAACCCCAGTCAAAACTACTGTGTTAAAAACTGTAACTATATATAAACGATAATTGTTGTTGAGCTAGTGAATTAACGCCCTGTGTCTGTATATTGATCCATTATCTAGCGCCCTAGGTTATGAAGTATTCTACTATCACCCTGGCGGTTGGACCTATGCATCTCTTGCAGCCCCTGACTTAATTCATAGGCGCGTCAGTTTGCCAACTACCAGTTCAGAAGGTCCCTGTTTTAGACATGTTCGTAACAGGTCCACTCTACGAGAACTGTACCCCCTAGGATGAGGATCCAGAGTTGGGAAATAAGGCTATCATATCACTAAATTGTATGCAAAATTCATGCAGTGTTTATATGATAGAGGTTCAGTCACATATCACGACAGGGCTGAAGAATTCCAAGTTGCCTCGTAGTCAGTTCATCTCGTAGGCTGGATATAGGGACTACAAGATGCATCAAGTTAAGTAGATTTGTACACTGCATCGGCCCGGTTTGTAGGGTTGTACGTCAAGTTGGACCAGAGGAAGATTGGACCAGCAGACGACGAACCACCTCCTAACTGAAATTCATTACTTGTGGTAAGACATCCTATCTAAGGAGCAGGGGTTTGCTAGTTAGATTGTCGAGATTCGTTACCGGGGAAGGAATTCTTGGGGAACGGTTAACTGTCATTCGATATGTCGCAAGTAGATGGTAGGTAGCCAGCGATATGAGACGATGGCTTAGTAGACGGTAGTACATGAACAAGTCAAAGTATGCCAATCAAGCGTGTAACTACCTACCTAGGTAACAGTACTATAAATCAAGTATATCTACTAGGCGGGTAGCAAACGGGTAAATTAGATGAGGCAACACTTGATCTGCGGGAAAGCGGGTGGTGGCAGGAAATATTATTAGCAGAACTTCAAGATCAAAAGGATCAGATAGAGAAAAAGAAAAAAAAAGGGGGGGAAGGATATACATGTACCTAATGTAGGTAGTACACACATAAATATGTACCTCAGGGGTAATGTACTAATGTTCCAATAGGTTAGTTAGGTCCATAGGTAGGTATGGATGTATAGGAGGTAGGTACACATGCTGATTCAAGATACCTTCCTTGCGGTAACCATGGAAGTGGGATGAATCGATCTAGATTACCTACCTACCTAGCTACCTAACATCAGATTCCTTATAAATTAGTTGCTCGTACATACCTGTAGGTAGGCATTATTCACTAAAAATTAAATATCTACTTCCTGTTCGGGTCTAAGTACCCTGGTTGCTTCGTGCCTTCCAAAATCACCGTCGAGACGCAACTGCCAGATATAAACGTATCTCTGCTGTGAATCACCCACAACCCTTCCTTCCCTCTTTCTACAAATCTACCCACCTTCCCGACATTGATCCAAGGTACGAGGTACTACAAACACGTCAAGCTGTCCCTCTATTTTTTTTCTCTTCCACCTTTTTCTTCTTCACGTCTATCATCCAATCTATCGACCGTTTCCTTACACCTTCGACGTCCTAGACAAATATTCTTCGTCGATCATCAGGACCGTTAGATCATTCCTAATTCTTACAACTTGTCGCAGTTCGCAAACCCAAACATCCTCTACAATATTCTTCGAGTACACTAGATCAAGTCGCCAAGATGCAGTTCTCTAAGGTCCTCGTTACCATGGCCATGATCGCCACCGGCATGGTGAGTTACATTCCCTACTCTCAACTGTTGTCTAATTTACCTTCTCATCTCGTCTACCGAAGCGTTTGACTCGCTATTTACCCTCGCTTCCCTATGCGCTGCCTAACTATTAACATACTTAACCTTTTTCCTGACGGCTAACCGTTATTCCTAATAGGCTACATCCAACGTTGAGGTTGTCAAGAAGGAAGAGTCTTCCTGCACCTGCGAGGGCGTTACGGTCACCAAGACGGTCCCCCCTACTGACACTACTGGCGAGGTCTACACTCCCAGTGGTGGTTACCCCGGCTACCCCACGGGCACCCCGTCTACTGTCCTCGTGACTGCTACTCCCTCTTCCTACGTGACCGGCCCTGAGACCAGCACTCCCGTCATCGGCTCTGCCACCGAGACTCTCTCTCTGTCGACCACCGAGTCAACCGAGACTGGAACCATCGAGACTGGAACCGGCAGCACCACTGCTTCTGTCACTGAGACTACCAACACCGCAACCTACGTCACCAGCAGTGGCAGCACCACCGAGACCCATTCCTCTCACACCTCTAGCGTGACCACCAGCGAGCCTCACTCTCACTCGAGCACTCAGCCTACTCCTAGCCCCTCTGAGAGTGCCCCTCCCACCTCGGCTGCTGCTTCTCTGCCCATTGGTACCCTAGGCATGAGCGGAATTCTCGGTGGAGCAATGCTCATCATGCTAATCAACTATATCTAAGGAGAGAGAAAAGGCTGCCTGATAGGGATACTTTCGCAACAGGGCAAAAATGTTCTTACGATCTCACGCGTTCGATTCATTTCTGTGGATACACAACCATACTAGTGGTACTGCTTTTGCATGCATGGATGATGATGAAGCAGGATTAATGATCAATGGAGATGTATTCTAGGGCCTATTAAGTTGCATTTGCATACTCTCACCTTTATTACGCACTGGTACAGGGGAAGTTTTTCCGATTTGGCAAAAAAGGTTCGCAAGCATTGACTCTGAGAGTTTCTCATAGGACAGAAACATGTTACTCAAGCAATAGCTGCTTAATATTAGGACTGGAAAGTGAACTTTGTTGATGTGTTTTTCTATTACATTGCACTTGTGATCATAGCTCTCTAGGTAGTGTTGCTCTTGCAAATACGATTTTTTGGCACCATAACTCATACTGGCTCCATTTACTACTCTAATAACAGTAGCCTCGCTTTCATAAATGGAATTGCTTCACTAATAATATGTCTTGGTGTAATAATCTTTGGAGGCTACTACAGCTTCAGGCCGCAAAAGTAATAAATGTTTCTTCTTTTATTTTTGATTCATCATTCAATAATATAGCTTATACGTATATCTACGTACTTCTATATCGTAACTAACCTCCATACAATAAAATAATAAATAAATGAACCCCACCCCTGAAACATCTCGGTCCCAGCCCACGACATTACAGTTTTGCCCTCTTCCTCTCCGCAGCACTATCCATCCTCTTGCCCTCGTCGTCCTGCTCCGCGACCGTCAAGTCCGGCAGCACAGCCGGCATGATGCGCCTCGGCTCCGAACCAGGAACGACGGCATACTTGGAGAAGTCGGCAACGCGTCCGCCTGCTTCGGTGCGCAGGAAGTCCTCGTCGAGCTCGAGCCGGCCGTTTACGCTGGGGGCGGGCGCGCGTAGGACGGCGAGCACGGCGTCTGAGAATATGGTTGCGCGGCGCAGGTCCCGCGCTTCGGAGGGGTTGGGGCGTGTTGCTTTGACGGTGGCGGCGGATTCGATGGCCTAGAGGAATAGCGAGTAAGCTACTCTGTCATACAACCAACGACACACTCAGAAAATCGGGACAACGACTGGCTAAAGGGGTAAGAGTGGTAGTAGTAGTAGTAGTAGTAGAAGTAGTAGTAGTAGACGATGGAAAATAGAGAAATACGCACGGCAGCCGGCCAGAGACTGGTAACCGCCATCTCGCGCAACCCCTGCCTCTCGAAATCCATGGCGAGCCCCTTGGTCAGCACGCTCATGCCCACCTTGCCCACGGCGTACGCCGTCTTTCCGCGGAAAAAGCGGCTGTAGATGGGCGGGCTAACGACGACGATGCGTCCGCGGCGGCGCCGCTTGAGGTGCGGCAGGCTGGCCTGGATGGCGCCGTAGAGACCCTCCGGGTTCACGCGCTGCATGAGCTGGAACCGCTTCATGGGCGTGTCGTCGACCGAGGCCCACCATATTGCGCCCGAGTTGTAGACCAGGACGTCGAGGCGGCTGTAGGTCTGGGGGGTGGGTGTTAGTGGACTTGGTGCAAGGGAGTGTATGGAGTCAAAGCGCTACCGACCTCGATGGTCCTGTCCACGAGCTTCTGCACACTGGCAAAGTCCCGGACATCCACCGGTATGGCTGTTGCTTGGCCGCCGGCTTCGCGGATCTCCCGCTCAACGGTACTAATAGTAGACTGAGGAGAGTTGGGGTCCGGCGGGAAGGGAACGACGCTCTGGGCGTCACTTGTTGATTTAGCTGCGACGACGACTAAGAGGACACACGCGCGCGCGTATATATGATTAGGACCGCGATTGCTTATAAGTTATAGCCTATATCTGGCTTGTAATAGACGGGCTTACCGGAATATCCGTTCTTCGCTAGGTCCACGGCGATTTGTCTTCCTATGCCTCTCGACGCACCGACGACGAGCGCAACGTTTCCTTGGGTGTCTGCCATTGCGGGCAGCTAGGTACTCAATCCATTTAACGTATAACTAACTACCTAACTAACACAACGTCAACAGGTTACTAGGTTGATCATTACACGGAGGAGCGAGAGGGCCCGTACTACATACGTGTTGTTCTGATTTCTAATATCTAAGCGACCCGAGGTGTATAAGTAATAAAGTAAAGTATACTCGAACCGATCAGTAATCGTTGATAGTTACTTGACTTATAAGTTACTTGACTTATATGTACATACGAAGTAGGTATGATGAATATAGTGGGTCTACATACGGGAGCAGCCGAGGTTTGGTTTGGTTCAATTTGGTTTGGTTTAGTAAGTAGACCCCACCCACCGGATAGCATACTCTCTTCTTAATTCAATATAGTTCGATTCTATATGCAAGCCAAACGGGGTAGGCAATAAAGCATAATATGGTCAAAAGCGATCAAAAGCGAAGAGCCTGATGCAATTAAGGGCTATATACTCGAAGGCTCATACATAGGTACCAGGTAGTACATATTCAAATAGGGGTATTCCTTTTCTTCCTTCTCGGTCGTCACTCGTATCCCCGATTCCCCCAAACAATCAATTCCCCAAACCTCGTTTCTAATCAAACGCCTCGCAAGCGGTCCCCCCCCCTTTCTGATCTATGCAACCGAGAGCTGGGACGCACCAAAACTTGTCCACTCCCGGCCTCGTAATGTCTATCATCTAGGTTAGGTAGTGATACATACCTACATATGACATATGTAGTCCCCATCTCTGTCCTACTCCGGGCGCCTGCTCCGGTGAGCGATTTAATATAGCCACGGTCCTACTCGATCGTATTAGCTCCGTACGTAAGGGGCAGCTCGTGCCTCGTGCCTCGTGCCTCGTGCCCGGGGCCCGGGAGGATCAAACTCGTCTTACCTGGGATGAACCGGTTTTCCTGTTCCCTATGCGTCGGGATCTTGAGCACCTCGCTGTGTATCGCCTTCATCGCCGCGAGGGCGTTGTCCGCGTCCACGACGAGGGATATGTTGACCTTGCTCGCGCCTTGGCTTATCAGGTAGATGCCAATCTGTGCCGAGGCCAACGCTGATAGGATCTCGTCTAAGACGTGTTGAGTTAGCAATCTCTAATTCCTATCCCTCTGTGAAATCAGCGTTCGTTTCGTTGATAACTTACTAGACACGCCGACCATGTTGCGCATTTTGTGGCCGACTACCGTCACGATGGACATGTGCGAGGTGATGGCAACTTGACCAAATCGTTCGAGCTCCTCCCTCAGCCTCAATAATGCAGTGGGATCACCCGGGGACTGGACCGCAAGGCTAACATGCCTTTCGCTCGTGGCTACCAGATCTACGGGGATCTTATTCCTCTCGAGACGGTCGAACACCTGCGTCAAAAACCCCTGCGACTTGGTGTTCCTGTTGCAGACGACATTGATAAGGAGTATATCATCCTTAACCGTAACTGCGGTGGGTTTCCTGCGCTCTTGCTGAGCTCCGTGGTAGCCGTTCTCCAGCATAAAGCTCGATAAGGGCGTAATTACTCGGGAAGAGTTCTCTGAGCTACAAGACGATGCGCTGGCTGGGCTATTAGGGACTGAACTGTCCATTGATGGATATATGATGGTGCCATTTCCCGAGGGTTTGAACACATTTTTAAGACGTAACGGTATGCCAGCGTCCCGGATTTGATCCATTGTTAACGGGTGGATAACCTGTGAGTTGAATTAGTCTACTTTCGTCTCATATTGGAGTAGACGGACTGGCCTCGCTTCCATAGTATGTCAGTTCTGTCGCTTCTTCGGCTGTTACTGTTGACAGGAGTCGTGCTGAGGGCACCTTTCTCGGATCTGCCGTGAATATACCGTCGACTTCCTTCCAAATCTGCAACTCTTCTGCTCCTACTGCTACCGCGCACATAGCTGCGCAGAGGTCCGAGTACCCCCTCCCCACTGTCTGAAGCAACGAGTCCGGCATTATACCAAAAAAGCCTACAGCCTTAGCATATATCTTATAGAGTCACAGTTCTTATAGAGTCTTACCTGTTATGATAGGTATTGCGCTTCCGCATTCTCGAATTCGTCCAGCTATTTGGCTGGCCAATGCCTGATAGAGCTTGGGGCCCAGCCTTTCGAACGCAGCCACCTGGTCATGGATAGAGTTGCCAAAAGCAGATGATATGATACTATCTAGAAATACTGCTTTCGCTGGTGTGCCCTAGGTAAAGTCTTGTTAGCTCACTGACTGAATCGACTTTGATCGGTCTCCTGGCTTGAGAGGAACGTACATTGTTCGTCAGACAAGCCGCGACAATCATGCACGAGAGCTTTTCACCAAGGGAGATGACGCGATCTTTCGATCGTGCCGATAACTCTCCGACAATCTGAGTCCAGTAAGTCAGCTTCAGTTATAAATGATCTTTCTACTCAGCGAAGCTTACCTGGGCGGCGAGTAGAAACCTCTTGAGGCCCTCGCATTCATTCTGAATACCGGAAACCGTCTCTTCGTAAATCTGCGAATGGATAGCCATCCGTGCCGGAGAGTTCATAAATGACTTTAGCACACTCAGATGGTTATCCTTGATTAAGTCTACCAGGTCGACTAGCTGTTTCTGAGCATCGAAGCCCTGCTCGGCGTATGTTATGCATTGAAGCAGCAAACTTGTCGTCCCGCTAGCTTTGAGGGTTCCCGAGAGGGCAGAGCATACAACAATGAGATTGTTCTCAGTGCTGTACTGGGGAATAATTTTGCAGCATATCGTATCTAACAGCTTTCCCAGGCTAGTGCCGCCATACTTCTGGACCAACCAGGACTTAGTTTTTGTCGCAGCCACCATGACGATGGTGATGGTAAGGATTGCTATGGCGCTTATACGATCGTCTCTATGGAATTTGAAGATAGAGAATAGAGATAGGCGGAGAGAGACTAAGAACTCGAAGGGAGTGGTTTGTATTGTCTTGACCCGATAGATTGGAAGCTATCCACCCTGGCTAACGTTTGTTTTTATGCTCTCTTCCCAACTGACTCTATAGGTGTCAGCACAAAAGCCATACATGGCTCAAATTGGAAGGAGGGGCGACAGTAAAATGCCAGCAGAGCCAGATTTACAAGTTCAAGCCAACCATAGATCCACGGGGTTGCGTTTGTCGGGATACGTTGCCGACAATATCGAAAGGAGGGCCATACATACATAGAATGGACAATAACGAGACGGGACGGCGTGGGCCGACCACAACTCCATAATCACACGCCGTCGGAATACCAGGGAAAGCAAAAATACCAAGCTAAGGAAAATCAGGATTTCGAATACCCGAGCGGAAATATCTACGCCAGGTAGGGTTGGGTCGGGTTGGCTTCTGGGAAATGCAACACCATGCACGATGTCTGCCACATACGTACCTACAGATACAACGCATCACCTAGCCGCAAATACTGGGGAAAGGGGGAAAGGGGGAAAGGGGAAGACCACAATGGAGGCAGCCAGATGCACTCCCAAATCCCGGACGGCATTTATGATAGGTGTCATGCGTGATAAGTATGCACCGAGCAGATCCTCCTTTCCCAAAGCGGTGCCCCCTTTTCCCCGGACTTTACTCGTTTCGGCCCACGTGATGGGCCGCGGTGTTTGAATTCCTACGGCTAGTGTTGAACTTCATTATTTCCTGAATCGGCCGGGAAGCCAAGTTTTTATTTAGGCTTCTAAGGGGGGGTCTTTGTTAGCCTGTTTGCTCGCTCGTTCCCTCGCTATCACACGATGACACGATGGGAAACGGGTTAGATACGATGCTGGTGCTATAGTCGTATACGGCCGGGAACCGCCGGAACCATTGCCACCCAGTCTCGTTGTATCCGAGGAGCCTACATTACAGCCTCCTCCAGTCGGTCAGTTTCCTTCACGTCTCGTTGCAACGTAGAGTATTCTAAGCACTTTATTTGCCCCGCGGGGGATGTCATCATTTGGAATCTACTGCATCATCCGTCTTACTCGCGTCCTTTTCTCGCGGAGCTTACTTTACTCCGTAGTAAGGGAGAGAGGCTTCCGAGGTCTTCAGTTAAAAGGATTTCATCCCTTAGCCCGTCTTGTGAAATGTTGCACACAATTTTGCCCCTAAGGCCGCCATTTTACAAGCCACCGGCTTGAAGATATTGGTATGCTCTTCGTCAGCTGAAGAAAATTTGGCATCAGAGCGTGAGAAATGGGCGAGACTCCTATAAACGGTCCGTTACTTAGTAGTAGTATCATCATCGGCCCATTTATGCGGTGTTACTAGATCACTAATATGAAAAACATTTCAGCTGTAGTAAGTTCTGGAATAAAATGGCACCTTGACAAGCAGCCAACCCCCGAAAACCCTCCGGTGCCTATAATAAAACACGCTTGATATACAATAACACTGTAAAGACACTGTACACGGCCACTTTCCTGGCCATTCTACCAAGCCTCCACCTCGCCAGTCAAACTGGCACCGCTAGGTTGTGCCGTGTGTTCTCCGGAAAAGCTAGTGTCGTCGTAGGTAGACATGTAAAAATGCGGAAAGTCCCTCGTAAGCTTTCCTAGAAGTAGCGTCCCGAGCTGTTCAAATTCAAGTAGGAATCCGTCGTGGCCGTCAGAAGACTTGAGCATCGCAAGTGTAGCATTAGGAAGGCAAGCCGCTAGCCGCTCTTGCTGCTCGGGCAGGAATAGCGCATCTGTCTCGACACTGACTACTAGGGCACCGGGCGGTACTACGGACAGCACGGAGAGCAAGGCGCTATCGCCATCGATAGGAGGCGAATCTTCACCGGCGGGCGCTCTATCTACCGTCACGTCGTGCGCGTCCATTTTATTGGTGATGTGCAGGTAGCAATTGGCGTCGAAACGCTGGATAAACTTTTGTCCCTGATAATGTAGATACCCCTGAGCGGAAAATGAGGGGTCCCGTCTTGCGGTCCAGCTCTTCCGCTCCGAGCGCTCCTTAGCGGATGTCGGTGCCGCCCCCGTGGTCGCAACAGGGACGTCTGTTCGTGGGAGATCTAGGGGCGGCTCTTGTACGGGCCTCGGCTTTTGCCGCTGTGGTTTGCGGCCGAACCGGGAGTCAAAGCTCATGGATGAACGGTAGGTGAGCATAGCCACCATACGCGCCGCGGCCAAACCCGCCGATGGCTGGCCCTCGGGAATTGGCTCATAGTAGCCGTCGTCGAATTTAGGGTCTGAGTAGATACACTGACGTTGCGTCTCAGCCCATGAAATGCCCCAGGCGCTGTGGTCTGCTGCAGTCGCGATCGGGATAATACTCCTAACATAGCCAGGGGTGGTGCAAAGGGGCCATTCAAGAGTTGTCATTCCGCCCATCGAACCCCCTATTACAGCTGCCACCGAGCGGACGCCTAGGGCGTCGAGAACGAACTTGTGTGCCCTACCCACGTAGAAATCGCATTAGTACCTACTTGACAGGAACAATATAGTCATACCCATGATAAATAGGGGTTAAGCTTACCGCACATCGTCACGGACAGTTGTTTGCGGGAATTCGCTAGCGTATCTCCGTCCCGTCTGAGGGTTGATGGTGAGCGGCGATGCGCTACCATAGGGTGATCCGAGAACGTTCGCGCAAAAGATAAAGAAGTGCGCTGGATCAAACGCCTTGTTGCGCCCAAGAAGCGGACTCCACCAATCACTGATATCGCTGCTACCAGTAAGAGCATGGCAAATCACCAAGACATTGTCTGCGGTGTCGTTGAGTCGACCCCATGTCTTGTAGGCGATCGGACAAGACTCTAATATCTCGCCCGAGTCGAGTGTAAGCTCTGATATAACGGCGAACTTCTGCCCCTGGATGAGGCCTGCGTAGAAGTTCTGAGGGTTTGGATCATGATCCAGGACTGTGATGCGTGAGAATACTTTCTAAGATAGCTGGAAGAGGTCCACTTACGAGTTGCCATGTTGATGTAAAGTTTACTTGGATTTTACTAAGATAGATTCAGCAATGAAGACAAGCTGGGCAGCGTTGAGCAATAGATAGACGACCCTGGCGCCACATCCGTAACTATGTATGGATATAGTAGTGCATAGTTCCGCGTACACCCGGTATTAACCAAGTCCCGAATAGCTGGGCAGCAAACTGCATACGCCATATGCGACCCCACACAAAGACGGTTGCAATGGAAGATCCAAGGGTGATCTTCTAGACGGGGAGGTAAAAAGTACGTATCTTGATCCGGTATTCGGCCTACCGCCTAGCGAACCGGGATTTGGTACTTCGGGATCTGCGTCGTGTTGCAGAGTAGTATGCGCCGTCGTACTGCATGCTGTGCCTCGGCTCCACAATCTGCGATTTTCTCTATTGACCAAACACTACCATGGGTTATCACGATGTCCTTAAATTGGTATCGCGGGCCAAGGGGCAGGAATCGACTGACACCGTCGATCCGGCACCTACCGCCCTATTCAGGTATCATTACTAGAACCTAAATCTCATTGCCCCTTAACTCCGATAGAGAGAACCCCGAACCACATTACGGGATCTTCCTGGCTTATATTCTGATAAGCATACAACTGCTTTGACTTACACATTAGTTCAGAAAACATGGCTACGGCTCGGGCTGTGAAAGTGGCCGCCGTTCAAGCGGCGCCCGTCTCCTTTGACCTCAATAAGAGTCTAGAAAAACTGACTAGAATAGTCGGTGAGGCGGCTGGAGCCGGGGCAGACCTTATCGTGTTTCCGTAAGCAATGCAATGCATACTCAACCAATATCATGAGTTGCTAATAGTGGTTATGCAGTGAGGCATTCTTGTCCGCGTATCCGTGGAGATATGCGTTTGATGCTACGATTGGTGCTCGAGAGCCGCGTGGTAAGAGTTTTTACGATAGGAGAGTAATTTTCAGAATTGACCTTCAATAGGAAGAGAATGGTATGCAAAGTACTATGATTCAGCTGTTGCCGTGCCTTCCCCGGCAGTTGATATCATCTCGAAGGCGGCCAAGTCCCACCAGGTTTATATTCAAGTCGGCATCATCGAGAAAGATGGAGGCACTCTGTACTGTACGGCCTTATTAGTTGGTCGAGATGGATCAGTACTGTTGAAGCATCGTAAAGTGAGTACAGCCGAGCCTTCGTAAAATCTTCCACGGAAATTAAACGCGAATAAGTTGATACCCACGGCTGCAGAGCGCCTGGTGTGGGGACGAGGTGCAGGAGACGGCCTTGAAGTCGTACAAACTGACATTGGCAAAATTGGCACCTTGATATGGTGAGATTATATGCCTCGAAATGAACTCTGAGTTGTTAATGAAGTCTTAGCTGGGAGAACTACATGCCCGCAGCGCGGATGGCTCTCTACCAGCAAGGAGTCGAGTAAGAAAATATATCCACTGGTTAGGGAGGAAATGGTCGAAGTTTGCTAACAAATCTTCCAACAGAATCTACTTAGCACCCAATGCGGATGATCTACCATCCTGGATCGCATCAATGCAGCATATTGCTAAAGAAGGACGCTGCTTTGTTGTCTCGGTAAATTCAATGGTTAAGGTTTCGGATTTTCCGAAGGATTACCCACCATTTACCCCTGAGCATCATGATAGGAAGCCAGATGGCTCACAGTGGGAGCCTAACGATATTGTTAATCACGGAGGGTCCTTCATTGTAGGACCTCTAGGAGTTCCTATAACCGAGCCGATATGGGACAAAGAAGAGATCGTCTATGCCGATTTGAAAATGTCCGAAGTAACGGAGTCAAGAGCAAGTAAACATCTTAAACCCGATTGACGTCTCGTCCCAACGCTCTAACAATATATTTTCAGCTCGACTTCGACCCGGTTGGTAGCTACGCTCGCCCAGACGTGTTGTAAGTAGTCGGCCAGGGCTAGAACTCTACCAGTCCAACAAAACGTGGCAGCTAACGCATCACAGCACGTTGACGGTGAATACCAAGCCAGGGACAAGTGTAAGCTTTACCAAATAAAGTAAAGAAGCGAGCTAGGCAGTAGAAAACTTGGGATAACGCCGTTTGATCAATATAGGAGGCATGTGGCCCGATAGAGTGGATGTTCGAGCATCCGAGTCTGGACTTCCATCTACATAGATCGTACGTAGAGTACAACCATGAATAGAAAAAACCTGGTTTGTACCCACAGAACGACCCGCCATGGCGACTCCTTCGAGAATGATTGCTCGCCTGCACATGTGTAACCTATCTCCCTTAAAGGAATTCTAAGCACGTGGAACTTATCCAATGACCGAGTGGCGCGGGATCTTGAGGCTCGGCGTCTCAGTGTCTCATTGTCCCAGTGTCTCAGTGTCTCAAGCAAAATGGGGACCGAAAACTCGGGTCGTCCCTGGCATCTGTAGTAGTATCTATGGTGTCAGTGGCGGCGGTCAGCAATCACAGGTTTTTCTTTTCTGCGGCGGCTGTTAACACGCATGACATGAATGTGCGGGGGACGCCGTGCTTCACATCATATACCTATGATTAGGTACCTACCTAGGTAGGTAGGGAGGTCATGTCCACATGTACGAATCGCGTATCGTGAATCGCGTATCGCTATGTAGGCGTTGCATGTTGTTTTCTGGGATTGTATAATGCATGAGACCTTCTCCACAGGTACAGAGACCCTGGGACCCTAGGAGTAGTGGGTCTTCCTATCATACGACGACTAAGGAAGCTTCGGGCTTTGCTGGTGTTGCATTGCAGTCTGGCAATAACCAACGGCAACCGGGTATGTATGGAGGCAAGGTGTACTTGCCTTATCTGACGTATGTAGGTACCTCTAGCTCGAGAGGAAGCTGCAGGTTGAGGGGCGTTACTTCTGTACATGCCTAAGGTTAAGTAGGTATGTACATATGTAGGCATGTATGTAGGGAAGTATGTAATCTGTAATCGTTTCCAATTTGAACGCCTTGCACCTTCTTCAACGTCTATACATTTAAAGCCGAGAGCCTCTCTGTATCAGACGAAACTTACAAACACATCAGCCTCCTCAACACTTTCAAACTATCCTCTTTAGATATCACCATCCTAACAAGAGTCTTTCATTCGACTTCAAGATGTCTCCTCCGGGATCAATTAGCAATCTAGACTGGTACGTTGCTATAAACTCTCGATGAGGAAAGGAAAACAGACCTCTAATAAAAATAAAAATAAAAATAGGGAGCCTAGCTTCGACACAATTGCTGTGCATGGCGGACAGGAGCCTGATCCGATCAACGGCGCAAGAGCCGTGCCCCTTTACCAGACTGCTGCGTATAACTTTTCCGACGCTGCTGATGGAGCAAGCAAGTTCGCCTGGTCTCGAGACGGATATGTCTATACACGTATGGGCAATCCCACCAACACGGTTTTTGAAAACCGAATGGCTATGCTGGAGGGCGGTGTCGGAGCAGTGGCTACCGCATCTGGTCACGCAGCGCAGGTGAGTTACATTGTATCGAATATGCAGTCATCACTGCCCTATGCTAATAGGTATTATTAGTTCATGGCCTTGACCCAATGCTGTGAACCCGGCCACAACTTCATCAGTACTAGTTGGCGTAAGTCTCAAATTACAAGAAATGTGGCTACTGACCAAGTATACTAACCTAAATACCTCGTCACGAATAGTATACGGTGGCAGTTTCAACCAATTCCGTGTGTATTTGAGCAAATTTAAGATTAACGTCAAATGGGTGGTCGGAAACGACCCCGCGAAATTTGACGAAGCAGTCGACGAGAACACGCGAGCCATTTACATCGAGACAATCAGCAACCCGAAACATAGCGTTCCGGACATTGCAGCACTTGCCGCTGTGGCCCACAAGCATGGCATCCCCTTGGTTGTCGACAACACTTTTGGAATGGGCGGATATCTATGCCAGCCTATCAAGCTTGGAGGTATGTAGACCGCAACATATGACTTGTCTGAAATAAAATTTGTAAGCTGACACGACTCTTTAGCTGACATCGTTACACACTCCGCTACGAAATGGATCGGTGGCCACGGAACTAGCATGGGCGGTATCGTGATCGATGGCGGACACTTCGACTGGAGTGCATCGGGAAAGTTCCCGGGCTTCACAGAGCCCGCAGAGGGTTATCACGGCATGCGATTTTGGGAGACGTACGGAAAGAAGGCGTTGGCAGCTAAAGTGCGAATGGATAGCATGCGTGATCTTGGCCCTTGCATGAGCCCCTTCAATGCCTGGCTATTCCTTCAGGGACTAGAAACGCTCCCGCTTCGGGGTCAGAGAACTGTTGAAAACACACAGAAGCTCGCAGAATGGCTCGAAAGCCACCCCTGTGTCAACTGGGTGTTATATCCGGGATTAAAATCGCATCCTGACTATGAGTTGGCAAAGAGGGTTATGCCGAAGGGAGCAGGTGGCGTCCTGACTTTTGGTGTGGTACGTACTTTCACCCCTTTATTCGTGTAACCTCAAGACGCGAGGCATTTTGAATAATTAGAGCATTGCCAGCTAACGTTAGCTATAGGCTGGACAAGTTGAGCAAGTCCGTGCCGTGGTTGACAATCTCAAGATGGCTAGCCATTTGGCCAACGTTGGAGACTGCAAGACTCTCATCATTCACCCCTGGGTGACTACACACCAGCAGATGCCCGATGATGAAAAGATCAAGGGTGGTGTGACGCGTATGTGTGCCCTAGTTTCCATCATCTCTCCGTATCTAAGAGACCATTGCTGACTTGAAGATTCGATGAATAGCCGATCTTCTACGTGTCAGTCTAGGCATTGAGGACTTCGAAGACATCAGGCGCGATTTCGAGCAGGCATTCAAGGCTGCTGGCCTTGAAAAGGCAAACAAGAGCGGCATAGATCCGTTCCAGACGGCCATGAACCTGGTCAGTGGAGGATTCATGGGCAAGCTAGCTACGGGTGCGCCGCGGCCCGGTACGGATGGAACCATACAATCTTGAGTAATTGCATCGTACAAAGGGTGAGGACTCTCGGCTAGATACAGGGCATCGATACCAGGCGGCGTAAGAGTTACGGGCGGTAAGGGTGTTAGTAAGTTCAAGTAGGTGGGATTTGCATTAAGGGGGGCACATCGGCATCAATTACTTGGCTATCGAATATCGGGATGATTTGCTTAGAGGAGGTCCCTCTTACATACATGTAACGATCGCGATTGATTTTCATGAATTCCACTCTACGAATAGGTACGAATATAGAGCAATTGCTTTTATCAAATATGCTCCTAACCATGTTTCGGTTGTGGGTGGGGGGTATCCCGCAACCGAGGTTGATTACTAAAGTCGATCGATACCTTATATATGAATACCTAGCACATCTTATACATCTTATACAACCTCTCACCAACTTCATCACATTGGATCTCATTTTTCATTTTTCATTTTCTCCGGATTTACTAATCGACCACAGCTTCGAAATCGGTAATCTGATCTATCACTATGGGTGGTCATATTGATTTGTACCTCGACGTCGGTAATTCACCCCCCTCCCAAGTACCTAATCACGGCAAAGGCCGTATATCTATCACTTATCAGTTATCATATATGAGACCTGTCCGACGGCTAACTCTCTCGAAAAAAAACGTCAGCGTCGTTGTACAGCTACATAGCACTTATCCAAGCTATAAAAACTCAAGATCTCCTAAAACAGCACTCGGTAGAAATCAAGTTAGTTCATCCCTCGTTAACACGTAGCCTTGGGTGAACAGGCACATACGTCTATCTACGGCACCATATCAACTAACAATAACCAACCCAGCATCCATCCGTTCTTCCTAGGCGCCGTAAACGCCAGCTCCGGCAACAAACCCCCCTGGACCCTCCCCGCCAAAGCCGTCTACGGGGTGCACGACAGCCAGCGCTCACTGCGCGCCGTCGGACTGGCCAATGTCTCGCCGCCGGGGGACCTAATGCAAGCGGGCCGGACCATGGTCCCGCTCCGCGCGCTCCTCTACATCAAGACGCACTGCCCGGCCGCGACGTACCTCGCGACGTGGCGGGCCCTGTTCCACGCGTTCTGGACGCTGCACCGGCCGCCCATCACGCCCGAGACCTTGGGGCAGACGCTCGCGGGGATCCCCGCCGGCACCAACGCCGCCGGTTCGTCTCCGCCGGAGGTTTTAGGGCCGGGGGATGGCGGGGAAAGACTGTTCTCGGCCCCGGAGGTCGCGGGCATCTTGCAGGCGGAGAAGTCCGCCGAGTACAAGAACGCGCTCCGGGAGACGACGCAGAGAGCGCTGGATCAGGGCGCGTTCGGCGCCCCGTGGCTGTGGGTTACGAACGCGGCGACGGGGGAGAGCGAGCCTTTCTTCGGTAGCGATAGGTGGAGTCACGTGTATGCCTTCCTTGGGCTGCCGTATCGCGATGTTGAGTTATTACCCCCCGGGGCTGCGAGGGGTTCGGAAGCAAAACTCTGATTTCAGAATTGAGATAAGGAGGTTATATATATATATATATATATATGGAAGTATGAAGACATCAAATCTGCGGCCGCAATATTCATCTATTAGGTAATCAATATGTACGCTATATCGTGAATCTTTATCGAAGAAGCATTAGGGTAGGCAGATTTTATCCTACGTGATATATACTTTCGTGAACAGTCGTAAAACCGTGGCGTCGTCAGGTCTATCGGCAAAAAGTGAATGTTCAAAAATCAACAACGCCGGCCTTGTTTCCGGATCAATGAACCGGAAAATTAGCGTGGGTCATCCTTGGCTTCGACTGTACTAAATCTCAAGCGCCTATCAAATCAATTCGAGGGCCTGGTCGTGTGATTTCAACGCCAGAAGCTTTTCTCTTTTCGCCAACGCCGTCGCCGCAGGTGTACCGGAAGAGTTCCATGTAGAGGCCTTATTTATAGTCTTCTTGCGCATGATGGCCAAGATATCCTTTTCCATGGTGTCGATGCCTTTCTCGATTTCAATGTCCTCTTCGGCATACTTCCTCTCGCGCCTGTGATCTATAATCCACCAAACTAGCACGATCAAGAACGTCAACGGTACTGTGACGGCGAAGTACACCCATAATTCACTCGAAACCTCGGAGCTCCCCGAGGAGCCATCGCTATCCGGCCCTAGAGAAGTAAGCTTTCAAGTCTAGTCGCTAGGAACCTGTCGACCCTAAGTGAAGGATTAGGAGGCCAGGTGAAAGTTAACTACTTACCGACTTTGAAATCAAAGAAAGTCATGCTGAAGACGGAAGCCATAAACGTCCCAGGGAGGAACACAGCACCAAGAAGAGACAGTGTCTTCATAGCGGTGCCGTCTCGCTTAGTAGCATGTGCTACTCTCCTCTGTTGCGAGGCTATTTCGAGGTTAAGTTTGGATTCCTTCTGAGCCATGATGTTATACAACTGTTTGCCATCTGTCAGTAAAGCGCGTGTTAGCTACTAGGATATAACAACTTACGGCTTGTCGTTGTATGTGTAACCTCTCCAACGTCGTATGTATGTAATGTTCCATACCCGTGAGTTTCACTCGGTAGAAATCCAGTCTAGCTAGCATACTATCGTTCAAAGCGCGGGTCTCATATGTTTGGCCCCCATCCGGCTCATACTCCATAAACTTCCGCATTGCCTCCTTGATTTCTT
Organism: Daldinia decipiens; assembly: GCF_022478715.1. Classification (NCBI taxonomy): domain Eukaryota; kingdom Fungi; phylum Ascomycota; class Sordariomycetes; order Xylariales; family Hypoxylaceae; genus Daldinia; species Daldinia decipiens. The sequence goes on from NW_026054546.1 coordinate 151,122, forward strand.
TGATGATCTCTTGGTATGCTTGCGGCCGTTTCCAGAGGACCTGGGAATGGCATTCAACAAGATCCCGATTGATGCCATCCACATCAAATTCGGAATATACTTCCGCTAGGTCAATCTCATTTCGCATAGTGATGGCATTCTCAAGGCGACGTAGCCAATCCCGTGCATCGCGTTGTCTTTTGTCACCCTTGGATGAAAGATCGTGAGAGAGAATGATGATTGGAAGAAGAAGTGGGTGGCCGACTTCAGCTCGGCAGGCGCTTAAGTGCTTCAGCGACTTCACAATATCTGACGACTCAGTCCCTTTAACAAATCCCGAAGTTATACGCGTCTTGTATGAATATGAGAGCACTGCAGTAGCATAAGTTAGTACGCGCAACTTGCAAGAAACCTCGGAATCATGCTTGATAGGGTGGTGACGTAGATAAGTCTAAGTAGAATAACATACTGATCTCCCATCCTCGAGTCTTGCCTTTCTTACGCACGTCAGATTTCCGGAAGATAATTTCTAAGAAGCGTTAGACATACTATCTGAATACAGTTCTTTGTCTATTTCGGCAAGCAACAGGGTTTTGAGAGGTATGCTTACGTAGATGGCGATCGTCTCTATCTTGATCATGAGAGCACCAGAAAAAGGGCCCAACAATACTGCTACCCTCGATAGCTCGGAATGGAAGACGCCATGTCTATATCACTCATAATTAGTATATTAAGTAATAATTAGGCTAGGGGTTCATTGCTTGTTACAAGGCACGAATCTAGGACTTGATAGATGTCCAAGATTTAAGCCAAAAGTAACAATCACCAGGACTAAGAATAATGGATATATAGGTGGTATACGTACCCTAACCATAGATTCATAAGTAGATCGCTGTAAAGATATATAATCAGGCGCAAATGTATTGGCGTGGTTGGCATCTTTTTGAATTCTGTCACGCAGTTTTTAGCCTCAGTCTTGGGATGAAATCTCGCTCTCACTCACATCAGACGGATTCCATCTTGTAATTTCACTCCCTCTTTAAGCGGTTGGGGAGAGAATGTGCCCTAGAAATACTGTTGTGTTAGTCTAGAATGCCAATGATTCCTGATGAATAGTTTGGGAGGGATAGTAAGTGGAGTCACTAGAATATATGCAAACACAATTACGATACATCTAAGAAACGTAAGACTTAGTATGAGACGGTCGACTTACAGTTTGCCGAAGGAAGTTTTCAAAGTCATCCTCTGTTAGTAAAGAATGGTCCTCGCAACTATTATAAGCCGGATCCTAATGTTGAAGTCAGTGCTGGTCTACTCATGTAACATATATACCTGATGTATATGAAAGCTTGGCAAATTCTTGAGAGTAGATAGAAGCAAATCTGATACGTTCGTATCAGCAGAGTAAAAACGCACCGAATAGTTGAAGATCTCCAAATAAGTCGTTTTCTCCTCGACAGATTTGCATTGGTCAAGATGCCAGCGGAATAGATAGTCGTCCATATCGATAGCGGTCAAGAGATGCAAACTACGTTATGATACAGCAAAAGGGGGCAAAGACAAGCATCTATATCGAGAATAATTATCGAAGCAACACGGCATCAAAACATCTTCAATTAAGCTTCCATAAGACTCATGAACTTGTGACGTGCAGCAGATCGAGGCGCAGTCCCGAATCGATGCGGAGGGTCGTGAGGCGATACTTGACCGAACTTGTCCTGTTGTCTCGGGATTGCAGTTCGGAGTCCAGCGGGCAAGAAAACCAAGAAAACGATCTCCCCCCCCCAAACTTCTTCAGATAAAATAATTTAAGCTAACGATTAAAGGAGAAATAAGAGAGAGGCGGGTAGACTAGGTTAGGTTAGAAGCTTATTCTAAATTGTAACAAGTTGTGGAGACACGACACGGGATTGGGTGGGGATTTATGGGTCGCGGCCGTCTTCCGAACATCCGTCCCATTTTAGGGCTTTAAGACTTTGAAACCTTCCTCGTCCTACTACATACCTAGGTTACCCGGTAATAACTACATAATAGTTACCTACCTACATATAATACCTACATACCAAAGTAGATTACATAACTTCACACAGGGATATCTTTACCTTGCTTAGAGAATGATGCGTGTCTCTTTCTTAAAGGTCAATATGTACATTAGGTCTTACTCAACATGAGTCTCAAAGGAGTTGTAATCATCTTTCGTAATAAGATAGACAGTATCATTTACCCTGAATATAAAATAGATCGAACCTGTAAGACGAAAAGGTACTATGTATGGTGGGGGAGGGGAAGGGGACCTTGGCTTGGAGAAATCATCTTACAGAGAACCGTGAACAGAGCCTCATGCGGGTCTCTGCATCGACGTGTCCGGTGAGCATTTTTCCCGTGGTCATTGGATATTGCAATACCAAATGGCAAATTCCTTGTGGTAGGCAACAGCGCGACCTTCATAGAATCATCTATCACCTTCGTGGCATAACACTACAATACAACACTCCCACACTACCTACAACGACGTAGTCTTTACGAACCACGACATTTGAGTCTTTGGTTTGTTAACCTATAATGTTCGTATGTAGAATTTCCAAGGCTAGGTTGACACCCAATTCTATTAGGCCCCCCTTTTTATTCGCCTTAAGCCCCATGACAACCTCACAACTTTTCGTCCAGATGCGAAGTCGCGCGCCTCACCCATCACCCCTTTCAAGCGTGTGCCATCGCGTTCGGTACGATTTTACGCCATAAGAGCCACTGCTGTCACTTCTTTTCAAGGTGTCCATAAAAGACAAAGCAACAAATTGAACCCTTGCCCAAGTCTAGCCCAGCTGATAGGCCCTGATCTAAGAATCTGCAATGCGCCTCGCCCAATAGTACTCACTTATAGAACAAGCCCACCGGCTTATCAGAAATCGGGAAATAGGTATCCATACCTGCAGATGTTAGCATATACATATCTCGTCACGATTCGATTCGTTTGACTTACTCGTCACTCCCTGACTGGCCATACTTCTCTGTTTCTTCAGGGTACCTATCGAATTGGCTTGCATCACCAGCACCGGCCTTAACCGGGGGTGTGTATGGGGCGTCAATGTCTTTTCTTGATAACCTATCCCATGTGACCTCTGCGAACCACGGGTGGTTTTTCACATCTTGTGATCCTCCATAGAGGTTACCCAACCTCTTTGTCAAATCTGGCGTGATAAGAAGCTCCAGTAAATTCTGAGCGTCAGGATGGACATACGCTGGATACTTGACTTTGCCCCTTAGGATATTTTCGTAGATTTTCATCGGCGAACCGCTATCCCAAAACGGCGTGTAGCCGCAAAGCATCTCGTAGATTAAGATGCCTAGAGACCACCTATGGTAAATACCACGTGAGAAACCGATCTATCAACATCGCTCTGCGAACCGAAACTTACCAGTCGACCGATTTGTTATAACCCTTGTTAGAAACCACTTCTGGTGCTAAGTAGTCCGGAGTCCCACACAAGGTCCATGTCTTATCCGGAACCCTTTTGGCAAAGCCAAAATCTGTTATTTTGAGGTGCCCGTGGCGGTCCAGGAGTAAATTTTCGGGTTTTAGATCCCTATAAATGATATTTCTTGAATGTAGGTATTCAAGGGCGAGAGTGACTTCTGCAGCATAAAATTTAGCTACCGGGTTTGGAAATCGCTGGTACAAGTTAGCGACATTATGCACCCAAAATATGGCCGTCGACATACGCCTGATTTCCTTAGCAAAGAGAACAACTCGCCACCTTCAACAAAATCCATAACCATATACAGATTCTTCGGGTCTTGAAAGGTTCCCCATAGAGTGATGAGGAATGGGTGTTTAACCTCACCGAGCATCCGTCGTTCATCATTGGTGTGTTCCACCTGCTTCATCTTGACAACTTGGGCCTTCTTTAAAACCTTAACGGCGTAAAATCGTTGATTGTGTTTCGACTGGACCAGATGAACACGCCCAAAGCTTCCCGTACCAAGTGTCCGGAGGAGATCGAAGTCGGTAAGCGAGTACTTTCCCTTCGTTACCCTAACCTCGGAAGGTTGTGATTGGTGTTGTTGATGCGTAGGGGGCGCTCCGGGGTGACCTGCCTTTTGTGTTAGATAAAAATTACTTAGCTATAGCTATAGTCATCCCTTACCGTCATTTTGCGGTAGGTTGATTAGGTTATTGATACTCGGTAAATTTTGCGGTGTTCCCGTCTGCGCGGGGCTCAGAGAAGGCTGGATCCCGTAAGGAACGGCTTGGGCTGCTGGTGAATTCATTTGTGACCCCCCACCAGCAGAAGCTGGTGCCTCCTGAGTGCTTTTCGTCGTCGATTGCGATTGGGAAGCTATGCTTGTCGCGGTTGTACTATGTGTTGGGACGGTGGTCAGGGAGCTCGACCCGAATGTCCTCGAAGATGTCGGAGTGACTGGTGTAACAGGACTCGTGGGCTGACTGGAAGAAGGGTCCGGCTTCTCCTCTTTCGTCCGCTTCTTCTTGAGAAATCCTAACGATCCTAACGTCGGCATATGATATGTTTAGGGAAGTGAGGGGACGTGCCCTTCGTGACGGTGAACAGGTTAAAATAGTGTGATGTTGTAAAGACCGGCTTGGATACAGGCCAGCTGTCGATATCAGATGACGCAATGGCCCCCGACCGAGTATCTTTTTAACAGGTATAGAGTAGTTGCTAGATAGCGATGCTTAGGTTGGCACGTAGGTAGTCGAAGGAATGGCCGAGAGGGAATGGTCTTGGAGCTGGATGATTTGTAACGCGCCTCCGCTGGAGTGTTCGAAGGAGGCTGACGACGGCGGAAGGTTTCAAGGTACGGGTAGCTAGCTATTCTGAGCATGTAATTTTGTGACAGCTGTTAATATTTCTAGTAATAAGACAAACAACTTTGAAAACAGGAATCCAACTTCGTTCTTTTCTAGCAGCTGAATAGATGCTAAGTCGTCCCGGTACAAAGAGATGAAGAGACCAATTGAACCAATTGAATGGTTCCAACTTTTGCGCAGCCTAAGTTCTCTTTCTCCGAAGGATTGCACAAGAAAGATGGCCGCGGGGCCGATGTAATAGGATGCGCTGGACTTTTGGAAGATTCGGCGTTCGGAACCACGACCTGAAGAGATACGGAGTGATACCTATAATTTAGAATATTGGATTGAGGGATGCAATACAGCGCGGCGAGCAGGCAAGTAGAGGGCTTAGACGGAGGTAGTAAGTCTGTAAGTCTGTAAGTCTGCAAGTCTGTAAGTCCTTGAATCTTGGTAGCAGGAGGAGACCCGAAAAGAAGGACCCGAAGAGGCGATAGCAAAGTGGGCTGAATGACGGCAAGACAAGCGGGGAGGACTAGGGAAAGCACCTGCACTTGTAAAGTAAAGAGGTACCTAACCTACTAACCCAGGTAGGTAAAGAGCCTGTAGACGCTAAGTATGCACAAATACAGCGCCTGCTTCGTGCGAAGGTAGGCGAATTTGAGTAATGCTAGGTTAATACTAGGGGTGGTTAGGTAGATCATGTACCTACCTAGGACCTAGGTACCTAGCTTACACATTTGATACGGTAGGGGAAGAAATTGTGAGAAGAAAAAAAAAAAAAAGAGTAAAAGAGTATGTGAACTTTACCTAAGGTAAGGAGATGGTAAATAAAATGCTGTACAATAGTAACACAAGCCCACATAGCCTACCACATGTAGGAATACATGTAGATGCTATATAATTAGAAGAGGTCTAGCGGCTCGTGGCGAAATCTCTAGGCGGAAGCTCTAAAACCGTGGGATTCTTCAGACGAGGAAGCTGGTGAGGGCGTGGAAAAGGATCATGCTAGACCACCAAGAGGAGGATCAAAGGGGTGGGGTCCGTTTCCCTTTCCTTCCTCTCCAACTAAAGTTGTCTTCCTGTTGTACCTTGTACCAATCACCAATGTGACAAGCGGGGTTAATAATGATTGAAGATTGTGACGACCTGAAAACAATTAACCTAATAGACTGGCTAGAATATTGGTTGGAAGCTTTTGAAGCCCAAGGGTGGGAAAAGGCCGCATCTCCCCGGTAGCTCTAACATCTAACAGAATACCCTGTCGGGCTTCGGGTTGAATCTTAAAAGAATCGCATGTGGGCATTACGTAGATCTTTTATAATAGTGGACTAGGTTAGAAAGTGAGTGAAAATGAGGGGGGGAGGGTTTCATCATTCTAAGATCGGAACTAGATACCTAGTAAGATCCCAAACAGTAGCATTGCTATTTGTATGTACAGTTGGTCTTTCCTTTTCTTTCCTTTTTTTAGAAACTTTACATTACATCGATTACATCGATAGATAAGCGCTTGTAGTGTTAACGATGCTGGATTAGGCGTGAAGTGGTATGAATGGATAGATAAATATCAGATCACTACCGAGTAGGTACATCTAGGTATCTGGGTATATATATGGATGTATACTGGTACTTAACGGTATTAACGTGGGGTAATTTTTATATCGCCGAAATAATTGGTCTTTACTTGTATAAGTGCCTGTGTAAGTGTGTATACGGAATAGTACTTAACCTACCTACGCGTAGGTACGGAGTGTCCTATTTGCTTCAACGGTACTTGCTTGTAATATACTTGCTTGTAATAATCAATCGACGCTGGATGCTCTTGATATAAACACCTCAGGTACATATACACACACAAAAGGTAAGTAGGTAGGTATATTAGTATATAAAAGGTTGCGAGTAAAAATGACTCGCGAATTTAGTACGGCCGTTAAGCAAATAGTTAAACACCTGGGTGAGACATTCCGGCATCTATATTTTTAATAAAAATCTGTAGTATCGGATGGGCATCGCCGATGGCATCTTAGCAGTTATGTGGTATAAAATAGCGCGCAGTGCAACCCCACGTTACTCATATATAGTAGTATAGTGGAGGGTGTTGGTAACCATTTTGCCTTCCGTGATCATGGAGAAGTAAGCCTCTGACGAGAAAACTAGATGAGGCCATATCACGAACAAAGCTATTGTCCCGATAGTTACACCTCGTGCCACAGATAGCTAAGCCACCTACCAGAACAAAGAACCATCCATCTTATGTTACACTTTAGCTAGCTGAATCCGATCTGGAAATCTTGGAATGAAATTCGTAATTTCTTCTGTATTGTGCGCTACTCCATAGTTTTACATTGCCAGTCGACGCCCGCCAACCATATAAGACATAAAGAACCCATGAGGCTTCGTAGAAAGCCCACTGCTTTGCACTGTCATATGCTGATGATATGTACGCCCGTCGTTCTTGGCATTTTCTCCACCTCCCAACATCAGATATCTCTAAGTTCACTCTTCAGAATCGATGGCTCCTCTTCTTGTTCGCTCGGTATGCCGTAAAGCCGACGTATGATCCACCAACTGCTAATCCAAAGACAATAAATTTAAAGAAGAACCAGGTCCAGCTGCTACCGCCGCTTTCCTTAGGCTGGGACGATTTAACACTTCCTTTTCCAGGCGTAGGTTTGCTAGCTGAGCCTCCCGTCACATAAAGATTCTTCGCATCGATAGAGATGATATCATGGTTGTCACTCAACTCGCCTGTCTCGGCGCTGAATCCAAGGTATGTAACAGCAGGAATCGCCGGGGGTTCGTTCGTCTCGAAGCACAACTTCCATTCATCTTCGGACTGGTATTGGAGTTCTAACTTTAATGACTTGTCCTGAAAGTAGGTGAGTTTTAGTTTAGTAGGAACGTTCGCGTTTCGAATGCCTCGGGCAGGGCAGCCAGCAAATTCAGTGTCCTTTCCGTCGTTGTCCTTGTTATATGTTGTTTTGCCATCACCAACCATCGCCATTACATATGGGAAAACAACACCAGGTCGGTTGTTCTTGTAGGTGTCAATGAAAACTCCAAGGCCTTCGAAGTTGTCTGCATGTCCAAAAACCGGTCCGATCTGACCTCGCTCCTTTGTAAGCCACATCGCAAAGCCATCGCCATATAATTGGTTGGTCCCGTGGATCTTGAATTCAACAGTGATTTCCCAATTCGTAGCGGTCATGGGTACTCGAGAAAACAACCATCCATTTTGCGACGGGCGATCCGAAGTTAGACGGATATACCTATCAAGTATAAATTAAAAGGTGTGCTCGATTTATCGAGTACTAGGTGGTAACCTACGAATCCGTTCGAACTATTGTATCGCCTCCAAAATCGTACCACCGGCTTTGCATCTCGGAGTCCAAGTAGGGCTGCTTCAACGTATGGGTCCGAAGCTGCAAGACAAATAACTCGTCAGCAACAGCCCGAACAGCCTAACTAGCGCGCGCAAGGCTTACAGATATAGTCCTAATATTGCCATCTTCATCGCGACCTACAGCACCCCAAGCCGTAGCCGCCAGCCATAGGGCTGACAGCGCTGGAAACCACATTGTCGGGTTCGGTACTCGGGAGGCGGGATGTAGGATCTAATCCGAAAAAAATAATATAGCAATAATATGCAAGGGGAAGCGAAGAAAGAACAAATAGAAAAGGAAGGTTGGGATGCGACCTAATGCGGCGAAAGGGGGGACGTATGGTGGTAAATTGAATTGATCGTGTGAGAAGTCGATGGTTTCTAGACGATTTCAACATTCAACACACAATGATAGCTGGCCTCTCCTCAGCCGTGCGAAAATAAATCCGGGGTTCGCTTTCCTGAAGTGGCCAGCTTGTTTCGCTGAGCTACCCCTGCTTAGTTCTCGGTAAAGTACCCAAAGTAGCCTCTTAGGTAAAGTTCAAATAGGTCGTACGAGTACCTACGGTATGTAGTAAAAAGGTGCAGCCACATGGAACGCCACAATGTCATGATACATAGGGCTACAAATATACATACATACATAGGACCATGCAAATATAATTTTAGCCGCATCCAATAGAGCGGGCCCTACGCATTGATCCTTGCAATTTGAGCACAAGCCATGTTCATACAAGTAAAGTCGACGTCAGCGCCTGTCCAGAGACGCAACTAATATGCACCTATTATTCCGTCAAAGCCGCGTTTCTAACATCTACAATTTCATTCAACTCAGCTTGAAGCCCACTCCCATGGGGCATTTAGAGCATTCTTAGCTTTTCAGGATGCTGCAGATCTCGAGCAGTCCGTCGCCGGTGCCCTCCGAAATATTTGCGCTTCTTGCGCTTCTTGTTCTATCCCTTATCGTTCTCCTAATCCAGCGACATTACCTCCCACTACGAACAACGCCAGCCTACCTACTAGTGCCCGTCTTCTTTGCACTATGGCTACCTGCGAGTATCGTGTTATTGGTCCCTATTGATTTAGCATCGAACGCCAGTACCGATGATGAAGCAACAAGAGGCATTTGGCTCCCCCCTAGGGCACTGCTTGTGTCGTGGAGGATTTCATATTGGCTAACATTTGTCCTGACTTGGTAATATTTAGTCGCATCACATTCGTAGCTATCTAAATCCTCTTGCTGATGAAACACTCTTCCAGGTTCATACTCCCAATACTTGCCGAATATTCAGATGCTGGTTACCGCGAACCGAAAGATCGAATACTCTACTCGCTGCGATCGAACGTTCAGTATTACGCACTCGTGTTTGGCTCGGCCGTACTGGGACTTGTATATTTCTTTATATCATATGGCCCTTCATTCATATCGCTAAAGGGCTTGATATTAGCCTTGGCTTATTGCTGGGGTTTGATTTTGGCCATCTACCTCATGGGCCATGGACTTGTTGCAATTCCCCGAAATTTGTTCCAAAATGCAAGTGCCAGTCACCGACTACACCAGCTCCAGAGCTATGCGCCGAAGCTCTATGAAAAGATGGAGGATGCCATCCTTAACTTGGAAGATCTGGAGGTCCAAGTGTCAGAACTAAGCAAGCGTAAAACTGGAAGTGCTAGGGATTTCCAAGACTGGATCGAAGAGTTGTCGGATATATGCAATATTCCCGAGTCTAGACCTAGAAATGTTCTCCCTCGAGTAGAGAATGACGCTCGCATAATCCCGACAGTCATCACAGCGAAGTATTTGGCGGACCTCACACGCCAGCTAACCCGAGCGAGGCATACTAAGTCGCGATACGTCGACGAGTGGGATCGCTTACTCCGCGACGCTTCAAAAACACAAGCGATACTGGATTCTGCAGCCTCAAAGAAACTCGACTTCGGGAGAAGTTCACCAGGTTCCTCGTTCTGGGAGAAGACTACCGTACTCACTCCCCATACACGGTATCTTCTTTACTTCCACATTATACCTTGTCTCCGTATTCTCTTTGGCGGCTTCCTGGCGCTAGCATCAGCTTGTATTATATGGTCCGAATTAGTAAAAGCAGCTCTACCGTCATTATCAGTTATCCGTTTAACTGTGGTCCATCATTGGACCGGTGACAGTGGTCGTGTTGGCTTCGCAGGTCAAGTTATCGCAGCACTTTGGATAATGTACATGTGCGCCGCAGCTCTTCATTCTGTAACTGAAGTCAAAGTATGGCGCGGCCGCGCTCTAGTGCGTCGCAATACCGCCCACGAATCGGCATTTTGGTACGCGGGCCAGGTCGCAAAGCTCAGCGTCCCGCTTTCCTACAATTTTGTCACGTTCCTATCTCGGTCGATATACGAGGAGACTACCTTCTATAGTATCCTGGGGCAATACGTCGACCTTACTCCGCTTGGGAAATGGTTTGACTATCTATTCCCCATTTTTGTTCTCGTCCCAGTATTCGCTACCTTGTTTGGATTATACGGTAAGGTGAGGCGACTCTTCGGGTTTGGTGTTGACATTGTGGACGAAGAAGATCAACCCAGCTATGGTAGCGGCTCGTGGCGCGAGGGGAGAGACTTAATAGAGCGGGAGCTAAACGGGACATCGATCTCGCGAAGGTTAGATGAGGCTGCGTCTAGGTCTTCCAATGGTCAACGCCGTGCCGCTCCTATCTTAACAGTACCGGCAGCCAGAGCCGAGGGTACTAGAACACCTTTTGCTACATCACCATCATATCACGACGAGCCTATTGGAAGGACAGGGCGACCCTCTCGACCCTCTCGACCCGACATCAACGGCTCGGAGCCTGAGGACGATAACTTCTTTACAAGCCTAGGGCATCGATTCAAAAATACATTTGATACCATAGACACTCCAAGGTGGATCCAGGATATTGGAGATGGGTTCAAGAAGCCGAAATGGATGGGTGGTAATGACGAAGCTGGCGAGAGTAGTAATAGAGCAGGACGGAGCGACTCGGACATACGTCGATGGTTCGGAGGCGATGGTAGGATAAGACTATAAGATCTTTATTATTGATACCTAGGTAATTAATTCAGTTTTCAATTCTATTTGCTATTAACGACCGCTGTAACGAGGGCATACGTCAAGTAGGGACTCAAAACTTATTTCCTTCATACTCCCCAAACCCCTAGATAACAGCATGGAGAAACAAACAATAAGCATACCAGGCAAGATCCAATTGCCTTAAGCTGAAGCTTGAGGATAAGTAACAATTCCTATATACGATAGACAGACGGAACAAACAAGGACCCAGATCTTGACAGCTGTCTAATACTAGCGTTGAATCAAACGGGCCAGGCGACCTCTTTAGGCACCTGGCAACGACGTTGTAAATAGGTAGCTTACGGCAAATTCCTCACGGCGCGCTGCAAAAATTGGATTTCTTTCTCCGAACACCACCTTCACCTGCACGGGCTTTAGGAGCCAACATCGTGCCAGCCACTTATTATCATTCAAACAGGTTGAATATCGACGTGGACGAGAACTGAATTATCAAGATATTTAAGCACAAGGCGCCTAGCACGCCGTTTAACGCGTCAAGATGCTTGCAGCCCCAGGGCCCGGGAATCCCTTTCGCCAGCCATGCCCTCATTGCCAGCAGTCGTTCACTCTACGATCCCTGCATGAGCACCTGGAGACAAGCCACTTGGGCGTTAAATGCTACTTCCCAGGGTCCAGCCTAGTTCTCGCCGTAGAAGATGATTGTGCAATGATCCAAGAGCTGTCCCTCTGTAACCTAAATAACGGGGGTGGCTATAGGAATGGTGAATTCTGGTGTCACTGGCCAAACTGCAACGCGATCAACAGTTCCCATTCCTACAAGAATGATTCAAACTTAAAACGTCATCTTCGCATGAAGCAGAAAAAGATTTATTTATATAATCTCAACGTTGTTCAGTCCGCCGGTGCTCCTGCAGTGCCCACACCTGCTGCAGCTCAAGTCCCCAGCCCAGTTGCAACTGCAGTCCCCGTTTCAATCCCGGCTCAAGCCCCGGTACCCGCCCCAGTCTCGGTCCCTGTTCCGGTCCCGGCCCCAGCAGCCATGCCGGTCCCCAACTCCGAGTCCGGCCCGCCGGCTTATCCTCTGCTTGATCAAGCCGTGATCGACGAATTAGTGCTTCAGGTGCACCTAGCAATGGCACGACGAGAAGCCAAGTACGAGTGTTTCCGAGCCATGCTCATGCCACAGGACCCCGCGGAAGCATTGACTCCAGACCAACGCACGAAGTTCCGCATCGACATCAAAGCGGTCAACGACGCCGTCGACGATGCCCTCCGTATGCTCTGGCTCGTTGTTGGCACAGGCCCCGACGGCCCCGACGGCCACCTCCAGAAGCTTTGGATCAGCTATACGTCTCAGATGAAAAGCGTGCAGCTCATCATGAAGTTCTGGATCAACCACTTCGTCATGTTCAAGGATCAGATGAAGGAGTGGAACAAATACCTTCCTGAGCACACCGAGCTCCAGTCGATTGTCGACAAGATCCTTGACGAGGTCAAGAAAATACCTTGCCACCCGGTGCACCAGCCCGTCAAGATCGAGGAGTCTGGGGTGAAGATTGAAGAGTTTGATATTTCGTAAATGCACTTGCCGTCTCAGTGTCTCAACTACTATTTCCTCCCCTCTGGTTTGCCGATATTTGCAGGACGGTGGATGTAAGTACCGCGTGGTTTTCAGGAAAACCTCGGAATTACATGCTTACTACAATATAGGATAGGGAAAAGTGCGGTTGTTTAATAGTGCGGCTTGCAAACTATCCGAATTAACTTTTTGCAGGACGGGATATCCATTAATGGAGTCGCCAGCATGTCTTTGACAAGCTATATGCAACTTGCGTTTGAAATTGTGTTTGGTTTTTAACAAAGCCTGAGAAGCTTCTCAATGTCATCCATTGCTAGTGACCTCGTGTATCATAGTGCAATTGTGGAAAACCTCGCTCGCGGGAGAAGAAAAAAGGAAAGTTTTGATATTCAACCTGTGAATTATATCCCCTATGATACTTTAATACTGGTGGTTTCACAGGCAGGTTAGCTAGCTTGCTATAGATTAAGTCTGATGAACAGTATAAATTTGCATGATGCCAATAACCTGCTAAGTCACTTAGATTCTTAATTCATGATAACCGCCAAGTTTTATTCATTAAATGACCGTGTTGACATATATTGCTTATGGTGTCCTATTGCAAACTAATACAGAGCCCGGGTCAGGGCATATATATCTGTCAAATTAGTAGATAGAGAGGGATTGCTAAATATGTTTCTATCTCATATATGTCGGAACTCTACTGTCTTAGGTACTTAGTAGTTATCGTTGTCACGCCCATATCCAGTTCCCTCACGCTTCTCGCGACCCGTTTCCCCTTGGCGGTCACTGCCGAGGACTGAACCAACCTCTGTGATCGAATTAGTATATGATAGAGCCATGACGATGAAATATCAACAGTAGAAGTAGAGTAGATAATTCCAAGAATGGAAATAGGGGTCAGACTTACTCTCCAGCAGCTTGCCAGCGGTGCTATTTCCCTTGCGGCCCGAGGTGTCATCGTCATCTCCATAGCTCCCTGAGTTTTTGTTGCCGGAACCGTAAGAGTTCTGGTTGTCGCGGTCGCTCGAACCATAGCTGTCGGAACCAGTGTTCTTAGATCCGTAAGTGCTGGTGTTGTTACCCGACCCATATGAGTTATCATTTGAGCCGTAGCTGCTGGTGTTATTTTTGCTAGACCCAAAAGAGTTGTCGTTGTCATTTGAGCCATAAGATTTGTCGTCATTGTCTCGACGAGTGTTGCTCGAACCATAGCTGTCATTGTTGTTACCAGAGCGGGAAGAACCAATCTTATCGTCGTCGTCCTGGCGAGTGTTGCTCGAGCCATATGTGTTGTCACTGGAACCGAAGGAATCGTTGCCTCCCGACCCGTATGAGTTTGAGGAGCTGTTGTTATTATCGTTGTCATTGTCCCGGCGGTTTGAGGACCCGTAGGAATTGTCCGATCGGTCATTACTACCGTAGGTGGCATTGGTATCGTCATTGCGGCTAGACCCGTACCCTCCCTCGTTACGAGAGGACTATAATTAAAACATTAGACACAATGTGGTAAGTTTAGAATCTATGTATACTACATACGGAGTTGTCGTTGCCGCCGTAGCTCGACTAAATATCATGTTAGTTGCCGTAATTAGCAAGAATTCCGGGATATGCTTACGCTGTTGTTGTTGTCGTCGTTGTAAGACATATTTATGGCTAGTATATCAATTATTAAGGAGAATTTTATAGATATGATGCTTGGGATGAATAGGAATCAGGTACGAGCAAGGGCGAAAGAGAGGGGGTTTTATATACGATAGACTCTTCAAGAACAAGCCCGCAGCTAAACGAGGGGAAAGCGCTTGGAGGGAGCTCGTCTCGGAGCTACAAGGCGCAACGTCACTAGTACTCTGTCAATAGATCAAAGAGCTACGTCCAAGTTCGGCGAAGGCGAGCGCGTCATGGTGGATATCTTCAGCTGCCCCGGTGAATTCGGGGACTTCGGACCTGTGTATTACTTGTCAATATTGATGGTTTCTAGTCCGAGGTAGCCCATTTCAGCTCCTTGCATCATTCTCGAGCGCAACTACATGTCGTAGAGCAGGTTTTGGGAGAAATTGACCAGTCATATCAGCAAACTTACTCGTACAAGATGTAGTCTAACTTGCTAAGGTCGATTCGTCATTTCGTCATCCCTCGTGGCATGGTAACAAGTATCACCTTGCTACAAAGATGTCTTGCGTCCTCTAGCTTCTAGATCGCGTTGGTCTTCCAATATTTCCCGTTTAGGCAAAGGTAGCTAAGTAGGTCACAGAGCTTGCATATTTGGCGCGCGCTGTTTAAGTCTGCTGGCTGGACAGTGCCGGAACTAGCTATTACATACTCGACCGCTGTTAGAAAGGCAAATGCGGCAGATAATGCAGAGTTTACTGTTGATGCTTTCCTATACATATGTATGTATCTTACAAACGTTAATTAAACGTCATATACATATGATGTAGGGATCGTGACGTATGTATGTATAGAGTATGTATCGATGTCAGTTGTTGTGGGTGGGGATGATCTGATAGATTCGCAAGCTAAGCCACGTTGTGCCAAGGAAATAAAGGATTTGCATCTGGCCAGAACCGCGCGACTTTTATGATGAAATGATGAGATGATGAGATCTAATGAGATTAGACCTATCAAAAATTACATCTCGGCATAGTCGATCGGTAGGTAGCGGGTATAGATGAAGCTAAATACTAGGGGTAGAGGCACATAAGTTGACAGCCTCCGTATTTATAAACTACCCACTCACGAAGCATAGGAGAGCGTACATGTCGGCATTGGCAACATACTAACCTAGGTACCTACCTAAGGTAGCCGAGCACTCATCCATCCCGATAAATAATCACTGATAGGGTGACAGGTGTTTATATTAAAGCAAACAGATGCCGAGGTATCAAGGTAAGTCGTTCTCTAGTCTCTATTTCTTGGAACTTGTTGATATTTGAATACTTATTCGGTAGAAGATAGCTCTGCCGTATACTATAATTATACCCTAAGTCGCTACTCTTCCTCGGACTTCAAGATCCGATTCAGTCTAAATGTAGAGTTTATAAATATAAGCCTTATAATGAGTATTACCAGGTAACACTATCGACGCCTCCTAGCGTCTTCTAAAGACCATCGTCTCCAGTTGTGCATCCATTATGCGCCTATATGGATAATCTATAGGGGTATCAATGCGTATGCACTCTCCGTACTCCGAGTGATGCCACCAACTATAACAGGCACCTAGTAATAGCTATAGCAATGCAAATGAAGCAGAGAGCAGTAGGCTATACTAGTGGGCCGTGCATGTAAACAACATGCATGCAGTGCCGTAGAGCTTTAATACGATTTTGTTTACTCTTATGACAGCGTAGCGTCAGCTCCACTAGCATGCACGACACCATCGCCGCTCGTAGCAGGTACGGCGATGGGTCTGTTTTGAACCTTCTGAGTCAACGCTACTATCTCCTTTAACATGAGCTCCCGGGTGCTACGAGTTAACTCGTCAACATCCTCGGGTTTCAATCCAGTTGTAGGAATTGGATCGAGAACTAGTAGAAATTAGTAATTAATTCCAACGAGTGATCAAAAGTGGGATTGTACCTTTCACGGGAATCTTTCCGGATCTGAATATATAACTCTTGATGTAGAGCACGTGCGAGTAGTTGGCCGCTACTACGGGGACGATAGGTACGCCGGCCTGGACAGCAAGGTGGAAAGCACCTTTCTTGAAGGGTAAAAGACCGGGGTCCTTTGCGTAACTACGGGTGCCCTCGGGGAATATGTATACGCTCTGTTTTCGAGTCTGGATTTCCCTAGCAGCACCAGCCATGGCCTGCCTCGCGTCCTTCGAGTTTTTCCTATCAATGAAGATTGTGCCGCTCAATGCCATGAACCACCCCAGGAACGGCACATATTTCAATGCTTTCTTGGCAGTTACACTGCAGTATTTTGGGAATATGCACCCGAGCATAAGGACATCTAGTTCGCTCTGGTGATTTCCGATGAATACGGCTGGTCGAACCGTATCGAGATGTCGCTTCGGATCGTCAACTTCGAACGTGATTCCTATCGTAATAGCCATGATATATTTGAAAGCACGCGCTGTTGTCCACTGCGCAATCTGTTCGCGACCGACTATTCGAAGGGATATTGAAGCAAGTACTCCGTAGGTGGCGCATACTAATAACGAGACATAGGCGGACAACGTGCGGGCGGCAAAGCCTGCTACGGGAACGACGGGTGAAAGCATAAATAGCGAGATAACGAGGGCGAAATAGCCCCCGAGAAAGTAGCTTAGGATCGAAGAGAAGGACATGCTGTACGGGAGCAACGGCGAACCCGTCGCGAGGAGGGACCGAAAGTAGTCGTAGCAGGCTGGTAAAGAAGGGTCAAGAGTCAAGTGATAGATTTATACTACCTACCAGGTTAGACACTTGTGACAGAAGTCGAGGTATGGTTGTATTTTCGGTCACGGTTACTTTCATAGTCACAAGTCCATTCTTGTCCCATCGTAGTACCGAAAATTGCGGCAGAATATTTCCAAGTAGTGGATGTACGAAGTATTTTCTCACCGACAACTTGGCAACTGGCAACTGGGAACTGGCAACTTGGCCAACTGGGCAGAGTTGGATTTGTTGAGGGGCGGCAGCCTTTTTTTGAGCTTTGTATCTTCGTAGTTCCCAGTCACCTGGGTGGGCATTTTGGGCATTTTGGGTGTCGGCTAGAGAAAATCCATACAGTGCATGTGATTCTACCCCACAAAACCTTATCGAGCTGCGAGCCATGAGCTGAGGTACCTAGGTACTCTCCAAGTAATCGGAAGCTGCTTAGGTACCTACACATATACTACCTAGGTAGGTACATAATGTATGCTTCATACATGTACATCATAGTTGACCTTATATTTGATTTATATTTGAGAGCGTGACTCTAGTTCATAGCAAATAGAACTAGCTAACTATAGGTAATCCTCTCGTTTATGATTTGGCAGGTTCTGCGGTTATGTCTATCACGAAACTATTGCTGCTATTCTAAACTCGCATTCTTAATGGTATGGGCTTTTCGGGACTAAAAAGGACCCCGTTGCGCATCGCACAAAAGTTAAGAATCGTATATAGGTAAATAACCACAGCAAACCAGCAGACCGGTCTCATGAGTACTCATAAGTATTCGGTAGTGCTAGTATAGTTCTAGGAGATAGTGTTAAACATGAACTTACTCTAGAACGTGAATAATTATGATTTAATAGAGCAGGCCGATAATATGCCAAACCCTGCCTTGAGAGCTTGGATAGACTACTAGTACTAGACGAACTTTCCTATAGTTGTAGTTTCTTCAATAATAAGGGTGCCACTGTAGGTATTTATGAACTACTGGATAAGGTAGGTAGCTAGAGAGGAAATAAGTAAGTATTCGGGTTTAATCTGTCAACTCTTTGACTTAAAAGTAAATAGTAAAGCAGTATCCTCGCAAAAATCTTGCAGTATTACGAGCTACGACATCTCCGCCAAAGGAATCAGTTCATTATGACTGCCAAAGTGTTTGGACAGGCATGTACGAGTATTATGAGTTATCTGTGTGCCTCTATACCCCTTATATAGACAGAGAGTTATGGTATAAGCCAGAAAGTATTACCTACCAACTTACACAATACAATGTCTCAACGTTTACCCCTCTAACCATTACATTTTCATGTCCGTCTAACACCCCGGTTTCAATAAACTAGGCAGCCGTGGTCTGATGCCAGTAGCCGTTTAAAATAACGATCAACTTGATGAACGGTATCGGAGAGTCGTGAATGTCCGATCTGGTCGGCTATGTAATATATTTGGCATTACAATTAGTAACAGATTCGAAAGGTGTGCTGCTCGTGCTTAAGTCGGACTTTGTGATTTGCGTAAACCTTTACGATGTCGACTTCTGTAACCTAGGCTATATCATCTCAAAAACACTTCCTAATGGGGACTATCGGCATGGAACACCGGCGTTAAGCAATGTGGCCTCTAGTCCACCAATTGACGCGGGATACACCGCTAATACACATCGGATTCTCACATCGGATTCTCGCATCCGTCCTTAACGGCATCCAAGCCGTAGGGCTACATAGTAACCTACATATATGTAGGACTCTAATAACATACGATGCCTCACAGACCAGACAGACCGAGCTAGGTGTGGTACAGCACGTGGAAGTTCCCCTTTAGGTAAGAAATAGTGGTTTTAGCCAATAGGGAAAGCCACGTAGGCGGGGCGAATGAGGGACACCGAGGCACCGAGGGGAAGAGTAGACAGAATAGGTACTTGAATACTTAGGTAATGTACAGTAAGCCTTACCACCCCAGCTATGTATATTATACGATCAACCCAATACACGTAGTGCACCTAACACCTTACTTACCTAAAGTTAAATGTATGTAAGATTCAGCTAGCTTCCAATCTAGAGCAAAGAGCCGCCACTGACATATAAAAAAAAAGGATCATCCCGTTTCCCGCCGTTCGTGCATACGGCAGGCATCAATAAAACCCTGCCTCTCGTATGTATGTATGTTACATATGTTACTAATGTGTACCTAGTCTCGTAAGTTTGGTCCTTTTCTGCGCGGATTTTATCCCCGATTTCACCTAAGAGGCTTATTGTATATGTACATACATAGATCTAAGCCGCTTATTCTGCCCTGCATATTTGGATAAGTTTGGCTCCCAATCATATTTTGCCCATCAGTCATCAACTGCCAATTTGGTGGGTCGCCGAGTCTCCGGCGATACCCTGTTAGAGACTTGCATAAGGTAGGTACATACTACCTAACTACCTACCTAGGTACCTTAGGTAGTTATAGAGAATCTAAAACCTTCCACGAGGACGTACATAAATCAAAAACTTCCTTCCCCAAACTAACAAACTTTCCAATCGACACAAGTGTTCCACACCAAATCAATTGGTTAAAACTACTTGTTACAACTACTTTCTTTTTTTGGACCTGTTGTGATCGTCACTATGGACGCTGTGCTTCGCCAGTCTAAGGCCATGTGCCCCTTCTTAAAGAAAGCTTCTCCCGCCACTCTTCGTGCTTTGTCAACCTCTACTCGTCCGCAAGCTTCTCAATGCGGCGGTACTATCTCCAAGTTGCAGTTGCTTGGCCAGCGCTGCCCTGTTATGGGAAAGGCGCTTGCTATCCAATCTGCTCGAGTTGGTAGGACTTCGATGGCCGGTGCCGCCACCGTGGGCGGAATTCGCAATTACTCCAGTCAGACAAAGCCGGGGAGGGCCAAGATTCACACCAGCCGCTCGCACGAGGCTAGACCTTTAGACTCCCCCGTGTTTAATGCGCGCGAATCAGGTATATATGCGCTACTATATTTAAATCGAGGCCGAATACTTACAATTTGGTTTTAGTCCAGTTCTCTCCCTCCGTCCATGCCAATCGCAAAGCCAATGCGACAACTCCGCTGAGCAAATCGTCGAGCTTAGATGGTAAATTCGATTACAATGGCTTTTACGATGCAGAACTCGACAAGAAGCACAAGGACAAGTCATACCGCTATTTCAACAACATCAATCGCCTGGCCAAGGAGTTCCCCCAGGCTCACGGGGCTACTAAGGAAGATCGGGTGACGGTGTGGTGTTCCAATGATTACTTAGGCATGGGCCGTAACTCCCGAGTCCTGCAGCAGATGCACGAGACTCTCGAAGAGTATGGTGCAGGCGCAGGAGGCACCAGAAATATCTCGGGCCATAACAAACACGCAGTCGAACTTGAGGGAACTCTTGCTAAGCTGCACGCCAAAGAGGCCGCGCTCGTATTTAGCTCCTGCTATGTTGCAAACGATGCGACGCTCGCAACCCTTGGGAGCAAGCTGCCCGAATGTGTTATCTTGTCGGACAGTCTAAACCATGCGTCGATGATCCAGGGGATTCGCCATTCGGGGACCAAAAAGATGGTCTTCAAACATAACGATTTAGAGGACCTTGAGGCTAAGTTAGCTTCTCTGCCGCTCCATGTTCCGAAAATTATTGCTTTCGAGTCGGTCTACAGCATGTGTGGCTCAATTGGGCCTATTGAAGGCATATGCGATCTGGCTGATAAATACGGAGCCATCACATTCCTCGACGAAGTCCATGCTGTTGGCATGTATGGCCCGAAGGGTGCCGGTGTTGCCGAACACCTGGATTACGAGGCCCACAAACAAGGCAGACCCGAAGGGACGGTTATGGATCGCATAGACATCATAACCGGTACTCTTGGTAAGGCATACGGATGTGTTGGTGGATACATAGCCGGAAGTGCGAAACTCGTGGATATGATTCGATCTTTAGCGCCTGGTTTTATTTTCACGACATCTCTTCCACCGGCTACCATGGCTGGTGCCAGGGTCGCTATTGAGTACCAGATCGACCACAATAACGACAGGCGACTCCAACAACTACACACACGTGCTGTTAAAGAAGCGTTGGGTGCCAAGGATATCCCTGTCATACCGAACCCCTCACATATCGTTCCGCTTTTAGTCGGGAATGCCGAGCTTGCGAAACAAGCATCGGATATGCTACTGAACGATTACCAGATTTATGTGCAATCTATCAACTACCCGACTGTACCAGTAGGCCAAGAGCGTTTGAGAATTACCCCGACTCCAGGCCATACGAAGAAATATCGTGATGAGCTAGTCGCTGCGGTCGATGAAATCTGGACTAAGCTCGGTATTAAGCGAACCTCGGAATGGGCGGCTGAGGGTGGCTTCATTGGTGTTGGTGAAGCTGGTGTTACCGCGCCCGAACCTCTCTGGACTGACGAGCAGCTCGGGATCGATCAACAAATCGCCAAAGAAATCAAGGAATCGAAGCCAGCTAATGGCTTCATGGAAACTCTGCTCGAACGCGAGAACCTGGCTACGGGCGTGAGCGCTACCGCCTAATTGCATCCTGGTCTCGGCGTAGACAGATACACATCCGCAAAAGGGGAGCTCATCGGACCTAATCCACGTTCTTTCGGGCGTAGCGGAAGAATTGATAGTATGCGATACTAAATTTTTGATCTGATTCGAACATAGCCCGTACTACAAAGACTAGACTATCGTCTTAAGTACCAAGGCCAACCATATAGCTGAACCCAACAGTATTTACAAAACAATACAATCAGCGCCATTTCGCTAGTCGAATGGATAACGCTCATTGAACTTCACACTACTTCTTTGATCTTTGTATACGTGACACCTAGTACTTGCTTTAATGTGGCGAATAACTATATGAAGTCGTCTTCGATCTCGGTTAGTATGAATGAGGTAAGTAAAATCGAGAGTAGAAAGGGGTCTAGTTCATTAGTCTATCTACGAACGTAGCATTAATGCTACTAGCCCCCTATATACTTCCTATGTACTTCAAACTAACCCCTCCATCTGGACGGGTTTTTAACACGACCCCTAGCTTCCTGTCGCTGCCACAGAAAATAGAAACGTAAGTCTCGACTTAAAATTGGGTAATATCTGGTAAGCTGGCAATGGACAACCGTCACTCCACGCCGAGCATACTAGGATATCTTTAGACTCGACTCGTTCTCAAGAGGCTAGAACCAGTTGCCTTCGCGGAGAACGATCAGTGGCTAAATAGACACATAACTCGGTGCAGAGGATCTCACCTCGACTATTTACCCGTTCTTGGCTTAAGCGTCGTTAATCTGAGTAGTCTCGCGTACCCCACAGTCAAGATGCGGAGGTCACATCTCACGGAGCTTAACACGACGACCACCTGGTTTTCGAAGATAATCAGCTACTTCTCCACGTGCTAGGAGTGTCAGATGGTAACCTAGTGTACATGGATGCTACCGTTAGAATACATCAACGATCTAGAACGAGGTATAGCAATTTATTATAGGGTCACCGGCAAATATGGAGCATACCGGTCACTGTCTTGCTTGGGAGTATCCCATGGAGTAGCTCTAATGATAAAAACGGGGGTATCCCAGGGTGGACTTTGTAAAATGTAGACTTCTCAGAGTAACTATGATCATTGTCTCAACGTAGCGACTATGAGGTTCACAGATCTAATCGTCGCCTCCGGTACCCTGCCGTTCGCATCGGCAGTACCGGCGTGGCTGAGCCGTCGTCAGTCGGGATCGACAATCACCGTCGACCTGTCGAAGACATACCAGACCATCGACGGGTTCGGCTGCTCTTTTGCCTTCCAGCGAGCAAACCTGATCACGAACATGTCGGACAAGACCAAGCAGAGGCAACTCCTAGACTTGCTCTTCAACACGACCTCCGGGGCAGGCTTGTCCATCATCCGCAATGGCATCGGCTCCAGCCCGGACAGCAGCTCCGACCACATGAACACGTTCGCGCCGAAGGATCCAGGCGGGCCAACTGCCACGCCGCAGTACCAGTGGGACGGCAAGGACTCGGGCCAGCTGTGGTTAACTCAGGAGGCGTATAACACGTACGGAGTGCGCCAGATCTACGGCGATGCTTGGAGCGCCCCGGGATACATGAAGGTATTCTCCTGACACTTCGAAACAGACAAAACTAACTGCTGAAAACTCGCGGTAGTCCAACGGCAACGAAGCTAATGGCGGCACTCTATGCGGCGTCTCCGGAACTAACTGCCGGACCGGCGACTGGAGACAGGCGTATGCCGACTATCTCGTCCAATATGTCAAGTACTATGCCGAAGCTGGCGTTCCCGTCACTCGGTGAGTTGACAAATATTTCCTATAAATAAATAAAAAGGTCCCCGGTCCCCGTACTGGTAACTAAACTAAGTAAATTATTCCTAGGATCGGCTTCCTCAACGAGCCCGAGTTCACGACAAGCTACGCGTCGATGAATTCCAACGGGGCGCAAGCGGCCGACTTTATCAAGGTCTTACACGCCTCGCTCGTAGCAGCTAACCTGACCTCGCAGGTCGGCATCGCGTGTTGCGAATCAGAGGGTTGGGGCAACCAAGTGAATATGGTTAACGCCATCAAGTCTGCTGGCGCCGAGGACCTGCTCGCTACGATTACTTCGCATACCTATACCGGTGGGCCGAGCGGTCCAATGAATTCGCGGTACGTAGTGATATTCTATATTCCCCAAGCAAGATTTATTAAACAGAAGCTAACATATTCATAGTACGATATACGCCCCCTTTACCTACCAAGATCCACCCTCCCTCCCCCCTTACCCTTTTCTCGGATATGGCGCATAACCACCCCCCCCCCCCCCCTCACCTATCCTATATAGTTACTGACAACACGTACGTACATACTAACACACCACCAGGCGTCCCCGTCTGGCTCTCCGAGCAATGCGACCTGCAAGGCCAATGGACGACGTCGTGGTACGGCTACGGCGGCGCGGGCGAGGGCCTGACCTGGGCCAACAACATCTACGACGCGCTGGTCAACTACAACGTCTCGGGGTACGTGTACTGGGAGGGCGTGCAGTGGCCCTCGCCCGCCACCAACGAGAAGATGATCCGCGTCGACCAGCAGGCGCCCTACAGCTACGACGTCTCCAAGCGCCTGTGGGCCTTCGCCAACTGGTCGCGCTTCGTGCGGCCCGGCGCCGTCCGCGTCGCGAGCAGCGGCAGCGGCTCCGGCGTTAAGAGCGCTGCGTTTAGGAACGTCGACGGGAGCGTTGCTGTGGTGGTTATTAGCACCGGGGGCTCTGCGAGTAGCGTGAGCGTCAAGCTTAACGGGGCTGATGCTACGGAGGCTACGGGCTGGGTTACGGACCAGACGCACGATTGCCAGCGGATCGATGTGACTGTCGCCAGCGGCTCTGTTACTGGTAGCGTCGCCGCCCGCTCTATTACTACTTTCCATATCCCGGCGGCGCCTGCGCCCCCAGCTGCTAGGAGCGAGGGGAGTCTGGGTGGGTGGCGGTTGGCGTGAGAGTTGAGTCTGGGTTACTTGCCTGGAGTTTTTTCTTCTTCTTTTTTTTATAAAAGTTCATGTGAAGTTAGCTAGTTCTACAGTTACTCACGAATGGAATGGAATATCTATTAGCTATGAGATCTTACAAGTTTCTATGAATTCCTTGTAAGATCTACTACTTGGGACATAAGGAGAGCCCGAACCCGAACGCATATCAAGATCCTTTCACGTGCTTTTGGAATGCAACTGGATCTAGAATATCAAACCCCTCTAAGGCGTCATGGAAGGGTAATAATATCTATCACGACCTTATGCCGGTAAGTCCAAGTATCTCACACCCGAGACCAAAACAGAAGCAATGCACACATCTCGTATTTCCCTACAGGTTACTCATCAACCCCTTCAGCACCTCCTTCATGCCCGGCCCCGTCTCCTTCACCAGCTTCGCCACCTCCCTGAATTCAGGGATCCCCGCATCCCCCATGCACTCGTAGAGCCAGCTTTCACTAGTCGTCACCACCGCCCCCGCAGCTCGCAGCCGTGCAAACGCCACCCGCGCGTCCATCTGATTGCAGCTGCTGACGCCATCCGCAAGCACGTACACCCTGTGCCCGCGCTCGAGCAAGTCGAGAGCGGTCTGCGTGACGCAGATATGCGTCTCGATGCCTACGATGGCGACCTCGCTGGGCAGGGGCCCATTGGCTCCCGTTGGGTCTGCGCGCGGGAAGCGAGAAGCTACTTCCGGGGCGCGCAACACTGCAGCGGTAAGTGTTAAGAGTCTATAGGGGTCTAGAGGTTTGCGACATGGTCCCTGGGGGCGATGATGCCTTTGCCACTGGCTGAGAAGCCTCCGGGCTTGGAAAAGGGGGAAGGGGAAGGGGAAGGGGAAGGGGGTCTTAGTAATACGTACTACTAAAGGCCGTCTTATCTGCGTCGACTGCAGCACCCGCCGTTAACTCCTGGAGCTCAGAGACGGTAGGCCCGAGCTTTGCGCCATTCTGCGTCGTCACGATGACGGGTATGTCGAGGATCTGGGCCGCGCGTAGGACTTTCTGCGTTGTCTGGAGGCTGGTGGGTGTTGTTAGTAGTGGTCAAGCTGTAACTAGGAGCTGTAATTAGGGGGGTCTTCGTCGACAAGCATCTTCGGGTATAATGTAAAGGCTCGGTCTAGATTTTAGGTTATAGATATAATATGCAGTACATTAATAGCAATGGGTTCTATACATCAAGTCAAACGACCAGATTGCGGAGCGAAACTTCTCCTGCATGTCGCAGACGCTGTGCGGTATCCCCAGTCAGCTTCTTGATATCTCGTAGACAAGGCGCGAAACACTTACAAGACCGCCGGCCGTTCTGTAAACTGTTAGCCTCATTATCCCCTTTGGATTTCCTTTAGTCACGAGAACCAATTAATCGCAGACTCACGAAAACGTCTCTGCGGCTGATCCGCCATAGTGGAAAACCTGGTGTATTTCTGACCGGCTTGGCAAGTATAAGGGTACAGAGGCGAGAATACGATCGGCTGTCGCCGTAATCCTTTAGCAAGCGTGAATTTAGATGTTCTCGCGAAATTCATCAAAGCCCGGTTTGCTTCCACCATACCGCGCCGGTCAAGTGGATGCGCTGGTAATGGAATATAGCGTCTGACTAGAATAAAGAATCCCGAGTTTGGAGCGAAGGAGTTTAGGGATTATACATTTAATAAGTATCAATGCCGAATGCGGGGCAGGAACGGAAACGGGAACGGGAACGGGAACGAGCGGGGATAGAGAAATGTATAGCTTATCGATACCCGAGTTATTTATACATAGGTAGGTAACCTTAGATACTTATAATTATTATAGTTACCTCTAATTATATACCTGCATCTCATATCAGGGCCTGCTGTACGCTCATTACATCGAATCATCAATCTTAGACCCAGATTCTTAAACCTGCATACTTAATACAAGATAAAAATCAACCATCAAAAGATGAATCATTCCAAAAGGATAGACTATTAACATAGAAGCCACTATGTAACCCACCGTCTATGTTCTTATATCCAAGTAAACCCATATGCTCAAGATACCACCGTAACCCTAGCCCTCTTCAACCACTCCATATCTCCCTTAACCGTAGCTTTCCTCACATTATACAACTCATCGATAAACGCCGGCACAAACGTGCCTGGACCCTTGACATCGGGCCTCTCCGCCGCCAGCTCTGCTGCGATGCCGTAGTGCAATATCGCGGATATGGTAGCGGCAAGCTTGTCGTCAGGGTATGCTGCGACTGCAGCTGAGATGGCTGTGCCTAAGCAGCATCCCGTGCCCGTCACCATTCCTAGGTACTCGTGGCCGTTCTCAATCGTGAACACTGAGTCCCCGGCCGTCACTAGATCCGTCTTCCCGGTCATTACAACGACATGTCTGCGGAGCCGGGCTAGTTCCTTAATCGCGGACCCCAGCTCCTGGAGGTTCTGGTTGCCGGGGCCACTGTCCACGCCTCGTTGTTGAACGGTAGATCCTCCGGGGACGCAAGACAGGATCTCCGATTGGTTGCCTTTGAGGACGTCAACGTAGCCACCGCCAAGAATAGTCTTGACGGCCGATCGTCTTATAGCGGTTGCACCGGCGCTATACACATTCGTTAACTTGTTGTATGTAAAGACTCAAAAGCACAGCATGTTGAGACTTACCCCACGGGATCATACACAACGGGCTGCCCAGCATCATTGTATGCCTTCAGAGCCTTCAAATAATTCGCCAGCCCATCCGGCGTAACCGTGCCCATATTAATAACCAGCGCACCTCCCAGCTTCGCCAAATCCTTAGCCTCCTCGCCGTAATTCGCCATGATAGGGCTGGCGCCAACACTCAGCGCAACATTGGCAGCGAAGTTCTGGACAACTAGATTAGTCATATTATGGGAGAGCGGTTTTTTGTTGTTGATGGATTTAATAATAGATGGCACGAGGGCAAGCAGCTCCTTGGGCGATCTCGTCTGCTGGCTTGGCGTCACACCAAATTTTGCGAACGCAGGCGGTGATTTGACCAGCTGGAGGAGTTCTCTCGAGGCTGCCTCTGGGGCTCGGGCTGCCATAATAGCGCTCACGACTGCAACGCCGTCAAGGGACTTCCCTCTTACGGAGCTCTGCCATACTACGCGTGATACGTTGGATGCATTGATGCCGCCAATGCATACCGTCTTTACGGGCCAGTTCTCGGCTGCGATCCTAAGTAGAATTTCCTGGAGGCCTTCTACTCCGATAATACTCTTTGTATTTTCTTTTCTATAATGCTATTAGTTAAATAAGTCTTAATGATCTCGAGGCTTCTTACGTAGATGTAGCGAACACAGTCCCAATCCCCAGATAATCAGCACCTCCATTAGCCGCAGATTCTACTTCGGCAATGTTGCTCACGGTAACGCCAATAATAGCGTCTTCTCCTAGGATCTTTCTAGCTGTCGGTAGATCTATATAGACGTCCAGTCAGTCAATTTACCGGCGCGTTACGTCATCGGAATATGGGTTTGGGGAAACCATCTTTGGGAAACCATCTTCGGGAAGACCATCTTACCAAGATCATCCTGTCCGATATGCACGCCCTCGCAACCAACGGCAAGCGCAACATCTATGCGATCGTTGATGAGTAGCGGAATACTGTACTTCTTGGTGATCTGGTGTAGCTTTCGGCCCGTTGATATCAGTACACCTGTGTCGCTTGTCTTGTCCCTGTATTGAACACATGTGACGCCACCCTTTAGAGCAGCTTCGACTACCTCGCAAATATCCGCATCACCGAGGATAGCAGACGTCGAGTCTGTCACCAGATATAAAGAGTAATCGATCTCGTGCTTCGGCATTTTCTAGCATGCAAGAAGCTGGTAAGAAGCTAGTGACGACGAGGCCTTTTGTGACAATTTACACCCCAATTGTATAATCATCCGTCTATAACGTTAGTATTATGGAAGATATGTAACTAGCGGGGTTAGTCTTCAACTTATTCCACATTTCCACATGTCAACTTCTCGTCACATGCAATATACCATACCCTATCTGATAGGCAGGTCTGGGCCGAACTAATGCACCCAAGTACGTGAAAGCTCATGAGCCACCAGTTGCTAGCCATGATTGATGTCATTTACCTATTTGGCGTTTCTTTTTATTCTTTTCCTAATCATGTCTACCTACGACGAAGTAGAACTACTGGAATCATAGCAGAGAGCATTAACACTCGAGCTCAGCAAACCATCATCAAGCATTACTCCGTTATCTCATAGAGCTCGCTTCTATCTAAGTGTGCTGCTCTTTACTCGGCTGCTGCAGTCGGCGTTCTTGGCTTGCCCGACGAACTCATCCACGAAAAAGCTGATGCGCTACCAATAGGGTTTGTAGAAGTACGCGGCGTTCCCGATGCGCTTCGAACCTCACGCGTAGTTGCGTTCGCTTTCGGTTCCACGCTACTAGACGCTGTTCGCTTCGATTCCCACCGGATGCTAGTACTGCTATTGCTGATACTGTCTGCCCCGACATGGCTCTTACGTCTAGGTTCGACGTTACCTTTGGGCGTCGAAGCTGGTTCGTAAGATGTCCCCGTTCGTGCCGAGGATGAGGATGTTGCTGACTTTGTTGGCTTCAAAACCTTCATACTCCGAACCCCACGCCCAGCAGGTTGATATCCACTCAACGGGGAGGCATCCTTTTGTTCGTTGCCATTCAGAGCAGGTCCGTGGCGCCACGAATTCCAGATGCTCCCTGCCGCTGAGGATCGCCGCTGGTGGTCACTTGGTGCATCATTCGGCTGAACTTGGGACTCCCTCGTACCCGACTCCGAGCTACTCATCTCCTTATAGTGCCTCTCGCTTTCACCGCCGCTTTCTGATATGCTACTTGCCCCGGTAGTCGCGGCCTGCTGGCTCGCTAGCTCTGAAGATGGCGATGCAAGTGCTCGGGCGTCATCATCTCCATGTACTTCTCTCGTCTGGGCTCTGTCAGACTCCGTGGCCGTGGTTGCTTGTGACTTGGCTTCGCCCAAGACAAATGGGCGCGCTGTAGCGTTCAACTTCGGTTTCTCAGGGAAGATAGCCATCGTACGAATATTCTTAAATATTCCATTATCTTCGGGGCGGACGAAGGGTACAGACAGTTTCTCACGTTCGCTACTATACAGAGTCATACGATTCTGCGAGAACAGAATATCGGCACAATGCTCTCTCAGTGCTTCGCTACCAATGAAGGTGCGGATAGTCTTTTTAGCTTCGATATTGTCGGGTAGATCTACCCCTGCTACTTCGAACGTGCACGTCAAACTCGGTATCTGCGGAGCTGGACTCATTCCTCGAGAACTCGGTTGCGACACGGTTGCCTCTGTCAAGTATACGGGTAAACGAATTCGGTGAACACCATCCAAATCGCGATGAATATCACGTGTCAAGTCCAATTCTTTGATCAGAGAAAACTCGACAACCGACTTCTGCGATCCGGTGCACACGACTGCGTAGAGTAGAGTATCGTGCGCAAAATTAGGAGCTAGCCAGCATCGGATAATTGAAGGCACGGAACCCAATACAAACAGGCTCGGCGGCGGCTCTGGAATCCCAATCGGAGAATCGTCATCTTGACCGGCGGGTGTAAACGTGGTGTCTATACCTAAGCTACTTCCGCGTCCGGAGGCAATAGAATGGTGAGAGTGGACCGAATGGACCGAATGACCGGCAGAGCTATGCCTGCCGTCCGACTTGTGAGACAGAGAGCGTTCCATCATGTTATGGTTGCCAAGGCCGCTGCCGGGTCTGATTGGACCGAAGTCACCTGAATGGCGACCATTTTGCGCCCAGCTTGAACCCTGGAGAGCACTCTCATCGAAGCGAACACTATTCGCTCTAGAAGCCGCGCCGCGCCTTGCCGGTTCATCTTCAGCATCCAAGTGCAAACTTCCCAGAAGACTCTGGCCCTGCTCCTCAAAATCGTCAAAAATTTCGTTTGGAGGCATCTGAAGTGGTCCTAAAAAGCTGTTAGAATCTATAGTAGCTATATATCCGTGATAAACACGAGAGGAACGAACCATGCTGTGGCGTACCGCTTAGAGCGCTAGGAAACGGCGAATTCCAAACGGATTTGATCGCGGCATCGTTAGCTTGATGCTTCTCCAACCGAGAAATTCGTTCAGCATGGTTATTCTGTATCATCTGCATCTGTTTGACGTCCATCTGGACACTGTAGAATTCGTCACGGGAAACCGGGAAACGGGGATCCATGCCAACCCGAATTATTAACGTCACAACGTGAGTAAGAAAGACTGATAACAGGATAAACGGGCTTGACTAAATTCAATGGAAGGAGAGGCTCGGTCTGCCTAGGGGGGGTTTGATAGAGATCGGAAACAACGGGATCAGAAGGTCGACTTTTAAGGAGCTTGGATGGCCGACTCGTATCATCAAATTGTGATGATGTGCCAAATTGTAGCCCATCGACTTCATGTATAGTTCTATAAAAGGTGCTCTGCGGCGCAATCGACTCCCCGTTCGAACTGATGCGACCTCTATCCTTAGTATGTGAAAGACCGAGTCCACCACCACCTCCTCATCGCAGAGGACCGAATGGTCACTTTGCGGGTTACTGTGTAGAGCAATATTACTATGTTCTAATCTTAGTATATGTTGATATTTAATGGTGGAGGTTGTTCAAGGTCGAAACACGAGGGCTTCCGGCGGAGATATGGAACGGACGGCGCGGTAAGGCGGTGTTAATTTGCAGTATCGATCAAGCGACCTTATCGTTAGAGAGGCTCGAGTATCTTTTGTGGTCGAGGAGGGCGAGACACTTCTCGTAGCACCAAAGACGAGGTCGGCGTAGCAACGATATATTACAATCACAAACTTAAGTTACACGCCAATCGAACTCTTTGTAGAGGATGGACGACGTCAGGTTCGTCTAATCGGCGGTGGCGACCGGGTTTCGCAGGTGATCTACGGGCGTAGGATTTTTAAGTAGTCGAAGGCGAAGTCAGATAAAGCGACTGAGGAAAAAGGAAACAGTCCAATCGGTGTCCTAAGTTTCAGGATGGCACACGAGATGGATATATTGGACGGATAACAAGATGGAGTATCAAAACAGGTTGGCTACCTTGTAAGATGTGGTGCAAGGCAAAAAGAAAGAGGAATTAAAATTATCGAAGAAGGCGGGAACTTCTGAGAACAGGGCGGTTGCTAAAATTGAGGGTTTGAAGTTTTGGATGATGACTGCTTGTAGGTTACGGATTCTCATAAAAATGGATGGCGGTTTAGAGTAGCAGTGGCCGTTCACGTTCGTAGGCACTTACCCACCATTGGATTTCCTTAGCGCGCATCAACTTTCCAGTACGTACCACGAAACTACGAAACTACGAAACCACAAAACCACAAAACCACGAAATGGACCACATTTGGTAGGTTAGGTAGGTAGGTACCTATTTATTTCCTAATGCACTGGCCAAGCGGCTGCTGACTGGGCTGATGCTGACATACAGTACCTAGGTACCTACCTAGAGGTACCAAACCAGGAACCCTACAGTAAAATCTCCGAATAACAACTTCAATTCCCCTAATGCAATAAGCATGTAATGTATGTCTTGCATCCATGGATGTTTTACGGATTTCAATCTTTTACAACTACACATGTAAATAATCATCACCTGTACGAGTTTCATGTAGGAAAGTCGCATTTGGGCAATCTAGACTATTATTTTCAAGAAACCCCAAGGGCTTCTACGGTACATACCTACCTATGTATGTCATATCTACCCTGTGTGAACAATTACAACGTTCCGGGGTTAAGCACACGCCAATCTGGGAAAACTCCCTGCTTCTCTGGGAATGGGCCGATATGTGGCTTGACAATGTCAAATAAGACTTTGTAAGCTTCTCCGCTCATATGTAAACCATCTGGCAAAAGTTGTTCCAAGGCACCTCTTTTGCCTCCAGGATATCCCAAGGGAGAGCCGCCCGCGTCGAAATCCGCCGTTAAGGAGGTAGCTTTATCCAGGATAGCTTTCTGGAGGTCGATAAGCACCACCCCGGGAATTTCTGCCGCCACCTTTCTAGCCGTCTCAGAGTAAGCAGCGCTAACGGCCGCTTGCCGCGTTGCCTGCGGATGTCCGAGGGCCAGGTCAAGCTCGGTAATTCGGATTTCGTCAATAGGAGGGGGCGTAACAAGCAGAATCTTAGGGCCGTGGGCCTGAATGTATTCGTGAGTGATTATCTTAGTCAAATTCTCTTTATATTGATCCATTGGAACGCCCTGGGTGTTGGTCGGAATATCGATGCACGCATCATTCGCACCTAGCAAGACTAGCTATAATACGCAATCGTCAGGCTTTGCAAGCATAATTACGCTAAGCGCACAACGAACGAGAGCTCGGACAGGCAAGCAAATATCATCACTTACAAGGTACTTGATCCTCGGATTTGAGGGTGACGCCGGCAAAAATATCTCTGGAAGCAATTGCAAGGCATTCTTGGTATTGTAGCCGGAGAATCCTCTGTTGATCACGTCTAGGTGTCGCATACACTCTATGAACGATTCGAAAATAAGCACGATAAGCTTGCCTGAGAATGTGTTGACATACGACTTTGTAGAGCACCTTGGAACGAGAAGCCATCTTGAACTTCGCTAGCGCCTTGGAAGAGCGAATCCCCAAAAAGGACCACTTGATTATATGGTTTCTAACCCGTACATTAGATTCCGAAGCATGAGCTTGAGAGTAAGAAGGGGAGAGTATGTCGTGACACTCACAGCCATGGTCTCGACTGAGTTATGTACTTAGAAGAATGTAAGTTGTTCAGCACTGGTAGCGAGGTTGAGATTGAAACTGGCCACGCCCACCAACTGCCTGGGTACCGGACGAACTCAAGCTAAAATAGTGGACAGAGGGATGAGGGGAGCGTCGGTCGCAACGCATGCATAGGTAGGTAAGTAACCTAGATACCTAGGTAGGTAGGTACGGCCCGATCACTGCGGGAGTATTTCCACCGAAGGCGTTGAAACTGGAACGCACCCGCCAATCAGGAGTTAGGAATAATGATCACTTCTCGATTTCCGCCGTATAATATATGCCTCTAGCCCCGTAACTGTTTAACCTTGAAGAGTTTACATTTATTCTGATATCAACATGCTTTGTATTCAGGTTTCGTTAATGCCTAATACTATTAATGTTTCACTATGGTTCCATTTTCAATATATTCATCAGGAGCTTCTCGTGAAGCTCGTTCCTTTTGTTAACACGTGAAGGTTATAGTATCGAGTTTAGATTAGATTTTCGCCAACACATTGATACTTAATAATACCGATCCGTCTACCTACATGGTTAGATATTTACGGATCTAATTAAACTACATCATCTCGTCGTATTAGAATAAGTTAGATAAAGCTTCCGAAAGAAGGTCGTATCATAAAAAGCAATGTTAAGAACGACAATATAGATAGCAGCTAGTAAAAAGACTGCCGCTTCTATACTTGACAGGAAGTGATGACAACATACATTATCTCGACGCAAGATTACAGCACTGAAAAATTATAGCCTAAACCCTCATACATAATGACGTTACCAAGATCGTCATTAGAAAGAAGCGAAAGCCACCTACATCTCTTCAGCAGGGAGTTTTTTTCTTTTTCTATAGGATAGGTACATAGGTACATAATCTTGTAAGTTGTTAGCGCTTAATTCGGAAATTGTAAGACATTAGAAGTTGGTAAAAGTGGAACTCCTATTATCCATATTATTTGATTCGCCAAACCTCTTATCGGCAAACGCCTCTGCTTAGGAAACTTTACTCCCCGCTAAAATTTTGGGAGAAAAAGTTCAATTGCAAATCACGAATCACGAAAAGTCACCCGGAAGATAATTGAATGCGCGCCTATTAGTCACGGCAACTCCCAAATCTCGAGGCCAGGATTTTCTAATGGAAACAAGTGCGCTTCCAATACGAACACTAAGATGACGACAGCATTGGCTGCGCAACTCGCGCAGATCGCTGCGAATTCGAAGTCGACACTTGATATCAAGGCGCAAAAAGCTGCACATTCGAAGTCGTTGATATTCGAGCCGCGAGTTGCCGCCTCACAAAATTTTCAGACCTTATATAGTATCTGTTACCAAGGATATGAAGAGCTATGTCAACTAGACTCACGATTTGTGTCCTTTGGCGCTACTATATTCAGCGAGCAAAGCCAAAATGAGGACCGGACTCAGATGACTATCGCCGAGAATGCAGAACTTGACAAGAAGATAGACTCCTTTCTTCACCTAGCTGGTGCGCGGATAAGGCTCATGCCAACTATCAAGGCCATCGAATGGCTTATTAGGAGGTTCAGGTAGGCGCGCAAAGTATGTACTACTGGATCCGAGTTTTAACATTGCGATAGGATTCACGAATATAACACGGCCATGCTCATTTCGACATTTCTACCGTACCATACCATCCCGGCCTTCGTGACTCTTCTATCTATCCTCCCTAATACGATACCGCAAGTATACAAGTTTCTAGATCCCTACGTTCGGTCCTTAACCCAGCCGCCGAGATCTGTTCTCGTTCATCAAGCTATACACCATCCCGACTTCCTTGCTGCGCTTTCGACATACACCCTAGATGCATGCAGGGCTCAACAACACTATCCTGCTCTGATATCATTCTGGGGTGGTATTATGACCGAAGCAGTGAATGGCATGCTAGACAGGATGCGATCCGGTCGCCGCAGTATCCAACGAAGCAACGATCAGACTCTCCTACACCAGATTGGTCCAACTCTTAGCGAAGCGTTAGTAATGCACAAGGTCCCTAGTCTGCAAATAGCTTGCTATATGGTTATCTCTGTTTTCGTGGCGAAGGGTGACCTCGACGATGCTGCTATCAGTGCCTTGATGGACCAGCTCGTTGCTGGATGGACTACCGAGTCTCTCCGTCCTGGTCTTGTCTGTCTCTCAATCCTTGCCCAGTACCGTTCTGCAAAGCAAATGTCAGGAAAAGTAACCAGAGCGCTACTTAAAATCCCAAATCTGTCTAGCCTCCTTGCTGAGATTAGCAGAGAACATAGCATCGGGAAATTAGCAAATGGACTCTGTCTAGCTTTGGTTGAGAGGGCTCACAAGAAAAGTGACATAAAGGGTCTATCAGTAGTCGAGGCACTGCTCTTGAGCTCCACTCTTAACGAGCAACAGAGAGCTGTCGTTTTCAAGAGTTTATTATTGGCAGCTCATAAAGTCGAGGACAGCGTTGATGCACAAGGAGAGGTACGAAAGGCTCTCGCATCCATAATCATCAAGCTCTCTCAATTAGAGACAGACTCCGGGAAGATCTTCATTAAGGCGATTAATGAGACTGAAATCGACGTGGATGCACTAGAATTGAGGCTTGGTACTAATCTTCAAGCGAGACGACTTGCGATCGAGCCTCAACAAGATGTTGCAATGGTGGATAATGAAATATCAACACCCGCGCCCGTCGAAGACTTCAATTCTGCCCTCCAGCGAGTGGGTAAATTATCGGTCTCATCATCGGATTCGTGTCTACAAGCTAATGGTTTTGATATTTTTACTGATTTATGTTCTGTTTTCCTTTCCGGTCTTGCAGAGCCAGATAAACTCAAGGCTTTCGAGGAACTGGCACCTATACAGCATAAACTAGCAAACGAAACTCCCTTTTTCTTCACGTTCCTTATGCGAATCTGGTGCGGGCCATATCCCGTGTTAGCCCGTGTCGCAGCTCTGGATATGGCAAAACTACGCCTAAAGAGCAGCGATTGCAGTAGCATAGATTTCCAGGCTCTCTTGCCATATACCCTGGCGGGATTAAATGACCCGTCAAAAAGGGTACGACGCGCTGCCGCAGACCTGGCCATCGTGCTAGAAAACTTATTCCAGGAGCTAGTTAAATCTGAGAACTACACACGCTGGGCTAACAATCACCTGTATGATAATGCTGACGCATCGGTTTGGACGACAGTAGACGTCTGTCACAAACTACTACGGAATGTCATTACCCCTAGCCTTGAGGAATGCGTATTGAGTGCCGATTACATTATCGAAGCTCTGCAGAGCGTATTGAATAGTAGCTCGAAAACTCCGACCGATGAAAATAAGGATAAGAAGAGCCACCTTTCTCATGGAACGCGACGTTCTGTGCTGACTTTCCTCGCCTCCCATACGATTCACACGCCACTGATGACTCTCAAGATCCGCCTTCTCGCGTCTCTAAACCAAGTTAAGGGCGTATCGGGCACTACCCGTACCCAATTACTTTCACCATTACTCAAATGGTGGTCTTCTTTGTCTTCCGAAGATGCTACACATACCTGCTCTCGGGACGGGGTCGAAGAGTCAGCTTTGGATCAAAGCTGTGTCGGAATTGTACTTCCAAATGATAAAGATGGCTTAGAGTTCTTGTTAGATGTTGTGGGGTCTCAGCAACTGCTGACTAGGCTAAACCTCCTCCACGTTATTTTCTCGCGCATTCAGGGTTCATGGTCCTCTATGAAAATGGAAGCGAGGCATATGGTTGCCAAACGTATGCTTGAGTTGTCACAGAACGATCTGTCCAGTGATAGTGGTGTAGTCTCCAGTGAAGCTGCCAATCTTCTAAGGAGTGTTGAACTCACGACCGATATCCTCCTATTCTTCCTAGAGTCTTTGCAGCCAGCAGCGAAGATGGCTATCGAGCCCCCGTCGGGGAAGCGGAGGAGAACCAGTTCCTCGGAAACCCATCGGGGACTTGGCACGCAACCAACCCCAGAGTTGAGCGCGGTACTCAGGCAAGTGACCTTTGTGTTACAACTTGTCGAGGGGTCTGAGCCTGAAAAGCACCCAGAACTACTCAATGCTCTTTTCAACGCCCTTTCGGAACTGCAACACTTCAGAGTGCTTGTCGGCTCAGAACTTGGGTATCTTCAGAATCTGATTCTTCGGAGTTTATTGGCTATGGTCCCTGCGTACAAGCACGACAAGTCATTGAAGATCGATAGCACGGGTGGACACGGTGATTTACTTGTGAATTGCATTCAGAAATCATCGAGCCCATCAGTGCAAAATACTGCACTCCTACTTGTCGCACGCTTAGCAAACGTCGCTCCAGGCTTGGTACTTAATAGTGTGATGCCGATCTTCACACATATGGGAGGCTCGGTACTCCGCCAGAGCGATGATTACTCTGCTCATGTGATCAACCAGACAGTCAAGGAGGTCGTGCCACCACTGATCCAATCACTCCGTAAAGGAAAGATCAGTCCGCTGGCAGGAGCCTCTGAGCTTTTACTCAGTTTTGCGACCGCATATGAGCATATACCATCTCATCGAAGACTTGGATTATTCGTATCCCTTGTAGAGACGCTCGGTGCTGAAGAATTCCTATTTGCGCTCTTGGCCATGCTTACGAACATGTATGGCACTACCGATCAGGTGTTATCATTTGCTACCGAAGTCTTCAACTACTTCCCAGTCGAAGTCCAGCTCCAGTCTTTGATAAAACTACTCAACCTTATTGGGGACATATTCCAGCCGAGACCTAATCTCTCTGCCGTCCTTCTTGGTACGAGCGAACAAGGCGACCGAGATCCCCTCAAAATCGGGTTTCGCCAGCTGGGTCTTGTACCACATCTTTTATCTAGCAGGAAGCTTACCACGCAAATCGCCAAGCTCACTGAACGGGATGATATGGAGGCTTCTAAAGTCCGCGAGCTCTATTCAACTCTACTAGAAGACCTCTTGGTTTTGGCGGACTCGTTAAAGCAGCAGAAGAACCTGTATAACCGCTGCGGCGAGGCACTTTCGAAGCTTCTCAATCTCCTTTCCATTGGAGAATTTATCAAAGCCGTCGAAACACTTCTGGATCGGCCCGATACTGTCTTGCGCCGAAAAGTCCTCCGAGCTGTCGAGGTTCGAATCGACGAGGAGAACCAAGGAGATGCTAACTCCAGGGCGGCTTTGCTCGCATTCCTACCTCACCTAACAGCCATCATTAGAGTATCTGATGATATGGCTTATAAGCACATCGCCGTGGGCTGTGTGGACAAGATCTCAGAAAAGTACGGAAAGAAGGACCCAGAAGCCGTTACTGCAGCCGCCTCGACAATTGCCAGCGACCAATGTTTAGGTCAAGATGATGATAAACTCCGTGTCATGGCCTTACTCTGCTTGGCTTCCCTAGTTGATGTTCTTCAGGATGGCATCGTACCTGTCCTACTATCTGCCATCCCGAAAGCTCTCTCATATATAACAGAAAGCATCAAAACCGAAGTACCCGGAGACGCACTCCACAATGCTAGCTACGCATTCATAGCAGCATTGGCACAGCATCTCCCCTATATGCTCTCCGGCGCTTACCTAGGCCAACTTTTAGCGGTTTCCAGTAAATCTGCTAGTGCTAACTTAGGTGATGAAGCCAACGATGCTAGGCTTCAATGTTTGCGATTACTTGCTACACAGGTTGATGCTAAGATACTTTTTTCCGCCCTGGAACAAAATTGGACCACCACGAAGGACTCTGGTTCCGCTGTAAGTTGATATATCACATCAAATCGTCGTCGTCGTAAAACTAACAGCAATGACAGGCTACACGAGAATATATTAACATTCTCGGAGTTGCAATTGACAAGCATTCAAAGGTAGATATCTCCAAGAATGCCGGTCCCCTTTCAAGTATATTCCTCAGTGCCTTCGACCTACGTAGATTAGAACTGTCCAAGACCGAGGTTAGCGAGGATTTCTTGCGACAAATGCCTCGCATCGAAGAAGCCACCAACGATGTTGCGCTGAAGATGATATATAAACTCAACGATGCAGCCTTCCGGCCCATTTTCTCACAGCTGATGGATTGGGCTGTTTCACTACCAAAGAAGGATACTGCAGGCAGAAGTCTCCGTCTGTTGAGTGTCTACGGGTTCCTCTTGTCGTTCTTCGCCAGCCTGAAATCTATTGTTACCAGCTACACATCCTACATCATTGACAGCGCCGTCGATGTTCTCCGCACCGCAAGTCTGAAGAAAGCAGAGGAACGTGATTTATGGAAGAGAGTGCTGCACACCCTCGCCAAATCATTCGAGAATGATCAGGATGACTTTTGGCAAGCCCCAGCACACTTTAATGCAATAGCGCCTACTCTAGTCACTCAGTTCACCCATGCTTCTTCTATCAACTTAGTGGAAGACCTTATCCCGGCCATTGTCGAACTTGCTGCCGCCGCCGATTCCCAGGAACATCAGAAGGAGCTGAATGGTGCCCTACTAAAACACTTACGCTCAGAACAGATGTCGATTCGTCTTGCAGCCGTCAAATGCGAACAGGCTCTCACAAATAGGTTAGGCGAGGAGTGGCTATCTATGTTACCGGAGATGCTTCCTTACATTAGCGAGCTGCAAGATGACGACGACGAGGATGTGGAGCGTGAGACACATCGCTGGATCGTAGGCATTGAGGGGGTTTTGGGAGAGAGCTTGGATGCCATGTTACAATAAAAGCGTAAATCATACTTGAATAAAACTAGTCGTAGCAATATTGTCTGTCTCTGTATTGTGACAAGGAGATGAATGAAATCCAAGGAGACTACAATAAGAACCTATCTTTGCCTCCCTAAGAAGAGCCTGCTGTGCCTACCCGAGTCCAACACGTCTGGTAGAAAGGACTTCATTCCCGGTCTTGATGGTTGCTGTAAAATTATGTTAATACGAATGCTAGCTAGGAAACTCGAGAGCTTTCTATGGGGATGTTAGGTCATCAATTCAGTGTTGTTCAATCTGGAATTACATACAAATTCACGAAGAGCAGAAGATTTACTAATAGAGAATTTCGTATTACGAAAATGCAAAGTTACAAATGAGCAGGGGGCATCTGCGGCATGGCTTGCCTTTCCTAACCTGCTAGCAACAAATTTCCTTCCGGTCCATCCTGTTTTTCCTTACACCTGAAAAGAGAAAGCCCCCTAAAGGGGAAGAAAGCAGCACGTCAAATCAAATCATCAGACTGTGTTAGTTGTGATGAAAAGAACCGAAGACAAGGAAAGAGAAAAAAGAAACCAGAATCCTGTTGTACTGTTCCTCCTTGAGTTGGATATGCCGTTCCATGCCTGTGTGACAAAGTTGTCCTTTGTATCTGTGCGTTCGAGTTGATGGGGTTAGGAAAGCCCCCGTGGCATATGCGAAGGCCCACTAGACATCCATTGGAGTGTAGTGTGCGTCGTGTGGCATCTTGTGAACATAGGATTGTATCAGCCAAAAAGTGTTTAGCGTGTCGCTCGTCCTTAGATCGACAGGGCAATGGCCACCACGGTGGACAGCATCACAATGCAGGTCACTGTGTCATAGTTGCTGTCCTGGTCCCGGTTTCGCAGGTTGGAGCGGGCCTTTGAGTTAGCACCGCTGGTCTCAATAGCGGAAGAGGTGGGACGAGGGGGACTGGTGCTGCCTGAGATGGTGAAGTTCAAAGGAACAACTCCGTCTGGGGAGGCGGGGCCGAAAGGGATGTTCTCGGGCACCGAGGTGTTGGAGTTGGAGGTGCCGTTTCCTGTACCGTTGACTGCAAAGGGGTGGAATGTGACGATCGCAGATGCAGATGCAGTGGGATAAGACTGAGTGCTGATATCCATCACGGAGTGCGGGTGCAGACTGTAAGTGGTGATCATAGTACTGATCAGAGTGCTCACAACCAAGTCGGAATCATCAGTAGTGGATGAAGAAACCTTAGGGACCGGAGTGACATGAGGCACAGAAGTGGTGTTGCTTGAGGTAACAGAAGAAGACTGGGTAGCAGACACAGTCGAGTTGGGACTAGCAGTCACGAGAACAGTGTGAGTGCAAGGAGTAGAACTAGAAGAAGTGCTAACAGCCTCAACACCATATGTGCTAGTAGTATTCCAACCAATCGAGACGGTCTGGGTAGTGTTCAGAGAAATAGTCGAGGTTGATGTAGAAGTCATGGTCGACGTCATCAAAGTCAAGTTTTGAGAGCTCTCGTAGGTGTAAGGGACAGCAGGGGGCTCGACATAAGAAGTGCTGCTCTCAGTGGCACTAGCCACGGCGCTGGTAGAGGTGCAACTGCTAGAGACGGTGCTAGTAGAGGCAGTGTCGGTCGAGGCAGAGTTGGCGTACACAGTCGAGAAGATGACAACGGTGGTGGTCTCAGTTTCCTTTGCACCGCAAGTTCCAGCCGACGAGGTAGGAATGCCGGTCAGAGAACCAGTTTGAGTGACAGTAGACTCTTGGGACAGATGAATAGTAATAGTACCAAGGGGAGTCTCTTCAATAGTGGTAGTCTTCTCAATAGTACTGATAGGAGTCACGGTTTCGGTCTCGGTGCTAGTGTACATCTCAGAAGAGCTTGAGGCTGACTGGGAGACTGGCGTAGCCACAGCCTGGGTGCTCGACTCGAGTGCTCCTGAGGTGCTTGCAGACATGGCAGCGGTACTGTAGGATGTTAGCTTTGATCTTAATGGAGAAAGTAGTGTTACATACCCAGCAGTCGTAGTCACAGTAGAAGAAATGGTCTTGGGGACAGAAGCAGTCTTCGAGGCATCC
Organism: Daldinia decipiens; assembly: GCF_022478715.1. Classification (NCBI taxonomy): domain Eukaryota; kingdom Fungi; phylum Ascomycota; class Sordariomycetes; order Xylariales; family Hypoxylaceae; genus Daldinia; species Daldinia decipiens. Next base: position 193,279 of record NW_026054546.1, read on the forward strand.
AGGGTGCAGTTGTCAGAAGTCCAGGTCTCGGTGACTGTTTGGTAGACTGTAGGAAGGGTGCTAGTAGTGTTATAAACACCAACCGAGAGGTCCGACTGGGAACAAGAAGAAGAACTAGAGAAAGAACCAGAGATGTTCATGGCAGCTGTGGCTCCGGTGGTCAAGACTGGGATGGGAGTAACGGTCACAGTGACATCAGAAACCGAGGCAACAGTGAATGATCCAGTGCCAGTGCCAGCGCCTGCATACTGAGACGAAGATGTGCTATTACCAAAGTACCAGCTAGTAGGTCGACCAGTGATCTCGGACAGGGTCGTCTTGGCAGGGTAAGAGTTCTTAGACTGAGAGCCTGTATAGGTGACAGTGGCATTGGGGATACCGCTAGACATGCTAACAGTTGCAGTTGCCGAAAGAGTAGTGCTGTTCAGAAGCTGGGTGACATTTGCACCAACTGAAGAGGAAACAGTGGTAGGCGCCTCGACAGTAACAGGGACAATGACGTGAGAGTGGGACAGAGTGGTGAGGTAATCAGTCGCAGTGGCGTTCATGTCACCAGGGGTGGGCATGAAAGGAGTCACAGTGAGACCGGGGTACTCTCCATAGCCAGTGACCTCTCGTCGATACTTCTCAGACTGAGCGGTGCTCTTGTGATGAACACTGACATACAAGTCGGCTAAGAAATAGTTAGCTATGAACAAGCGCCGCATGATGACTATGTCTTGTATATGCACATACTAATGATCAATCCAATGGAGAGGATCATGATTGTGACCAAAAGGCCGCGGCATACTCGAACCAAAAGTTTCATGCGGCCTAGTGAACATTGGTTAGTTATATCATAGTAATAAGCAGACAGAGTGATAGTCTTGAGAACATTCGGCACTTACTGTTGCGATGATAGGCAACCTCGGGGTCCTGGACCTTGTAGTCCATGCCTGAGAAGCGAACAGTCTGATAGCCCTGAGGTAGAGGTTCCTGCTGAAGCTGGGGCGTGACGGGCTGTCGAGGCTCGGGAGGAGAAACGGAGTAAATCCAGCCGAGATACTCACGCCAAGTCTTGGTAGAGGTACCAAGAGAACCAGGCTGCTCCTGGAGGGCCACGCCGGGCGCGACGTTCTGTTCCTTCTCGGAAATCATCTCGACACTGTTAAGTCCTATAGTGGGAACATGTAGTTAGTGAATAGTCTTAGTCTTGATTGAGACTGATGATGTATAAATATAAAAGAATAGCAGTATTGTATAATGCTGAAGAGAAAAAAAAATAGGGGTAGAGGTATGTGGGTATTGGGTAATGGGTAATGGGAAGGTTAGTAAGGAGTGTGCTGTGGGTGGACAAACAATATGTTATACAATATGTTATACATTGGTATATGGTGTGCCATTAGGCAGACAAGATACTAGACCACGCGACCGGGGATAGAAGAAAGAAAAGAAGACTTACCAATCTTTTGAACAGTGTTTGAGGTTTGAGATACTGAAAAGCACCTATCGGAGGAACAAAATCCACAAGAGGGACGACTAGTTCTGATATGAGTAGTTGTGATAGGAGAGGGGGCGAAAGGAAGGTCAATATGAAGTGATATAAAGTAAGGATGGGTGGTTTGGGAAATAAACAAGGGTTCTGGTTGATAGAGGTTGGTGTAAAGAAACTTTGTGAAGATGAAAAGAAAAAGAGGGCGACGTGTTAAGAATGGGGTTGTATATAGACGCGAAGGCGGGGGAGGTAGAGTGCGATAAGGGTGAGGGTGTATGTACGGCAGAAACGCGAGTGGTACGGAGTGGTAGTTGAAGGTGGAATGAACAAGAGAGGTAAGTTAATAATAGAAACATGTACTTACGATATCGAGGGGGAATACTGGTGTATCCTTTAATCCAGATGTCAACAAACTCGGGAAAGATAAACGAGTGGTTGATTTGTTGATGGTGGACTGGTGAAGGATGGGATTGGTTAAAGAAAGGCAGACTCGTCCGAGTTAAATATGTGTAGGATGTAAAAGGAAGAATCAAAGTTCACAAGTAGGATTGGGAAAGTCGACTTGATTAAATATTGTTGTGCGGGATGGCAGACTGATTCTTGTCGGCGCCGGCGTGGTCCGTGAACCTGCTCTTCTTGTTTGGCACAACTGAGATTGAACTGAGATTGAACTAAGATTGGGTACAAGAGGTGTAAGTACTTGGTTTCTAGGCACACCGCGGGCTTTAATCAGCTGTAGTTAGTCGGTTTTATTATTATTATCGACCCGTTTCTATCTGACATTCCCCTAATCACTCCGGCAAATCACCTGAGTGGTTGATTTTCAGACGAAGGGCAAATTTGTACAATCAACCTACTTACAGGAAAGAACGCTAGACCCTACACCTGGGTTATTAAGTTGCCGGCTGTAACTTGACGATAATGGATATCTAGCCTAGTAACCGTAGCATCTGACCGTTGCTAGCCCTAGAAAGACGAGAGAAATGGCTAATATAGCAATATTACAGGACTTGTCACTGGGCTACAAATTCCTCAAAGTACTAGATCAAGTACTAAGAGTTACATAAATATGTACCTAACGTATCTACGTATCTTACCAATGTGAATTATTATCTAGTAGCTTTATTCTGGAGATATAGCTACATTGATCATAAACCATATCCAAGTCTTGAATTTACAATTCTTGATAGTAGACAGGTACATCTTTACATGAAAGGATTGTAGTTGACTGTACAAGATTTGATATCACAGTAGCAGATTTAAAATAAAACATTTGATTTACAGGTTGACTGGAATGTACCTAAGTAGTAATGAGCGAAAATAAGTGTTGATGTTGTTTGATTTCACGATGTGAGGTTCAAGGATCACTAGAGCCTCAAGTACAATAAAGGTACAAGCGTAAGGCGGGAACGAAGTACATCTAGAAGGTACCTAACTACCTAATGTATGTATGTAGGTTAGATAGTTGCGAGTTAGGTTATGTAAGTCGTCAATACCTACATATGTGTTGATGATCGGATCGGTTGGTCCAAGCTCCCGTTCACACCTGCTCGCAAATCGTAAGTGACATGCACTAACAATATGCAGCTTGGCATCGTACCTTCTTTAGTGCGTGTTTTAAAGTTCGTACCTCAGATGTACATACTGATTCTGCCCCATACCCACTATTCTGATTGAAATTCCGATTAAAATCACGCCGGGGTGAAGCGCGTATACAAAGATACATAGTGGATAGTTAGTGGAAGTAGGTTACATACATAGTAACAAGGTCAAGTGCAAGGACGCCACAACGCGACGCTGCAAATTGATTGATTGACCCTGCAGAGCCCGTCGCGTAACACCTCCCCGATAAAAGAACATCTCATCGTCAAAAGTCCTTCCCGGCATTTGTCCCACCAATCTGCCAATCTGCCATTCTGCCAACCTGCCAATGTTTCTAGTTCCTCCCCTCCACCTGATCACACATCTTCACCGTCTTCTTTTTCGGACACCTCTTTACTCCCGGTTTAATTAGTTTCATTTCAAATTATTGCGCGCCTTCGTCCATTACCCGCATCGTTCTCTTTCGCGCCCCACTCACGAAGAAGACGAACAAGACGAGACCAGATTCAAATCCTACGCTCCGAGTTTCCTACCTTAGACTACCTACCTACCTACTACTCTATACTATACCTTGCTTGCATCTATACGGCATCGGTATTCATTTCTAGTCCATCATGGCCCGGCGTAGGGACGAGGTCCCAGAGGAGGAGGACCAGGAAATGGAAGAGGAGCTTGTGACGCTCCAATTCGATGAGCCTTTATCATGGCGCGCAGGAAAGCCAATCGCAACTGGCGAGCTTCTCCGACGTCTAGAAAAACTTTCTAAGGAATTAGTTGATCTGGATCAAGAGACTATTGACAAAGAGTCACTAAATCATGTCGCGAAAGAGCTGGCTTCACCTAACCTACTTACCCATAGGGAAGCCGGAGTGAAAGCCTTTGCCGCAGCCTGCCTAGTAGACATACTGAAACTATGTGCCCCAGAAGCCCCATTCACGCCCAAGCAGCTCAAGGTTCGTTTAGAAATGCTATTTGTATTAATATGATTGACCTTGTTCTGACTGTTATACCTTCTCGATTATAGGAAATATTCATCCTCTTTGTCAAAACGATCCTCCCTGCGCTCTGGGATCCAAGTAACGCTTATAATACACAGCACAAGTATGTCCTGACGTCTCTTGCTGAGGTCAAGAGCATTCTCTTGATCAACGATGTTACAAATGCAGAGGAGCTTTTACTTCACCTTTTTTCGTCCTTTTTCGATGGTGTTTCCGGGTCGTCAAAAGCAGCGTCGGGAGAGCAAGTCGCCAAGGATGTCGAGTTTCACATGACGGATATTCTGGTGACCTTGGTTGAAGAAAGTCCTTCGCTTCCGCCCGCTGTACTAGATGTTATTATGGCACAATTTCTACGAGCAGCGCCCCCGGGAGGCCACAAGGAGAAGGCTGATGCCAATGGCAAGCAAACCACTCTTCTGCCCAAAGAGGAGCCGGAGGCATATGTCATGGCTAAAACGGTGTGTAATTCATGCCCAGAGAAGATGGCACGCTATGTGGGCCAATACTTTAGTGAAGTAATTATGGATATCTCTGGAAACAATGGAAATGCCAACGGACATAGGGATGATGACGATTCAGATAATGATGATGGTCCTGCGGGTCCTTCAGAGTCTGATTTTAAGGAGTTACGAAAGGCTCATCAGCTTCTACGCGAGCTTTGGCGAGCAGCACCTACGGTATTGCCCAATGTCATACCCCCAGTTGATGCTGAGCTTTCTGCCGATAATATTCAACTGCGTTTGTTAGCAACTGAAACCTTAGGGGATATGATATCTGGAATTGGCGCTGCTGGACCACCCCCCTCCCCGGAGCTCGACCCGGCAGCATACCCGCCTCTCAAGCTGAATGATGAGGTTCCAGACCATCCCGCCACAAGCATTCTCACTACCCCGATATCTCCCCTATCCTTCGCACAGACGCATTCTCAAGCATTCCACAATTTCGTTGGCAGGAAGAATGACAAATCTCCTTTAATTCGGGCAGCATGGACGATAGCTGCAGGTTACATCGTCTCGACATCTGCGGGCAGCATTGGGCTCAGCCGGGAGGACGAATCAGTATTCGTCAATGGCCTGCGAGATAAGTTGACTGACAATGATGAGAAAGTTCGACTAGCTGCCGTAAAGGCCATCGAAACTTTCAGCTTCCGTGATATCGTCACCAAGCTAGCTGCTGCTGGAGGTGTGACTAAGGAGGGCACAGTGCTGTTTACTCTCGCAGATCGTTGTCGAGATAAAAGGTCGTCTATTCGTGTCGAAGCAATGGCCCTTCTAGGCAAACTCTGGGCGGTGGGCAGTGGTGAATTAGCAACCGGACAAGAATTAGTTGCTTCGGCATTGTCTGGTATCCCTACCCGCATATTCAACACGTTTTACGCAAACGATTTAGAACTGAACGTTTTATTGGAACGTGTCGTATTCGAATGTCTCATCCCCCTTTCTTTCCCTCCGCCTCCCAAGGCGAAAGGGTCCAAGTCATCAAACGGCAATTCTCAGTCTCAGTCGGTTGTTGATTCTGGTTATGACCAAGATAGGATTCGCGCCGAAAGGATCTTGCTACTCGTGAAAGATCTGGATAGTAATGCTAGAAGGGCTTTCAACGCATTGCAAGCACGGCAACCCCAGTTTTCAAAGGTGTTAGAAAATTTAGTTCGCCAATGTGATGCATTCAACGGAGGGAATCCAGAGGGGAATGCAGATGGAATCAATCAAAATCTCAAAAAGACGATCCAATACTTATGCCAGTTCCTCCCCGATGCAATCAAGGTCGAGGCAGATCTACATAACTTTGCCAATTGGCACGACCGTCGCTGTTACCAGCTAATTAAATTTGCAGTCTCTGCGGAGAGCGATTTTAAGACGGTGCATAGAGCCGTTAAGGAATTTGTCAAGAGGGTTCAAGGCTCACCAAAACCTCATATGTTGGACACTTTATTGCCTCTTCTTTACCGTTCTGCCTATATTGTGTTGAATAAGAGTCACCTCTCGACCTACATGGACTGTTCGAAGAGCGACAAAGATGGGCTTGGAGCGGCAGCTCAGGAAATTACCACCGAGATTTCCCAAAACAATCCGGACTTATTCAAGACACACGTTGGACAGCTTTGCAAAGACCTGGCAGATGGTGCGCCAACCACTGATCGGACAAATGAGGCCACGATGGTCGAAACGTTGAAAGCTTGCTCCTCGTATTCGAAAAAGTATCCCAATGAACTTCCAGATGACCGCAAGTTTATTCAGGCACTGATGAACTACGCGTTGCACGGAGAGCCGGCCAAAGCCGCAAAATACGCAGTCAATGTCATGATGGCCAGAAAAGACGACAGAAGTATGGTTTCGGCGACGGACTTGTTGCAAAGAATCATGAAAAATTGGGAATATACCTCGCCTCATTTCCTAACTAAACTTGCGGCTGTCAGCCAGCTAGAGCTTCTAGCGCCCAAGGTGACAGCGGATGCCAACGATCAAATTATTGACACAGCGCTAGAGGATATACTACTTAAAGTTCGTACAGATGCTAAAGAATCAGACCCTGAGTGGGTTGCCGACTCTGAACTTGATGAGGAGTGTCAAGTCAAGTGTTGGGCACTCAAGCTAGTAGTCAATCGCCTTCGAGGTATTCGAGATTTAGAAGAGGCAAAAGAGCTGGCCGTACCAGTCTTCAAGCTTCTTCGAAGTCTCCTAAAGCAAGCTGGCGAACTATGTAAGACTAAGGACACCCCTAAACACCACAAAGCCCGCCTGCGGCTACTTGCTGGCCAGCTCTTTTTGAAACTGTGTACCTCGAAGCACTTGGAGGAAATATTTTCGCACGCCGACTTTAACCAGCTGGCCTTCTTAACGCAAGACCCAAGCGCTATGGTCCGTCGCCTATTTGTTGAGAAACTCCAGAAGTATCTCGTACAAAACAAGCTGCGACCTCGATTCTACACCATGATCTTTTTGACGGCCTTCGAACCGGATGTGGCATTCAAGAGCCAGATTGAAACATGGATACGGTCTAGAGCTCGCTTCTTCCGAGACGTCAAACAAAACGTCATGGAATCGACAATGGGCAGGTTGATCTCCTTATTGGCGCATCATCCAGACTACGGGACGGAAGTAGACGACTTGATAGATCATGCTAGATACCTGCTATATTATGTCAGCAACATTGCTACAGAAGCTAACTATGGGATGATATTTAAATACGCCGAACGCGTAAAGCAGACTAGGGATGGTATTGCTCCTACGGAGAGCGAAAGACTCTACGTCATCAGTGATCTCGCCCAGAGCATCCTAAGAAAATGGCAGGAAAAGAAGAATTGGACTTTCCAGGCATATTCTGGCAAGGTTGGTTTACCCATAGGTCTATATACGGCGCTTCCTAGCCATAGCGTAGCGCAAGAGATTGCCGAGAAGCAATACCTCCCAGAAGGACTCGACGAACAGTTGGACGACTTATTAAAATCAGTAGATAAGAAGAAGGTACAGCTACAAAACATTACATATTCTTTATTATGTTCCGAGCTAACATTACTGGTTTGCAGAAACGTAGAGGTGCAGACGAACGTACTGAAGGGCAGCCTGCCTCGAAAAGGGTTAGGACAGCGGTGCCAAAGACCGGCACGAGGCCGAGAACAACGCCGAAGGTTACAAAACCTTCATCAAAAAGGCCTGCTGTTAAATCCGCAAAGAGTTCATCGAAGTCTAAGAAAGCTGCCGCGTCATCATCGCCCGCCGCAGATTCTGCAGACCGTAGGCGTAGTGGCCGCTCAAAAAAGAACTCGTCATATATCGAGCGAGACTCGTCAGAAGACGACGAAGACATGCTTGCGGGCGTAGCGGAATGGGACTACTATGACGGCAGCGGAAATCCTGTACAGAACGAAGATCAAGATTCCTCAGAGTTATCTGACCTTGAGGAAGAGCCCGAGGCCGAGCCTGCAACCGAAAAGGGAGAAGCAGATGAACCCGAGGGAGACGAAAGCGAGCTTAGCGATGTTGGTGATGAAGAGGAGGAAGTTCCTCCATCGTCGCCGCCGCCGAGAACGAACGGGAGGAAAAGTCGTGCCGCTGCTACCTCGTCTCCCGTTTCGAAGACCAAAGTCCTAGCCTCGCGGCCTGCTATAAAAGCGACCACGGCTAAGGGTAAATCGCCTGCTACATCCAAGGCAAAAGCAAAACCGGTTCCTAAGGCCAGACCCATTAGCACTCGATCTACGAGATCGAGGAGAGCTGCGACGCAGGATGAAGATGAGGGTGGAGGTTCCGAATAAGGCGGCGGGCCCATAACTACAAACGGGACTCAACAGACTGGTTGCTGCGGTGGACACGAGTGCAACAGAAGAGGCACTAGGGTTTGGAGGAGAAAATCCTGACTGATATGCGAAGTGGAATTTACAGCTCATGACTCGTCTCCAGGTTTCTGTCCTCTCTCCAATGTGTAGGAGTAGTAGCTCCGGATTACAAGACGAAAATACGATAACGAGATAGGTGGTTGATCCAGGGTCGGGTTCGCGGATGAGGTCTTTTGACTTACAGTTGTTGTTTTTGCTTTCTGTTAAAATACCTTCAACCTCCTTTTTATACCCTTGTTCGTGTAGGGAGAAGAGAAGATCATATAGTGAAAAATTCGTTGCAATGGTGCGATAATTTCGAGCTCCCCTTCTTCATCTTGAGTTGCGTGCGTAATGGTTAAGTGGACTTGCAATACGACATGGTATATGTATGTACGATGTTGCAGAATGCTATGCTCAGGGGCATGGAGTGTTTTTGCTCTTAAGAATGTTTTTGCTGGCGTATTTCTACCTGAGTTTCTGTAAAAATCACGAGTAGATATTGCTACAATAATGCAGAAATGGAAATGTATCTTGGTCCGACTTCTAGATATTCTCACCATGAGAAGAGTGTATTAGTTACAGTCAATCTAGTCAGCCTGGAAGAAAATAAAAGGAAATCAGTAAAGAGGAAATATTGATTACGTCTTATATGATATCGATGTGTATAATACGATGAGCACTTGCTGAAATTCTCAAGCCTAGTTGGAACAGTTCTTTATATATATGTAAATACTGCGACAATAGCGTGTCAAGTAGTTATGATCACAACTCATGAGGAGATTTGAATAATAAACTAGATCACGCCACAGCAGTACACCGTATCTGTTGCACTTATTTATGCTGGACGGGAGCACCTCAGCCAACACGATAGGTATTAGTAGAAGAAACATTGTAATTTCTACCTATAGAAGAGTCTAACCTAGATGCTTTTCAAGTCGCTAAACAAGAACCATATTCTCCAAACTCCATCCGGACCACACGTTTTGTGGTTTTCCTAACCTGGGTGCCGTGTTATTATGTGGTATCGTCATCTTTAGTCCAATAGCCTCCGCCTCTCTAGGTTGTACATATTAGAAATAAAAGCAAAAAGCTTGTCGTGTCTTAACCAAGAATTGCTACATGCCAAGGGATAAGGAGAGGGGCTGCAAATGCCCCTTTCTAAACATCCGGGTGGTATTCACCATACACGCTCATTTTCGAACCTTCTCCCGGGCTTTCCAGTTGTCCCGCACACTCTTGCTATGATTTAGGAGCTCATCGCGGGTTACTCCATCCTGAATACTCTCCATAACGCTATTAACGACAGAGATGTGATTCCCATCTGATTTGTCGTCCCGGAACCGGTAGAAACGCCATCGTTTTTGGCTGTCCATATATACTTCTACTACTCGTTCGTCCAGAGCCTCGTTCAGTCCTTTCAGGATCTCCCACTCCTTATCTTCCAGGTGCAGCGTATCAAAGACATGATATTGACCACTACCGTGATTTGCTAGCAGGTCTACCGCAGGTGTACTATCGTAGTCGATGAAGGGCTCTGTAATGCCCTCGGCTCGCTCTTGCTCGTCCGGCTCAACCAAGGGGAACTTCAACTTCCACCGGAAATCAACGGTATTCTCATCGGCATCCTTCCACTTTAAAATGTGCGGGTCGGTGCCAGGTTTGTACTCGCTATGCAGAGCCGTAAATATCAAGCCGTCATTTTCGTGCTTGAGATTCTTGATTACATCCTCGAAAATCATGCGAATACCGTATGCCATTTGCATAGACTTCAGGTCGATGAAGAAAGGCTGGTATTGCCTCTCTTCTGGAAACTCATCGAGTAGTTTCTTATATGGCTTAAAGACTTGTTCCTGAAAGTAACCCAACCGCTTTGAGAGTTCTCGCGACATCAGCGATTGGCCATCCAACGCGAGGCAGTCGAAGACTAGATATCGAGGCTCCTGGCGCCCATCGCTTAGGGTATCTACAACTAATTCTCCATCCAGAACAGTTCCCCTGTGGAAAGCTTGATGATTCCCTGGGAGGGGAAAGTGTAGAGAACCTTCTTGAATATACCAATAATCATTTTTGCGATCGATCAAATAGTGGCTCTCTTGGCCGGATTCGTCGGCGGCTAGGTATAGCAGATATCGAATGCCATCTGATTTTTCGCATACATAATAACTATAGAACAAGACACATACGTTAGACCCTTAAACCGACAATTGTACACAAGTTTGAAAGCGAGAATATGCACTCACTCCTCTCTCGTTAGCTCATCCAGGTGTTTTCTCGTAAAGCTCACGGGTTGTGCGCCGGGAAACGCGGTCGAGTTGCGATGAAGAATGTTGGCTACATCCTGGCGCAGACCGGCAGCTACGTCGCCCGGGACTTTAATGCCTGGCTCGTCGATGGATCGTATAGGTAAATCCATGGTGGGCGACGTAAGAGCTTAAGGAAGATAAGACGAGGCGAATCGAGATGTAAAGATTGGAAAAGGTAGTGAGTGTTTGTTTCGACGGGCAACGCGATGCGACACGGGGGTAAAGCTAAAGGTAAAGGTAAGGGTAAAGGTAAAGGTAAAGGTAAAGAAAAGGAAATATTAAGTAGAAGAGGTTGTGTAAAGAGAATGAAGGAGCACATTCACGTAATAGGCGAGCTTCATTGCATTAAGTCGTCGTCTGTATCAGAAGTTGCTATCGAAAATATGTCCATCGCAAACTAAAAACGTAACGTACATAAGGGAAAGTGGTATGCTCTAATTGCTACACCGCGGAAAGAACAAGGCTACGAAACTCTGATGGGAATTGCGCCGCCATGAGCCTTATCGGCCTTATCGAGGGTCGATCCCTGCAGGAGATGGCCAAGTGACCCACTAGCCTACATAGGTAAGCATATGTGCCAAGCCTCCTTAGCCAAACTGGGTTTAACCGGTTGTTTAAGAGCTGTTTAAGGGGGGAGATAATATTTAACCTCCAAGTTCAAGTTAGGTATCACCTAACTACCTAACCTAGGTATGTACCTAACATAACTTGGTCTATACATGTATGTATGTACAATACATATTGTAAATGGACCTTTCTCGAGCCCAAGATACATCAGACGATATAAGCACATATGTAGATAGTCAACTTAGAAACACCCATCATATCATCTCATCTCATCTCATCTCATATAGCCATCAGACAAGTTCTCGAACAGACCTACTCGACCTCATATCTTTAGGTTAGCTAAATTAACTATCGAAACAACTAGTTGTTTTCAACATGGGGCGTCTCTATCGAGAGAAGGCTTGTTATACGACGCCGAGAGCTGATATTAATACAAACTCCGCGCTTCCCCGTTGCAAATTTTAATAACTCCCCGTAGTAACTAACCAGTACCAAACTGGTCGAGGCGCATATCTAAAGGGGCCACTTGGGAAGGATAATATTCTCCAATCCGTAACTCCACACCATGTCTTATAAACATTTTGCAGTCCTAGGCTCTTCTGCTCACATTTCACCTCTTTACACACGCCATGCATCGTTTATATTCACTGCACTCCGCCCGCCTTGCCTTCCAACGCCAGCCGGAGCTCCACCTTCTCTTTATGTACCTTGTTCTTAAGATGGACCTCGAAGTTCGAAGCTGATATATCTGGCCCCGGTGTGTACAGCTTACCCGGGCAGTCGAGACACCGGATCCGCGGGAGGAAATAAAATCGCACGTGCGGGGGGATCGGCTCGCCCTGCTGAGGCAGGGGGACTGGCGCGCCCGTGTTGGAATTGACCGAGCTATACCGCATGATTCCTTCAAACCTGTCGTTTGCATACGCCGGTTCTTGTTTGAACTTCTCCAGCGCCGTGACGAGCCATGCGGGAGGAGGGGGCTGTTAGAGGTTGTGAGTATGAGCGCTAGATGAGATATAAAAGAGAGGGGGGTCGGGGGCTGCCAAGTCATAGATCGGAGCTACAGATCATAACGACTGCTGGAGAATCTAAAGATCGAGGGATTGTGGTGTTGGGATGGGTGGGGAAAATGTCTTACGGGAACTGGGGGAGGCGCCCCGGCTACCGATGCAGGGGCTTCAACTCGGCCGATTTGTCCTGGTGGTATAGTATTGGAAGGGGTTGTCGCAATAGCTGCCGATGCCGAGGCGTTCGGAGTAGAAGGGGGAGGAGGCATGATATTCGATACAGAGGCACTATGGGCACGGGCATGGTATTGAGATGGTGTCTGTGATCTGCCTGGTGTGCTTTGCTTCAATCTGGGATCGCGTAATAGAATCTTCCGTAATCTCTCTTTATTTGTAACCCTAAGCGTTACCTGGAGTTGTTGGGGTTCTTCGGTATCTTCCCTAGTTAGTTCACGCCCAAATCTTCTTGATGTCCGAGTTTCGTGGTGATGTATCGTGGCTTCGGGGGTTTCGGACCGGCCGAGGTTCGCCATCCGCTGCTGTGCAGCAGTTGCGGCACCTCTCATACCTCTCGTTCTCGCCGTACCGGTTAATTGTGAAGCGGCAGGTGAATCAGGACCCGAATCGTCACTTTCGTCGGAATCTGATATATCGCCGTCGCGTGCTCCAGGTCCTCTCCTCCTGCCTGTGCTTGCGCCTGGCGCACCCGCGACTCGCTTATAGAGTCTGCTTTCCTCTACGTTTTCTGCTGCACCTGGCAGTGTAGAAGAGACAACAAGAGTTCGGATTGTCCTCTGTCTCTCCTTTAGATCTGGTAGCGTTGGTCCTCCTCGTCTATTTATGGATCTCTTTTGTCTTCTTTGCTCTCGGGAGAATACCATCTCGTTCCGTTCTAGGTCCGCCTCGCTGAGCTCGTATAGATACGGAGCGTATTCCTTAGCCTGTTGCTGCGGCCGGAACACGGAAGGCAGCGGTGATGGGAGAAAAGCCATGATTAAATCCGGGTCCTCAATTGGTCTGCCGTCAAATGGATGTCCTATACTGTATAAGCTCCGTGTGAAAAGCTGCGTCTGCTCTCGGATACAGTGAGCAATGGCCGTGGTGAACTCTCCGGAGAGTGCAAGGTCCTTGGCCATGCTCGCCGCAAATTCCTCGGGCGAGTTGAGAGGGTTATTGATCTCCCATTCGAACTGGTCTACTAAGGTATGCTGCCCGATAGTGATGTTAAGCTTGACTAATATTCTCATCTCGTCATTCTTCCAAGCCGAGTAAGGTAACTCGGGGTCTAACGCATCTTCATCGGAGAATACAAAGGGGTAAAAGTCGTTGAGCTGCTCATGCATCTGCTGCACAACCTGCTCGAATACGGGCTGAGCGGCAGGCGCCTTGAGTCCCATATCTTCTACTAAATGCGCCGCAAATAGATCAGCACCGACAATTCTCTCATGGAGATTCCACGTGAAGGTGTCGCGCAACTTGATCTTGTCCCAATCTACATCTAGCCGAACGGGAACTAACTCTTCATGCTGCTCGGCCTGCTGCTTCATATCCTTCCTCTTCCATTTCAGAGGCGGCGCTTGTCGCTTACCCGGCCTGAGTTTCTGAGCTGGATACATCAATCGCGACTGTTGTCCGATCTCTGTTCTCCCATTGCCATAACCACTGTAGCCCTCTCCGAAAAGTCTACTGGGTGTAAACCATGCTCTGTATTCGTTTCGTAAAAGCTTATAGTCGTTGATCATCTTAAATTGGTATTTGTTATGCTCGTTTTGCCGGTCTTTGTCGCTAACCATAGCAGCAGAGTGTATGTGATCTCGGGCAATAGCCTGTCCTATCAGTATTTGTTTGAAGGCATCTTTGTCGCGACCCAGATGAGCGCCGGTGTGTGAATCGTCCAGCGCATCTGATCTATTTTTAGGGGTAGAGGTAGAAGAACGATCTGGTTTGGATAAAGAGACCGCGCCGGCAGTAGAACCGGCAGCACTTGTTGGAGCCGCTTCTGCATCCTGTTGAGTTGCCATGACTATCTGTTTGAAATATCACATAGAGTAAGATATCTCAGGCAAAACTTGACGGGGATAGAAGATAGAAGAGCGATTTCAATTTGTCGATCCTCTCTCACTGTTCTCCTACTGTCCTGTCTAATCCTGTCTTGTATTGTAGAAGACGAATGGAATTGTGGATTGGCGCTGCAGTGCACGGGGACTCGGGGACGGTATCGGGAAATTCCAGGAAGGTCATTGACTGCGCACCGTGGTTGTGATGTTGTTGTTGTGCTGTTGCGATGAATTATTCAATAGGCGCTCAACTTTTTAGGAGAGCAGAACGTCTCGACCGTGGCTGATGAAGCAACCGCAACGGAAGAAGGCTGGACACGCGACGAACCGCGACCGAATAAGTTAAAGGAACATTTATTTTCGCAGTCTCTCCAGCCAAATCACAAGTACCTTACTGAAAACTGTCTAGGTGCTACCTATGTAGTGCTAGGCTAACGTCCGTGCGTTTGTAACGTAAGCAGCATAATATACTCTTAAATACATAATCTCTTGTATTTCATATAATAAATTTAATTATGGAGTATTATCATAACTCGATTTTTGCCTTCCGTCGCAACAAGCCTAACGGCGGTCCGGGCACACGGACCTGCAGCCCTGAACTAAATGCAGAGTAAAGAACGTCACCAGCTGCCAGCTCAAAAGGTGCTGCCCCTCTCTCTCTCTTATTACTCGCACTCCCACAAAGCCCCGCAGTTAATGAAAATACCAAAATACCTTATTAACCATTAACCTGCCTTACCTATTCCCACTTCTTACTACCTCAAGCTCTTATTACTTCAAGCTTCACCTTTTTACCATAAACTAGAAGCCAACCCAATTCTTCTCCAGCCAGCAATAGTCAGCATAATTGGCTAGGTGGTAAATATGTCCGACGAAAAGGATACCGGTTCGTTCATCATCATCAATCCCTAATTATATTTTCCTTTCTTCTCTTAAGAGCTTCGTGTGAATTACCCCGCCATCGGTTCTGTCCGACTCTTCCTTGGGGTATCATGTTGGACCTCACGAGACTCGGTAAACTCGAGCAATAGCTAATTTATCTAACTCATAGACTACTCGCTAGCAAACCCAGACACCCTTACCAAGTACAGGGTCGCAGCCACTATATCGGAGAAAGTTCTGGCCGCCGTATCCAAGTTGTGTGTTGCAGGCGAGAAGGTTGTCACTATCTGCCAGAAAGGAGACAAGCTCATTGAAGAAGAGGTTGCTAAAGTCTACCGCACAACTAAGCTTAAGGGTAAGTGCCTAAGACTATCAGATACCTAAGACTATCAGATATTACACAGACCCTCTGCGCACCCAAATATTTGCTTATGTCATATCTGTGTAGGCTTTTCCCACCCCACGACTGTCTCTCCGGCTTCATACGTGACTCCCTATACCCCCTTGGCATCCGATAGCGCCGAAGCAAATGTCGAGCTTCAGGCAAGCGAACCTGTAAAGATCCAGCTCGGTGCGCAGATAGACGGATTTGGTTCCATTGTCTGCGACACAATTATCGTTCCGCCGAAGGAGGGAGCGGAAGATGTCATCACCGGTCGCTCTGCCGACTTAATACTCGCCACGTATTACGCCAATGAGCTCCTCCTACGTCTCTTGGTTCCCCCCGGATTACTAACAGCCGGAAGCGATGAGGAGAAGGCGAAAGCTGCAGCAGTGAAACCCCCTACTCAGACCAAGATTACCTCTCTCTTAGACAAGGTTGCCAAGAGCTACGAGTGCAACCTGGTAGAGAGCACAACCTCCTGGCTATTCGACCGCAATGATATTGAAGGCAAGAAAAAAATCGTGATTGCTCCCGCAGAAGGTACTAAGGGAGAGGGCTTCCCTGAAATAGGCGAGGTATGGGGTGTGGAGATGGGCTTGAGTTTGGGTTCTGGCAAAGTCAAAACGATCGACCAGCGGGCAACGCTACTCCGCCGCACGAACAATACATACATCCTGAAGTCGCAAACCGCGCGCAAGACGTTGTCTACTATCCAGAGCAAATTCGGTCACTTCCCTTTCAGCTTGAGACAACTCGAGGAGGAAGGTGGAGATACCAAGTACAAGGTCGGAGTGTACGAAGGTGTCCGTCAAGGCGTGCTACGACAGTATGAGTTAGTTGGTGACAAGGATAGTGCCCAAGTGGCCCGATTATTAACTACGCTCGGTACGTCTAAGAAATCTTTCTTAACATTCATATTACTAACGATAAGGAAGCCATTACCAAAAATGGTATTACGAAGCTCGGTGCGCCGCCTGCACTAGATCTAAGCAAGTTCCAGTCAGATAAGAAGATTACTGATGAGGAGATTCTCAAGATTTTAGAGCAGCCCCTGAGCAAGAATAAGGGAAAGAGCAAGAACAAGAAGAAGAAGAAGCCGGCAAAGAAGGCCGCTAAGGCGAAGGATGGAGAAGCCGAGGAGAGCGAGGATGAGAGCGAGGAGTAGGCCTGTCTACAGCGCACTCTTCCGGGGGCACGTATTAAGCGAACCGGCAGTGCCTTGATCATAGGTGACACTACGCCAGGCGAGTGGTGTGGGCTCCGAATTGCTTCGTTTATCGATTCGATATGACTTGCGTGCCTATCCAGTTCGGCATTATGGCGTGTTGCTTCGAGCCACACAGGGCGGTCTGGCACAGAAAAATGTATAGTGGACTCCACGCAGTCGGAGGGAAACTGTTTACATAGGACTCAGCTTATGTATCATTAGTCCCCGTAGAGGGGAAAAAAAGAAACAAAAAGAGAAGAAGATTTGAGCTGAGATACGTTGAGATACGTGTCACATATGTGGAATTTATCCTAACTGGAAGTCTCTCTAATGCTATGAGAAAGCTTGACGCACCGATCCTACGCTGATTGGTACCTCTGCTTTTGATTATTTAACGCCCAGGCAGTATAGTGAGCACTAAGGAAAAATAGGAGCCAAAGTTGATAGTTATTATTGCGCTTGGGTGCCGCGGCGGATTTAAGAAGGCAGACCTCGTAGGCTCGGGAGTAAGACAGTGTTATTCTCGCCTAGATACCTTCTGATTCCGTATATGAGTCAGAACCCCGGGCTCCCGGGTGGCGTGATCATCTTTAAGGCAACAAAAATAGGGAAGGGGGTAGATGCAGCAGGAAAGGTGGGGAGAAAACAAGTTGAAGGTGGAAATCTTGAGGTGTCCTTTGAAAAGGGGGCATATGATGAGTAGCAGTAGTGATTAAATCAGACAGGAGAACGTCCAAGGTTCCTACTTATTTTCTTAAAAGTGAAGGATATATGATGAATTCAGGGGGAGTAAGAAGAAAGCAAGGGTAGGAAAACTAGAAGTAGGAAAACCAGAAAATTGAAGTTTCGAGGTTAAAAAAAGCTGTAACTTGGGTAGTAAAAAGAAATAAAACTGCAAAGAGTATAATAGAATTCTTGGTAATAAATGATCTAACATAACCTAGGGATTTATGAAGAAGAAGTAGAAGTAGAAGTAGAAGTAGAAGTATGTAGTAAGCGTTAGTTAAGTATTAAGCACAGTAGACGGTAGACGGTAGACCAGGCGGGTTTAGAGGGGGTACAGTATAATAGCATTGCCCCGGGTAGCGTATGTTATTGCCCCTGGTCGTGCTGGTCGTGGCGGGCCACCGTCCACTCCGAATTTTGGAGCTCTGGAATCTCGCATAACCCTCCCTTCGCCCTACCGCGTAGGACAAACACCATCATCATAAAAGCGCGACGTGATCCCCTTGCCGTTGGATCCAGCGTAAAACAATTGTGAGTGCGAATTTATCAATATATGAAGAGTACGAATCTAATACTTTTATAGTTACTGTACAATTAATTCAATACTGTGTCGCGCAGTGCTGAGCGCAGCGAGGTCCAGGCAAAAGGGGTGTTACAACCCCCCTCCCCTAAAAATCAGTCGAGAGAGAAAAGAAAAAAACGCGAGAGAAGGAGGCAAAAAAAAAAAAAATGGCTTCCAACCACAAATCCATCCGTTCGCGGTTCTCCAGTCCGTTACATTCGAGCTCGCCTTCCGGTTATAATGGTCAAAGGAGTTTTATGCAAAGGTGGCTCGAACCGCCAGTGCAGAACAAAGCCAGCTTCCAGGAGGCAGGACTGATTCGAGGCGGAGTGGTGGAAAATATGGCTCCTCTAGGTACATTACCAAAGGCAGCTATGCATAAGAAATCCCCAGTAAATGGAGAGGCATTGCCAACTCCTCCGGTGAAGACGCGGATTGTTTTAAAGAAACCATACGTTACTCCGACGGTTAGGGAGAGGATACCGAGCAGAAGAGAAGAATCGGCCGAAGAGGCGGGTGCTGAGGTGGATATGGTGGACGCAGTAGACGCGGTGGATGCAGTGGATGCGGCACCATTATCGCCATTATCCCAGCCTCTCCTTCCAATTTCAATTATGGACGATGGAGAAGATGAAGAGTATGTGCCTAAAAAATCAAAGGTGCGACCAACTTCCAACCCGGTCAACCCGGTCAACCAAGTCGACCAAGTCGACCAAGTCACCCCGAGCAACGCGGCAAGAAGACATTCTTCTAGGCGACGAAGTGCACGACCCAGTCCTACACCAGTTGATTCTTCACCTGTTCACATTCACCGCGCAACCATAACAACAGCAAATACAGCAAATACAGCAAATACAACAAATACAACAAATACACCCGCAATCTCTTCTCCTCATTTTCATCCCCCTCCTTCTATTCTAAACCATCGTGAACCCGACAAAGAATTTGCAGATAAAGTTGTCGAGGCTGCAGTAGACGAGGCTCTTAGGCATTATCGCTACCCCACAGCCTGGGCACTTCGTCTACTCTACGATGAAAATTCATCTGACCCTCATTTTGTGTCTATGATTGAAGATATCTATCACCAACGAGCAGACATAGATACGATCAAAGAGTTCAACAGGCTTGTATCCGACAAGAAAAAGGACGGCAAAAAGGATAACAAAGGCTGCTACTATTTTGTGCCTCCGTCGACGGGTAGCCGCTTTACGCCTCACAAGCCGAAGCCTGCACCTTATGCAGAGCTGGTCAAAATGGATCTAAGCATTCTTCCTGAAGACACGGCTGATGAGCATGTCAGTAAGAAAGTCAAGCTTGATCTTGATGAGAATGAAGAGAATGAAGAGAATGAAGATTTTGATTTTGATTTTGATCAAAATGAAGATGGCATGGCAAAGGAACGCAGCAACCTTTCCATTCAACTCAAAGCCAAAGCCAATGGCAATGGAAATGGCAATGGCAATGGAATCAGCCGTCCTAAAGGTCTCACAAGCACCAAGTCACCACAAAAATCACCACGAAAGTCTCCACGAAAGTCTCCAAAGTCGCGAAAACCGCGATCAGGATCTGTCAGCAGCTCGTCATCTCTATCTTCAGTTCCTGACGATGTACCCGATGACTATGAAGAGTACATGGATCAGGTGGATGACAACCTGGGTGTCGCGCGTCCCATAGCTGCCGAGCCAAATAATGCGCAAATCCCGGCAGGCTCAAGCCAGCCAATCAGCAGCCACCAGAAGAAACCCGCCGCGAAAAAGAAGAATGGTGCATCACCCAAGCATCCGCCCTCACAAAACACTACCCGTTCACACCCTCCCTCTCGTGATTCGAGTATGCCCGCTGTTGTTACTGCTAACGGCTCCCCCCATCCGCCCCATCCGCCCCATCACCATCAGAACAAGCAGCAAGCATCTACCAGCTTGAAGTTTACAAGCAGATTTGGAGAAGTAGATGATTCTGATCTGCTTGTTCGCAAAAAGTTGAACAAGAAGTTGGAGAATACCAGTACCACCAAGGACATCTGCGAAGATAGCTTCATCCGCCAGCCCCTTGACTTTGACGATTCACCCTTCGAGCTGGCTATTCCGCCTCCGCCGCCGCCTCCTCATGCAGCGGAGCAGAGCCGCCTATCGCGGACGCCAGCTTTGAGCTCGCGAGCTGCCAGGGCGGCTAAGAGACATCATGACGACCTTGATGATTCCATCTCACCTACTGCGCTGTCATTCAGAGCTGCCGATCTGGAGCCGCCGTCCTCGGCCCGCGGTTCGCGTGCTGCGACGCCTTCCAACCCTCGCTCCAACAAGAAGCCCCGAGCAGGACTGCGCGTGAAGAATTCGTGAGTTGCCTTTCCTCACTTCCCCCTAATCTATTGCTGCGTTGTATTTCGTTGTGTCGTGTCGTGTCGTGTCGTGTTGTAGTGTTGTTTAATTATCACAGCGCGGTCCGACCGAATGAGGTGTGCTGTCACAAAGCAAGGCCCAGTCAAGTGGCGATGTGGCACCACATGATTTCACATCGGGCCAAACTTAATTCCTACGTGGAAATCCTTCACTTTACTCGCGAGGCCTATATCTACGTTGCAAGGGAGCATTCACTAACCAACGCCTGCTGTACATGATAGACCGATGAAAAAGAAGGGCACTTCTGCGGGAATTCCTCGTAGTAATGGTGATCGGCCGAGCCCTGTGGGCAACGGACCACCGAACAACCAGGTGAGCAGAAATTCTATCCTTATTGCCCTCGTCTCTACGGACGTAGACAATCGCGCTCCTCTTCCCATATACCATGTGCGCTTGTGCGACTTTATTCCGCGGCGGGCCAAGGGAGGCCTAGCCCTAGGACTGCAAACGCGCGAATTCGGAGCGGTGGCGATTGGATCCTCTTGGTTCCCGCTTGGACCCGAAACTGCTGCATCAGCTACCCGTGACATGTGTCCGTATTCATGCTGACGAGATCCGCTAGGACGAAAATGACGACTCCTGCTATACCTGTGGGGGTAATGGCGAACTGGTCTGCTGTGATGGATGCAATTATTCCTTCCATTTCCTATGCATAGATCCTCCGATGGACGAAGGCCGCATGCCTGATGAATGGTATTGCAACGAATGCAAGCATCGCCAATGCCCACCTTTCAGCGAGCACGATGGACCCTTGCGTTCCCTATTCACTGTCCTGGACAGGAAGAACCCCAGAGCGTTTCGTCTTCCCGAAGACATCAGAGATCTTTTTGAGGGTGTCCGGACGGGGCCCGAGGGCGAGTATGAAGAGATTGCCCCTCCTAAGCCCAAGTAAGTTTAAATTGCCCTGCTTCGTATATCTAGGTACCTAGGTAGGTAGGGAGGTAGCTAATGCGTTCCCCTTCTAGGACGAACAAGAAAGGTGTCGATGAGCCCTTTGACTTCTTCAAGGTCAGAAACGCGGATGGCGCAGTGCTTTGTCACCATTGCCAGAAGGGAGTATCGGATAACCGTCCCATTATTCCCTGCTCGGTATGCGGGCTCAATTGGCATCTTGAATGCTTAGATCCGCCTCTGGCCGTCCCGCCCGTCCCTCGGACCTGGCGCTGCCCGTGCCACGTTGACGACATGCTTAGCGAGCTGCCTGAAAGACTGGCACCGGCACATCGCCACCGCAAGATCAAGAACGCACCGGTCATCGAGCAGAGCTACGGTAGAGGGATGGCCAACGACGGTTGGATAGAGATTGAGAACGACGATAGCGAAGACGATGCAGACGCCTGGCGACGGCACAAGGGCTTTGGCCAGGTCCACCGACTGTCCGCAAAGGGCATCAAACTGGATTTCATCTCCCGGTAAGATAACTCAAGGCGCGTTTTTTAACTAACAAGATGCTAATCTATGAATTAGTATACGCCAGAACCGCCAACAAAGCTCTACCCGGGTTGGTACGTCTAGCCCTGCTCCTGCGGTTCAATCCAATGCACGGACTCTTCAGGAGCAGCAAGCGGCATTGAACCTTGCTCAGCTGGCTGGCGGTCCTAACGATGGTCTCAGTATATTACACGAAGCCATGATAGTAAGCCAAATCATACACTTTGTTCATATTGTGAGGCTAATAACGTATACAGTCCCAAGCTAGTCCTAGTGTTCTTTCCCTCATGGCAGCCGGGGATGCTACACGCATTGCCGCCGGTAGTCTGTCCTCGGTTGACACTGCTAGTCTTGAGGCTATGCTTCTTCAAGCGGATTCCATGAGAGAGGCTATCCGCCAGACTCTGCAGGGCAGAAATCAGCATAGCTCGGAAAGCGCTGCGAATGAAGCATCACACGAAGATACGAAGCTTGAGATACCCCTTTCAAACGAGAGCCCTGAAGACGACAAGACTGTTGTTGCAGATGATAAGAACTGCACTCCGAGTAAAGACGCCGCTCGTGACTCTGACGATCATGATCGCAAGCCCACTGCCGATGATTCTACAATGCAGATCGACTAAAAACATCATCCCTCCGTACGCCGCGCACGCTGTTGCTTTTGCAATGTTTTACGTTTTCTTTGAAATGGTTACGGCAGAATCTTGTCTGCCCCAGACCATGGAATTATATGAATTTCGATACCTGCGAACCGAGCATGAAAGATATCGAAGCTTCGTATTCGTGGTATCGGATCGTACTAATCTTCTTTACTCCGTCAACATGATTTGACGGAAATTGCATTAATTTCATTCGCATTATGACATGGCGATTCTCAGTTATCGGGTTTCCTTGGAAGCCGTTGGAAACGAAATATTTGCGAAAGGTGATTTCACCACCTAAGCTATTCTAGTCCTTATGCATTTGCAAACGGATATCATATCCACTGGGACCCTGTTTGAAATGGGGCCTATCTCGACTCTCGACATGATCACGGGTCACAGTGCATCATACATTCAACATCATCTCAAAGGCGATAATGGAAGACTAGAAGATGGTCTTCGCCGGCCTCAATTTGTGTATTTGTACTCAGGACGGGGGAGACCGAATACGCGTGCAGTCAGGCAAGGGCAGAGAGGAGTGCCATTAGTAGGAACAGGCAAATCACGAAACTCTCGAGATGCTGGGGAATTCTTTTCGACGGATTCATTCACTCTGTTCATATTTGCAAGCCCTCGGTCAACATAGATTTTGGTTTCTTTTCGACAACCTCCACAGGCTAGCCCAGTCCAGAGGAAAGCAGTCGGAGAGGGAATAACTCGGCGAGTGTGGACCGGGCCCAGGGATTTTTTCTCCTCGTTGACCTGATTCTCTTGTTTTTTGTTTTTTGTTTTTTTTTTAATTCCATTTGCCCGACCGATCTCTCGACATCATTGTCTCGTCCCTCCTTTTCTCGGAGCCCCGGAAAAAGAAAAAAAAACAAGACAAGACAAGACAAGAGCAAGCAAGAGAAAGCCAAAAACCCATGCGAGTGGACAGGCGGATCGCGGATCGGCGTTTACGTGAGGGGAGGGAAAACTGGATCGTTGCACTTAGAGAGCTAGCTTTACCTAGTAACTATAGTCGCCTGTTCGTATACTAGGTAGTAGGAAACGCAGATTTTTTTCTCTCTCCCTGTAATTCCCGGACTTATATTGCGTTGACCGGTTTTTAATAAGTGGCTGGTCCCTCTAGCACATAGCGCTGCTACTAAGAATCAAGACTGACTAACCCGACAGTATGATCGGAACTTATATATATCTAGGCACCTATAATTATAGGTAATTCTAAGCAGGCAACCTAGGCCAGTTCTGCGAGACGAGCAAGCAAGCAAGCAAACCGGCGGTGTCTTGTCTCGAACGGGGTACGCAACTAAGAGGAAAAGATAAATAATTAAAAATACAACCGGATCTACACCGAGTTCCGTAACCCCGAGTCCCGGCGGGCTGGGCCCAAATCGAGATGGCGGGTTAGTCGACTCGACTTACCCAAGCCATCATCATCCATGGATCATCGCCGCTACATAGTGCCCAGGTTAGGTAGATAGCATATAAGGAGGCTGGAATAGGAGTAATTAATAGTTGGCTACCTACCTAACCTACCTAAGATATATATACGTTACGTATGTACGTGTCTACCCGCAACCTACATGCTATCTACGACATACATACATACATACATACATACATACATACATACCTAACTCCAGCCTACAAGCAATAAGCACAGCGCCCCCTTAAACTCTACCCTGCCCCTATGTCAGCTTAGGTTAGCTAAGTACCTAACCTACCGACTTAGACCCTACGCGAGTCACGAAGAGCAGCGGCGGGAGGCCGGCGGGAGGTACGTACGCAGGGTAGGTAGCCTTGTGGTTGTAGAGGTAGGTAGAGTCTAGCCTAGACAACAACAACAACGACGACGACGACAAAATGGGCATTGCAAGGCAAGGGAGGATGCAAGTAATCAGCAAGTGAGTATTCATTACCTACATATAGCTAGCTAGCTAGTAAGCCCGAGCAAAAACTGCCGGCGATGATGCAATATGTCTCGGCAGTATCGAATTATAGCCGAACGAGGCTTTACTACAACATCGTGGTGCATACTAATCATACCTAAGTACACGCGCAAGATAAACAATAAACTACGAAAGCATCGAAGAGAAAGTAAAACAGTACACTGGAGAAAAGGCGGTCATCTTGTGACTTCGCCGTATCGCGTTGTCGGTGTCCGCAAGGTGATACTAGAGAGTATGTATGCCATACGAAAATATGCCAGGATCGTCGGTCTGAATGCCTACCTAATCACATAGTCGGAGCGGTGACAAACAACCCTCCAGTTAGAGTTAAGGAGAAAGCACCTCCTCTCACACCGCCATTCACAACTCTAGTATCACGAAAAGAACGAAGCCGGAATAGGCGACATGAAAATGGAAAAAAAATAAAAATCATTCGTCTCTTAAAATATTTTTCCTATCCATCTACTCGGCTTAGTGATGCTAGTCCCTCTGGCCACTCAGGAGTTGGTGTCTCTCCCTTGCTTAGGATGGGGTCGTCACAGAAGCCGAAGCGAAAGCCAATTGCGAGCAAGTCTTCCGTTGCAACAGGAGAGCCTTTTAGAGCAGAGATCCAATTTCTCCGCACACATCTCTTACTCCGTGCCACATATGCTTCGTCAACCCTAGTTGCTTTTCTCTATATCGCCTGCTGATGATAGAATCGCGTCAAAGTTCAAGAAATCCGGTTGAACTTTGGCTGGCCCGCGCGGAGCAACTGACTTCGTACACATAATAAACGTGGCGGAATACCCCTTCGTCCATAAACACTCACCGCGGTTCCAAAACATAGCCGCGAGATAAAGCCCGTCTAAGAATTGCTCAACGGTCACGGTCACGTTTCAACGAAGGTAACCGTATAGAGAGATCCAAGTACTGCCAGGGTGGTTTCCAGCCCTCCACAGCGTACCAGGCCGTGCTGTTAGATGGGTCTCGGTGGATTGCCCACAACTGCTTTGCCACAAACTTCAGAATATAAATCAAACATGCCAAGCCTACCAACACCCCTATCTGTACAATCATGCAATTCGGAATAGTAAAACGCACAAGGACGTAGATGAGCCATCCAATCTCGTGTGAAACAGTCAAGATGACCTCTGAGATCATCTCTGAAGTCATCTGTCAGCACCGTCGGAAATTACGGTCGAGGTGACCTCTTCCGTTGAGGGGGTTGACCTACGCGTCCGCGCCTGGCGTTGACCGGTTGCTCTTGCATGTAGGGCATTGCATTGCCGTAGCCATAGCCTCCCATGCCCATTCCCATTCCGAAGCCAGGGGGGCCGAAGCCGGCGGGGGCCCCGGGCGGTTGGATAGGACTGCCGTTGGCTGCGCTCTGCCCACGGTACTGATCCATCGAGGGGTTTGCATTGCTGTACCCTCCGAAGCCTGCTTGCATAGGCGGGAAGTAGTTGTTCATAGGCTGTGTTCCGCGCGGGAGCATGTTTTGCTGGTACTGCAATTGCTGCATGTTAACCGGTGGTGCCATCGATCCGCCAGTTGCATTGTACATAGGACCCTGAGGTCCATACGACGGGAATGCAGACATTCCAGACTCCGTGCTCTCACTTCTGGGTACCGGGAAACCGCCCATATCAAAATTCGAGGTGTTACTGGTAGGATTGAGCGGGTTCAGATATTGGTTCCCATATTGAGAATTTTGCTGCACAGCAGCGTTGTTAGCCTGAGCCTGGCGAGATGCGGGTCGTTGCCGTTCAGTCGACGGGTTGTTGCCCACAGAATGATCGCGGGATCCGCCTCCTCCGCCACCACTGCGAGTAGATAGACCAACCTCGTCCATCAGACGCTTGTAGCCCTGATTAGGCTGTGCTTTGATGCGGACGAGAACACTTTTCACATTCTCTACCACCTGACCCCTTATATTCTCGTCAAAGAACGGCGTGGTGAGAACTTTGAAGATCAATGTAGCACCGCATGAGTGGTCGCTCAAAATAGCCTCTAGCGTCTGATCCTTGGGAGTAAAGAATAAAGCCTTCAAAATGACGTCCCTTGCATCTGATTCCGCCTTCTGGTTAATGACTTTCAGAACGGTAAGATACGCTACCTTATGTGTGCAGAGATGTACAAGGTAGGGGACAAGCTGGGGAGCTAGAACACTACGCCGCTGGGGGAATGTACAGGTATCCAAGAACCAGGTCAATAGAAGGGCGCCGTTCGCGTTGGTCGCCAACTGTACGCTGTGGAGCGCAATAGTTGCTGCAAGCATTCTTTGCTGGTCCTTAGTAGCATGATGACTCTCAAGACACGCCCGCATAGCTCGCGCGCCGTATCGGCCTTGAGCAATATCCCACATCTTACTGAGCATAGTCTCAAATATAAAATCATTGAATGGAGCGCCGAATTTGAGACATCCTTGCAAGACATAGTTGCCGTATTGGTCTAGGAACAACGGAATGGTGTAGGCTCGCAAGTGCTGAACGATCAGGGTCATCTGGTGAGGCGTCTTACACACATCAATAATCTTCTGAGCTGCCCAGGTACCGTTCTTATGAACACCGATTTCTGCCATGTGCGGAGAAATCTTGGCTAGCATGAGATCTCGGATGTTGTCTGAGCAGTGCTCGAATAATTTTTGAACGACGGTATTGCCCAGATAGTCCGAGGATAGTTCGGCGATCTCAGGAAGCATCTCGGTGGCAATGTGTTCTATATCCCCTTGAGACAAACTTTGATTGTCAATACGCTTTCGGATATCCCTCAATTTCGGCGCATCATGCACTCTTGTATGTGTGGGCTCTCGAATTGGAGGAATTTCGTCAGCAAACGTATTGAACTGAATAGCTTGCTGAAGATTGTGAGAGATACGGTATGTGTCTTCGTCTGTGGCGCCAAAGGACTTGACGATTTGGAGGATATCTGCCGTCATTTCGTGCAAAGGTGCGATTGCCGGCGCTGCATTCGCCGCGTTCGAGGCGTTTGCCGCATTATCAGCCGTGGAAGCAATGCCACCAGAAGCAGTTCCATCTTGGCTCTTGGCAAAGGGATCAGGGCTTGGACTCGGGAACACTCCGTCGTGACCCGGGGTGTTCGACGCAGAAGGTGGCTTAGCAAAGTTGATCCGAATCGGGCCAGCTCCAGGGAAGATTTCCTTCCCATTCATGCTAGCTTTCGCCGAAATAGCACTATCAACCCTCTCGAAGTTCACAAAGCCACAATTCTTGTGCGTCAAAACTCTTGCAGACAAAATTGGGCCATACGACTTAAACATCTCGGTCAACGTTGACGTGGTTGTCGAAGTTGGGATACTGCCAAGCCAGAGTGCACTCGTAGGACCCTCAAGGCCAGCCTCCTCTGCCGTCAGAAGACCATTGTTCCGGCTGTTTGACCTACCCAGATTCATCGCTGCTACGGCTGTGGGAAGGTCGTCGTACTCCTTTTCTTCTGGTAATCGAATCTCGGCAGCTGTCATCGAGCTGTCAAGACGGGAAGGAGTAGGATAGTAGTTTCGCATCAACCTCGAACCTGCTCCTTGCAGCTCTAAAACACCAGCTGTTCGGGCACGGGGCCGAGTGACCGTGGCCTGGGACGCAAAGGCTTGAAGCCCTTGAACTGCCAAATTGTGACTGTGAATAGCAGCATTAGTGGCGGCCAACTGATCCTGGAGGTGCGCGGCATATTGGCTTTCGAGCGCCATGCTATCATCATCATAACCATCGTCTTCTTCGTCCGCATACTTATCCTTGTTGTTGACCGAATAAGAACGGAATCGGTTAGCTTGCTTAGTGAAATCAGCCAGACCAGGCAGGTAAGGAGTGGCCAACTGAGCACGGGCTGGCTGCGGAGTTTCGGCCAGACCTAGATAATCAAGAGTTCTCATATGAACGTCATTGTCTCCAGGTCCTTCCTTAGAAAATGCAGACTGAGCTGGCGAACTTGGCCCATTAGATCCAATGCTCGCTATGCTCGCGAGGGTGTTCCCCCTGTCACGCCCACCACTGGGGTTCCAAGTACTGAAGACTGATGGACCGAATGGCGAGCTACTGCCGGGGCCGTGAGCAAAGGGGCTACGTTGTGGCATAGAACCAGCCCGAAGTCTTGACAAAAGGTTCGAGGATCGAGCAGAGTCGGAACCATCATTCAAGTTGGGCGATGGTGACTTAAAGGGGCTCTGAGACGGCGTGGGTCGAGTGGACTGAGAAGAAATTGAAGGGATGTTGAGAAGACCATTTCCTATTCCACCAGCAGGGAATCGAGATGGAACAGTGCCTGCTCGCGCCCGCCGCGTCGAAGGTAAACTATCAGGCGTAGGTAGTTGGGCAAAGTCTGGGAATCCGTCGGTCGGTGACTCGGGAATGTTCTCTCGTAAAGGCGTCGAGTTACCACTAGTCGGCGGGCCACCCCAGGGGTTGTTGGACAAGCCAGCAACACCCTCTTGAGCTTGGATTTCTCTCGCTCTAATTTAGGACAGTTAGACGCATCACGGTTAAAGTTTGTCAGGACACGCTAGTGCAATGCATCCAAGGTAGCAATAAAACTTACCTCTTGGAGTAGAGTCTACTTGAACCGGCAGCCTCGTGCGAAGGAGAACCAGCCCCGGAACGCGTGGTACCTGCCATCTTGCCGGATGGGTTTAAGACGCCAGACATGCCGAATGGGGATCTAACGGTAGATGCACCCGATGGATCGACCGGAGATATGTTGGTAGTTGGTGAGGTAGAGCGACCGTTGGCAGTCTTAGGGGGGTAGCCAATAGTCAAATGTTCAGATCTAGCAGTTGACATTATCGATTATTTCATCCGACCCTCATCAGGAGAAGCAATAGTAATGGCTCTCCACGGATGATAGTTAAGGGCAATTTTACTTCGTGAGGTAAATAGGTAACGAAGTCGACCAAGTTCGTAATGACGCAGTGTCAGGCTGGTGGGCAACTTTTTTTTTTTTTTTGGATCTCGTCCTATAGTAATTTGACAACTACAGCGACGGGGTGTTTAATCAGCCGCACCAGTGATCGCCAGGCGTGCTCGGTAGATTAGAATATCGCACACGGCGTCGTAGGAGAAATGTAGGTCAAAGGAATGAGAAAAAAATATCGAAGATAGTGATCCCACAAGTTCTCTTCTGCTTTCCCGGCACCTGGGGGTTATTACAAGGAGGCAAGCGACCGGGCTAGGTCGAAGCTATGTCGACTTGGATAAAACAATTGAAATAATAGGGTTTGAAGGCAGAAAAATACAAGGAGTGTCGTAGTCTTCCGAGGACAATGTCCAATTCGAATTAGGAGTGAAATACCGATTCTGACGGAGGACAATTTCTTGATTAGCCTTCCCTGTATTTTTCTTTTTTTTCTCCTTCCTAGCAAAAACCCCCCGTTGAAGAAGAATTGGTGGGAAGGAAGAAAAAAAAATGAAGGGCTTGTCGGGACGGAAACAAATGACCAAACGGATCAGGATCAATATACAGGCTCCATTAAAGATCTACGTATGATCTAGAGGCGGGGGATATGAAGGAGACTTGAGCCTGGAGAAGGGCATAAAAAAGGGAAGAGGAGGAAGGTTGGAGACTGTAATTCTCAGGAGGTTCAAAGAAGACGAATGGATTGGTGTGCGAAGGTTGAGGTGCAGCAGGGAATGGGTGGAAGGTACTATGGATTTTAGTGGGGCCATGCCCTCTGCGCCCAGTTTGGGTTACGAGTATCTCTTTACAACGTTAGGAACGTTAGGTACCTTGCCTGTACCGTGCCGTACCCCGCCGGTACCCAGCTAGGTATATTGAAAAGAATTCCCACAGTGGGAGAGACCTGTTTAGTACTTCTTGTGCCTAAAAAGTGTCTAAAGCAAGCGTCTATCAGCACCTATATTTATGTACCTATCAACGCTCTAAAGACGCATGTAGGCTTTGAAACGACGGGATCGCCCTGCGCGTCGACTTGAAAGCCCTCTTCTTTCCTCTCCAACAAATCTTCGTTATTATCTTCATTATTATATCTTTATCCTCTAAAGTTCATTCCACGAAAATGATAGAGGTCCGTTGTTCTGCAATATTATTATATATATTAAAATATCGATAAGTGCATGAGACTTATATGCGCAACAGGGCCCGACTTTCTCGCCTCTTTCGCGAAATCAATCTCACAATTTATATTCATATATTGTTTCCCTGATTAAACCAGATGAATTAATTGAGTTGCTTCATCAAGCGCTTCCCACTTGTCCCATTCTCAGAGTTTTTCTCGGAACAGGGATTATCCAAACGCATGATTGGTGAGAAAGCTATGGAGAATTCAACAGCTAAGGAACCTCTCCCGTTGAATCGTTAACACCGATTTGGCAGTTTAGAAAATGTGTCCTGTATGTATCGGGAGAGGCGCGGTAGTGCCGCGGTGCTTACGAAGTCGACGAGAATGACGACATCTTACCCATAATTGCCCATAACTGCCCATAACCGCTATATCAAGCTATCGTATCGGATTTCCTTTAGGCGAACGAGACTCTGGATCCGATTCTCGGTTGCATCTACATAGTCACGGGTCCTACGGCTTCTGCGCCCTCTTTAGTTCTTTTATTTCTTTAGCAATCCGGCTTCTCTCGACGGTTTCTCCTCTCCCCCACACTACGTTTATCAAATTCCATAACTGCTTGAGCCATGCTACCTTGACCATGTTAGTCTCTGATGTTAGTCTCCTATGTATAGAAACACGGGTTGTCCCTGGATCCTCAGCACACGATCACGCGAAACGTGCTACAGACAACATATTCTCCGGCCAAGAGCAAGTCTTTGTGTAGTATAATAGGCTACTTACTATTCGGCATGTTAGTCAAAGCTTGAACTGGTCAACTCAAACAGACGAGCTATTCAGATATGCTTGGGACTAGTTAGTCCATTGCTACATAAGATGCTCAAAGCGGGACGAAAAATCCAGAGTCTTCCCTTTCTTGGAAGGAGATGTGGTATACATCCCCTGACGTTGCATGGAAGAGGAGGCGTCAAGTAGATAAAGGGGCCACCCTTTAAATCTGAGCCTCTTTATAGATGCAACAGATAGCTTCAAACCGCATATCTTTAAACCACTAAGGGCTCGGTATACGTTAGTATCGAGGCGTTATCTATACATTTCCGCATCTCGTCGTTAGACTATACAATACATAGGTACCTTATAACTTAGGTAGTTATGCAAGTATGTAAGTGTTCTAGGAAACGTAGCATTGCTACCTCGAGCTCGATCCTTGACAGAGTTTACTCGATAAGCAACATCAAAGTCAATGCGGGCAGAATGCCATCACGAGGCAGATTGGCATTAGGTTGATAAGGCTAGCTT
Source organism: Daldinia decipiens (assembly GCF_022478715.1). Classification (NCBI taxonomy): domain Eukaryota; kingdom Fungi; phylum Ascomycota; class Sordariomycetes; order Xylariales; family Hypoxylaceae; genus Daldinia; species Daldinia decipiens. The sequence goes on from NW_026054546.1 coordinate 225,102, forward strand.
TCACTTTGCATATGACTTTCGTGCCTTTTACGAAATCATGTCGAGTTGATTTTCGAGTTTAAGAGTGATATCTCAACAATCAGCTAGTTAATATCTTGAGACATCCTAGACTTTTCAACTCTACGTAGGTAATAAACACGAACGGACAGACTAACTTCGTTCGTAGTTCTCCACAAAGTGGTATGTTTCTTGTGTCCCCAAAACATCCCAAAAAACGCCTTTTAATAAAAGACGACATGCCAAATCCTTGTCTGACTGGCCGCCATGCCGCCTTGTGGCTCGTGAGCTAGATGTCTCTCCTCACCACCGCCTTACTAAAGATGTGCAGCTATCATTTCACGCCGGGGGTCCTCAACTGGGAGCCGAAGCACCAATCACAAAGGTTAGACGGCGTCAGAGGAGGGGATCTGCTTGGAAATCTGAAACGTCGCTCCAAGTTACCCTCCCTCGCCCTCCAATCCAACTCGAATCCTCACGACACTCGATTGGGTCAACGGCAAGCCACCCTGCAGTAGAACAACCCGACGCCATACCTTTGACACCGCATTGGACGGAAGATGGCAAACCTTGGCTCGGTGATTGATGTCCTTCCACGTAAACTGTACTACCGGGCTCTTTTTTCTTCTCCTTTTTTCCCATTTCCTTTTCTTATTTTCGCTGTCCGCATTACTCGAAAGGAGGAGGCTGGACATGTCAGCTTCAGCTCCAGCTCCAGCTCTTCTACCTAACCATAACCAGCCCCTTTTGGTTACGACTCAAAAGTGAGACGCATATACGTATGTATATACTAACATCACTACAACCTCTTCGCCAAGACCTTTTCCATGTGGGCTTTGATTGTGTTACTATGTAGCATCTTCGCTATAGAATCGAGGCGTTTCAGATCTACGAAACACGGTTTTCTCGTTTTCTCTTTTAAGGCGTAGCTTAAATCTCCATTCACCGGCTTGAGTTGCCCTTTCATCTATCTATATCTATAGGCGCACGGATAGACTACTACATAGTACTATGTAGAAATACCCAGTCGCCCCCGACACATATCAGTGGATATCAAGTCTATATTTAACTTTAGAGGCTTGTCTTGTCAACCAGACCAGACCAACGACAAGACCTAATTCATGCGTTTCTGAACACTTCAAACAACCTTTCGAGGCATTCTCGTCCATTTGATCTCTCATATCTAGTTTCATCCCTTCCCTACCGTCGAGCTACGCCTCGCTTAAGCACCACCGCACACTCACGGCTATGTACCTAATCTAAATCCCAGCCCTTTGATCGACACTGCTGCATGATGCCATATCTCTAATATTTCTATTTCTGTTTCGCGCCAGCGCACCTCCAACGAACCTTTTTTTTTATGTTCTTGCGTAAAACGCACGAAGAACGGCCGAGTGACAACTGTTAATGATGGGGATTTACATATGTCGAAATGTTTAAGGCCGATATGCTAAATGGCGTCAATGAGACTCGTCATATTGTCGTTCCAACACAGTTTCTAAATTGAGAACCCATATAAATAGGTCGGTACCTAAGGTAGATCACGGATACCCGCCCAGATAGCGGATATTGACCGGAAATCGCGACATATGTTAAATACCTAACGTAGAGCCTATGTGTATCTGGCGTCAAGTTACACATATGGACCCGTCCAATATGTATAACCCTCCTAGGAATTTAGGCATCTGATATATCAATTCGAGTGAACTCATATCCACGTGATTTACGACGTTAATAAAAATCAATATCAATATCAAAACTAACAAAAGTGAAGTTGTAGATGTGGGTATCAATTTCTCTAACGTGCTATCGGTCTTTCGGGACAATGAGGAAACACAATCCTATCTGATATACAATACCGTTTCCGGCAACATATCGCAAGAATTATTGGGCCTACGAGTAGCGACCTTCTATATTATAGAGCCCACTCGCCCTTGTCATCGTCTGCCGTAATGAAGGGCTCGTCGATACGCTTAATAGCGTAGTCGCTGCATAGGATACTACACGACTCGTTAGCTTTACGACCCTGTTTCGTTGAGCGGAACGGTTCGTCAACTTACCATGCTGAAGCTACTAAAGCGTCTAGTTCCGCGACCATGGCATCCTTCCTAGCGCCGCTGACGAGTCCTTTGCTAATCTGCACCTGACACTCTTTGATACGCCTACTCTTGCTGACACCCGCCTGCTCCAGAACTTTTCTCCCGAGGCAGTCGGAATGGAATGCATGTTGACACGGGAAGACAAAGAATTGTCTGCTGAGGAGGGGTAAGGCACATACGTAGCATTTCTCGCCCGGCTCGACGATAGCATAGCGGTGATCGAGGCCGGCAATATCAATCTTGATGTTGGCGGCCGTCTGAGAGCTCTCATCCATCTCCTTTTTTAGGCTGTCGATATTGCGCGAATAATCTTCGAGCGCGTCGCAAATTTCATCCTTGAAGTCATCTATCACAACAAAATCAGGGAAGAAAGGGATTAAATCCTCGATCTTAAGGAGATCGCAGCGTTTTAGAAATTCGATGGCTGTCTTAATGCCGTTGGACTGTAAGATGACCTTACGAGCTACCGCGAGCCACAACTTCTTTCGCAGAGCAGGGTTAGACATAGGTCGGTCCGCAATTATAGAAGCGTATTCCACCTCGTTATGTGAAAGTGCAAGGTCTACGGCTTGGACATACTGTCCCATATTCGTGTAAATGTGTACGCATGAGAGGGTCCGTTTGTGCTGTATACACAACCGAAGCGCAAAATCAGGATCAAAATGAGGTTCTTCGCCTTGGGATTCGAGATACGCCAGGAGTCCTGACTCATCTTTAGACGCATGCGACGCGTAAATAGAAACAAGAGTGTTATGAACAGCCGCGTCTATGGAATGAAGCTGATTAATGACAAACTGTAGATACCTGATGGCTTGGTTTTGGAGGAATGACCCTTTGAAAGTCCTGTTGTAGTCGAGGAGCGCCGGGATGATCTTGCGCGGCTCGAGTTTGGGATGCCGCATCATGATCTCGACTAACTCATGTCCGACATGTGTCATTAATACGTTACTATACCGGTAGAAGACTTCTGGGTCTGTTTGCTTCTTGAGCACGTTCAGAGTTTCCGTCCATCGCTCCCTCTGTACCCAATACGATAGGACATAGTTGTAGTCGTTTACCGCGTTGGCAAAAAATAGAAGCTCATCTTCCCGAGCATGACTGCTAATGACATCGTACGTTGTTTTGCGATCGAGATCGGATTTGTGCTTGTTGACGAAGTCCTGGAACTCGCTTCGAATCGCATCGAGTTGGTGCCGTGACTCCTTTGCATTTCCATTTTCAGTTGACTCGGCTTCCACAGTAATGGAATCCTCGAGGGAGTTGAGCTTCGCCATGAATATCTCGACTAGCCACGTTGATATCATCATCCTTTGCATCGTAGATGACTTTTTGTACGTCGTTAGTTTTGTGATTAGATATTTCCGCAAGGCATCATTTTGGTTGTGATCAATGAAAGCAAGCGCAACGTCTTCAAACGGTTTGCTGCTTTTGCCATATACGCCAGCGGCCTCAACGAATAGCCCCTTTTCAACAAGATAATCGCCAGACGCCATTGAAACCGCGTCTTTTTGGGCCAGAGTATGAGCATATTGCATGGCCATATCAAACTGTTGTCTCTGTAGCATAATTCGCCATATGTCCCGATCCTCATCTCTAACAACGATCTCGAATATCTCTTGGGCGGTAAAAAGCCAGAACGTGTTTTTTTGTTGGTCGATATATAGACCTAGGGCTTTCTGTCCCTGGTCTAAAATTAATTGATCATACACAACCGACCCAGTTAATCGATTGATTGCTACGATACGACCGCCAACTAGGCCGATGATGTGCCATTGGGTCAACGAGATCGCGTCAATAGACTCGGACGGGGTCTTTTTCCGTCCCGATGCCTCTGTCGAGACGACTTGCGACCTTGACAGGAGTTTCGACTCGGCGAACACCTTGTTTCCAAGATCATTGTTCATCGGAGTTGTTGCAAGCTTCCCGTGATAGACACCGTGTGAAGAAAGCCACGCAAAGGCTCGGTCTGGAACGGCATCCTCGTAAATATGAGAATTTGGAGGATCTGGTGAGACAGCAAGCATCGAAGGTGCAGTAGTCGAGCCTCGCGACATTTCATGTATAATGGGTTGCTCGGAGTCGAATAACCTCGTATAGATGGAACCGCTCCCGTCATGACTACTCCGTCCAACCTTGCCTACGAGATGAAGTATACGACTTTGCGTAGCGAAAACTACTCTCCTTACATCGACTTTCCCACCCATATTATCAACCCAAAGTCCCGTGATTGGTCCATCGGGAAGCTTATGTAGCACCTTTAAGTATTTCTCCTCTTTCCTGTAGAACTCGGTTGAGGTTTCAATAAATGTTTCGTATATATTTCCATCGGAGGCCCCTATCAGGATCTCTCGTGTCGTAGCTGTTGGCAGAGATGGGTTCCAAGCCACGGACTCAACAGAGACTCCGCGCAACCTACTTAGCGGTCGTGGTTGGCGTGACTGGGTGTGTAGGTAATAGTTCTCGCTGAGAGAAGTACATATGAGCAGGTGAGAGGCCGTGGGATCAAGGAACATGCGCCGGATGGTGCCTACTTCGGAAACTCGCCTAGGAAGGTCGATATCTACGAGTAGCTTCTGTTAGTAGCACTCTAATGATTGAACCTCCATGCCAGCTCACCGTCTATATCTTCTGGTCGGTTTAAATCGATGCGCAATATGCGCCCATTAGACAAGGCTAGGACCAGCACATTGTTGGCAACCTGGGCAGCGACAAAGTCGGCGGCGATGGAGAATTGGAGTTGTACCGGTTCGACATCGAATATAGGTAAACTTTCGACAGTAAGATCGTGCACGCCGTTGGCGGCAACAAAGCCGTTGGTTGCTTCTAGCGACATCTGGAAATCTATTTGGTCATGTTGAAGAGGCTAGGTCGCAACAGGTCGCAAAGCTGTCTGTTGGTTGCGGTTATATGGCGTTAGGCAGAGGTAACCTTTATTTAAGTTCTGAGCTCGCTGGAATTGTTGGAGTTGATGGGAGCTCGGCCGTACATGTTTAAGGTATCTTAGGTTAGGTACCTTAGGTTAGGTACCTCCTAAGGTTACCTTACCCTATTAGATACATGGTATTGGCCTAATAGGTATTGTACAACAAAGCGGGCCGGAACTATCCGGATTATGCAAGTACCTAGGTAGTGCAGCAATGATGTAACTTCAATTGAAGGCAGCTGGGCACTTAAAGCGCCTCAAGATTGACATCACATCTGTTTAGTATACATACCTCCTAGGTACGTAACTCAATCTAATTGTTCATGTAAATCATATATATTATCCCGAAAGGCTTCATTCACAATATCGTAAAAATCAAGTTCGAAAAATGGCCTATAAACTTTTGGCTTTATATTATCTAGGTTAGTTAACTTTTATAGTTAATGATAATCCTTAAGAGCTTTATTGCTCGTGTATAATAGATCGCAACAATGCGATTATAAACAGATGGGTAGGCATATACAGGGTCTCATGTTGACCCAGTCTACCTTTATATACCCGAAATCCCAAATACCCTAATATCCTGAATATCCTCCATATCCTATTCACAAAATAACACGAGACTTAAGCTAAATTTACCCAGCCTATATTCCTCTTGTTTCTCCATGGGCATTGGAGATTATATGTCTGTATCGAAACTGTTCTTGTTACTGTTCTTGTTATCCATGGAGGTATGGATAAATATTTACCGGTGAGATGGGTATCGGGCTCTGATCTCATTCGGTCTATGTTCATCGGGTTCCGCCAATCTTCTATGTCGAAACTTGTTCGCGGCTCTCATCGTGATATCGTGACTTTGACCATCGTTGACTTTGCGGGATTTCCATACGCTAATATTGTGTTTAATGCACGGAACGGTCTAGATGATATTGGTGGGTTTCTCCCCCCTGAATGATCATCTGCCTTGATCTGACCGCTTCAAATCAAATATTATACCAACGGTGCCGTTATTTTTGCTCAGTCCTGACACATTGCTTCAGTCGGTTGAGAGTTTTGGTTCTAGCCTGATTGAAGAGATTTGCTGTTTGCAACGCTCGTTGGACCACGAGATGGGAATGAGCAAAAGCCGCTTCCTCCATCCGTCAGACCATCTGTCAGATTACTCTCATCTGCATCGGTGTCCTCCAGTATATCCAGATATTTCTCTTGTATCACAGGGATGGGCTCGCGAGACGGTAATCTAGACCACCGGTTGTATGGGCTTGGTTTCCTCCCCTTCAATACTCTGACTTTGGCAACGAATCCCTTTGCTCTCTTAGAGTTGAGTGCCATCGCCATCAGTTCTTCACCGATCTGGTCGCAAGCCAAACGGACTTGATCCGGTTCCCACCCCTTGTACTTGGTCAGAAGCCTCAGGCATATCGATTCGCATCCGTTCAGCATAGAAAGAAGCCAAAACTTTCCGGTAGAGCCGTCTTCGGTCCTTAGAGGGATAGCGTGCTCGGTTAGTTGGACATCAACATAGCCTGCATTAACCAGAAACCTAGGTTCTAGATGGGCAACACCACGCGGCCTCCCGTGCAGCAAAGAAGCCTCACGGACGTCGTGTAATGCCTTGTGTACCAAGGACTCGGGCTCGAAGAATGAGTGAAGATTGCTTATTCCTCGATGATCATCGAAATCCAACACTTCGATCCATCCGCCGGGTTTGATACAGTGGAAAGCAGATCGGTAAATATGATGCCAATCAGAAAACGATCCTTGTAAGTCTCTTACGTGTACTAAGTCATAGTGATTCGGTGGTCGTTCCCATTCCAGCTCGGCATCGTCAATTTCCCAGAAGATATTTTGCGGAACTCGACGTTCAAAAATATTAGAGATGTCAGTTCCGGTTACTTCGCAGTCGGGATAAAGTTCAGCCATATCTATGGCCCATTCGCCGACGGCAGTGCCAATATCCAGGATGTGAGTAGGCGCTTCTAAAGGCACGCTTGTTAATTCGCCATCGAACGTTTTCAGGTAGACCTGATTCATCAGCTGCAATCGAACTTGCTCGTCGTCGTCGTTTGGCATGTAATATGAGCCGCAATACCGTCGTCCATTTTCCATCACGTAGTTAAGATCTAGTTCGTTGATTGACCGTGTTGAGTTTCTATTCAGTATTAGCATTACTCGTTACGCTGTTGTCAGTCTTGATGTGGGCTTACACGGTCCCGTCTTCTACACTACCTTCGCTCTCAACCGAATGCTCCACCCGATACACCACTGCACGGCCACCCGGATGATGGCTTCGGGAATAGATAGAGCCAGCATCGAACTGGCTTGCCCTCGTCTCATCATTCGCCTCAAACACATGACCGCTCGGCTCTACAACGCTCATCGTCCACGCACTTAAACCGTCGCTTGTGACATCTTCGGTGGAGATGTCGTCGTCCAGCTCCGGCACAGGAAGCTCGGAGCTAACTACGCTACGGCCTGTTTCGGTACTGGGGGGGCCGATAGACGAGCTGGTGGCACTAGTCCCATACGACGGCATGATTGCTGCTGGTCCACGCGGTGCCGTAACCTGTCTTGTTTCGTCGCTTGTCCTTCTCTTCCTTTTCATCACAGTCGTACTAGAGGATTCTTAACTGCTGATGAGGCATTTGGTCGCACAGCTCCTCCTAACTCTCCTGATGAAATCCCACTGACTACCGACGTCTTCGTAAACCGTGTGGCCCAGAGATGGATGCGTAAGCGAAGGAGCACCTTTGTCTGACGCAGCGCTTAAAAAACTGATCTCTAGAATATTTAGCCAGTGAGGAGTTCGTAGACGATCCGGTGCCGGATACATTGGCAAGCAAAGACTGTCCACAGAGTGCGTATATACTAGTTTACGATCGTCATTTCAATTCGTTTCGAGCATACGGATAAAAATAAAAATAAAAATAAAAATAAAAACAGCCACTACGCAAGGCTTAGGCAGCGGAACGAGATGAGGAAATGGGCTACGAGAAAGCGGAGGATAGTCACAGGCAAATATGTTAACGATTGGCTACCGACTTGATCACCACCCAGACAACGTCTACAAAGTAAGAGAAGACAGTTGGGGGGCAACTCCTTCGATCCAATGAGCGGTCTGCTTCATTACTGTAACGTGGAGTCGTAGACAAGGGAATGAACCACATGGTCATTGCCACCCATGCCAGTGGAATCCTCCCCTATTCCCTATTCTATATTCGCCCTGCACACATTATGCCTAGGCATGTTACGTATATATGTCCGTATGTATGTATGCATATGTATTTGTATGCAGCCCTTCACCTTGGATGCGGACGACTACAACGCTGAAAATATCGTGCCCTGGGAACCCTGAGAAGAGATTGGCTCGCCCTCGACTTTACCAGAGCTAAGGGTCCAAGCGTTCATATTCCGGTTCTGTTTGATTGGACCCGAATGGGTGGGCAAACCCGTCCGCCCCCGACCCTGAGGAACCCTGTCATTCTCACTGGATGATCAGACTTTAAAAGGTTGCTTAAGGTAAGAGAAGTTACCTAAGCCATCGTCATCGCCATCATCACGAGAGGAAGACTCATGAGATATCAATGCTAATTTGGGAACAAACACACTTGTCTGCATAAATAAATGTACTCATAGCTCTAAATAGGAACGCGTGTCTTCTTCGTCTTATCCTTCCCACTTTTGGCAGGCGACAGAAACGTTGGTGCACATGCCCTTGAGGAATGTCGAGGTTTCGGCTCTACGCTGTCGATTTCATTGGATAAACAGCCGACACTATGTACCGTATGTACGCAGTAAAGTACATATGTCCCCAGTTTGACAGGCTGGTCAACTGAAAACCCCCGGCTTTGGAAGTTTTCAATCGAACCATGGGCCCCCAGCTGCAGTCGTGATATGCTGGAAGCGATTTCCGGTTCGGACGTGCATCGCTAATAATCCTAATAATCCCCGAAATACCGGATTAAGTAGTCCCGAATAGGAGAGAATTGCACAATGTAATGATATTTCCATGCGTATATCATGCAGGCCGAAGCGCGATTAGCAGACCGTTTAACCACAACCCTTACTTACACCTAGACATTATCACAACATGTTATAGTTACCTCTAACTAACTACACTAAGTTTACAGTAAGTTTATTACGAGCTCATCATAGCCTCTAATCTAGCTTTACCGAATACTTGATGAAAATCTTTCGTTCAAGTAGCAATGGGAATATTCTTCACGCCGCTTGCATCTTCCGTCTATGACGCTGCTTATAACAACACACTCTATAACCCAAAATCTTGGGGTTCATTGCGCAGATCATCCCAATTCGCACCATTGCATTTCCCATTATGATAGTGCCGGATAACCACCTACGGAGGTTCTTCCCATCTGGGGGTGAACTCCGGTTGTATAACCACTACCCAGGCGACTTCCGTTTCTTTGGTAACTGAGGCTCATCACAAATCTCTTCCTTATCAGATACCACTTCAGCTTCAACGACAATCGGAAAGGGGCTGAGGACTTTGCTAATGTCACCCCACCATTCTTCGCCGAACCGTTTATACCAGTCAACAGTGATCTTTAACCCATCAGCGAAAGAAGTCTTCTGGTCCCAACCGAGATGTCGAAGTTTAGTAGCGTCGATGGCGTATCTATGATCGTTGAATGGTCTATCATGCGTATATTTAACCCACTTGTTGAAGTCTTCTTGACTCTCGTGAGGGATGTCCATCTCTTTCAACACCATTTTACATAGCTGGATGTTAGAAATCTCGTCGTGTGATCCTACATTATAGACCTGGCCGAGAGTGCCTTTATGTAGGATCGTATCGAACGCATCAGCCGCATCGCCAGCATATAAATATCTTCGGGTAGGGCTCCCATCACCGTGGAGTACCGTCGGCCTCTGACGATTCAACAAGCAGATGAATTTAGGAATTATTTCTGCTTCGTGGTAAGTTATGTGCGTGTTCTTGTGTGTTGTTTGAATATGGTTCTTACTTTCGGGAAATTGATGTGGCCCGTAGACGTTATTGCTTCTGACAATAATGACTGGAAGCTTGAAGCTCTTCATATAAGAGTTCACAAGCATTTCGGCGGCGGCTTTGCTCGCGGCGTAAGGATTAGTTGGAGATAGAATACTCGCTTCCATTAGATCATCATCGTCGTCTTTAACCTCGCCATATACTTCATCAGTAGATATGTGAATAAATCGCTTCACTCCAACCTTCTTCGCGCTCTCTAGCATAACATGAGTACCGTACACGTTCGTGTGAGTAAATCCATACGAGTTCCCGAAGCTCAAGTCGACATGTGACTGAGCTGCAAAATGGAATATAGTGTCGATGTTGAAGCGCTCCATACAATCGAGCACTTCGGAAGGGTTGGTGATATCTCCATGGTAGAATGTAAAGTTCCTCTTATCATTGAGCATACGGGTGTTGTTCAATGATGAGCAATAATCTAATTTATCAAAGGAGACAATATTGTAGGCTTCGGGGTAGGTCAAGGTGAGATGACGGACGAGCCAACAAGCTCTTCGATCATTTATTAGCTGTAATGTGGAACCTGGAGGCTCATGAAAACTTACATAAAGCCGGCACCACCAGTGATCATAATATTCTTGACATCTGGTAAGGCCTCGAACTTTGTGGTCCCGGTCAATACAGGAGCCTGCTTCCAAATCCCATAATCCTCGAAGAACCTAGGCTTCATGGTCCTATTATTGGGAGCTAAATACGCAATGTGGTAAGTCGTCTCGGTCAGCATCGGGTGACGTTGCGGGCAGGCACTTACACTGCACCCCATTGGTGCCGTTTAGGTGTGGCGCGGTCATAGCGTGCAGAATGAGAACCCAGAAATTCGCCGGTGGATCAGTCCGAGGCTCGAAAAGTGTATGTATGAATGTCCTTTAGGATCCTTTGAGTAAGGAAGAGGTCAGACGTGTAATACGATCTGGACAATTAGGAGAAATGTGTAGGTTAACAAGGTCCGTTCTTTTCTTCGTCTAGCACAGGAGGGTTTCCGGGGTGGACAGATATCCAGATGCAGATCTTTTGAACAGCCCGGTTGTAAGTCGCAAGCCGCAAGTCTCAAGTCGCAACTCGACGCAAGACAGTCTCTCTAGCTTGTCCGACACCTAAATCCAAGGAACCGGGAACGAAGTGCGCCAACGAAAAAGCAGCTAGGTTATACCCATACGATTAGTCTTAGATTTGGCCATTCGTGAATATGTAAAAGTACACGTTAGACAATAGGTTGATAAGACTTGGCTAGGAGCGCAGTCCGACTAAGAGATCTGGCAACAAGTATTATACCTTATTATACCTTATTATACTCGGCACAAAGACGCAATAGCCGGTCTATAGTCGAACCTCGTAAAAATTGAAAGTGGTATCATGAACAAATCTCGTCAGTATAAACCGGTTTACGTATTGAAAACGAATCGATCGAGTTGAAACGAATGACGGCGCGCGTCTTTGAACATTTAAGATAATTTAACAAGACCATCGATCGGCAGCGATCGGCCATGAGGTTAAGCAGGTACACTGGCAACTTTGTAGCACATAGACCCACATGCAGCCCGCCGGGCCACGACATACCTATGCTAGGTACAGTACCTAGGTAGGTACCTCTTACATTGATGTAAGAGGTAACTTCCAAGGTTGAACATTAAACATTGAAGCTCCTAATGGACAACATACCAGCATATCAACATCAACATTGTTAATTATATAAGTCATAGCTAAAGATACTAAAATATCCAAGTCGTTAGCTTACGTGTCATAATTACTAATTACAAGATGCCCAGGCGAGAATTGAGTTGGCATGACTAAATCGTATATTCGTATCTCGCCTACTCTCCCATTCCTAATTACATCTACCTACATGTAGGTAATTATATGGCAATCATAATCCTTTTTAGCCCACATTGTGACATCCTCGGCCCAAGAAGTGTAGCACTTACCCACTGTTTATAGGCAAAGGTAAGAGGTACCTAAGCATCCATTATTCTCCGGGGAAAGATCAAACACCCAAGTTACGATGCTTCAACAAAGTACCTAACCCGTAGCGCCGGGTTCTTTATATGATATAGACGATATACATGTTAGGGTTTCGATAGAACAACCAATACCATCTCGTGGATAGACATACCCAACCTCAAGGAAGCTTATCTGCCTATCCCGTAAGCAGGTGGCTTGCATGGTGCTGTTTGCTGTTTCCCGTCTTATATCATCATGCTTGCCATCGTTGCTGAAAATCCAAGTGGATCAACCTAGGATCAACCTGCCTACCTAAAGCATATATACAGTAAAATGATTGGTGGATTGGTTGAGAGATGGCAACATTGAAGTTAGAAAGTCCATTCTGTTTTTGGTTTCAATCATGGGAAAGTGCATGTAAGACTGTAAGTTAATACAACGAAAGTTTGTGCCTATGTAGTTCTTTGCTACGAGCTTAGAGCTAATCCTGCATCCCATTATCCTGCAATTCAAGTAAGTCGGCCGCTCGGCACCCCCTTGTAACACGCGACTTAAACAGGTTATCTCATACCTCTTGGGAAGCCACCTGCAGGCAGGTAAGGTTATGTACCTACCTACCTAGGTAGGTAAGTATATATCATACAAGCTTCATGTGTTGTTTAAGAGGTAGGTACTTCTTACATGCTAGTCACATACATTACACTAAAACTTAGTGGACTCCACGTTCCGTTCCCGCCTGGAGATCGGCTAAATAGCAGCTAAAATAGCAGCCAGTGCGACCAAATCACCAACGTTCAATCGGCTTGGATCTATCTTCATTCTGGAATCTGTCCATCGTCACCAAAACTGGTTATCTTGCGTTTCGAGAACAAAAGGATACTTTTACTTTTACTTCCTTTCCCTTACCATTGAGCCCACTCGTCACCCTCTCCACATGCTTAGATCTACCAACTGTAGGCGACGGGAACTTGGGCAGGTCCCGTCACATGTCTTGCGCCGCTCGATATGGCATCTTTAAGTGGTCACTCTGCACGGCCCTCGTCCGCTGCTTCGTCGTCCACGATAAATCCAAACGATAATGAAGGATTCGCTAGTTTCGATGGCACTCATAATGATTACAAGTCTCAGCGCATTGCTACAAGCGAAGATAATGCTAAAGACATCGAAGAAGGCGATGGGCTACTGGAGAAGGGAACGGACTATCAAGCTACCCGGAGCCCCCCAAAGAGTCGTTTTGGCTGGGCTGTTTTCTGGATAGTAGTAAACACTCTAGCGACGATAGGCATTGTATACTTTCCCTCTCGTTTCTATCTTGCGGGTGTAACTAACTTCTGTAATCCGCTAGGTTTTCACAAACAAGGCCATCTTCTCGGATCCATCTTTGAAGCTTGTGCAGTTAACATTTGCTGCTTTTCACTTCTTTATGACGTGGTTGCTTCTCTTCACATTGTCGCGGCCTCGTTTCGCGTACTTCAGTCCTCGCCGTATTGCTCTGCGAGATATTATCCCCCTCTCTGTCGCCATGTCGTTGAACGTTATCCTTCCAAATCTATCGTTGGCCTTCTCTTCCGTTACTTTCTATCAAGTTGCGCGCATTCTACTTACTCCGACTGTTGCGACTATGGATCTTATTTTATATAGGTCCATGTTGCCTCGAAATGCCGTTCTAGCTCTTATTCCTGCTTGCTTAGGTGTTGGTATGGTTTCTTACTATGACTCGCTCCCGACAAATGACGCCAATGTAAAGAGCACATCAAGTCTAGGCGTGATGTTCGCCTTTAGTGGTATATTTGCTTCGTCGCTATATACGGTATGGATCAAAAGCTACCAGCGAAAGCTAAAAGTGTCGAGTATGCAACTACTCTTCAACCAGGCGCCCGTCTCAGCATTCCTGCTGCTGTATGCTATTCCTTTCGTGGATACATTCCCTACCTGGACGGAAGTCTCGGCGACTCGGTGGATCATGATATTGATGGTAAGATAAAGAGACATATGTAATATCGAAGTTTGTGCTGATATTACAGTCGGGCGTATTTGCTGCTTTGATCAACCTATCACAATTTTTCATTATCGGACAAACAGGTCCAGTTTCGAGTACTGTTGTCGGGCATCTGAAAACGTGCCTCATAGTGGCGCTAGGTTGGGCTACATCTGGCAGGTCTGTCGGCGACAAATCAATCATAGGCGTTTTTATTGCGATAGGGGGGATTGTCACGTAAGTTGACATGGATTTTCTAGACATGAATTTCGATTTGCTAAATATGACTTAGGTACTCAGCCATAATGCTACGGCAGGCAACTCGCGGCTAAAGGCAACGCAATACCAAACGGGGTTATCGTTCCGTGCAGCAGCTGGGAGGATGGAGCTGCAATTACACTGGGCTACCAGAAGCTCACATATATATTATTAGGTTCGTATGGTTCCAGGCGTTATGACGGTATACGGAAGGTCTTTACAATCGGCGTGCCAGTATTTATTAGCAGGTCCCGATGATGCTTAAAGGCGTCGTAAGGGTTCCGAGGGGATTGCGGTAAACGGACGTACAATACGATACCCACCATACACAGGAGTGTTGGCTAAGATGTTAGAGAAATATTCAATAGACAGAAGTTTTGCTTCTCGGATATCATAAGCATCCTCCCTTACTTTTCTTATTTTTGGAAGTACAGCGCCAATGGATTTCAGCGAGGTATCCGAGTAAATGTTAAAGATGAGTTAGGTGTCTATTGCACCAAACCCGAGTGTGTAGGTAGGTAAATTAACCCGTCGAGTCGAGTAAGAAACTGCGTCATAAGTTCTATAGTTGAGAGTCCAAGTTGTATCGATATAATTCCTGACCTGGTATCTGCAGGTATTGACGGCCATGTAAATGTGATCCCGAATCTTCATGCCGAACTCTTAACATTCCCAACGCTCTTGTGCTGAAACTTGAGGCCTATCCTCTTCATGGCGATGCGCATCGGCACCGATCACAATGAAAATAAAAGGACAGCAAAAATTACACTCACTACGATCCACGAGGGATAATAGAAGAGGGTCAACTCCGCGTTGTGCAATGCAGGTTTCTCCCCTTAAGAATCCTCATTCTTGAGCAAAGATTCTCCGAGCAAGGTAAGTATGAAGAAGAAGAAAAGAAAAAGAAAAAATAGAATGCGGACAGAAGAACTGGAAATATATCTTGCAGGTGGGATTGGCTAAATTGGTGGGGTAAGAAGTACCTAATGCACCTAGGTACCTGGCAGCCACCTGCTATGATAATGATGACATAATCCTGCCTGCCCCACCGCGTTAGATATTATTATTTACATATTGATGAAACCTTCTACGTTTTCCCTACATGTCTTTCTTCTTCAGCTCTCTTTGCCTTTTGGCTTAGATCAAGCGTAGTATCTGTTCTTTTCAGTTTAATCACTGGAAGAGTCACACGGTGACTTAATCTTTGGTTATTCTTATTTTTGCGCGAAGAGAGCGCATCCTCTGTGCTTGCGCATGATCGCTCCCTCTGTATCCCTGGTATCACACTGCCTCCAGGCGATGCAAACGTTGACTTTCATTGCTTTCTCTAGCAGGCTCTAGGGATGTGAAGAAGGCCACTTGCTTTTTACTTGATTTATTTATATTTGTATTATGTAGTTACCTATGTACATACCTAGGTAGCTATGTATATATCGATATGTGTACATATATTAAGAGATCACCCGAAGTCCATTAAGATAATGATAAAGTTAAGTCTACCTAGCTTCGAAAACTGGCTATTCCGCTGGAAAATTCCATCTATGAAACGATGGGTGGTATTTAACTCCGTTAGTAGAGTGTTCCCTATGCTAGATTTAAAACACCGTCACCAATTTTATAGAAATATAGCCGCGACCCTTCAACGTTGTCGCTTAGGCTATACCTTACATAGGTACCTACATACCTATGAATTATCAATGGAGGCTCGTGTCGGAGCTTGGCTTATGCACGTATTGTAGTATGTAGGTAAGCTTGAGGCTAACTACATCTGGACCTGCAGATCTCTTAGCTTAGGTACTATTTACGCTAAAAGGTTAGCATATGTGATAAGCACGGCCCAAGTACCATAAGACATGACCTCACCCAGCAGTCACATCCTACTTCCACTGTACACTGTACATACTATGTAGTAATTGCACAAGGCTTCCGGTTTCCACCATCCCACAGCTACATATCAGCCCTCCCCATAAGCTCCATTCGATAAACCTACAGAGTGCATATTGTCTCTGTTGTTGATCCGTTCAAGTATTTCGAAACTACACACAGGCTTCAAGATAATATTGGCACAGGCCCATTCTTCATAATTGACGTTAAGAGTATCCTCAGCTTGCGCTCGTTCATCCATTCTCCCCCTCCCCCACATTCGTCGTTATTTGTCGCCGAACGTCGCAGCGCCTTGGCGACTATATGCGTATAATTTACCTGAGAAACCTCACTATTGAGCACTTTTGAAATATAGCTTTGTCTTGTGCGTTACCGCCGACGAAAGTGAATCACTATGTGGAACGATGAGGAAGACAATAACCCTTACGGTGTGAGCTTTGAGCGTCGTGATTCCATCACATCCTCTTCTGCGCACCCTACTTCTCCAGGCTCCCACGACTGTAAGTCAAACCCACATTCTTTTAACCCTACCTGGATCGAGGAAAAATAATGTGGGAAAACATAGCGTTGGATGACTCTCCTGACGAGGCTGATCCCGACTGGGAATATGTAGACCAACATCGCCCGAGCACCCCGTCTTCTACCAGCGAAGATATCCCGCCACCTCCTACCTACGGACAGCAGCAGATTACTGACCCCGATAGCGATGATGAATATGGGACCCAGAATAGCCAGGCGCCGCGAAGGAAACCAGGTGGTTATGATAGCCGGATTGAGCAGATTCTCTACGAAAATCCAGAGCTTCCCATTCTGATCACGGATGCTGGGAAGAGCATGGAGAGCGGCGGCAAGTATATCGTTTACACGATCAGAACAGGTGTACGTCTCTATCCGGCTTACTAGCAACTTGTCATGCTCATAGGATTTAGGACCTTGAAGTCCGGCGTCGATACTCGGAATTTGCGTCATTACGCGATGCGCTGACTAGGCTTCATCCTACCCTTGTTATTCCTCCAATTCCTGAGAAGCATACGATGGCCGATTACGCTGCAAATCCGACCAACGCGAAGCAAGACCAGCAGATTATCGACTTGCGAAAGCGTATGTTAGCTGTCTTCTTGAACCGCTGCCGGCGGATGGAACAGATTCGAGACGACGGGGTCTTATGGAGATTCCTCGACCCAAATGTTAGCTGGGTATGCGCGCATTTATATTGCCCTGGCGCATTCTTACGACTAACATGATAATAGAATGAGGTGTTACACTCGCATCCTATCTCATCTATTCCGAAGTCGATTATGAAAGCACCACCACTCGATACGGCAAACCCTACGCCGGCGCACTCATACCTCCCGGTGCCGACTGCCTCAGCCAAGCTAAAGACGCCCGTGAATCCACCTCCAGGTCCGGTATTTGACAGTTCTAGTACCGTTGCTTCTCAGATACTCCGCCGATTCCCTCCTGAAGCTCATGGCTTAAACGAACAGGAATTAGATCCGTACTTTATCACCTTCGAAGCATCAATCAAAGAACTAGAGCAAGCACTAATGGGACCGATGGAGAAAGTCAACAGGCGTACACTTAACCACTTAAGTTCTCTAGCAACAGATCTTTCAGATTTAGGTGCCAAGTATAATGCTTTTGCACTCTCCGAGCCATCCCCGTCCTTAGCTGCGGCTATTGAGAGAGTAGGTCAAGCTGCAGATTCATCATACATCGCGACGGAGGAATTGTCAAGTTCGCTTGGGGCAAGCTTCGCCGAACCCATGAGAGAAAGTGCCCAATTTGCGGGAGTTGTTCGTAACGTACTACGATACAGGATCCTGAAAAGAGTCCAGCAAGAAATGGCCAACGACGAACTGCTCAAGAAAAAGGCTCTCTTAGAGCAGCTAGAAAGTAGCGAGGCTGAGGCAAAGCGAATTGATCAATATCTCAGCAGCAGCCAACAAATAGGGGGAAGTCATCAAGTCCACGCACCTCGAAGGTCGGTTAGTATGAGAGAAACCTCAACACCGCACTATAAAGAAAGCAGTGGGGAGGACACAGCATCTATTGATTCAGACTTCCCTCCAAGCCATGCAGATGTTTCTTCAGCCCCTTCGGCGAGAGTGGGAGTTCCTGAGAGGTCAACCTCTACTTCGAACCATAAGAAGGTTCCTAGTAGCAACTCTATCACCAATAAGATCTTTGGTCCGATACGTCATGCGATACAAGGTGTTGCTGATGTAGATCCGGAGAGGACTCGGCGTGACGCCATAGGAAAGACGCGCGAGAGTATAGAACAACTAGAACAAGCTCAGGTAGCGGCGGCGCAAGATGTGAGGGACGCGAGCGCAAGCATCCTGCAAGATCTAAAGAGATTCCAAAGTGAGAAAGAAGATGACCTCAGGCGCTATATGGTAAGTTTATCTAGCTATTGCTCTCGAACCTATTATTGCAAGATAACTGATAATGGATTCAAGCTTGCCTATGCGAAAAGCCAAATCGAATGGGCAAGAAAGAATAAAGAGACATGGGAGGAAGCGAGGGCCGAGGTTGAAAAGATCGATGAGACGTAGAGCGTCCAGAGGAAAGACCGGCGCGTGCTAAAGCGTCCTACGGCTAAGGCACAGAACTTGCCAGACGATGATTACATTGTTTTGTAATGCTACGATGGTTTGCCTAATTCGGAATGGATAATCAATAAGACGAACATAATCGATATATCACGAAAGCCTAGCCGGATTATAATTTTCAACAGAGTAAGGAGTCCACAAGATGACTCAAGGTTTCGTCTTCAATATGATTTACTTATTACGCCAAAACTATATGCTCACAGCCATAGCACCAAGGATCGAGAGACCAGGACTCTAAACTCCAGTTAGATAAATCAAGGGTCTGGGCAAGTAATTTGTAGCCTCTTAACACTCTATACTATTACAATAACCTAAGTATATTACTGCGGGCCACGGACCGGCGCTCTTCACATATACGTTATGAAAATTTATAGGCCGAGAAATAGATTTGCTAAGTTAGTACAGACACTGGGTGATGTTCTCCTTCGACTTGGTTAACATTAGGATTCCAACGATAACGCCGTAAAGACCAAGGACTTCAGCGAATATTATAATCAAAACCATGCCGACGTAGAGCCGCGGCTGCTGACTATTAGCTCTCACCACGATAGTGTTTTATTAGCCATCGTAGCTTTCAATTGTAATAACCCCTTAACAAAAGGGACAGGGAAAAGATTTATTAACGACTGACCTCCCGCATCCCCAACTATACCGATAGCGAATCTAGCCGCGAGGCCACTAAGCCCGACGCTGATGCCGGCACCTAGCGGGAGGAAGCCCTGGTGCAGGGGCATCTTCTCGACTACTATGTAAGTCGCCCGATATGATAACGCTGGCTACCAGGCCGTAGATGGAGAGGATCTGAGCCATGATCGCGCAGAACCTACGCGCGTACATGTAGGGGCTCGACGTCAGCATTTCTGCTCCCAAGGCCTATGACGATCTATTTTTTCTAGGCGGGGTAGGGGGGCGTACGTGTTCTGCATCAGCCGATCTGGGCGGGTTACGCCCGACGTGAATATTGCCTCGGCTGACTTGGCGGTGCCGTAAGATGCGCCCAAGACTGTGAAGATGATGGCGGCTGCGCAACCCATCGCTCCGAAGAAGGACTAGGGACGTGCGAGGTTAGATGTGTTGTTAGAGGATGTAGCGGATTGATAGAACAGGGCTAAGGGACTCGGCACGTACAGCGTATACTGGGCTGTATAGACGATGATGGTTATTTAGTCAGCGTGTGATGTGTCTAGTTGGATCTAGTAAGGTGTAAGAGACGGACCAGCGAGCCTCATAGACGGCATTGGCGAACGCGGTATTCATCTCGGATAGTATTGTCTGCTGGGCCATGGAAATCAACGTAAATTGACAGCTGCAGATGTACGACGTCAATATAGTGAGTTTGTTGGTAATGTAAGTTGATTCACTTCAGACAAGATGAGCTATCGTAGAAGATAGTAAAAGCTAAGGAACACCTCCTCTTCATTTGTAGGAAACATGATCGAATATGGTCTTGTAGTGTACTACGTTGAACAGGTCCTGAATTGATCATCTATTCGCTTATGGTCTGGTGACGACGCAGGTCTATCAGTGTAGATAAAGTGGCTTCGTTATTAAACTGAGCTGTGATAGGCACGGAGGTTAATCATGGGGCTTCCTTTGTGGCGTTACTAAAAAGCCTCCACAAGCCTCATTGTATTAGATATAGACTATAGACTTATAAAGAGGCTTAGTGACTGACATTGTGACTAAGAATATTAGACTCATGGGAAGGTTCGACATGGCTTCGGCAATTATCAAGCCATATTTCAATTTTCTCAGATGTCACTTGGGGATTACGGGTTTCCTACTTCGTAATATGACTAACTCTTCCGGCTTGCGCGTTCTTACGTGTTCCTTCGCAAAGAGCCTCAGCTAAGAAACTAAGAAACCAATGCGCGTTTACAATGGCTATGTTGCTATTTACTATTACATAGTAATTCTTTTTCG
Organism: Daldinia decipiens; assembly: GCF_022478715.1. NCBI lineage: Eukaryota > Fungi > Ascomycota > Sordariomycetes > Xylariales > Hypoxylaceae > Daldinia > Daldinia decipiens. The sequence continues at coordinate 245,749 of NW_026054546.1, forward strand.
TTTGAACCTAACTGTTAACAAAGACATCTCCGTTATATCCGTCTGGGTATGCGCCAAGCGGCTCTTCACTGGCCTCAGCCTTGCGACTAATTAAATTTCGTCTTATGCCAAGAGGACCGTTGGATAATGTTAGTCTGTTGGACGATGGTGAAAAGGGAAAGATTTCCGGACACCGTTACTTTGTATCGCTAATAAGGGTTCGGCATTCTAGCATGGAAAGCTATTTTGAGCTCAGTGAAACAATAACGATTGGTCGGCTCTACGGGATCCGTGCTTAGGGCTGTTTGACGTGTTGCTTGGAAACCCCTTCGAGAAATGGACAAAATGGACAAGATAGACAAGATGGACCCTTGTCCAACATTTGATACTGCCAACCGTATCAGGATGCTAATATGCTAATATCCTTTTTTAGGGCCTTGCTCTTCAGAATCATGCTGGATATCATGCTACATAGATGGTTTGCTTACGACGACAGCAAAGAGCTAATTAGCTCACTGAGGAAACTGAAGAAACTGAGGCCACTGGGCAAACTGCCTAGCTTTATTTCTTACGAATGACTATTCACAGCCCCTGATTCTTTGAGGGGAGGCAGTCAGCAACAAGCCGAGAATTTGCATGGACGCGCGTCAGATGCGCCAAGTCTAGGTACACGCTATGTGCGGACTCCCCACTACCTACCGTCTCTTCCTCTATGTACTCTTCGCCGTGACTTGACTACTATGGTACCCAAGTGAGGATCGTCTCCCATTTGACAATCCCGGTCCATATCACAAAGCATACGTGCGCATACCCGTGGACCTGTATCCTGAGACCCTCAAGTACCTTGGCTCAGCTGGAGTGGCTCAGCTATCTCTAACTTGCTGTTCGTCACATTCGATCAACCGACTCTTCGGCTTTCTATTCACACCAACGCCGAGCAACTGGATTGCTGGATTTGTTTTTTTATTCATATTCTTTTCAAATAATAATAATCTTTCCCCGCCATCCTGAACTTCTTATTCCCGTTTTTTATACCATTTTTCCCACGCTTTTAGATCTGTTTTTAGCCCCGGCTGGCCACGCACGACTTACGAATCCGTTCCACTGTACTTGATACATCCCTCGCCTCCTTCGCCTCCGACGGCTGTACATATAACTAAACAATCCAGGCGCCCACCGAGAGAAGTCACATTCGATGTTCAGGTTATAGCATCTGGTGCTGTTATTGTAAGCTTCGGACTGGTGTGGTAAAAATTATCTCAACCGTCTTCAATCTTCACTATGAAATCGACAATAGTGTTTGCCCTTGTGGCAAGTGTCTCGGCTATTCCGACAAATGCACGTAATTTGCAGAGTAGTAGCAGTCATCCAAAAGTTGTAAGCTTGGCTACAGAACGGAAGACTATATCAGATCCAGTAAGACGAGACCGTTTACGGCGGAGAGATGGCACTTTTAGAGCAGAATTAGACAATGAGGTATGATATGAGAATTTTAGACTTGCGAGTCTGTGTTTCTTACTAAGCCATCGACAGGAGACACTATACTTCGTGAATGGCACCCTAGGAACGCCGGCGCAGTCGATACGTATGCACCTGGACACGGGTAGCAGTGATCTCTGGGTGAATACTGATTCCTCATCCCTCTGCTCTCAGAGGTCGAACCCTTGCTCTTTCGCGGGAACCTATAACGCCAACTCTTCTTCCACTTACGAATATGTGGGAAGCTGGTTCAACATTTCTTACGTTGATGGCTCTGGGGCCAGCGGAGACTATGTCACCGACACGATCAAAATCGGTGGCTTGTCGCTAGAGAAGTTCCAGTTCGGAATTGGGTATCAAAGTACTTCCGAGCAAGGTATCCTCGGCATTGGATATCCCGTCAACGAGGTGCAAGTCGGCCGGGCTGGAATGGATCCGTATGACAATCTTCCGAAGAAGATGGTGACAGCTGGACAAATCGAAAGAAATGCTTATAGTCTTTGGCTGAACGATTTGGATTCGAATAGAGGTAGCATTCTGTTTGGAGGAGTCGATACGGCGCAATACACAGGAAGTCTCCAGACGCTTCCCATCCAATCCAATGGCGGTATTTTCTCCGAGTTCTTGATTACTTTGACCTCTCTATCAGTGGGGAACAACACTATCGCCGATAACCAGGCCCTTGCTGTCTTGCTAGACTCGGGCTCCTCGCTTACCTATCTACCTGATAGCATGGTCGGGGCCATCTACGATGCGGTTAACGCGCAGTACGACGCGAGCGAAGGCGCGGCGTACGTACCATGCTCCCTAGAGACCCAAACGGACACGATCGACTTCGTCTTTTCAGGACCGAAGATTTCGGTAGAAATGAACGAACTGGTGCTGGATCTGGTGACGACAACGGGACAACGCCCTACATTCTCCAACGGCGTGGAGGCATGCCTGTTTGGCATTGCCCCAGCCGGTTCGGGAACCAACGTTTTGGGCGACACCTTCCTCCGATCAGCTTATGTCGTTTACGATCTCGACAATAATGAGATCTCGATCGCACAGACCAACTTCAACACAACCGAGTCAAATGTCCAACAAATCACTAGCGGCACCGGCATTCCTGATGCCACGGCAGTTGCCAACGCTGTTCAAGCGACAGAGGGTGTCGTACGAGGCAGTGGTAACGGAGGCATCGGCTTGGGCGATAGTAGGGGTGGCGCTGCAATGACGAGTGCTTCCGTTTCAGTGGCGATCCTATTCCTGTCCTTCGGGGTGGCCACGCTAGCTACGATACTATAGGTATACCGAGATTATACCCATGATTGTTCTGATCCGGATTATTAGATGGCATAAGCATTGCAGGGCGTTAGGGTGCATATACGTTGTTTCGAATTCGACATGGCCGAATCTTTTTTCCTGGCATTGAAATTCCGGTATAGATGACCGGCAGATATTGAGATTACAGATTACAGATTACATAGTTGCGTGATATCCGTGGTGGCGTTTGTTCGCTTAGCATGGGGGTATATTGATGATGGATATTTAACACCGTGTATGTACGGGAGATTACATAAATGCATGCTGCAATTTAAATTACACGCGTTTATTATGTTAGCATTTATTACTATGTGAAGATACGAAGGCATGAAAGCTTGGATATAACTGATACTATCTACTGAGATACCCTTGTCGGCTTAATTGGACTTTGCTCCATAAGGGGGAGGCGGGTTAATATTCGAGACGGGAATTATTGTCTAAGTGACCTTAACGCTTAACGAAGTATCATTGATATTCAACATAGTTTCGATATATCGTAGGTTAGTCTCTTCACCTTCGCTACCGTCCAAGATCTAAGGACGGAAAAGAACATATCACGAGAAGACACTGAGCATATAAAATATATCATATCAGGAAATATAGCTTTAGATTTTTAGATCTTGATCTGAGATGGTCAGACGAAGCATGCTATCTCCTAGTTTCATACCAACTCTTCAACTTCCCAACCCCTGAGGCCCTTCTAGCTAATGAAGGCAATAATGCACATAGCCTCTCGCACCCCTATCATTCTAAATACTCGTCACAAGCGACGAAAAGCGGATTCGGTCCGCTATGAATAGATACAGACAAACACTTCGACTGTATGTATGCATGGTATGCCGGCCGTGTCCTCTATAACGAAGGACGTACTTGGCACAGCATATACAACACACACATACGTAATATATATATATGCTTTCCAACCATCATAACCCGAGACCGTCGAAGCAAAGCAAAGCAAAGCAAACCACTAAACAAAAAGCAGAAACAAGATTAACTCCAACGCAAGGCAGAGAGCAAAAAATAAAAAATAAATAAAAACACATTGGTACTCCGCGCACCGAAACTTTTTGACCCGTCCCGCCCCTCACCTACTTTTCTCTATGCAGGAAAAAAGCGAGAAGGACCAAACAATACAGGGGAGTTAGTAAAAAGGAAAAGATTTTCTCAGTTGCCCATCGCTGGCTCTAGGATGTGTGTGCGTGTGCGTGCGTGTGCGTACGTGTGCTGTGGTGCTGTGGTGCTGTGGTGCTGTGTCGATGATAAGAAAAGCAAAAGCAAAAAAAAAACAAGGTATTCGCGGAAACGACAGGCGCGAAAAGGTATACATGGATATGATATATGCCTCCTCCCTGCCCGCCCCCGTAAGCCAAAAGCCGTAAATGTCTATATATCAATCAATAGCAAGATATCAAGCACAACAGTGGACGGACGTGCGTGTCCGCCACAGTAACATAACATAGAAAACCGCGGGTCGTTCAGCCCCCGAAAACTCCTGGCTGGTTCCAAGGCCGCGATGGTGGTGGTGGTGGTGGTGGTGATGGTAATAGGGTAGTGGTAGTAGTAGCAGTAGTAGTCTATATCCGAAAACCAATAGTCAAAGAAAAGCTTTTGTCCGAGGCGGATGGATGATCCGACGGTGTTGGGGGGGGGGGGGGGTACAAGTAAGAAGATGGCGTAAAGAGTGTTGCGCTCAGCAGGTATGTAGGTATGCATGGATAATTTGAGTACAGTAATATATAAACAGATATAACTAATAGGTAGGTAGCTCAGGTGGCCTCATCAGATACGGCCGCCGGGAAGAGGAGTGACGGTTGGGAAGAGGGCGAGCGGGGCGGCATGGCTCCGGCTCGTAGTCCTGGCGCGCCTACGGGTCTTGGGAGGTTCCTTTGCAGCTGGCTTCGGCTCCGCAGTGGGCGGGGCGTCGAAGTTGGTCCTCATGAGCAGGCCGGCGTGTGACTGCGTTCTTCCGTGCTTTTCACGGGTAGGCTCCTGCTTCGGGGAGATTTCCTCGTCGAATTTAGGAGCCGACGTGGGTGTCATTGGCATCGTCGCCTGTGTAGGCGAGACAATGACGACGGGTCCGGTGTCGCTGGCGGGCTTTGATATGATATGCTGCGTCGAGTCGCGCCCTTGCCAGCTGGACATGCTGCTACCGGTCCATCGAGTAAAGCCCGTGGAGGTTGATGCCGTCGACTTGTGGCGGCTGGAAGTCATGGAATGTTCCGAAAGCCTGGAGTCGGTGGTCGAAGCGCTTGAACGAGCGTTCGACGGCTTTAGGTTCTTGCCGAATTTGATAATAGGCTCGTCAAGGGTATTTCCTTGAATAACTAGTTCATCGTCATCGCTGTCGTCGTCCAATTCTCCCCTCTCGTATCGAAGCATCTGCTGGTGGTAGTCATCTGGGATAAGAAGCGAAGGAGACAGGCCAAAAGCCTGAGCCTCCTTGAAGTTACGCTCGGGGGATTGAGCACGCAAGCTATCACGAAGGAGTTGTGCTGAACCCTTCCGCTGCGGGAGCGAGAAGTTGGAAGTTACTGGAAGGGATAGATTCGGTGTTAAGGCTTCTTGAGCTGTCGAGCTGGATACTTGACTGGCTGGGCTCAAGATGGGGACATCTCCAGGAGATAGGAACCCATCTGAAAGACGATTGAAAGTAATAACAGTTTCGGACTGGCCTCCCAATGATCGACCTCGCACTTCTTGTGGAAATACTATATCACATGACGGTCGTTCCCAGGCATAGTCGCAGTTTGCCTCAGCTTCATGCTCGTAACAATAATCGATATCATCTTCCCAGCTATCGCCACCTAGACCGGCAATTGACTGTTCACGAGCGTTCACGAGTGTTGTGTGCTGTGAGCCAAAATCAAATTTGCCCAAGGTATCTGAGGCATTGCTAGTTGTTCGCTTCATGGAGAACTGACGAAGTAGGGGGACCGATATACTACCCCTGAGAGAAGAGTGGCTGCTCGAAACGCTCCTCCGGGATCGGGATGGTCGAGATGATGCATAATGTTCTTCTTCCTCTGGGACATCGGGTAGGGAACCTATACTATTGCTCAAGGGCCACGCGACGTCATCTGACGTGGTGACAGCATGAGGCGCCTTGGACATGGGCGAAGGTTCTTCATATTCTGACTCTAGTACAGGTGAGACGAGTGGCACATGCGGAGTTTGCGCCCTTGATGGCGAGCTAGGAGCAAACGGTTGCGGGTTTCGGAAGCTGATGCTTGCTCCAGAGTGGTCCATAGACCCAGACAATGAACCAAACCTATCGTGTCTTGCCGAGGTTCGACTAGATGTCCTTGGAGGGGGATGTACCTGTTGTGGTGGTTGTGCTGGTTGTCTTAGAGGCACCATACTATTCTCTCCTATTGGAGACCTAGGTGGGCGAGGCGGTGGAACACGGATCTTATCCTGCGACTGAGAACGCTTCGCTAATCGTATCGGCGGTAGCGGAGGCGGTTGTGATGCCCGTAAGCGTGCTCCGTCGGCATTCAACCCTACTGATGGATCTTCTTGATGATAGAAGGTCTCGGAGGAATAGCTTGGGAATCGCGAGTCCCCGCTTCGGATGCCCTCCAGAAACGCCTCGGTGTGTCGTCGTCCTTGCATAGCTGAGAATTCCGGTACGAGCTCCAGGCGATTCGATTGGTCCAGATCAGGGACGCTATCCTTGTGAGTATGTGTGAGGTGTTGGAAGTTATAAGGTCCCGAGATCTGTAGCTTCTTCTGGGTCGGCACGCTGGATTCTCCTCTAAGTGCCCTCCGTCGCGCGAACACGGACTGGATGAAGTGCTGTTCCTTGGACTCATTTGATGCCTCGACTGCATCCAACGAACTGTTGGAGCTACCTTGGTCACCGCTTCCTCTACGAAGTTTACCTTTGCGGAAAATCCCCTTTCCAAAGAATTGTAAGCTATCAGGTCGTTCATGCGATGGTGTGCCTGTAGACGAGGATCGTTGAGACGGATTCCTCGACAAACCAAGACTCTCCCGGCTCTGATTCCACGATTGCCTATCCGACGCTGCTGAAAGACGCGAGGACGACCCCGACGACATCGTTAGTTCACTTCGGTGCTTGTCAGCGCTCGAGTTGCGCTTGATGTGATTGCTGAACACTCGGATGCGCTCAGGGGAGGGTGGTCCGTCCGTCGCCGGCTCGAGAAGATCGCCAATGCTGCGGGAGCGTTGGTTAAGTGGCATGTTAGGAGCGAGAGATGTTGAAGAGTGGCCAGTCTCGGGTGTACGAGAACGGGCACCAGCCGTAGCTCTCGGTCGTTGCTCCTTGCCGTATGAGTTAGAGGGCATTGACGAATACATTGTTGTTGTTGTATACGTCTAACGCGAGAGATGCGCCAGCCTATTCCCACGTACCGATAAATCGAACAGCTCGACTCGGGTTTCAAGCTCCCGAGTCGTTCTTGATTCGAATATTTCGAGTATCGTGAGAGGCTCTGCGAAAGCGCGGATAGCCACGAAAGAAACTGTGGGGGCGGTGTGGCAGGCCACCTCTGTTTCCGTTAGGGAGATTGGCTATGGATATAAGAACTGACGCGATGGAGGTATAGTGGAGGGGGCCTGTCAATATGTACCTCGAATTATCATGCAACTCTGTTTTAGTCGAGGGTAGTCGAGGGTAGGATTGGATGTAATGGATGTAATGGATGTAACAGGGTATGTAGACAGGGGTAAAGGGTCGTTGGTCGGTAAAAGAGAGAGACGTCCTGTTACGCTTTAGTTGGATCCCTTGGCTGCTTGGCTGTGCCCCAGTTGAATTTCCGTATGTCAATACCTAAGCGGGTTGCTGTTTCGTTCCCGGCTCAAACGGGTGAATAACAAGAAAACAGATCGTGAACGGCTGGGGCTGAAAACATAAGCAATGAAATGTTTTAATGATTTGATGCTTCAATATGTCAAATGCGGCGACTCCTATTCGCAACTCATATTCTTTCAAGCCCCGAATACGACCAGGCTTGCGGTCAGCTTTGTGATAGTTCACACTTGGAAACAGTATGAAGAGCTATAAGGAATATTATTGGTGCCCGTCAAACTCGACGGTACACAACATAGGCGAGAACGTTATGTGCTCCTCGGGCTGCGTCTGGTCCAGGGTATGAAGTCGATATTTGGCGTCGATGTTGTCATCTAAGCACTTTCGTTAATGCCGGTAATTGGAAATCAAGCAATTTGATGCCGATATATTGGCTGTACAATATGCAGGTACAATCAAGAGGCGTCCGAGTAGGTAAGCCAAGAGCCAGTCATATAACGGGATTGGATGGAACTTTGCGTGAAGAAACTCGAACACGTTCCGGAGATTCAGATAGTTGTCACCTTTCTTGCCTCCGGGAACTTTTACTGTTAATGATAGACCACTAATATCCGTCGACGATAATTCGAAGAGTGCTCGATAGTCGCCAAGTCTATTTCCGGCACAGTTAGATAGCTTTAGATAGCTTTAGACTCCTCTATCCCCAAGTCCTCCTAAACAGATTCGATGACTCGGCCGAGGACAACAAGCTTCGTGTTAAAGGAATCGATCTGGCGCGGCAACCGTCAGATCTGCTTTACCTAGGATAGCGAGATTCAGATCAGCAACTGATGAGATAAAAGCATATCTAAAAGCCTAAAAGGAAAAAAGGACAGGACGCGATCTATATTGTATGTACATATAAATCAACCTGGTAGTGTCCTGGTAGTGTGGAGACCTCGCGCACAACATCGTGACGACTACGCTTACGCCTACGCCATTGGGCTCTCTCTTCTTGACTTCAAGTAGGTATGTAACCTAGGTATGTAGGAAGCGGCGCTCGTACGAAAGGGTACGAAAGGTTTTCCTGATGATCAACATCTCTTACTTCCCGTCCAAATTTACCAGCATTCAGGGTCTTGATGTCCCCTGCAACCCCCGTCTCCCCACTGAGGATGAATCCTTGTTACACTGCAGTCTAGCTACAGCCAAATTCAGTACAGGAGGCATTCCTCTACGACGTAATATGGTACGAAACAGGAGAAACCCACAAGCTTAGGTCCGTCTCAGACTTGTTCGAACACTTATTCCACGGATAAAAATAAAATAAAAAGCATATACTATGTACGTATAAAATGTACTTTTATATACCAGGTGCAGTACCTATGCAGTATGCAGTCTTTCACGGCTGTGATAAGACATAGTGTACACGAGGTAGCGGGGCAAAACTGTTCTGGCTCAAATGTAAAGACGTACCTTGTCGTATAAGTCCATGTGTATGTAGGTTAGATCGAGACGGCTTATTATCTTATTGGAGTTCGATTGGATAAATGGAGCACGTTGGCGCATGCCCTACGGAAAAGAAGCGTAGGTGTTCAACTCGACTCGACTGCGTATTCGGATAATCCAACTGTGCTATATTCGACTTACAGGCTACCCTGCTCGGCTGTTTTTGGCCCTAGTCTTTCGAGAATCTTGATCGGCAGCGTACGTCGTAGTCTCGGTCGTAAACGTCTAAGTGTCGTAAAGGAAAAGTGATATGTATGTGGTAAACATGTAAACATGTATGTAAGCGCATTTCGCCCGCCCTCCAGTAAATCGGAATTAGAGGTTGGCACAGAAACATGAAACGAAACGAAACGAAACGAAACGAATCAAACACAAAGCAGAGGGGCGTCAACTAATATCTGTCAACGTCAAACAAAATAGCAGGATAGATGGTCCTCAACGGCTCCATCGTGGCTCAATTGCCGTGGACTGTGGGTTATGATTAGGGGGTAGCGTGCTAGTTTAAGGAATTTATATAACTAGTATGTAGGTTACCTAGGTTAGGTTAGTATCTTAGGTTAGGTACCTAGGTTAGGTACCTAAGCTAACAGGTAGGTATGTAGGTATTGTACATTACTTAGCTAACAATAAATTAATAATAGCTAACTGCCTGCCAAAACTAGCTTCGACGGCACCGCTAGTTTACCTTAATAATAGTTAGTTATTAATACATAATAACAATGGTTAATAATAATTATAATAATCTTTACATACCATATGACATAATTCAAGTGAGGATACAATTGATAAATGGTCAAATCTAAGCTATTAAGTCATGTTTTAATGTTCTTCAAGACTACATACGCTACCCAGCTATCAATCAGTTAGCCCTTGGATCTAAACTGAGTTTCAAGCATCCCGACACGCGAATTATGACAAGGGTATGCATGGTACTGGTATCTCGCATACATACATGTAAAGCACAGTCCTCATGCAAGTCTTTTCTTTCTCGTTCTTTTTCTTTTCTCTGTCCTTTCCCTTTTGAAATGGCGAAAGGCGAAAACGAATTATTCAGAGAGCACCTAATTCAGTTGATTGGTCCCCAGTCGGTATCTTAACATACATAGAAGTTCAACTCCCTTTTCAAGGCAAAAAGTTTCAAGGCAAAAAGCAAACTTACCTTCTACTCTTATTGGCTTAAGTAACAGTCCAAGTGCGATTTTCGCTTCTAGTTCTAGTGGAACCAGGTAATAGGGCCTAAAATACCCAAGATACCTTACCTAGGTCGGTACCTACATAAGCAGCTAAGATACATATCACAGAAGCGTTGACGACATTCGGGGTTACATACAAAGCAAGCCACGAGTCACCGACACTGGACCGGCCGCCGGCTTGGCTGGCTGATGAAGAGTACATACCTAAACTGACCGCGGAAAATGCCACAAGCTTGAAAACGAGAAAGGCTGTCTAGGATATACCTTGCATCTTCGTACATGAGATGCAGGCACAACGGCTCCAGAACTGGCGAATGTCGTGGGCTACGTGGGTGATTGGTGATTGTGACGGACCCAAGAGTTTGGATCCATCTTAAGATTCTTAACAAACATCTCTCATCTCTCAATACCTATGCACAGTCTCCTTTTTTGGTTACTCAACCGCATTACGATATGCAATCTCGGCAATAATAATCTTTATTTCTAGTTTATTTCCTAACACGTTCCGGCACGTTCTTACCACACGTCCTGCAGGTCGAATACTCTGGATATCCTTACTATCCTTACTGTGAGAAGGCACTAATACGTCCGAGTTACGTAGACAATACGAAATTACTATCCACATGGACTTCGAATAGCTCACTGCAGTAAGCGCTCATCGTCGTCTTATCCCTTCGTTTTCCGCGTACTCATTAGACGCGAGGAAAAAAAAAAAAGGGGGATAAGCCACAAGCACCACAAAGCACCACGGCTTCGGTACTATGGTACTTTGTATTAAGGCTTTGAATTGATGCCTATTATTGGGCCGCGGAAACTGACTGCAACGATCCGCGAAGCACTTGGATTAACGAGTCTAAGCGTCCGAAACACCCCTAGACTTTATCTGGAAACCCCTACAGTCCCTGAATTGGTTCTCCAGATGCGCTCCACGGCTCATAAAATCGCGAGGCGTCGGTTTCTTAACTATATTGAGGTGATGATCGGCAGTTAACTTCCCTTCCTCTCGGAGGTTATGTTCTCGCAGAGATAGGTAGGCCGATGACACAATACATATGCCGTTTCGATGTGGAAGAATCGGCTCGTGTAACTATGTAACCACAGTAAACATTTGAACATATTTGAGCATATTTGAACATATTTGAGCATATTTGAACATATTTGGGCCCGTATTTGGGGCTGTATCGTATAATATCTGTGCAAGAACCTTGGCTGTATGTACCCCCTACCAGCTATCGGCCTACCCGCATTTGACAGCCCACTGGGTCCCAGCACCGGCCGCTTAGGTCTTTTAAAGACTTGTTAATGGCAGGGAAGATGATGACTTGCTTCCACAGCCTAGGAACTTAACCCAGGAGATTCGGCATCGGCCGCCGGGCAAAAACATACATGAACATAATTTCATTAATTACCTCATGTAGGTCCATGTAAACAATCAATCGGCGAGACGGCTCGTAAAGGCACCAGACCGACGACATGCATTAGTGTAGAGCAAACCTGCCGTCATTAGGCATTAGGCATTAGGCATTAGGCACGTTTGCTATTAGACGGCTTGTTTTTGCAGAATTGGTGCGTATTTCGCTGCAGGTTTCGTCAAGGTGTTTTTAACCCCTTACCGCCTGCATATGGCATATGTAATATGCAATGTATGTCCTAGATGCTATCGAAGATCATTTGTAGCCGAGGGTTTTAGTGGTCCCAGGAGTGGGAGAATTGTTCCAAGCCGTCGGGATCCCAGCAGATCGACGTCGTCACTCCCCAGGCTAAACGCATATATAGATTACATAGATTTGACAGTAGACGACGTACATAGTAAGACAAAATGAATGCTCAACTGCCATCATATAATAGCCATGCTTATAATAAATGAATATGCATGCGGTAATATAAAACAGATTAATAAATGTAGATAAGCGTACGGATCGGACTCGACGGACGCAGCGGAAAGGGAGTTAATTTTCAACAGTTCGGGGCCTAATTAGGAGACCACGGTAAGAAACCATGCCATGGTAAGAAGCAAACGTGGGTTAAAATCCTCCCGCTTCTAATAACTACCACGACCATAAGATGCATGCGCCAATTTTGGAAAAGTTGAATCCTCCACGAACTCGCCATGCAGCACAACGATCCGCTAAGAGCATTCCTCAACTCGACCATTTGTCCTTCTCTAAACTAACAAATACGTACTAACTAGTCTACGACGGTGTCGAGATTGGTGGTATGATATTTTATCAAGTTATACGACGATTAGGTAAACGTCAACTACCTAACCTAGATCCCTAACAAAGATATTCCTACGGCTTGCCCTTTTCTATTCCTCCTCGAACTGCCGGCACTTGTTAGCCTCTGGGGTCGAATCGATATGTAGAGGTGAATAACCTGGGGTTTTACATTAGGTACATATTAGGACAATTCATGTCATGAGACTTACACATGCTGCGAGTCCATCCTGGCCCTAGTCAAACAGCAGATAAGAAATACATAGCATGTATCCTAACCATACCTATCATAGATCTCCCTGGTGGGGAGACGTTGCGGCTCCGCCATCTGCTCGGAGAGTTATTGTCCATCTATCGAGATCCCAGACTTACATACATAGACGTTGCCATCGATTCGCTGCGAAGGGAAGGGAAGTAGCCGAACGGTCGCCTCGAAGAGGAAAAGGCAAACATTTTCCAAACCCCCCAGTACGCTAGAGTTGCAATCTTATCAAGGAGCTTGACGCTAGCCTTGCTACCGTGTAGTCTTGGTAGTGTAAGCTCGCTATCATGTAGTATGAACCATACAAGTAGGGAGCGCGGTACGGTATAGAGAACAGACTAACGATAGCATGATACGACCTGTGTACGAAAGCCCAGCGTTTAGTGTTAGCTACCTGGTGTAGTGTAGTTTCAGTATGTACGCCGTCTAGATTTCTTCGTCGCTCGATACGACTGAGTGTAGTAGTAATCGCACGACATCCGCAAGCATATGCCCATATATCAAGCAACATATAGCTGACCTAACCCCCTTTCCTTTTTTTTTTATCTCTCTCTACCGTTGCACCGACCAACCCCGTAAACCCTGTCTCTCAAGCCTTCTCTAGCATCTGAATCAAGCGCGTCGAGTTTAAGATAGCGGGATATTTTTCAAGAAACTCCCGCGCGGGTCACAAGTTTCGAGCCCTTATTTTTATGTTACTTCTGGGTAAGTTAGTGTAACTACCCAAGGTACCTATAAAAGTACCTAGTTATATTTATTTATTCATTTCTTGCAAGCCCGATTCGAGCGTATAGCGTCCGTGCGTAGCGCCACCTTTTATTACGACGGGTACATAGACTGCAGAAAATGAAAATTGGCTTACCTACCTTACCTACCTACATAATAGTAGAATCTTCTTCGCAGAACGCGGCTGGAACCACGCCAGTGTTTGGAAAGGGGGGGTCCCTTGTCAGCAGCAATCACGCTTCTGCATTGCACATCGGATCCCACGAGACTAAGAGGCTTCCGTGCAGTAGCGAGGTTCTATTCGAATCGCAGATCAGGGGGAAGACAAAGAAAGAAAAGAATTGAGGATTCGTACATAGGAATAAGTCTGCTGTGACTTAGGTAGGCAAGGCGTCCTCTATCAAACATCGACAGTTTGTCTATTTCTGTGCTATCGTATATTAAAAGCGGCCTTGGTCAGCCAGAGACAGCCAGCCCACTTAGCGGTTTAGATGATGCACCTCTATCTTGTTTGTTCCATCATGCACGCACATATGACATATGAGGTATGTACATACATGGCCGCTGCGTAGAAATCTTCGAAGAAGCAAAAAAGCAACTTCTAGCTACCTACACTATGTACATGGTACATATCTCGTTCCGGCGCAAAGCGGTGTGAAATCGGCTTCCTCCCTTGCATCTTCGCTTCTAATCAGGCTTCCTGTCACATTCCAGCCCGACTGCAGGCTCCCTTCTGCGCACGATAGCAGCCTTCCCGGTGCTGCTAAGACGCCCGTGGCGCGGACCGGGTCAGAGTTTCCCATTGCCGGAATTCGGCAGCCAGCCAGGCTCCCTGTTACTTCGTTGGAATGTGCAGCGTCTATCTATCTATCTGCCTGCCTTAGGTTAAGGTGCTCGCTTCCGCACAGCCAGCCCTCCGTCACAAGCAAAACGTCTATTTTCCACTTTCTACTTTGCTCCTCAACACGCCGACATATTCCCCGCCAGTGTCGCAGTGTTTACGTCCCCCGCTGCTTAAGGATTGTAAGTTTGCCATGTGCCATGTTAGGGCGTTGTTGATCATTACCGGTAAAGACGTCAGCATGATCCTCCAAGCGGGCGGGCGATTGCCCTTCGATCCTCACGATCCGACGCCAGGAGATGTGCTGAAGAGGCGTCTGCTAGGTCTCAACGTGCTCGATTAGCGACTACACGTTTATCGCAGTTCTATTATGGGAAGGTGCCAACCGTCAGGTCGGCGAGCTGAGGGCACTGGGTTCGTGTGAGTGGCATGTCTGTATTCTCTCCCCCCCCCCCCCCCCCACGTCTGTTGCATTGGCATCGCGACAACATACGTACCTACATGTAGGTATGTAGTATGTTCGTTACTGGTGTCGTAGTTTAGGATCCAGCTAAAACCAATACACCTGCCGCTTGAGGAACCGTAGGCATTGTATGTCTGTTTGCCTGCCATGCGTCTGCGTGTTTGGATGTATATTAACACCGTTTTGGTAATGCAATGCCGTTGGCTTGCTTCTTATGCCCGTATTAGTTCTTGTGATACTATTAGAATACCTGTTATAGGTAATGTTTGACCATGTCTTTCACAGAACAGTATACCTTCAGCATTATAAAAAACCGGAGATGCCGCTAGGTTTGCATGTATATACATAACCACATATGCAAGGATCGAATTACGCCTCTCGCGCTGTAATCCTATTGATCCTACGACGTAACCCTTCGACGTGCTCTCCGTGACATTTTGGTGCCTGACAGAGTTTAAAGTACCGACGGCGCAGCACATGTGCGAAATTCCTCCTGGTCCTGGCGCCTTTTCTACGCCTCTAAGATTAACGGGCCGCTTCTGGAAGGGCAGATATTCCATAGATGTGCTTGGTGCTATGGTTACACGATTCGGACCCGCGAACTGCGATTGGTTACTTATAAGTCATCGTATAGGTGTGTACTGGCATGAAATCCAGGTCAGCGCCATCTGCGGTAAGCGCTATTCGTTAAATGTGCTGTTATATGCTATTGTTCAATGACGTCGTAATCAAGCAGGTGATCCATTTCCAGCTCGGAGAAGAGATTTATACCTCGCAATTAAGATTATCGACTCTGCGAGGCTTATTATATCCGCGGGTGACAGGTTCGTGGAACTCTGGGGAGTGTTGGGCTTAGTCTTGTATGTATGGGCCTAAGTGCCTGAACAGCTTCTTACACACGACTCCTCAGCTACTCGAATTAAACCCCTTACTATAGTTGTATTATTGTTACACACATGAAAGGTTCAGTACCTAAAGTATGTAGATTAGGCTTGGGATCTACGGGCACGGAATGAAGCTCGGTGTTGATATATGCTGGCATCGTATATAAGTTGTAGTTCAGCATTAATAGATTATATATAAACATTGCACTATTTAAAGGCCAGCAATTAGAGACTTCAGCTATGAAGCACTCCTCAGGGGCCTGTAGGTGATATGTTTTTCGTAATATCTGCAGAGATGACATGCAGAAACTTAACTCGCTAAGTTCTGACAGAGATACACGCTCATCATACACTCAGAAAATGTAGACAAGGAAAAAAGGGGTTGGCATTTTTAGCTTCTAGGCATCATGAGTACAATACACTGAAGACACCAGTAGAGCAAGTCTTGACGGTTGATAATTAAATGCATACGCTCGTGGGCACTAGCTTGCTTATCATAGACAACAGTTAACTAGGGCTTCATCCTGATAGTATCTCATCTAGGAAATGCTTCAAAGCTCTTATCCGTCTTCATATTTTAGGAATTATAGCAGTGCTATCACTGTCTATTGACTCATGTATGCTTCGTAGTCGTATGTCTGTAGCTCGGAATATCTTCCTATACTTTAGGTAGATTTCCTGGGTAGATCCATCCTGTCAACTCTGGACTGGTAGCAAGGTACCTATCTTACATACCCAGACTATCGAGGCACCTGAGACAACGAGCTTTTCGCTATATCAGTGGTTCAGTTTCAGATAGGTTCATAATTTCTCGTCGCTTAACAGAGTTGTCTTACCACTTCTTGCTTGCGTTCTCAGAGCACCAACACGACTTGCAGTTCTCTAGGTGGACCTCAGCAATCAATAGCATCAATTAATACAACATGGGTCTGTGATGGATCGAATGCTCCATGTCGAAGCGTAAGAAGATTCTTGTGAAGAATCCGGGCTTATTTCGTTAAATAAGCTATCATGTTGGCTATTTTAAAGTACCCCAAGGGGCCTCTGTAGCGGACTAGCGTTAATTGTTAGCAATGAAGTCGCATACTGTAGACGTTGAAGTTATTGAAAGGCAACTATACTTTAGCTCAGAGTTGATGCCCAATCGCCACCGCTAGTTGTGAAGGTTCTCTCTCCCTCTTGATACCTAACGCAATGCATACTCGGTTCTGCGAGCTCGCTTGCATCCATGAAATATCGGTATGAATGCAAAGCACTAGGTTAGAATACTGGGGATGGTTAGAACAGTCACCAACGTTTCTTCACCGCCACACATGCTGTCTGCTGAAAAACATGCTGGATTTCTGGTTTTACTCGCAGGACATCCATCAAGTCCTGTTGGTTAAACCTCTCACAGACGTCATTTAATTTGCAGTAATATAAGTTGAGCCGTTAGTGAAGGCAGAGCGGTAAACCAGTTGCAGTCGCAGAAACTCCCAAGAGACAGGAGGTCACTTCGAACCATCATACCTGTTCAGGAATTTAGGTAGAAATCTTGTCAAACGGCCGTGAAAATTAAGTCGCGCTCTATTGAAGAGTATCCGGGAGTGGCTTAAGCATGTAAGCCCAGCGAGAAGAGCTCTATGCGATTCAAGTCACAGATCAAGTGACAATGAAAGTGGCAGATCCGAACAGTATAATGCGCAAACTCCTGCAGCTTTCCGATATATTCGTCCATGGAAGGCACCTATCAAAATCTAGACAGTCTAGCACCGCATAGGGAAATGCACGTGGCGCTTCTTCGGCTATATAGCAACGTCTCTTATAATCAAGACGCTACGAGGTGACCGATAGCGCAACGATATAGCCGATCGGATGCTTTCCGCAGACAATGTGGATGAGAGTCTACGTTAACTACTCGTTGATGAGTGTCGAGTTTCGTATAGTTAGGTAGGTTTACTACCGCATCGTCAGTAGCAATTCGGTAATACAAGGTATCACTTAGGCTGAGATGACTGCGCCGTACCCAACTTCATCAAGGGGTAATTTTCCAGGAAGTTGTTGAATATCCCTCTGGCGAACTTAGCAAAGCGTCGACCCTTTCTGGTTTCAACAAGGTGAGACGACTGTGGCCAATAGGACCAATGTATAAAAATAAGCCATATGCACCTGGAGCATGTTGAGATGAGTTCTACCAAGCCGTGCTCACAGCTTTAGAGAGAGAAGTTATTACGAGTCCTGTTTAACCCCTATCTTGTAAAAATAGGTAAACAGATCAGTGATAACTATAGGTTTATTAAATTGATACGATTCAAGTCAACAGATTGTAAGATGCCATGATAGACTGTTGTCAGTTTGGTTTCTTATTTTATTGGTGTCCAAATATTCATACCCAGTGAAACCCAAGATGTAGAATCCTCCGTAAGAACCAAAATAGGGGAGACCCGCTCGTTACAATTGAACTACGCCCCCCTTAACGGCATTGGCGTTCCTTCTGGGCCTGAAACTCATGCTTACAATACAGTTTGTAAAGAGAAGGATTCTGTTTATTCGATGAGGGGAGGTTGCTGATTGGACGACTCGACATTAAAAGATCTGCGGCGCGTTCCCCTCCGGAACCGAGCTGATTTCTATCTGACTTAGGTAACTTGAGTCTTCTTTTACATGCACATGTGCTTACTTCAGAGCACCACATCAACCCCGGAATCAACTAGGATACGCGACCTTAATTATAGGTAACAGTAAGGAATCCGTGTAACGTACATTTGTTAGTGTTTAATAACACTTAACACCAGAGCGCAACTCATTCCAAAGCGGTTAATAAGCTAGCTGGCCGCATATCGAAATGATCACTACCTAATTATATCTACAACAACTCTAATACATTACTTGAATTCAGCTCTCGGGACCGGTGATGGATTCAAGGGATCTGGGGTTCAATACGTGAATAGACAATAGGACCGATGAAGTTCATTGCCATGATCTTTGCCATGATCTAGACATACAAACCTTATAGGCTAACTACCCCACGTACCCAAAAGGATAATGTTATCTATAGCGCGCAGGAGTTACCAGAAACGAGGCTCATATTGAACAGGAATCCAACTATGACCATCCTCTTACATGGACGCCCTTAGGCCAAGAAAAAACTCTGCTAAGCGTAATAGATACACCTCCTACATACTCGACTCGGTTATGTAGGTAGTTTGTCTATAGGTGGTCATGCCAATGCATTGAGACATGGGTATCGAGGTAGTACAAGAACTCCCAAACAAAGCATGATAGCTCAAAAAGTTCCCTACCTGGGCGTTTCGAGAGCCGCAGGAGGATCTTCATTGAAAACGTCTTCTGCCGGGAAACGATTCCCCAGTTCTCCATATAGAAACCTTCAATATTTCTAATCCTACCTCAAGAAATACCTGAGTTCCAAAAGCCCACGATCCGAACCGCATCCTAAGATGGTATATTCTTCGGGGACATGCATTCGTACCAAATTTTCCTTGATTCTGGTTCTGCCCTATGGGAACGGCGGCCGAATAGCATGGAGTATATCAGGATGTCACAATGATGCCGTACCATCCCAAGAACCCTTTACCCACCGGCACATGGCATATACTCCCAACTCGATGCTACCCAAGTGACCTCTGGAGCCGAAGCCCGGACATCCATGCTACCTTGCTTGCGTCTTTTGGAGATTAGCTAGAGCCCATCGTCTACTATGCAAGCGTCCTGTTATATTGGCTGGTCACTACTCAGTACATAAGGGCTTTCGCTAGTATGATAATAATAACAATAATAGTCTGCTTATCATGGTATATTTAAGAGTGAGAGAGCCCGTACTTGGAGAAGATTCGTCTAAGGATCGAAACAACCCAGCCTGACTATTCTTGTAGAATAGTTACATACCATCTACTACACTGCCTCCAGTTGTATTCCCTACTATTTATTCCTCAGACCTGCTAGTCGAGTGTAGCATAAACTTGATCCAAGTTTCTATATGGAACATGCCGTATAATGCTGGATGCTATGGTATCTCAGTTGCTCTGCCCGTTCAAGTAAGTTGGTTGGCCAATCTAGATTACCCCCTACCGTATGCCCGAAAGCCCCCGAGGGGTGTCACCCTTACCCGCTGTCTATTTTTATTGGCACTCCTACTAGCCTTGCCGGCTCCATAAGCATCACGGATGCCTCCGACTAGGTCTCATCGAGCCTCCCCGTAGGACTACGGCTAGTGAATAAAACCAGTCTGTCCAGACCCAAAGCCATCAGATTTACAACCGACAGACAACCCTTTTTCAGCAAAGCAAACTTCGATTATCATCTACTAACAACAATACCCAGATGGTTTCTTCAGAGCACTTGTCGTCGGCGTACGTCTCCGACGACACTTACTACAGAGGCGAACATGCATCGTCACAGGGTCAAAACGTCTCGTACGCCTCTTATCCAACTATTGTACCCGACAGGTCCCCCGAAAGCATGCTAGGCTACCAGAGTCAGTCAGCTCCTCCTGCCTCAGCCCCGAGTATCCCGTATTACGTTGTGGGTGGCCACAATCCGACGGATGTGAACATGAGATCTTCCACCGGAGCATCGTTCACCACACCCACAGGAGATCCCTTCAGCCTCCCGTTCTACCAAGCCGTACCACCAGAGTCCAGGTCCGTCGATACTACCGATACTTATCACCATAACTATCCGCCAGGGTATGGAGCAGCAACAATGAGTCCGCGCGTTCCATCGGTAGGGGCATCGACTGGTTCTAGTCACAAAAAGAATAAGCATTCGTCACGGCCAAGAAAGTCTAAGCAGCCTCAGGTACTCTCGCCTGGAAGCACGTCTTCAACATCAAACTCTAGCAAATCTAGACTCCGTAGTGCTTCTCGCACAAGCAAAAACACGCACCACAACCCCCCAGCTACAGTCGAAGAGCAAAAAAGCCGTGACACGCATAACCAGGTGGAAAAGCAGTATCGGAACAGACTTAATGCTCACTTTGAAAGCCTGCTAGATGCTCTACCAGAAACTATGCAAGCTGACGAGGGTGACGACGAAGGGGAATCGTTGGACTTGACTGACCGCAGAGTCAGCAAAGCAGAAGTATTAGATATGGCTCGGCGTCACATTCAAGCCTTAGAGCGCGAATGCGCTGCCCTGGAAGGGGAAAGAGACGAACTCCGGGATAACATGGAGAGATTACGCTGGCTGTTTGGACGGTGCGAAGGGACCGATGGGTTCAACGAGCAACTGAACTTCCCAGGAGCGGGAGGTCTACATTGAGAATTACATCCAAAATAGGGCTGGGAGGACCGCACTGGGATCAGATCATGCATTTTCACACTCGGCAATTTTTTTTATTCTTGTACTACTAGAACGGCTTACGGAGTTGGGGGTAGGGAGGTGACGTTGACAGTCAGGAACTGCATCTAAATACATGATTTAGTTGTTAAGCACACCGACTAAGATCCCCTTGGATAGGATGATTGGGACGAGAAACTATACTATACCTACCTACGCTCAGTTCGGCTGGGCAAATGCTTACCGGCTAAGTACCTAACATATAATAGTCTAGACATAGAAGTCCTATGCCGTATAACTAGTGTATTTCTTTGTAGAAAAGTGCGTGATATTCGAGTTTGATAATGCGAATAGGGGGAAATCCCCTTTTCCTGGACCAGCGTTACCCAGTGACTTACATACCTAGTATACATCATATCACTTATACGTATCGTACAGACGATGGCCTCGACGACGGTGAGTGGATGGATGATGGCATTAGCCCCACTCATCGAGCTACTTTTAAGTCCAACCCATTAAGAACTTAAAAAGAAATCTCGCGCAACACGGGAAAGTTCGTGCGAAGTTCGTGCGAGTATCGTCAATCTGTACATATAACTCCCTGCCTTAATTAGGAAGGTCAGTTGATCCGTAGGACTCTACATAGTTGCATCATGGCCAATAGACGAATTCTTGTTATCGCGGGGAGCGATTCAAGCGGTGGTGCGTAAGTTCATGAACCTATCATCCGACCCTCACGCCCTCAACTGACAGGATCGTCGATGTAAATCAACAGTGGCCTCGAGGCAGACCAGAAAGTTATTGCAGCTCATGGCTGCTATGCTATGACTGCCACGACAGCGTTGACGGCTCAGAATACTACTGGTGTCAGTGATGTACACCACATACCCCCTGAGTTCGTAAGGAAGCAGATCGATGCTGTCTTTACGGACATTAAACCCGGGGTCGTAAAGACTGGTGAGTAATCAGATCATCCAGCCCGTTGCACTGAAGCTTATCTAGATTCCGTTAAGGGATGCTAGCATCTGCACGTACTATTGAAATGGTAGCACGGGCGTTGAAGGATTACAAGGTTGAGACGTTGGTATTAGATCCTGTAAGTTCATTCGCTTGATGGTCTTTCCGAGAAAGATCATGATGGCCTAATCTAAACAGGTTATGGTCGCCACTACTGGCGCCAAACTCCTACCCCTGGAAGCCGTGAATGAGTTAAGAACTCTGCTGCTCCCACAGACGTTCATCCTTACTCCAAATATTCCCGAGGCACAACTCCTACTCTCCGAGAGCGGGAAGGGAACTGTCGACATCCAGCGTGTAGACGACTTGGAAGTAATTGCCCAAAAGGTACTGGAATTAGGACCAAAGTGGGTTCTCGTCAAAGGCGGCCATGTGCCTTTTAAGAAAGACGGTTCGATAGCTACGACCCCCGAGGAAAGGGAGTTGGTCGTCGACCTTTTATTTGGAGGGGGACAAGCCACGAGGATCGAAAGTCCATACATAGACTCAACCAACACACATGGAACGGGATGTTCACTTGCCTCTGCCATCGCCTCCAATCTTTCCAAGGGACTGAAACCTGTAGAAGCCGTCAAGGCCGCTTGTCGGTATGTCGAAGCAGGAATCAAGACCGCACCCGGATACGGAAAAGGGCATGGTCCAATCAATCATTTCCATTCAGTTCTGACTCTTCCATTCTCTCAGTTAGTTTACCCCTGACTCAACGCGAACCTACCCTGCTAATGTCAACAAGGGGTCACTTTTTAGAATACCTTTTGGAGCGACCTGACGTATCGCCAGTGTGGCACCAATTTATTAACCATCCATTCGTCCTCGGTCTCGGGAATGGAGAACTGCCCCTCGAGTCGTTCAAAGGCTATCTGATACAAGACTACCTATACCTAGTTCAATTCGCAAGGGCAAATGCGTTGGCTTCATACAAGTCCAAGAATATGGAGGATATTGGAGCCGTAGGTGGTTATTAAACAAGAAGTTAGTTGATGCTAATATTCCAATTAGGGCGCTAAAGTGGTGTCGCATATCCATACTGAGATGAAACTCCATCTTGACTATTGTAAAGAGTTCGGCATATCCAAAGAGGAGATAGAGGCGACAGAGGAACATCAAGGTATAACGCCCCAACCTTGCTCACCACCGCACATTGACACCCAATTGCTAACTCATAGTTTAGCATGCACTGCATACACGAGATACGTCCTTGATATTGGGCAGTCGGAAGATTGGCTTGGCCTTCAAGTTGCACTCGCCCCTTGCCTCCTTGGTTATGGAGCCATTGCAAAACAGCTTCACGGCGACCCAAGAACAAAGACGGAGGGTAACACGTACTGGAAATGGATCGTGAACTATATCGAAGAGGACTACGTGGAGGCGGTAGGGACCGGGTCTGGTAAGAAGGGCCCCTTAACGACTACCTGGTACTTTGTCGAAAAATACTGACTTGAATGCTGGTGACAGCTCTGATGGAAAAGAATGCAGTCTTACAATCTCCATCAAGGATAGAAGAGCTGGTCAAGATCTTCATCCACGCTACGAAGGTAAGACACTTGGGATAGACGATATCGCGTAATACTAACTTTGTGATAGATGGAAATTGGTTTTTGGGAGATGTTCCCATCAGCTTAAATCGTGTTGAATCTCGTAGGGTCGAATCGCTATAGAAGGGAAGCGCGGGCATCTGGAGAGGATATATAATAGATGGTAGTCGTTTGCATTTTGGTGTATGAATGCTTTATGTACCTAGGTTAGGTACTTTATCGATCAAGCCATAAGGTACATAGGTACCTAACGTACCATTTTAATTAATTCAATACCTACCTATGTTGCTAGTGGCGAAAGCTGATAGCACCTGCCGGCAGCTGCATAGCACACAGTTTCTCCTATGTATTGTACATAGTACTTTCTTAACGTACCTCCACTTCCGACGTGTACAGTATGTAGGTACCCTGGTAGTATGTAATAGCAACCTTGGAATTGCGCGAGGCAAAAAAGGGAAAGGGCGTGCACAGACCACATCCCTGCATACCTGTTAGGCCTAGACTGTTGCTTCCCTCGAGACTAAGAAAAAAAAATTAATTCAACTACTTGACTCAGGATTCTTCTTGACTTCAAAAACTCATCACCACACCCTTTTCTTCTACCACACCGAGTTCAATAACTCTTCATCTCATAATTTCCCATTTTCCGCTCCTTTTCTTGCAGATCGCACGCTGCACTTTAGATCGCGTTTGTTACAATCAATCGCCTCACTCAGATCAGACGCGACATCGTTCTCCTCGTTTGCGCTGAACATTCTCACTTCGCGTATCTCTAACTTGATCATCGCAGACTCAAAAAATACATCATGTCTTACGGCGGTGGCTACAACTCCCGTAATGGAGGAGGCGGAGGAGGCTACTCTAATGGCCACGACAAGTACGGAGGCGGTCACGGAGGTGGTCGTCAAGAGCATGGTCACGGGTAAGAATTGCATTTGATTGTCTCACCGCACTTTAACTTCCCTTGATTATCGATATTAACGTATATTCTCTTCTAGCAATGGCTATGGCGGTAACAGTGGTGGTTACGGAGGAGGTGGCGGTGGCGGCTATGGTGGAAGTGGAGGCGGTGACAAAATGTCTAACCTCGGAGCTGGTCTACACAAGCAAAGCTGGGGTATGTTCTTTCCTGATTCTTGAGTTATTTACCCATGTCATGACTAACCTCGTTCTCGATAGATCTCGGTACTCTTCCCAAATTCGAGAAGTCCTTCTACAAGGAGGACGAAGCTGTCGCACGACGACCCGCCAGTGAAGTTGAGAGATTCCGAAAAGATCATCAAATAGCTATCCAAGGCCACGATGTTCCCAAACCTGTCGAGACATTCGATGAGGCTGGATTCCCTCGATATGTGATGGACGAAGTCAAGGCACAAGGCTTCCCCGCTCCTACTGCCATCCAATCTCAAGGATGGCCCATGGCTCTCTCTGGTCGCGACGTCGTCGGTATTGCCGAGACAGGTTCCGGTAAGACGCTAACTTACTGCCTTCCGGCAATTGTCCACATCAACGCCCAGCCTCTCTTAGCTCCTGGCGATGGCCCTATCGTGCTTGTTCTTGCGCCTACTCGGGAACTAGCTGTGCAGATCCAGCAGGAGATTACTAAATTCGGCAAGTCTTCGCGCATTCGCAACACCTGTGTCTATGGAGGTGTTCCTCGTGGTCCTCAGATCCGCGACCTTACGAAGGGTGTCGAGGTCTGCATTGCCACTCCTGGTCGTTTGATCGATATGCTCGAGGGTGGTAAGACTAACTTGCGCCGAGTGACTTACTTAGTCCTCGACGAGGCTGATCGTATGCTGGACATGGGTTTCGAGCCCCAGATTCGCAAGATTATCAGCCAGATTCGACCTGACCGTCAGACTCTCATGTGGTCTGCTACCTGGCCCAAGGAAGTTCGTGCTTTAGCTGCCGAATTCCAAACCGACTTCATTCAGGTCAACATTGGATCCCTAGACTTGTCTGCTAACCATCGTATTACGCAAGTCGTCGAGGTTGTGTCCGAGGGTGAAAAGCGCGATCGTATGATCAAGCATCTTGAGAAGATTATGGACAACAAGGAGAACAAATGCCTTCTATTTGTAGGTACGAAGCGAGTCGCTGACGAGATTACGCGATTCCTCCGTCAAGATGGCTGGCCGGCCCTTTGTAAGTTTATGCAAATGTCTGACTTTTGATGCGGCTTGAGACTAATTCATCGGTAGCTATTCACGGCGACAAACAGCAGAACGAGCGTGACTGGGTCCTTGACCAGTTCAAGACCGGAAAAAGTCCCATTATGGTAGCCACCGACGTTGCTTCTCGTGGTATTGGTATGATTGCAAATCCCCCGTCCCCTCCCCGTACCCCCGTATCAACTTCCAGCAGAGTTATATCCGCTGTGCTTTACTCTATGTCTAGGGGCTCTCTCGATTGCGCATTTGCCTGATCTCCCAGTGTGTCTTGTGGTTCTCATCTATTCAGGAATATTGGGGTCCCGTGGTATAGCGGATGCACTATACCCATGTTCCGTTGTCGTACCTTACTGTCCCCGTGGTACGGCTACGGAGTTGGCATTTCTTGATTCTGTCAAGCTATCTCCAGACTCCCAGATCCTAGGACCCAGACCAGATTATTGGAATTCCTCCAAACTGGCATGTTGATGCAACAGACAGCCCCAATTCTCCAAGGAGAAAGCACGGAAAATATACTTAGGCACAGCACGTCCGTCGCTGGGACTTGTTACAGAAACATTGGTTTTCGGTTTGGCTAACATTAGATTGTAATTAAGATGTGCGCAACATCACTCATGTGATCAACTATGACTACCCGAACAACTCGGAGGATTACATCCACCGTATTGGCCGAACTGGCCGTGCTGGCGCTAATGGCACTGCCATTACTCTATTTACTGCTGACAGTAGGCGTCCCCTAATAAATATTGCCATGGCTACGACTAACAACTTCCCAGATTCTAAGCAGGCTCGTGATCTAGTCGCAGTTCTTCAAGAAGCTAAACAGCAAATTGATCCTAGACTTCATGAGATGGCCCGCTATAGCGGCGGCGGTGGCGGAGGCCGCTACGGCGGACGAGGTTACGGCGGTCGTGGTGGTCACCGAGGTATGTCTTATTGGTTTGTAGGCTTTCAGACACGCAATACTAATATTTATTCTCAATAGGCGGCGGCGGTGCTGGCGGTGGTGCTGGCGGTGCTAACTCTCTGCCCATCAACAACCGACGGTGGTGATGGCCTCCATTAGGGATATTTAGAAAGTCGTAAGGTATCTGCCGGATTGCATTCCCTTTTCTTTTATTGCACATATGCACAGATGGCGTTGTGTTTAGAGGCACGGATGTTTAGAAGTCGTTTTGTGTCGACGCTTTGCGAAGGTATCTGTGCATGTCCATACAGATTTGCACAATTCGCCCTACCTAATTTGGTCACCCAACAAGATGCAGGCGTTACAGAAACATGAGAGAACGTGGAAAATGCGGAATTCTGCTTCGGTTCTACGAGAAGCAACTGTGGGCTCGAGATCGTACAACTTGCCAATTTTTGACTTCCAAGTCGAGAGAGAGGTATGTTGCTTGCTGACTTGTGCAGATTGGACTTGCTTCAAGACCTACTACAAGGTCATATGTATATGTAGACTATCGTCTGTCTTGTTCTCGCTAGGAGACAAGGCAAATGAATACGTAGCATGAATTCAAGGTCTACTACCTTAACACGAGAGTTCTATACTAAGGCATTTGTAAAGATTGCTAAGAATCAACGTCGACCGTATCGGGTTTCGCGGGGATGGAATGGTGGTCTTGGTCATGTTCACGACATTCGTATACTATTCTTAGATAAGTGCGTCATATTGCCGACTTGTTTTTGTAGCGAGACCCAGACGATGTCATTTTGCGTGCTCGTGAGTGGCCGCCCAATAATAACCGGAAATGACCTCTATTTATCCGCAAACACAGGGGTGACTACACCATACCCGGTAAACGCAAGGACAGATTCCGTCTCGGTTTAGGCCTCTACAAGTTCCCGCTTAGAAATAGGTAGTACTTAGTATAAGATGATGACCTTCCTGCTTCCGCGTCGCTGGGGCGTGGATGTTGTTCGCCTGCGTAGGACATTAATGCTGTATCCGTCTTCTCAACGACCTTTTTCGTCTAGTTAGATACCCACCTAACCTAGGTATATACAACTAACTACCTAATATATAAACATTACGATACTATTAGCGACAATGAAGACCGCAGCAGCGTTTGCACTCCTCGTAGCCAGCGCCCAGGCCGCTCCGCATTGTACGTAAACTCACTCACTCGCTACCCAGTTTAATATCTGGTGCTTCATGTTTCTATGGTAGAGAATGAAGATGATATGGTATGATATGCATATGAAGACCGGGTCTGACTGAAGCGTCTCATATTGCAGACACGTTCCCGAAGCTCGCGGGCACCGCGGAATGGAGCTCCGTTCGGCAGACGGCGAACTTCCAGTCGAACGGGCCTGTGACCGACGTCAGCTCGGACGCTATTCGCTGCTACCAGCGGGCCGCCGGCGGCGCCCCTGATACCACGCAGGTCAAGGCCGGCGGCCAGATCACTTGGGTTGCGAACCCGAGTATCTACCACCCTGGAGGGTACGTAGTAATCGCTGCCGAGACGGCGGGGGTCCCCGGCCACGGCTCTGGCTTAGGTTGCGATGGATGCTAATGTGTCGATCTGCAGTACGTTATTATATATATCTTATATACGGGTGTGGATGGGTGAAGCCTTGGGGGTTTAGGACTGCTTCCTAGATGGGCGAGTTGGGATAAGACGAAACGAAACGAAACGAGATGAGTTGAGATGAGATGAGATGCATTATTGACTTGGTGTCTTCTTCTAGCCCTTTCGGCATACATGGCCAAGGTCCCGTCCGGCAAGACCGCCGCCGACTTTGACGGCAGCGGAAACGTGTGGTTCAAGGTGTACCAGGACATGCCCACGATATCGGGCGGACAATACACCTGGCCATCAAACGGTATGGCCCCTTTCTTCTCCTCCTCCTCCTCCCCCTTTCTTCTTTCCCCTTCTTCTTCTTCTTCTTCTTCTTCTTCTTGCCGCTTTCCTCCCACCCCACCCCACCCCCACCAGCCCTTCTAACCCCCCGACCAGGCAAAGGCGAGCTCAGCTTCACGATCCCGCAGTGCCTCGCAGAGGGCGACTACCTGTTCCGGATCGAGCACGTAGCGCTGCACTCGGCGTCCACGGCGGGCGGCGCGCAGTTCTACATCTCGTGCGCGCAGGTGCACGTCAGCGGGGGCTCGGGGGCCGCGCAGCCGGGAGGGCTGGTTTCGTTCCCCGGCGCGTACAAGGCGACGGACCCGGGCATCATGGTCAATATCTATAATAACGGCGGCAAGGAGTACCAGCCTGCGGGGCCGAAGGTGTTTACTTGTTAGATTGGGGTAGGATAGGGGGGAGCTGAGTATGGGTCTTGGGTGCGGAGGATGAGAGATAGAGATAGATGGGATGATGTCTGTGTGTATACCGACTTGAAGTCTATCGTTACTTGGTTGGCGTGGATATCTAATTGTGTATTGAAGCTTCGCTCTCGCTCTACTTGGTATCCGTGACTCTTGGATAGTAATAGTTATAGCTTGCTTTGCTGTATTTCTCAGTGTATAACTACCTACAGAGACAATATATTTTATGTAGTTATCGCATTATGAGTCCGTTTAAATTAACAAGTTTATCAGACTCTACTCTTAGTTGTACTCATTGTGCAGTAGCTTGTATTATGAAGTATGTTTCGACTTCGAATCTTTATTTTGTTCCAGTATATGGACAACTCTTGGGTATATGGCTGCTTCTTCGATATGAGTTCAACGGCTGGATTTGCTAGTTTACTCAAACTTATACGAGCTCCCTTTAGTCGAACGTTACTGCCTAGATACCTAGAGGTTCACTGTCTAGGAGACATGTCGCTTGCTGATACATGCAACGTATGGACGAGAGAGAGCATCGTTTCATCCCGCTGTCCTTCCCCGTCTCGGGGTCAAGCCAGGTCGTAAGATCTCCCCCCACGCATGGTCGAGAATAATATCCGCATCGGAACCGTCATCCGACAACTACTCATGGGGGCCGGAAAGTAAGCCTGCATTGTCTGGTGGTCAGAATATATCGCGCGGATTGTTGCCCGAGGCTATATGTAACTTGTCTTATTCACCTATAGCAAACACACTTCTCTAGGTTACGCTCTTTGATGAATTACTAATGTCTATAAGGAACAAGCAAATATTCCGGTTGTTAGGCTACGCTTTTGCTGTATTTGTTGTACTTGGTTCCTATCTAGATTTTTGGGGACCGGTGAAAAGAGGATGGAGAAGTAAGAGTTAAAACATCAATCCGTCATTCGTCCGCAGTGCCGAGCTCTAAGCTGACATATGCCCCTATAATATTTCTGCCGTATGAAGGTGCCAAATGCGGAGGTTTGTACCGAGAGTGCAGTCCGCATCTCACCCTCACTTCGAACGCCCTCCTGTCAATACTGAAACCAGTAGATTTGCCTGAGTCTTGCCATTCATTATACGAACTCGCCTCCTAGGAGACCATGTATGTAGTCAGCACAGAAGAGCGGTGGAAACTGCCATTCTGACCGCCAGTGTCGTCGAATGTGAAATGAAAAGCCGCATTTAACCCCTTCTGTCGATCCTATAGCTTGCTTGTCCCTTGTCCCGAGTATACGGTTCGAGAATTAGGGCGGCTTGTGGTATGTATCGGCCTATATACCATGCTGCACGGCTCCGGGACTGAAGCATAACGGCAGCTAGATCAGGCTTAGAATAAACTCCACATCCAATTAATAGAATATATTACTTTAGCGTCCCTTTGCACGTGGCATAGTAAGAAGCAAAACCCGGGTAAGATTCATGCCATGTTGGTTTGAAGTTTAAGCGCGTCGAGACATGCATACATACCAACATGCTTGATGTTTGCTTGCTAGGTGAGATATCGAGCACGTTGAGCATGCTGAGCACATCACGAGAAGAGGTCCTAAGCTGGAAAAGCAAAAGAGGAGGCCCAACTTCACTGCGATCCTCTGCCACGTCTTACTTGGATGATGATCGTGATCCTCTAAAAGCTGCCTACATGCCATACCGTCTCACCGTGTGTCTACGAGGAGCTGGATGCCCAGGTCTAGGCATACATTGTGTGTGATATCTTACCGCCTGAGAGGCGGCTGGCTCACTCCCTGCCGTCCTGCCGCCTGACAAATGCGTCGCTTAATATGAGATGTTATGTGTCAAGCTACCTGTTTACTGGTTGCTGTGCTGCCACGTTATTTGTTCATTTCGCGTTTAAACAAGAGGGTGTCGAGAAACCCAACGGCCCATTGCCAGATTAAGTATCTAGCCCGCAACATGTAAAAAAAAAAAAAATAAAAGGGGGGGGGATCATTGTTTGCTACGATTATGTATCACAGTTGAGCATCTGACATGCAGAGAAGTATGTATTTAGGAAAAGGGGCTGTTCAAAGTGGCAATAATAATTATAATGAAAGAAAAAAAAATTAATACAAGACCGTGGCGGCCAGCTAATAAGTGATAGAAGCCATATAGAACAAGACAGGGAGCAATGTAATGCAAACCACAATTCATACAACTACCTCGTTGGATCTTGCTGCCATTGGCTGCGTCGTCTTATATAGGATCTAGACGGCAATGCTTCACAAACTTTTGAAACATTGACCGATGTTTACGGGCCAGAAAGGCGCTACGGTAACACAGCATAGATGAGCTGACAACTTTGGGTATGCGGTTAGACGCGCATCCGGTATATGGGGAATTGTCATATGACCGAGAGGCGCCAATATATCACCACGTCACTTATTCTTGCGAGGCCAGGGAGACGACGAAACCACATGCTGGGTATATTGGCAAAAGATATTAAGTGGAACTCATCCACCGCAATCAGTAAGCTTCTTTGCTTCTTTGTCTTGTCCTTTACTATGTACCGAAAATCAGACCTTCGGAATGCCCGTTTGGGAGGACGGTAGCATCCAGATGTCCGGACTGCATCCCGGACTACGTTTATATGGTATATTGTACGTGGTATCTAATGGTATCTATCCAGACTGCTGGAAATTTGCTCGCAGTCCGCGGCTGAGACATGGATCTGAAAATTGATTGACGACTTGTGGTCTGAGAGCGGGATAAGCATCAGAGCAGAGTCGATGACTGGGGAACGAGCTGCAATAATATATCTTGCATCTTCTATTGGCTTTTTATAGTTAAAAGAATCAAAGTTGTAGTTAGCCACATTGGAAAATTTGATTGGAATGCGGGTTTAGTTCCTGTCAATCTCAGCTGAACTCGATGTCATTGTGATGAGTGGACGCTCCACTATGACCTAGACGAGATCGTGGCGTGGGTAGGGGCAAATGAAGAGAGACACGGAAAAAAGGGAAAGGAAAAAAGGGACAAAAAAAGGGGGGGGGGGGGAGAAAAAAGAAAGAAGAGGTCCAATCATGTATAGTTATGTTAGTTTGATAAAATTGAACTTTTGTTAGCCGAACGAAACTAGGGAGAGGAAAGATAGCGAATAATAATAATTAGCATAGTTAGTTAGTGTTTTGGGTCACGTTTTCATTTGTGATAAATACCTAAATAAATAATTTATTGCTAAAGACTCTAACCTAATAAAATCAGTGGTTGAATATAGTCTTTACCAGAGGGTTAACTGGCTTTTCATCACTACATAATATATTGATTTCTCCCATTGACTCAAACTATAACAAGCCGTCTTTTGCGCAACTGTTAGAAGCGGCAGTTGCCTTAGAACAGGAGAACAGGACAACAGAACATGGATATACTCTGTAGAAAATTTATTGAATCAAGGCAATTGGCGGTCGTTGACGTCAATGGCGTTCTAAGCCGTCCTATGTGCTTTTGATACTCAACGTTCACCCATGTAAGGCCTTCTGTTAATTCCTGCTTTCTTGAAATTCGCAATCCACACTTGTGGGTTTGCTCAGGCGTTCGGGCGTTCAGGCGCTCAGGCGTTGTACATCCCATAGATGTGAGTACCTAATGTATGTATGTATCCACTAACCTAGGGTTTGATTTACATGATGTACATAGCTAGAAAACCCAACCCTTCTTACATAAGGAGTCGAGAGTCGAGTCGCTAGTGAAAGTCGCAGCAGCTGAAAGGTTCGTGGTTAAGAGTGATCGGCAATGCAGTGCTTGGCGGCAGGGTTATCAGAGATCTGCTTTCCACATCGGTCAATCTGATAATCCCAAGAATTCTGGTTGCTTCAGAAAATGGAACGCACATGTCGCAGGGAACAATCCTTCCATGCTCGTTCTCATGCTCATACTACCATCATCCAACCTTCGTGAAGATGGAGTAAAATATGGGGCATCATGTGGAAAGTTTCGGCCTAATTAACGTAGAGAGCTGTGATAGTTTGGTTTGTTAGTCCGTGATACTCATGTAACAGGATGGTTGTCAAGGACCGAACGTAAGAAACCTATACATAGGTTAGAGCAATGCCGGAATTACATGGATAAACAATGGAACATCATCTGACTTCATTTCGTCGGTCGTAGGTGTTTGGATAGTGGATTATTAATCTGAGGAGGCTCTTCTAGGGGCTAGAGGCTGTTTTACTTGAGCTTCAAGCCCGGGTAAATACGGCGGCAAAATGCTGTTGGTAGTAGGTACGGATCCGTACACCTTGCCAACAGACCTTGCCAACAGGCCTTGCTAACAGGGTGCATACGGCTACGTTAATGTAAGGCGCGTGGAATTGACGTAGGCTGGTAGGGTCCTGAGACTCGCATGGACTCGAAAGAAGATCAAAAAATAAATAAATAAAAGTTAATAACGCGCTCTCGCAAAATTGGGATACCCGCCCCCTCGTATTCGCTGAGCTGCTGCAGGTGTGTTGGGTAGGGTGTTGGCCCTTGGGAATAGAATTATGTAACGACATGGGCAGCTTCAGTAAGCGCGGCGAGGTCATCCGAAAAATATGCCGAGTCTTATTCCTTCGATTCGGATGCTTGAGCGTACGATGAACCTGCGACGTTGGTAGTATACTGGTCGGTATACGTTAGGTATTGTACAATACCTCAGCTAGCTACATGTAGGTAGCTGCTTTCACGCACCACCGAGCACAATGCTTTTGATTCGGAAGCGTGGCTTGCCGATAGGCGCCAGTAGGCTTGATTGTAGTCGAATTTGAGGCCTTCGTTCACTTCGCTACCAGAGTGACGGGTGAGACTAATCAACTTGGCCCTGTGGCCTGTGGCCTGTGGGGAATCAAACAACCGAACAAGTATACTTACATGCTCCAAAATGATGTGACCCGATGCACGGGGTCGAGCAAAATGATTGGCATTGACAAAAGGTAGCGCCTACTTGGGAGATCACTGGTTTGGATGGATCTGAGATCTCTTAGCCTAACTCGGATGCTGGATTTTCTCATGCAATCCTAATTGAGACTTGATAAGGGGTCGCCGTAGACGAATCACAACATCGTCTTCCAGACTAATAAACACCATGTTACATCTTTGCAGGCGCTAGCATCTGGATCATGTACCTCAACCTAGTAATCTGTCTGTCCGTGCCCGAGTACCTAACCCCCTCTAATAAAATTTCCGAAAGTCATGGCACGTGAAGAAGTTGAAGAAGTGTATACCCAAGAGGTTCAATGGCCTGAAGCGGACGTAGCTCGTAGCATATGTCGGAAAAGAAGGCACCAACGAACATGGTGGGCACCAATAGGAGTAAAACCACAAACGGTGTATGCACGTAAGAATCAACTGCCTAGGTCATCTGTGCAAGGAATGATGACTTGGAAAAAAGGGAAGGTTGTGTCGACTTGGTGTGCAAAGAAAATCGGTTCGCCTGACCGGGATTCTGACGGGGATGCTGCTTTGACGTTGTGGTAAATGCGGAGATATAGCCGAGAGCGTTATGGGCCGACCGAGCTATCGAAGGACAGGGCATTGCGACAGAGTGTAGGATGAGACGGGCGGCCTGGGCTTTGGGAAATACCCACGAATGGAGCCCGATGCTATGCAGTTCGGAGATGAAGCGAAAGAGTGGCACTAGATAGTATGGTAAGTTTGGATGGAACATGAATGAATTAACCGCGAGACCTGACACTCGAGCTAGGTTTCCAGTTGCGGCTACCAAGCTATTTACTAAAGCCTAGAGCGAACTTCTACCTAAACCCAGGGTGGTATATTTTGTAGGTCGAGGCGGGCTCTTTGGGGGGGAGGGGGGCCCAGGTTCTTTTTTGGATTGTCACACTGCAACTCTGCAGCTTGGACGTGCCCACTTGTCTCTCTTGGCAAGTCTGGGGACCACCGTGGTGGTTGGCTAGGGTGTAAGGAATCCACGTGAACAATGGCTGAGGTGGCTCTGCATATGGGTGTATGGGTGTATGGGTGTGTGGATGAGGATGTATGTCGACGCACCATACATAAGTACGGTACTAAGGAAGGGAACCCTGCTCGGTTCGCAAGTGATTCGACCGACAATGCCCGTGTCTTTGTACGCTCGGAGGTATTTTGAGGGGACGAGAGGAACGAAGGGGAGGAACTCGCCGATATCGTGAGAAGCGGCATGAGATTTACGCTGACAGGCCAATGACCGCGTACTGATGTACTGCATTCATATCTTAATACGTGAGATGCGATGCAGCAGCGGCATTGGCATATTGGCATCGATGTAGAGGACCTGGTCAAAGGACACGGGATGCTGAGCTGAGCACGATAAATTGACGTATTTCCTTGCGTGTATCGAGATGTCGTCCCAATGTCACATGCCTTTTAAATGACATCGACGAGAGGTGCATACATAATCCAGCTGATGGCATCGTATCCACCGGCTCGAAGGAAGAAGGATGGCGGTGTGCAAGATAGTGGAGAGTAATATAGTACGACGGTTCTGTAAAGGAATATTGTTGTAGTATGTATAGTATGTATATGTATAGGACAAAAGCATGTACTCGTCGTCTTGTTTTAAGGCTATGGTGCCGGCGCGAAGGCTGGCGGTATAAGGTAGGTATATATATTAACAAAAATACGATAGGTGTCGCATGCCGCATGTCGTTGAAATATGACTACGCCGTCGTGCCTGGGCACGAATGATCTCTCTCTAGCTTCGATCCAGCTGCGAAACATGGGAGGAATTGGATTCAACGCTTGTTTAGTCTCTCCCAGAGCTTCGGGTCACCAAAGATCTGTCGATGCCCGGCGCCGTTAAAAAATTCCTGACATATCACCTTAGCGGGAAATCTTTCTGGGGAACCATGCCGGGGGGGTTTGGCGCCAGGTGCTTTTTATTACTGTGCATAAAATGATGAGATATAGGATAGCAGACGCAAGGTAGCACGAAGTTTGTCTCGATCAATTAAGCCGAAAGTCTTGCATATGAGAAAGGATAGAGGGAAGAAAAAGAATGTTACATACATTAGAGCGTACATTAGATCATACATGTATGTACATATAGAATATACACTCTACATATAATATAATTTACATATAGCAGTACATGCGTCTATGCATTATGTAGAATCAAATATTCAAACATTTTGCTCGCCGTTGGCGGCAATTGCCGTAACTGTAAAGGTAAAGCTACGAGGTACCTACCTTATTGTAATGCTCTTTCCTTTTTCTCTTCCCCTTTCCGCCGAGATGGCTCTTTGTTGTACACCAACCACGGCTTATAAAGTCCGAATACCGACGCGGAAAGAGCGCGCGCCAATCGCCACATACATATTCGTCTATGTAACGTGACCGGGTTCCAATACATTGTAGTGGTTACACGGGTACCACGGGCGTGGGAGCGTGGGAAATTGTTTAGTAGCTCACCATTCCATACCATGTACATACCATTTCACTTGGCGTGTCAGCTACTATCCCTGGCCGCCCTGAGTTATATGTACATATGCGCATGCATAGTAACTCGAAGAGATATCGTGTGATACGTAATTGACCTCTTGATCCCCAAAGGTGGACACGAACCCTGTATAATAAATATCCAATGGATCGTGGCAGCCCATGGGATAATACCTCCGTCCGAGTCCTACGGGCCTTGAGTGATATCAGGACTGGAGCGACTGGAGCGATATAGGTCGTCTACGCTGATATTTAATGTATCATACGGAATACAAGAAAACAACAATGGCCCCCCCTCTCATACACATCTCTTAACGACTGGGAACGACGGGGCTTGCTGTACGTAACGTTGGTGGCATCGCGAGTTAAGGAATCGGGATACTTCTTCTGTAATCCTGCCAGCTCACGGCCGTGTGGATCGCCCGCTCTCCACGTCGGGATTTGTGAACGGCTTCTGGGCGCCGTTGCCCAATTTTAAAGACACACGCACGAGCTGAGATATTGTAAGAAAATCCTCCTTCATGAGGAGATCAATTTTCACCAGTCAGGTGGTCGTCCCACAATGGGGCGGAAGGTCGGACGTCTTCCAGGTTTGGTGTATTCTACCCGGCCGGCTCTATTTTTCTTTTTTTTCTTTTTTGAAAAGAACCAGTAGGTCTGTTGGGCGTGCACTGTTGCCACGATATTCACATGTATTACGGGTAGAAGGATGTTCGTAATAGTGGCTGTTTTAGAAGCGGCAGAGCTTAGAGGGCTAAATCTTGAGGTTGTTAAGCGAAGCGTGTCCTTTTTTCTTTTGGGGGCGCGTGCCAGCCACGATCCGGAGAGTGCGCTTCGAAGTCCAAAGTACATATCGTCTAAGGAAAATGGTCAAGGCCATCTGGCGATGGGTGGCTGTCAGCCCAAAGGTCCAGATTCCAGAACAGTCGCAGATCCGCTAACCTCGGTACAGTTCCTGTGGCGAGGAATTTGCACGGTCCTATTGTTGTCTTCTTTACATGGTTCTATGCACCATTACATTTTCTCCTACATATCCCTGTCGTCAAAAATGTCGACATGGGTGAGTAAAGCACGCACTATTACCACTCACTGCCACGCGAGTCGTAGTGCCCGATAAACTTCCAAGAGCCTTTCAATTCGTGTATATCTTAGAACGTATCATCTTTGCGCAAATCTAGAACCGTGATCAACCGATAACAATTCTTCGCGGCGGTATTACGACGATACTACGGTCCGACTACACGCTACGGAGCCCGAGGTTAGAAAGTTGAGATAGAGTTCTAACGATACGATCCATGATGGAGCAGGTGTACGAAGTAAAAAGGTTTGTATTACGAACAAATGCGGTTGTGCAATAAGAGCTGTCGTTCGGCTTCCCATCTTGCCGAACGAATATACCGCTGCTCGATCATTCGGAAAATTCAAACCTGGAAAAACAAGACGTATGAATCAAACAGATTGTGTATCTCTCACACAAAGTCGAGCTGGGCCTGCGAATCAGATGTGCAGTGACCGACCGCTCGGATCCGAACGTATGTTTATTGGGTGCGAGTGTACCAAGATTCCTTTTTTACTGTCCACTTTCATGACCCCCGCTTGCCTTCATCATCACCGTTGAGGAATAGCTGGGAAGCCCGAGCCCATACTGTGGTCCCAGTATCTGTCCATAAAAGTGGTTCCGAGTCGAGATTCTCTCAATCTAAGCAGCTAAGCAGCTAAGCACACATACATACATGTTGCAGTATGTATGTACATACGTCTGCTCATTTTTCAAAAAAAAAAAAAAAAAAATTTGAGCCCCGCGTAGCGTTGTGATGCTATCGTCATGACGAAGCTTATGGTTTGCCCCTGTCCTAGTACCTACATACATAGCATCTGCTTTCGTTCCTAGGTCCCATTATAGCGACCGAGGTTTAACGGTGAGCTTGAGGGATACTTTGTACCTACGTGGTAGAGACTGGTACATATGTACATATGGTACTCAGTACTTTGCTCAGTATTTGTGGATATTGGCATCGTGTATGACAGGGAATAGACACGAATCAGTGCCTGTAAGGATCCATCAATAAGTCATGGGGGGAAAAACTTGACTTGCGGCATCGGCCCAGGGTGGTCGGCAAAGGAGGTTGAACTCGGGGCAGGCAAATGATGAACCCAATTGCAAGAAAATGGATATCCCGTGTAGGACACGGTCCAAACTGTAGTGTTAATATTATGGTTACTTCGTACTTAATAAGAATTAATATTATAGGTTAGGTTACTTATTATACTTGGTCGTATATTTGGTGATACCAGCCAGAGCTTAGCTCCTTAAGCTACACCCCAAACAAGACCCCAAACCAATGTTTATTTAAAAGCGTTGAAACGCCACGTTATGCTTATTTCATCAGTCTTGATCATTTAACCTACTATGTATGTAGCTACCTATGTACTTACCTAGCTGCCTAGGTTAGGTAGGCATGTATACATTATACATGTACATACCTAACATACATGTTGGATGGATGTATGTAGGTAATTTAGAAGCTCTAGACTGATGCGGAAAGTCGACGACAGGTTACATAATGATGTATAATGGATAGCAGCGGATCTAATCCGTATATATGCGCGCATCATGACTATTACTGGAGTCTTTGATATGTAGAGCAGCAGAGCGGAATAATGTCCTGTTATTCGATCCGATTGCATATTATGTATCTTAGCATGCGTGTTCGCATCGACTCCTAGCGTACATAGTAGGCCTTGGCCCCTTGTGAACTCAGGGATTACCATAGTTGCGATTGATAGCTGATGTGGATTCTTTTTTTTTTTTTTTTTTCTTCTTCGATGAAAACCTGGTGAGCCCATGTAGAGTCTAGCCCGTCCTAGTAAAATCTGCAGCCTAAGCAGGAATAAGCCGATAGATCCCTCCTCACCTTGCTTAGTTCCAAGGTACCTAGGTACATGGTACAGTACGGAATTACGCGGTACCTAGGTACGCTTACTTAAGAGTAACCTCATTGATATCCACTCTGCATAAAACGCAGAAATACATCATCCATGGTACTTGGGTTCTCCTCCCCAGTCATTAAATTCTGTTGACTAATGAAGATGACCAGGGATTGGCACTGCGACTGGCTTTATCAGGGATGCTGGGTCTTTTGTGGGTGGTTCCGTTGCCTCCTGCTAACACGTTCATTGGATGCGGCGTATAGTACTTTATAGATACCTTCACCGCTTTAGCCTCCCCACATTGCGCCTCTAAGCTGAACTTCCACATCACGAACATCGAATGTTATCACCTCAGATTGTAAGTACCCAGAGAACTGTTAAGATATTTTACCATTTTTATTATGTGTACTATATTCTAAACGCGTTGTGATGGGCGGCTATTTTTGATGGGCTCTCTGGGCTTTGAGGATTTCGCATGGACGGAAAACAAATTGTAAAGAATTTAGACAGACGGTTGCGTGTTGCGGGTCGCAAGTCGGAAGAGGCAAAAGAGGCGAGAGAGGGGCCTCAAGAAGCAGGGAAAGGGAGTTTAATATTCAGCTCTAGGCAAGTATCTTGCCGAGCAATAAAAATCCACCAAGCTGCAAAGAGATATCATGTACTCTAATAGTAGCGAGGGGTTATTCTGACAAGTAGCGGGCTTTTTTTTACTCGAGGTCAGTGTGGATGGACTCGAAGTACGAAGTAGAGGATAAAGTTTGGTGGTGAATTTAGATTCTTTGAATTACCTAAGACGGGACGCCTCGAGAGAGAAAATAATAATATGTAATAAAGAGATGGAGAAGAAGGGAAATGCTTGACATGGGGAATCATGGTAAGAAAAGGAAATCAAATGCAAAATAAAAAAATAAAACAAATAAGTTACCCAACTTACTGTATGTAGTACAAAGTCATATGAGGTACATATGTATTCCTAATATGTACCTGTTATTCCTACATGTACCTATTCCGCATCTTTCCTTCTAAGTTCTCCCAGTTTTTGGTCGTTTGCCCCCTGTTAGTAAAGTACTGTGTGATTCTATTGGTTAACCGAACCCGGTCCTTCCAAATATACATGACTGAATGTACACATAAAAATAATAATCAAATAAGTCGACACTGAGAAAATCCCCCCCGAATCTTCCATTCTTCCCCAACCTTTTGACAGATTACCAAACCAGACCAGCCATTCACCAGTACATGCATTCCTTTATTCTGGTTCGGCAATCAAAGTTGCACGTTCAATCAACCCTCCACGCGTGTTCTTGGAGCACTGCAGCGTCGTGCCTCGAGCGTGCATCTATCTGCATATAAAAATTCACCATCTCCCATCCCCTCGGCACTAATTCTCACTAAGCCCAATCTAAACTTGCTTGAGTCTGGACGCGAATCGGTCGGGTCAGAGACTAAAGTTTATGATTTGGCGCACCAACCCAACACGCAAAACTCTGTCGTCACCAGGGTCCCTAAACCGTGACGGTAACTAGTGTCTCTAACCACCTTCTGGCTCTTTGGCGACTGTCGACTGCCGACTGGCAACAGGCGAGGCAACACTCGCCAACAAAGTCATCAGCAGCTGCTAGCAACACAGTACATAGTTGCTACTTACACACTTACATACACACTTACACTTATTTACATACGCTATTTACGCCTACTTACCCTAAACACCATACTGCACGTCACTTCCTTAGGCTGGCGATCGTGTGTGGTAGCTACCTACTTCCTTTACCACTACTCCTGATACTTACCTACATACCTAAGGTAGTTTAAGGTAGTTATTATTACAGCTCCTGCAGCCGTTATTAATAATTTCCTGATACGCACCTTGCCTAGAGGCGTGCAGGGGGAAACACACATATACGCACACCCACACTCTCTTTTCTCAGCCCTTTTTACATGGATTTCATCTGCGCTTCCACACACATATAAAATCCATATAACCCCAATACAAGAGTCGTCCACGCCCAGCGCGACGTAAGGAAAGAGTAATAAGAGTCAGTCTAGCCCAGCTTGGGATCTTTTAGCGGCTCTATAATTCGACATTCCGAAAAATTTAGCATTGCTCTAGCATTGCTCTAGCATCGCGCCGGTCCAAACTCACCTTGAGGCCCCTGCCACCAATCGCAACCCTTGGTAGTTCTGACAAGACACGCTAAGTCTCGCAGTCTAGACGGCTTCGGGAATCGTTCGAGTCTTCTAGCACTCCCTCGTCCATTTTACTTCGAACTATTTTAGTAAAGTATCTTCACACTCCACTGCGAGTTTGGCCATCAGACCCCATAAGCCACTAGGTCCGCCGCACGCGTTCATAACGCAGTACAAGGGGTTGCTTCTCAAGGGAAACCAGATCGCACCCTGCATCAGATCGTGCGCAGTACTTGACAATTCCCGCCCTCATAAGCCCGCCCGGTCTCTAACTGCTACCGCGAACGGTTGGTGGGTGCAGGCAATCTGTCGTGCAATACACACTACTTGTTGGCGCCCGCGATCTAAAAGAAGAACTCAAAAGCACACTGGCCCCCAACTTCTCGCGCCCCATCTGAGGCGGAGACTACGGTTTTTTAGTACATAGCTCTGCTCCGTTTTACCTAGGCATTGTCTTCTCCAGCACGACTTGGTGGCTGATCTCAACCTGTGGGTTGGTGGATCTTCTTCGAGGGACTATTTTATCTGTAGACTCGGGCAAGATTGGAAGATCTACGCTATCTCCTCTTGGACCAGTCCCCCCCCGTTGATGACCATACTAGTCGCCAACAAATACGCCAGTGCAGCCGCAGCTTGTCCCCCTTGGTGCAACTCTATCCTTCTCGTTTCTTACCAAGCACCACCTCGACCTAAGACACCGTTTTCTGCTACCCTGCGGAAGTTCGAAATTGGCTCGAGGACTAAAAACCCCCGGCCCGTTCAGTGTCCAATCGTGTTCAGCAGTAGTAGTGTTTTAGGTATCAGCACAGAGTCTTAGGCTTTCGCTGGCAACCGCGCATCGCTACCGTTACCGCTACCGCGTATCCTCAAGCGCGAACTTGGGAACCAGAACTCGGGTGCCGCCCTCAGAGCTTGCTTCGCCGCCGCCGATTACTTCATGGAACGGAGCGTCCCCGAGTATTCGCAGTCAGGTTTGCCTTCGCCCTATCCAAGTACCTACGGCGACACTCAATCTGAAGCTTCCTCTGCAGATCACGCGTCTGCTGCCCACTATTCTAGTAACCAGGAAGCGCGGGGCGCCAGTTATCCTACGTCTGCGACTCCGAACTCAGAGTACGGAGCGTACCCGCAGTCCGCGAGGTCGACTAGTTCTTTTCCAGAACATAGTCTTCGTCAATACCATCCAGCGAGCAACCATAGCGGCAGCAGCGGAGGTATGGCGCAAACACCAACAAGTCCGTCCATGCCTATGCAAGATGGACGCAACCATCAGTCCCAGCAGGTCAAATCTGACAGCGATGTACCCATAGATCCCTCCATCGCGGCACCTAGCCCTACCTACGCGCCTCCTAGCCAATACTCGCCCTACGCACCGCCGCCGCAAGACATGTCGCATAACTATCCCCAAGGCGCCGGCAACCTATACGCGCAGCCACGACCCGATTGGGCGAACTATGGGCACCCAGCACCAGGGCAGATGCCACACCCACATTCAGTATACCCTCACACGCCAACAACGAATGCTCCGGGGCG
Source organism: Daldinia decipiens (assembly GCF_022478715.1). NCBI lineage: Eukaryota > Fungi > Ascomycota > Sordariomycetes > Xylariales > Hypoxylaceae > Daldinia > Daldinia decipiens. Next base: position 288,718 of record NW_026054546.1, read on the forward strand.
ACCAGCTCAGGTAGGTAATTTTTCCTCCCTTTCCTTTGGTGATATTGGGGGTTGGCGAGTTTGTGCTAGTCGTAGCGAAGAAACTGCACCTCGAGAACATGTTAGATCGTGTAGATCACAGGTTTGTATCTGCGATCTGTTTGGAATGTACTAATTATAACGCGTGGGCGTTGGCCGCTTTTTCCAATCCTATCATAATAATGTGAGGTAACTGATTTCATTGACAGTATGGTGGACAGCAGGTCTATTCGTTTGTACCTATCCCTGGAGCGCAGCAACATAAACGACCACGACGACGCTATGAAGAAATCGAGCGAATGTACAAGTGTGGTTGGAATAACTGTGAAAAGGCGTATGGTACACTTAATCATCTAAACGCACACGTTACGATGCAGAGTCATGGCCAAAAACGGACACCCGAAGGTATGATCACCGCTAAACCCATTTTACATTATTTTATATGTTTATTCTATTGCGTCTTCTTCATAGCGATACGTAAGCTCTCAAAGAGGGGCAATAAGCTTTGCTTTAGAGTCCTTTAGAAGTATAGTATCTGCGCCTTGCTAGTTAGTTGTGGGGGATGGACCGCTACTGTGCTAGGAATTGGCTAGGCCTCTTAGAGAACCTAGTTTGTTCTAGATCAAGTCCAATAATGGTCCTTTCGGTGAACCCAATTAGGTCAGATGTGCTAACTATACCAATTGCACAGAATTCAAGGAGATCCGTAAGGAATGGAAAGCCCGTAAAAAGGAGGAAGAGCAGGCTCGGAAGGCTGCTGAGGAGGCAGAACGTCAGCGTCATGTTGCTGCCGCCCAGGCTCAGAATGGAGGTGCCGACCCGCAAGCAGGCGATTCAGGCCAAGCGCAAACATCATATACAGCTAGTCGACAAGTTCAGCTCCCGCCTATTGGATACCAGTCAGCTCAGTACCCTGCACCTCCATCGGCAGCTGTACCGCAGCAACCGCTCCCCGAATACAGCCCCACAAACCATATGTATTCTGGTTACCAACAACCGGCATCACCTTACGGACCGCAGAATCAGAATATGTATAGCCAACGTGAATGAGGATGAGGAATTTCGTCAATGGTGCTCGGTGGCACCGGCTGCTATTAGGTAGCTGTTCAACCTCCAGAGTCGTCATTGTCGAAATACCTTTTCTTCTTTTCCCTTTTACTAAAGAATGAGATTACCAAAAAGCTTATAAAAACAGCTCCTTCTGCCCGGTGTACGATATGCAGTGACTCCTTCGCAACAAAAACATACACCTTCTGATTCGATAGGATGGTAGAGACGGGGTGCTTATGGTCATTTTTACGACAGCATTGCCTTGGGAGTATTACTTGCTCGAGTCGGGGTGGATGATTCGCAGCAAATGCATTCTGATGACCAATCTTGATTTCTCGCATAACAGCATCGGGGCCTCGGACGGGGGAGGGTGGGGAGACGAGCCTTGCATTGGGTTTGGTGTCTGGGTGGGCGGGTTACGAAACAAATGATTAGAGCTTCTAGGCTCAAGAACCAAGACATATCTGTGTCATGGCGCGGCTTTGTTTTTAATGGTCGGCTTGTAAGGTGAAGAACTGCTCCCCACGGCTCAGGCTCCCGGCATGCCTTATTTTCTCTTACATATTTCGCCATGCGTGTACTTGCAGCGCAGATGCAGTATTCGTGGGGAGGAGCATACTCCAGGCCTCGTGTGCTCGTAGGGTTAGTAACTCCTACGAGAGCGCGAGGACGACATTGCCAAGAGAATCTTTCGTTTTACGTTAGATACACGGATAATAATAACGTTGTGTTTGTAAAGGCTATCTGGTGCTATTTTCTATTTTGTGAATGTTGCGAGGGCCTGGCCATTGTTGCCTCAATTTATGTACCATCTATACCTGCATCTGTACCTGTACCTGTACCTGTACCTGTCAAGCTGTAGGGTAGAAGGCGGGCAAGTTATAAAAAGACGCACTATAATTTAGGGTACCTTAGTTTTCCCTGTGACACCATAGCCACGAGGCATCCATGTGGGTTGGTATATTGTAGACGAGGAGGCTTCCTAAGGCTACTAGTGAGGTGGTAGTAGTAGTAGGCAGGTAGGTCGGAATTTATTTTGGTGTGGTCGCACAAACCGTTTATATTTTCTCCAAGTTAGACGCACAGCCGATCCCACCGGACCATTGTTACCTCATTCGAAGTCCTGTTCATGTTAGGTACTTCCCTCTCGTGACACCCAACTTACCGCTATTAGCCATGACGCTACTAATATCCGGTGTACATCCATATTACCACCGTATAGCTTATAAGTACCTAGGCAGCTAGCCATCTTACTATGTATTCGTAGGTATAATAGGATGGAACAATATTCTTGGGAAGTACACAGAATCTGGAGAAGCGGTATGACCTAATATATATATATATACCTACATATATTAGATGTATTATACGACCGAGACAGATGATGTTGTTTTAAACTCTTTCTAGAAGAGTTCTCGAGGGAGGACCCAGCGATTTGTGGGCCATAAGGCTTCCCCAGACTTGTGGTCGAGGCAAGGCTGGACGGAACTTTGGAACTCGGGTTGAACTTATGTATGTACCTAGGTCTGCAAGCTTCGTTCTATTTAAATATTTGTCTGGTACGGTACCTGTCGTGCGTGTACGGTATGTATATGGAACTAAGGCATGTATGTACCAGACATGTATGTATAGTCTGGGGGCTATAGGACGCCCGGCCATGCGGCCAACTTAGCACCAGGGACGGGACAGATATGTAAAGTGACAGACAGCATAAGCGAACCGAACTCTGGAACCCATGTCTTAGTTTTTTTCCCTTCCCGTCTGTCGGGATCGGCCTTACACTAGCGACGTTGCAAGCGTTCTAATTAATACTACATACGTAGGGGTCCCGGGGAAAATCTTAAAAATACGACGTTAGGTTAATACATAGGGGGGGCTCTAGTTAGGTTAGGTAGGTTCGATTCTACTATAATAGTGTATATGGACTGGCACGAAGGAGGTTTTTGGTGTTGGTGTGGAAGACTGCGGCCGAACTAGACAAGGGGGTCTAGCGCGATGCGGGCGTCGCTGGCATATGGCACGCGCTCACGCCCCCCCGGTTGAACCAAACTTATACATATACAACTAGTTAACTACATAACTAACTAGTTATACTTGAACCATACAATTTTTTCTTCTTCTTCACGATCCACGATCCTCGATGGACCCTCCCCCCCCAAGGCCCAGGTAGACCCAACGCGGCGGGCCGCTAATACCATAAAGGGCTGATGTGTTTCTAGGTTGTCTTTTATTATTATCGACTATGTATGTATGTATGTATGTATGTATGTATGTATGTATATACGTATGTATGTATATACGTATGTATGTATTGTACGTATGTAGGATCTAAGTAGCGCCCGTATGCGGGCCGAGGAGACGGGGTCTTTTAAACTCGCTCGATGTAACCCTAGACAGCGCGGTGATGAGCGGCATGGGAAAAGAACCGGACCTGGGTTTATTTTATTCATCATTTTTATCCCGTCTCTGTTTTAGCGTTCGTCCCAGGCTAAGAAAGATGGGCAGGTGCTTCTTTCATTTTAGTGTTTCCTTTTTGAGGATGGGAGATGCTAGTATATATGTATATTATAAATATGCGTATAAGTGGCCTTTTGAACCCGTTACTAGCGTTGTCCCTTGCATTATTATACAAATGGATAGGCCGACTTATAACTTGTCTTATACATCTCCCCTGACTATCCACTTTAATAATATCCAGCAACTATCTTCAAGTTAAGTTTCTATTATTCTGCCTATTACACCACAGCCATGCGGCTCTATTGGGTTACTATGAGTAAATGTGCTCCGGAATACCTTATTGGCTGCAGGTGGCGTCAGTCATCGCTGACTGATGTGTCTTAATAAACCCTCATAGTGTAGCATCGATCACGATAATACCTTTGATCTTTTAACACAAACACAACATCGTGTTTACCACTTTTTAGAGGCCAAGAATGGCGATCATTCGGCATATCCAACCGAAAGTAAAAATGAGAAACTACCCACCTACCTACCTATGTATGTATATTCTTTCACGATCGTGGTGACGTCTGATGAGGCGGCTACCCTAGGCGTTATGGATATGCGACAAAACCGAGGCGTATGACGTAGATAGAATACGAGGTTTGTTTTATTATAATCTCTCTTGTGCCTCCCTCGGTCCTACCTATCAACGTCATTCTGCTTAGGGAAGGACCCTGAGAATCCCCTTGTCCCTACAAAGTTCTCATCGTTTCCACCCTCAAAGAAAACATGTTAGGGACGTTCCTTGAGTGTTTTGTCCTCTGGGCGGTTTTGTTCAGAGTTAATCTGTTTAGTTAGCGACTTGGCGACTGAATTTCGGATTTATCACGTATCAACACTACAATTCGGCTCGCAACACATATTCGTGTATTTCCCAGTATCGTGGAATTATCATATTAAATCACTTCACCTACCTAGGTAGTGAATCATGCCAGCTGCGGGAGTCTCGTCAGTCTCTTCCATCCCGGGTTTAGACCCACCAAAGGTCACATCAATGCCGGGTAATTGTGGAGAGACGGTCGATTTCCATCCAACTTCAACTTCTAAATCAGCTTCGAACCCGATAGGTCTGCGCTCCGTGAAACAATCCAAATCCGTCGAGTCTCTTCCTACCATCGGCACTTTACCCCTGGGTTCTCTTCGAATTACCGAGCCTAGAGAGGACTCGGATCTGGATACGCCACTTACTACTCCCGACGTCGCCATGGGGCCACCCCTGGACTCTGGACATACGTTCCCGACGGGTGGCGATGTCCTCATCCTAGATGATCTTCCCGCAGGCTTTACTATAGGCTGCGACACGGTGTCTTTCTCGACTAAGAAACCCTTTCCGGGCTTTCGCGATATCCCGCCGGGCGCGCATCTTATCTGGGTTGCCCCCTCCGAGCTGACGTCGTCGCGGAGCGCGTATTGGATAGTCACTCCCGAGAGAGAGGAATGGGAGCACGGCGAGGTCTACGTCAAGCAGTGGGACAAATTCAACGAAGTCCTCAGCGACCCTGCCAGTCAAGCCGAAGATAGGTTCCAAAAGGAGGCGCTGCAGCAGATTTTTAGTAGCCTCTCGCCTTACCAACTCCGGGCTACTACGTCCGGAGTGCTCCTTGCACCACCCAGTCGAGACACCGAGCATCTTCCGTCCTTCTTAAACAACGAGAACATATGGTTCCAGCTCACGTCGGCGATCGACGCGGATCTCCTGAACAGAATCACGGGCAAGACCCAACGAAGCTGGCAGATCACCACACAAGACAGCGTCGCCGGAGAGACGACCTTAGCCGAGGAAGCCCGCCTCTACGCCAGCGGCAAGTCCCAGCTCCGCTTCACATTCCCCATGAACGCACCTCTCATCAGCCCCCAGGCGTCCGGCCATGAGCGCACGCGGCAGGCCCTGGACCCAACCCCCTTCGTGCTCGAGACCTTGGAGAGCCGCAAACTCGAAGACCTCGCAGGCGAGCTCTCGTTCGCCTTCCTGTCGGGAATGCACCTCGGCAACTACTCGTGCCTGGAGCAATGGTGGTTTTACACCACGCACCTCATCTTCCGCAGCTACGCCCTCGCCACCGCACAGCCCCAGCTCGTCCGGCGCTTGATCCAGACGTTCCACGCGCAGCTCGTGTACAGCGACCGGCACCTCGAGGGCGACGTGCTGGACATGATGCCCTCGAACGCGCGCAAGCTGCAGCGCTCGCTAACCACGTACGCGTCCCGGCTGGACGAGCTGTTCCAGGCTCTAGGCGGCGATGACGACGACGACGTCGTCACGCCCGATCTGCAGCTAGTGCGAGACGCGTTTGTAGACCTGGAGGTATGGCTGAGCAGTCGGCTGGGTTGGGACCTGAGAGCCGAGTATTTGCGCGCGGGCTCGCTGATGTTGGAGGATGGCGAGATGGTGAGTGCGGAGATGTCGGATTTCGAGGACGAGGATGAGAGGGGCGAGTTTGCGCCCGTGGTGGTGCAGTTGGATGGTGGTGGGAAGGAGGCTGGGCTCGTGTCGTGGGATACGTAGGATGAACAACAGACTCGGTCTAGACACGGGCGGAGGCATGGGCATAGGCGTTGGGATATTGGTTGTGTTGTATCATGATGTATACCTTCTACGACGTTCACGAGTGGTTTTATACCACTTTTAGCATTACTAGTAATCATATGAGAACTATAGAAAAGCAAGTTCCTAACCTAGTAGAGGGTTGGTTTACACCTGATTCTTCTGTATAGTTAGTTCAGGGCATCGGATGTACTACGAAGTGCTGCTAGATGCCATCCGTGGCAAAGTAGCACCTTTTATACACCTTTTGATTATAAGCATGAGAGCTGAAATACAAAGCGACTTGCCTCTCCTGCTAAACAGAGCTTGGTGAATTAAAATACTACACTTAAGGACGTACCTCGCCAGAGTATTACAAAGATTTGGATCAACAATTCGTTCACCTGGTCATCTTACATTAAATCACTAAGTTGAAGTCCCGGGCCAGCACGCTTTTACTTCTCTTGTTTGCAGAAAATGTTGTCGTTTCATTCGCCTAATCCCTTTACAACCAGGCCATGCAAATGCATCGATAATAGAGAGAAGAAGGCATCAGTAGTAGAGATAGCCCTCGCAAAGGATTCCCTTTTCTTAAGACTCCAGAGGTACGACCACCGACCATAGCCGTCCCAATACGTTGCGCGCGCAAAAAAAGGAGAACAAGACCCGAGCGGCCACTGCCTTTCTTTCCACAAAACGATCCCAGCGGCTTCGTCCTTCCCTTTTCTTCTCCAACCACCATAACCATCCCCAACCCCCGCGGGCATACCGTCGAGGACTCGTTTAACGGTAGGACTTCTGGTATCTGGCACGGGCACCGGGACCGCCGAACTTCTTGGGCTCGCACCGACGGTTGTCGGCAACGAGGAGGGTTCGGTCGTACTGGGCGAGGGCCTGCTTGAGTAGGTTCTTGCTATGCTCGTCGACGAACTTCTGGTAGTAGGCGATGAGAGCCTTGGAGATGGCCTGGCGGACGGCGTAGACCTGCGAGGTGTGACCACCACCGGTAACGCGGACGCGGATGTCGACCTGGGCGAACTTGTCGAGGCCGATGATTAGGAGAGGCTCGTAGACCTGGATTTGTGTTAGTCTTATTTTATTTTATTTTCTCGTTGTATCTCGCCCCCTGGATTTCTGTTGAATTTAGGGACAAGGGTTTCAAAGCTCAATTGTTCTTTGAATAGCAGGATTGATGAATATATTTGATAATAGAGAAATCGGGCATGCGTATGGGGTATCGTGCTCGAAAAATATTCGTTTCGTACCTTGAATCGGAGAACCTCGGGCTGAACCAGAGAGAGCGGTCGGCCGTTGACCTTGATGAGACCTTTACCGGCCTATAATAAAAAGTCTCGTTAGTACATCTAGTCTATTCACGTGTTTCTTCATCTCTTCCATCCGTTGGCGACGGCGACGTTGATAGTCTATCCCATCTCGCTTCTTTTTGTAGTTGACCAAAACAGGAAAACGAACCTTGCAGTGGGCGACAGCAGTAGCCGTCTTCTTCTTGCCGAAGCACTGGACGCTTTGCGTAGACATGGCTGCGGATTTGTCTGGATGTGGTGGTGGATGTTGAAGGTATTCGCAACCGAAAATGCCTAGGCTTCAACAGGAGGGTCAATCGAATTGGTGATGGGGGAGGAACAATTTTCGCGTCTCTTTTGCCGAAATGTCGAAAAAGGGTTTGTGCCCTTAAAATGCGCTAGAGCCGTTTTTGGTTGAAGGTGAGCCTCTAAGGTGAAGTGAGGACCGAAGAATTTCCGGTGGGGCATTGTACTTAAGTACCTAGGTACCTAATGTTCCTAATGTTATGTAATCATTCAAGGTTAGGTACGTACCACCTATAAGTCATCTGAATGCCCCTCGATATATTCAACCTTGTAATATTCAACATCAAACCTACAACTTAACACAACTTGACCTGTTTAGCAAATGATACTGGCAAATACTCCTCGATATATAGAACCAAATCATATCTTCTCTTGCGTAGCTATACAACCCTCTTCACACTAGGAAATATCTACATATTCCTTCGTAATACGGGCATAAACCAGTTCACGTGCTCGACTAGAAGTCTATACTTCAACCTACATAGTGACCAACGGAGGAGTTGGAACGTATAACTGTTTCTGCCATTACTCTCTCAAGTCCTCCCCTGGAGCTTGGAGCATATAGAAGAGAATAATCTACAACCATGTCCCGTAAAGGTGTCGGCCTCGCCGCCTTCGACCGCTCCCGCCTAACATCGGCACAATTCGCCTCCCACGGGAACTCCTTACGATCCCACGACGCGCAGGCTCTCGAAACGCAACTCTCCGTCTTCCGTTCCCTCCTGCAACAGTTCGCGCAGACCCACGCCAAGGACATCCGGTCGGACCCGTCTTTCCGCGCGCAGTTCGCGCGCATGTGCGCCGCCATCGGCGTAGACCCGCTGGCGTCCTCTTCACACGGCAGCAGCACCGGGCCGTCCAGCCTATGGGCGCAGCTACTAGGGCGCAGCGTTAACGATTTCTACTTCGAGCTCGCGGTGCGCGTGGTCGAGGTATGCGGGGCTACGCGCGGCGAGAACGGCGGGCTGATCGGCGTGCGCGAGCTGCGTGAGCGGCTGTCCCGCGGGCGCATGGAGGGCGCTCCTGAGATCGCGGACGACGATGTGCTCCGCGCTGTCGGGACCCTGAAGCCGCTTGGCTCGAGCTACTCCGTTGTGCGCGTGGGCAGCAAGCCGTATATCCGCTCCGTGCCCAAGGAGCTGAATACGGATCAGAGCGCCGTGCTCGAGGCCGCGCAGGTGCTTGGGTATGTGAGCGTTTCGATGCTTATGGTGAATCTGCGCTGGGCGAGGGCGCGCGCGCAGACGGCGGTGGATGATCTCCTGGGCGAGGGCATGCTCTGGGTTGACAAGCAGGCTCCTGAGTGGGAGTACTGGAGCCCGGGGTTCATGCTGGATGCTGATAGTGGAGTTGCGGCTGGAGGATGAAATGATATCTACGGGACTATCCTCACCGGCCTCGATTGCTGATATATAAAGGCACGAGACATAGATGACAAACTACGGGTCTTTATGAACTTAGTCATCTTAGCTGTACCGCCTCCCCTTAGATCCTGGTTCTACGAGGCGCTCTCAGTATCGAAAAGGAATCGCTGAGGTGATTGGTTGTTGAATAAAAAAGACAGAGTCGATCTTGCAGGGTATCGTATGGCTATTTCTAGTCGTATGAACACGAGCTAGACTATTAAGGGGTTTTATTACTCGCAGCTTAAGGTCACATACTATTGGCGCAGTCCCCTCCTATGTACGTAGTAACAGTGGTGCCGTGGGGACTTGGAGATCTTAGTATAGCAACACATCATGGCGATCTCCCGACAGAAACGCAATGGCTAGAATTGTTCTGGGAGGCAGATATCCAAAGTTCTAAGATAGACATTGCAATGACCTGATATTGATTGCGTAAATGCTGCGGTTAGACTATGGTAATAAAGTATATGCACGTAAGAATAAATCAACTAAATACGACAGACTCTGACGCCTAAACAAAAGGGATATCTCGATTAGCTTCTTTAATAAAGATCTATGTGGGCTTTGAAACCCGACGAGCCCTATACGAGCTGGGTATGGACGGAGCCGCATGCCTCTAGCGACAATACCAATGAGAAGACACCAAACTCCTATCCAATGCAACCCCGCTCCGCCTCACCCATAAAAGAATTGACACTTCAGCACGCCTGGGGATATATTAATATGAATGTAGCTTTGTGAATCAACCAACGCCTGCTCTAGTTGTCGGTCGATTGATCGACTCTCGAAGTATCGCTATGCGCACTCTCGTGGTCTGTACCCGATTCTGGATCCGAAACTCTTCTCCGCTTCTTCCGTCCGAAAAATTCTCCTAATGTACTACTCAGGCTGCGTGCTCGTCCTCGGATTGTTTTGCGGTCGCTTGGTAAGGGGTCGTCCTGGTAGGAAAGTTCCTCGTCGTCGCGATAACTTTGAAGAAGAGGTTCGGCTGCTGAACTGATACCGTCCTCACTGTGGGGGACGAACAAGCTCGATCTAATGCCAGGCCTTGTTCGTCGAATTGACCTTCTTCTGCCACCTGGATTCTCTTCGCCACGTAGGAGAGCATCAGCTACCACGGCGCTGACTGTTGATGACAGCGGTGATGGAGAAATAAAGGCATTAGAAAAGTGATGGCTGTGTGGTCTGGAGGTCTGAGAAGCACGTGGAGTTGTTGGTCGATCCGGAGATGATGGTGGGACGACTGGCTGCGGAAGACTCATAGTTGATTGAAGGGGTTCCGATATAGCGGCAGAAGCTATCGAATATACCGTTGGGACACTATCCGCTGACGATCTAAGTGGTAGTCCTGGATGTAATGATTGATCCTCAAGAGAGTTTCTCCATGGGTTATTGAGTAGTGGTGATGCCTCGGCTGGGGTTGGGAGAAGAGATGTTCTCGAATCTGACGCGTTGGGTTTGTTGATTGAAGGGGCTTTGCTATGCGGGCGAGGTAGGGGTTTGGTACCTCCATTTGAATAGCCGTTTCGCGAGACGTACGACGGACGCCTCGATAGCGGCGAAGAAGTTGGTTGTTGTTCGTCTGCTCTAGGCTGCTCAGCTCGGTCAGTGTAAGGCCCGGACGCTTCTTGGTCTCGGAGACCAATAGTCTCTTCCACATTTTCGTCGTCCGATAGCTCGTCCGTATCTTCCTGTCGCGGCCGGCCGCTTGTAACGAGGAAGACACCGAAGAAGGTGAGAAGACAGCCACCGATGAATTTGACGGCCTGCTGTGCCGTTGTGCGCTCGAAGTCTCGGTACAGAATAGCACTTCCGATAATTACAGATAAAGTAAATAATACAAACTGTATAGGTATAACCTGCGTCGAATCGAATCGTTGTAGTGCCTTGTTCACGTATCGGACTTGCATAACTGCGGTCCCCAGTAAGATAACTATGAGGCCATATGTCACTGGGGTAGCAAATGCTTTAAAGAGGGTTGACGAAAGCATCGAAGAGACACCCTTGGTTGTCAGAGCGGTATATCCCCCTTTTTTGAACTTTTGGTTAGCACCGAGCTTTCTACAAGGAAGAAAATCATATAAAGCTTACCGAATAGTCCAACAAGTCCTAGGTCAATCAGGATTGTCCTGTTACCATATCTTGGACTTGCCCACATTAGAATTATAATAAGCAGAATAGAAATGCCCATATAAATCTCGAATTCCATCGTCGTGATTGCATCCCAAACGTCGTGCGGATCCAACTTTGTCTCCTCTTGCTTGGCGCTTAACACGACCGTGACAGCACCACCAACAGCGATTACTACACCCCAGAAGTCGCGCTTCCGGAATCTCTCGCCAAAGAACATAGGTGCGATGACGCAGTTTGATATTAGGGCTACGACGCCTAGCGGAGACACGATCGAGGCCGGCGCAAATCCATAGGCTAGAAAGTTGCCCATCTCGCCAATTGTCATGAGGACCTGACCTGCCCACCAGGATGGAGACTTCAAATATGACGAAGAAACCTTGGGATCGTCGCATGATTGCTCAGTCAAGTTAGAATCGACCGATTGTATCGACTGGGAAAGTGGATGAACATCTGCCGTGTCGGCTACTTCGTCGCTATTATTCTGTGCATCGCCGATAGATGTTTCAGTTGTTCCGTAGCCATTATGATGTCCGTTCCTCGCCTTCTTCAGAGCCTCCCTCGCTCGCTCCCGCGCCTCGACTCTTCGACGGTGGAGTTGAATATGCGAATACCTCTGGACATTGAGCGCTAGGGCGATTAAGACATTGCCTGATATTGCTGTTATAATACCAATGAGCGAGCTCCATTCACCCAGATTCGACCCAACCTTATGATCATTTGTCGCGTCGTCCACGGCCCAACCCATACTGATATCGGTTCTTCCGGCCGACAAGCTCGTCATTCGTGTTTGTGAGGGCTACAGCAGGCGAGACTGTGGTAGCAATACCGTTGGGTTTTAGGTCGTAGAGAGTCCTCGATTGGCAGCAATTAAATTGCGCCAGATTATTACCGGGTCTTCCGTGAATACCGACTGCGAAAGGGTTCATCGGGCTGAACCTGAAGCGGGTTTACAAGTAGCACCTCACGTCAGAAAAAGGGAGTTTATTAGATGATAGGTAAGTAGGTAGGTAAGTAGGTAAGTAATGGAGAAATGCTCATTGATCGGCGTAGTCGGGGTTCTTGCACGCCCCCTCCACAAGTCTACCAGCTGGGAAGACGAGGAGTATATGTATGGCGATTGGTTTAGTAAATAGTTACAGAAAATGGAGTAAAGTATTGGTTGGATTCATTTAAATAGATAGGTAGGTAACCACCGAAAAAGAATAGAGAGAGAGAATAGGTAGATGGACGACTGAAGCTAGCGTCTTACAAAAATGAAAATGTCTAGCTACATTAATTACCTTAGGTAGGCAAGTACAACCTATTCACTACATCTTTAGTCGCAAAGGGGATGCCAATTGCGATTTTGATACATATTACCTAATATTACCTAAGGATACATGTCCATACTATGTAAGTCAGGTCGAGTACCCATAGACCTAGAATTATACTGCAAGTTACAAGCACAAGGTCTTCGTCATCATGCAGCCAAGTTAGGCGCATAAAGAGTCTCCACCTTCATTAGCTCAAGCTCAATGCTTTAAGCTTCAATACCATATCTAGGTACATAGTAGCTTCATACATCTACCTGTCAGCCTCGTGTTCCTCCAACTCATTTCTACTCTACAATCTTCAATTTCACCATTTCAACCTAAATTTTAGGCCATAATGAGCGACGACGAGGACATTCAAATCGAAGGGCCAACCATAGCCGACGATGATCCCATGCGCGCGTTCTTGCCCACTTCGTTTGGGAAAAAACATCGGGAGGCTGACATTGCCGCGCAAATCGACCGAAGCAAGAGAACCGTCGACGAACCAACGGTACATAAACCTAAGTCTCAGGAATCGGACTCCAACAGCACAAGCGACAGCGAGAACGACTCAGATGACGATTCAGATGATGAGGATGAGTATCCGACTTCTCATGAGATGGTCATTAAGACCCATGATCGTGCCGTCACCTCGCTTTCGCTAGATCCGGCAGGCGGCCGGCTAATATCAGGATCTATTGATTGCACTGTCAAGCTCCACGATCTTTCCTCCTTAACCCCGTCTACGATCCGTGCTTTCAGGAGCGTCGATCCTTACGAAACTAAAGCATCGTCTGCAAACACAGAGTCACACCCGATACATCATATCGAATTTAACCCTCTTGCTGGAAGTCTCTTCCTCTGCATATCAGCACACCCCCAAGCCAAAATCCTGTCTCGAGATGGAGACATCGTCACCGAGTTTGTTAAAGGCGATATGTATCTTCGAGATATGAACAATACCAAGGGCCACGTTTCTGAGGTCACAACAGGTACGTGGCATCCTACAGACAAAAATCTCTGTGTCACGGCTGGGACGGATAGCACATTGCGTATATGGGATATCAACAACAAGCGCAGCCAAAAGGAGGTAATAGTCTTCAAGTCGAAAGCTGCAGGTGCTGCAGGTAGGACACGAATGACTGCTGTCGCCTGGGGCAGTCCTGCCCAGGGAGGCAATAACGTCCTTATTTCTGCAGCTCTAGATGGTACACTTGTGATGTGGAGTGGAAACGGTCCGTTCACACGACCCGCTGGGGAGATCAGAGAAGCTCATAAACCGAATACCTGGACCGGAGGGATAGATATCAGTTCCGACGGGCGTATGGTAGTCACAAGAGGCGGCGACAACCTGATCAAATTGTGGGATACGCGGAAGTTTAAAGAGCCCCTTGTCACCGTTGAGCATACATCTACATCGGATCACTACCCGACTACCAATATTAAATATGCACCGAACTCTACCAGTATTATCACTGGATCGGCCACGGGCCATCTTCACATACTAAACCCAGGGAACCTACGCTCCGAATATACTACGCTAGTCACGCCCGGGTCGCCTGTGATCACTGTAGACTGGCACCCAAAGATTAATCAAATCGTCACTGGCTCTGCAAATGCAGAAACGCATATCTTATACAACCCTACAATGTCAACACGAGGCGCGGTAGACGTCATGTCACGCGCGCCGAAGAGACGGCATATAGATGACAATCCAGAGTTTACTACCGATCAATCCCTTGGACTCTCCGGGGATGCAATTGTTGCCCCTGGTACTCTGCCAGGCACTAAGAAAACGGGTATAACGGCATCTGGAAAGTCAAAGGATCCCAGGAGACCACACGTCCCTCAGCAAACGCCATTCATGCGCAGTCAACCTGACGAAAAGCATATTTCCGAGAATATTCCATTAAGTCGCATGTTGCACGAGGACCCCAGAGAAGCGCTTCTGAAGTACGCAGACCTGGCGAAAAAGGATCCCGTATTTACGAAGGCCTGGAAGAGCACACAGCCGGTTACACAATACGCCGACGTGAGCGACGAAGAAGAAGAAGGCCCAGAGAAGAAGAAAGTCAAAAGATGATAGAATACCCACTTAACAGAGTGATGTGCCAAGGCTCTTTAAAGGTTCGGCTTCTAGAAGACAGCTTCCCTTCAGGGCTGTTTATCCGAAAACCACCTAGGTCGCCTTTATAAATTTCATGAAGCTTATCCGCAGGACTGGGTAGGATTCCCTAGCGTTCCATACAGGAAACCTATGAAAGGTAGGCCCATAGATCGACAGGCCAGACTATCTAATTAGTGACTGGATATAAAAGAGGCTCTTAGTAACCGTATTATTAGATATAGGACACGCTATGTCTGACTTTTAGGAGGGTTATTGTCTGCAAAACCTAGGGGTTCACGGCATGATACCAAGAATACAAACTACCTGATTGGAATGGACAAGCCCGACAAATAGAGTAACTCTTGGCCTTGTCATGCTTTGTTTAGGTATTGAGCATCTAGCTATCGAATGTATTAACAGTACAGAATACACTGATCTAGATACATAATAATGTACATATGTACTGAGTACCTAAGTACCTAACCAACATATATTTTCAACCAATGAAAATGGGTTGAGCGTTGTGCACTGACCACCTTGTTGGTAAGAAATCACAGGGGTTAGGCGGGCTATCATTAGACCGATTGGTTAGTTTCTGGGCTGGGGTCGCTAGTGCGTTTTTCCCTCAGGTGACAGGCAAAAGGGAGATGGACTTGTTTGTGCGGTTGTGCGCCTTTCATCAAACCATCTCTTTCCACGCCATCAATCGCGCATCAAAAAAAGCGAGCCGCATCACCCATCCCCGTCTAAATTCATCGACAAGTATCCGGAGTGACCTCCAATTTTTATTTTACGCGATTTTCTCGCCGAAAACAGCCCCCCTCTACTGTCTTTTTACGCGCTCCCAGCCAACCACCTGCCTTTGCACCCCGTTGGCCGTTGTCCTTTTCGACTCACGTTCCCCCCCCGCGCGACCGCGAAGGCGAAAAAGGCAGAATTCCCTACTTTACTGTTGATCCCCACCGCGTTTTCTTTTGGCATTCCGGTAAACGACACCGCGCGCCGCGACCGGAATCTTCGCGCGCCCTAACGTCCTCCGTCATTCCCAACCCAACTTTTGCTTCCGAGCAATTCCTGTTCGGCGCAACACCACACATTGATTTCGGGCTAAGGCCTACGACGTGCTGGTTAATCAACATCGACGTCCACCACCACTTTTCATCACCAACCAACCTTCAATATAGTCGCTCTTTTAATACGGTTGGATTTAGTCAACCTCCGGGCCTCGCGTAATACCCTACCGTCGTTGCAATTGTGCTTTAGATATGAACGCCTCATAAAGTGGTTGGGAGAATAATAAAACTTGTTAGGATCCATATCGAGTTACCCTCGAGTTAGTTCAATATGGCATCTGTTCAGGCCCCTCCTACCGTTCACCACCCTGGTTCATCGGCTATGCCGGCGCAGATAAACCAAAAACAGATCCAGGATATGTATGCGGTTCGTGACCCCGTCAATGTGCCTTACGTTTGTGTCGTGTTGAGGCTGATCCTGCCTTCCATCTTCTACCTTCCATATACTAACAATGATATAGAAATATCAGCAGATGAAGGAACAAGGCGTTCCGCAGAACGACCCCGAGTTTGTGAAGACGAGTCAATTTTTGATGAACTTCCAACAGCAGCGAATACGCAAACAGCAGAGTTATATACAGATGCAGACCGCGCAGATGGCACACAATTCTCCTAATGGCAACGCCAATGGATCTCAGCCCGGTCCGCGACCACAGCAACAACAACAACCCGTCCCGCATACCACGCAGCCGCCCTCGTCAACTGCTTTGAGCACTTCTGCATTACCTTCCAGCGCAGGACCCACCGCCCAGCCAACCACGTCTTCGCCTTCGACGACGTCTCCAATGGCCCAATTCTCTCCGCAACAGCTAGGGCTCCTTAGGCAGCAGATCCAGGCTTTCAAGTTGCTAAGCAAGAATACCGGGGTACCATACCAGATGCAACAGGCGTTAAACGCGCAGCGTCAACGAAGGCAAGCAGTTGCTGAACAATCGACTCAGCCTCCTGCTTCGGCCCCAGCTGCCGCAACCCCAGTACCCGAACCGGCAAAGGCTGGTTCTACTCCTCCTGATGGTGAGGTTGAGTCCGAAGCTTCATTACCGAAGGGCCGGACTTTCAAGACAATCAAATCCCCGTACGAGGGTGGCCTTGTCCGCAAGGACATTAGCTATTACGACCATGGACAACGAAAGCAGCGACTTATCATCCCTAGTATATTCCCTACTGGGGTTGACTTTGAGCAATTGAGGCATGAACGAGAAATTATAATCTTCAATCGCATGAAGGCGAGATATGCTGAGTTAAAGTCTCTACCCGGAAATATTGCCCATTGGGATACTATTAAGGAAACCCTCGATCCTGATGATACATTGAAAAGAAAGGCTATTATAGAGTTGAAGTCCCTCGAACTATATGCCAAGCAACGCGCTTTACGCGAAAAAATCGGTCGCCAGATGATGCATTATGATAATCTGGCAATGACTACTAATCGTAGTCAATACCGACGGACCAAGAAGCAAAGCGTGCGCGAGGCTCGTATCACTGAGAAGCTTGAGAAGCAGCAGCGAGATGCCCGTGAAAGTCGCGAGAAGAAGAAGCATATTGACTTCCTCCAATCAGTGCAACACCATAAGGCCGAGATTGCTAACTCAGCCCAGTCCGCCAGGAGTAAGATGTCGAGAATAGGAAGAGCTATGCACGTGCACCATTTCAATATCGAGAAGGAAGAGCAGAAGCGTATCGAGCGTACTGCTAAACAACGTCTTCAGGCGCTTAAGGCTAACGATGAAGAAGCCTACCTTAAGCTCCTCGATCAGGCGAAGGATACTCGTATCACGCACCTTCTTAGACAGACTGATGGCTTCTTGCATCAGCTAGCATCTTCTGTTAAGGCACAGCAGCGACAAGCTGCAGAACGTTATGGTGACGAATTCATGCAGGATGAAGAGAGCGAGATTGACGAGGAAGATGAAGAGGCCAACCGCAAGATTGACTACTACGCCGTGGCCCATCGTGTTAAAGAAGAGGTCACAGAGCAAGCCAATATCTTGGTCGGTGGTACCCTCAAGGAATACCAGATTAAAGGATTGCAATGGATGTTGTCGCTTTACAACAACAACCTCAACGGTATTCTTGCCGACGAAATGGGTCTCGGCAAGACGATCCAGACGATCAGCTTGATCACTTACCTCATTGAGCGCAAGCTTCAGCGAGGCCCGTATCTTGTCATCGTACCTCTGAGTACATTAACAAACTGGAACATGGAGTTTGAGAAGTGGGCCCCGTCTGTCAGCCGTATCGTCTACAAGGGACCTCCAAACACACGAAAGCAGCATCAAGAGAAGATTCGCCAAGGGAAATTTCAGGTTTTGTTAACAACCTACGAATACATCATTAAAGATCGCCCGATCTTGAGTAAGATTAAGTGGTTTCACATGATTATTGACGAAGGACATCGTATGAAGAACACCAATTCAAAGTTGAGTGCTACGATTTCTCAGTACTACAACACTCGGTTCCGTCTCATTCTTACCGGTACCCCTCTTCAAAATAATCTGGGTGAATTGTGGGCAATGCTCAACTTTGTCCTCCCGAACATTTTCAAGTCGGTCAAAACGTTCGATGAATGGTTCAACACCCCGTTCGCAAATACCGGCGGGCAAGACAAGATGGAGCTGAATGAAGAAGAACAGATCCTTGTCATTCGCCGTCTTCATAAAGTGCTGCGACCTTTCCTACTCCGTCGTCTCAAAAAGGATGTCGAGAAAGACTTGCCGGACAAGACCGAGAAAGTCATCAAGTGCAAATTCTCTTCCCTCCAATCTCGTCTATATAAGCAGATGGTCACGCATCAGAAGATTACGATCAGCGACGGAAAGGGTGGCAAGACCAAAACTCAAGGTCTTAGCAATATGATCATGCAGCTCCGAAAACTCTGCAATCACCCCTTTGTGTTTGATGAAGTAGAGAACCAGATGAACCCTACGAACACTAGTAATGACCTTCTTTGGCGAACAGCAGGTAAATTCGAATTACTAGATCGAATCCTGCCCAAGTATAAAGCCACGGGACATCGTGTCTTGATGTTCTTCCAGATGACTGCGATTATGGATATCATGGAAGATTTCTTGAGATACCGTGGAATCCAGTACCTGCGTTTGGACGGTAACACTAAATCCGACGAGCGATCGGATCTTCTGAAGGCCTTCAATGCCCCGGACTCGCCGTATTTCATGTTTTTACTGTCCACTCGCGCTGGCGGTTTAGGTTTGAACTTGCAAACTGCCGACACCGTCATTATCTATGATTCGGATTGGAATCCTCACCAGGATCTACAAGCTCAGGATCGTGCTCATCGTATTGGTCAAAAGAATGAAGTTCGTATTCTCCGTCTAATTACCTCGAATTCGGTCGAAGAAAAGATCTTGGAACGAGCCAAATTCAAGCTTGATATGGATGAAAAAGTTATCCAAGCCGGTCGATTTGATAACAAATCATCGGAGACTGATCGTGATGCCATGCTTCGGACGCTGTTGGAATCTGCAGATTTAGCCGACTCTGGTGAACAAGACGAGATGGACGACGAAGAGTTGAACATGATCCTTGCGCGAAGTGAGAATGAAGTTACTGTTTTCCAACAAATTGATGAAGAACGTGCAGCGGATCCTCTATACGGCAACGGTCCAGGTTCGAAGCGCATTCCGCGGCTCATGGCCGAAGACGAGCTTCCAGACATCTATATGACGGATGGTAATCCTGTTGGTGAAGAGCCAGAAGAGGTCTTGGGTCGTGGTGCGCGAGAGCGGACCCGAGTCAAATATGACGATGGCCTTACTGAGGAGCAGTGGTTAATGGCTGTCGACGATGACGATGACAGCCCAGAGGCAGCAGCGGCGCGAAAGCAAGCCAAGAAGGACAAACGAGAAACGAACAAACTGAAGAGGATAGCGGTACTTAACAATGTATCAAGCGCCAACTCTCCGAATGCGAGCCGTGCGAGCACTGAAGAAGTCGAAACGCCACCCAAGAAGCGTGGTCGCAAGCCTGGCAGTAAGAACGAGAAACGGAAGGCTGAAGATGATGACGGCGAACCGCCTGCTAAAAAGCGACGCGGGCCTCAGGGGCGCCCAAGAGCGTCGATGGGTAATGGTAGCGATTCGCGTCTTGGCCCCGAGTTACGGCAAGTTCTTCAGAGGAGTTTACGCAGTCTTTATGATGGATTGATGAATCTCGAAGCCGACATAGCTCCTGAAGACCAGGTCGATGATGACGACGACGATGATGAGCCAACCAAGCGACTGATCATAGGGCCGTTTGTCAAGCTACCATCCAAACGCGACTATGGTGACTATTATGTCCTGATCCACAACCCGATTTGTATGAATCAAATTCAGGCCAAGATTAAAAGGGAGGAGTATAATAGCATCAATGATATGCGTAAGGATATCGTCCTGATGTGCAGCAATTGCAAAACGTACAATGAAGACGGAAGTCTTCTTTACTCAGACGCAATTGTCATGGAGGTATGTTTAGATGAACCTGACTTGATCCTAAGCCGTTATACTAACTCAGCATAGAAATTCTTCAATGACCGAGCACAGGAAGAGTTTAACGAGCATCCGGAATTAGCCGAGCTCGAAGACCCATCTGCAAAAGATAGTTCGGTAGCTCCTAGCACGAGCGCAGGAACGCCTCAGTCTTCTGCAAATACCACAAGGATAAAGTTGGTGACTAACGGCGCCAACCAGGGCAACGCGGGCATAGGGGGTGGCCAGAGCGATGGTGAACAATGAGTATTTATGGGACAGAAACGACTTGCTTAAGATATAGTCAAGCGAGTCGTTAACAGCTACAACAAATAATTCTGTTTTATTTTCTTTTTCTGGACGGTTTCGTCAACATTGTGTGGTTTTTGCAAGTAAAGATTTGGCCGGGGCCGGGGCCGGGAAGGTCTGGCCCTCGAGCGGCACAGAAATAAGGCGTACAAGGAGGTGTGGTTCTTC
The DNA here is from genome assembly GCF_022478715.1 of Daldinia decipiens. Classification (NCBI taxonomy): domain Eukaryota; kingdom Fungi; phylum Ascomycota; class Sordariomycetes; order Xylariales; family Hypoxylaceae; genus Daldinia; species Daldinia decipiens. The sequence continues at coordinate 309,376 of NW_026054546.1, forward strand.
TTCTATTACTTGGCGACGGGCAAAGAGGAAACGAACGGCATGTGTACCACAAACACCAAACAAAGTATTTTTTTTTTGGCGAAGCTACCTTAAGCAATACCCCGGGCCGCCCTCGGCTGGCTACCCTACTATCATCGAATAACCGCTCTTAAAAACTAAATTCTACATACGTACGTTAGTGTGCTGTTAGATGTATCTTGATAAAGAGTTTTTAGTTTGCTGTTTTATTATTATTAATAAATGTGATGACTACCTAAGATATGCTACGATATTATTAACAGTAGTCCTACTAATAGTTAACTACAGAGAGCCAATTCTCCAGGTTTTAGAGAGACTAACTGGCGTATTATTCAGCTCAAGGCTTGGGTGTTCTCTCAACGGACAGCTTCGTCGTGTTGAATTATTTTTAAATTCGTTTAGCTTAGGTAGAATCAGCTATAACCCCTTAAGACTAACTAGCTACCTAGTGTAGGTACCCAACGACATAAGTGGTATATCCTTTTCCCTTATAATTTTCCAAACGCCAACGCTCAAATACACCTCGGGTATCATCATAATAATCTCGATTTAGCTTCTTTGTCGTGATCATGTAACTCCCAGATATCCCGGATACTTGGTGCAGACGGATGATGTATAGCACTGGTACCAGGACGTGTAAGGAATATTCTAGGGTTGACCGGGGGGTGTTCCTGCCGCCTGGACAAGAGAATCCGATACTCGTAGCTTAGGCCCGACCAACAGTATCCCCATTCATTATTGACGGAGCTGTCATAATCCCGGATAACGTCGTCGATGCAATCACCGAGATCCTGGTAGGTATCGCTTACTATCTCAACTCCGCCGCGGCCGTGATTATGAATGGTGGTGGTATTTTCAGTCGTACAGTATTTACAACCTGCAAGCGGGTAGTTTCGCAGCGAAAACCCGTCCAGGTCGTAACCGTCCAGCCCGGCTGGCTTCATTAGAAACAGCCTTTCATGTGCCATAGTGGCAAACTTGGAGATGGTATCATGCACACTCATTTTATGGAGACCATTCCAATCCAACAGATCCAGGAAGGGACGAAATGTGGACCGAAATTCAGTACCATGCCAGCAAGATTGGAAAACTTGCTCCATGGGAGACGAAGCATTCGCCTTGAGAAAAGGCTTAACTCTGTCTGGAAGAAGTAGTATCCGTTGAATTTTATGGAAGTATAAGTTGTCATTCACGACTGCTGCTTCGGTGTCCAACTTGACGTACCCATGGATGAAATCCGGATTGTTGCAAGACGTTCCTAATCTCCTAAGCTTCCAGTCGGTAGATATAGAGAGATGGGAAGTCGCAAGGTTAGATTCCATGCCGTTAATATACTTATTTATGGCCTCACGGCCCTGTCTGCAGGTGAAGGCATACTGTGGCCATAGGGTACCAAAAGTCATAAGACCTTTTTGACGACGAATTGAGGTAGAGTTCTCCAGAGCATGCGAACCCTCTTCAACAAGATTGACGAGATTGTGATGAAGCTTTGAGCAGCGCTTGCAGACAAATAGATGCGGGAGGTCCTTCACCAAGTGATGAAGGAACTCGGTTCTCTCAAGAGAGGCTTGATCTAAGTCAGTGTGTAGAGCACTATGGATAGAAGCAAGACAAATCTTGCCGTAGTCGGTACCCCGGACAAGGAGGGAGGAGGCCTTGCAAGTCAAAGAGAAGAGTGCGACATGTTTAGGGTCGAGGAGGGATAATATGTAGGAAACGAGCTCTACGGGTAGACCGAGGAGTAAACAGGACGTGCCGGGTTTCTTGGGTGCTGTTAAGATCAGAGCTTGTTCGAACTTGGTTGATAGGCTATCTATCATCTTGAACAATCTTGACATATGTAATTGAGGACAAATGAGAATGCGTGATAATTGTGTAAGTTGCAACTTATAACTTGTGGAATAGAGATAGATGATGTATCCATCTGCTGTGTAACTCTCCTATAATTCTTTCCACCGAGTAAATAAATTAGAAGAAAGCTTTAGGCTCTATCCCTATTAACACTTATTGGTTTCTCTCTCTTTCTTCACTTAAACTCTTTTCTCGCAACAAGCAAGAGCTATGGAAATACGTAGGTGGGGAGTCGTTACCTGGGTTATTTGCGGACCAAGGAAGTCACCTAATTGGTACCATGATTATACATACCTAACCTAGGTACTTCCCCAGAAAGGCCTAAAATCCAGCTACACAAATCTAGCTAAGCCTCTCTCAGTAATAATAAAACGGAATCAGCAACTGCTGCCACCTGTATGTAGTTTCCAGAAATGTAGATGTACATAGAATTATGTCTTTTAGGATCGACATCATAATCTACATCTGTACTTGTTGCAATTTACTTTCTTCACTTTTCCTCTGCACTTTTAACTTTTACCACATGGACTATCTTTTTGCTCGACGCGAGTCCTTACCGCACTTGCAATGTGGCTCGCATCCGAAAGGCGACGTGTAAATAATATCTCTTTACGTCTGCTTCTAATCGCAGGCCATATATTTGCTCAGGTCAATTCGAGTACTTCGACTACCCACGATGTCGCAAAATCCCCCTCGAGCCCCATCTCGGCCGAACCTACGTGCGAGTCGAGGACCGTGAACTACATCACTCATACTCTACCTCAGCAATGTCTTACATCCGCTCCATCGTCATTCTCTACTCCCGCATCCATTAGCGCCACCGTCACCTCTACTTCTATACCCGCCGACTCGGTGCCCAGCGCTGATAGCACCGACCATGACGAGGAGCTAGACGCCGATGGCAATGACCTTAGCACAGGTGCTTTTATGTCATTTGAAGAATGGAAGGCTATGATGCTCGAGAAATCTGGGCAGGACGCGCTGGAGCTGAGACAGCGCAAGAGTAGAGAAACCTACGGCGATGCGGACCCCGGAGAGGACTTCGATAGTCTCGGGGACGAAGGCGAGGTGTCACTCGACTTTGACGCATACTCTGATAGGATCTCCGAGATAGCATCGTCGACGAAGCCCTCGCAGAAGGAGAAGGACAAGGAAAAGCAGGTTGAGAAGGTTAACTACGACGAGGGGCTGGCTCAGGGCTATCGTAGTAAGGATGCTGGCAAGACGTGTAAGGAGAGGCTTTCTTACGCCTCGTTCGATGCCGGCGCAACGGTAAAGAAGGCGAGCCCTGGTGCTAAGAATCCCAGGGCCATCCTAGTCGAAAATAAGGACACGTACATGCTCCTTGAGTGTGCCATGCAGAACAAGTTTGTCATTATCGAACTGAGCGACGACATCCTAGTCGATACTGTTGTGATAGCCAACTTCGAATTCTTCTCTAGCATGATACGCCACTTTCGAGTTAGTGTAAGCGATCGTTATCCCGTCAAGCTAGAGAAGTGGAAGATATTAGGTACCTTCGAAGCTCGTAATTCCAGAGATATTCAGCCATTCCTAGTCGAGAACCCTCAAATCTGGGCCAAGTACTTGCGAATCGAGATTCTAAGCCATTATGGCAATGAGTATTATTGCCCTATGTCCCTGTTGCGAGTCCACGGTACACGCATGCTGGACTCGTGGAAAGAGGCCGACCCTGCTGATCTTGAGCCCGAAGAGGACAAGACAATATCCGAAGCCCCTGAGGAGAAGGTTGAAGAAACCGAAACCCAAGCCGAAGAAGTTGAGGTCGCTGAACCCCCCCAGCCTGAGGATCGGATAATACCCACAGAGCAGAGTGACTTAATCCCCTATTGGGATAAGAGCTATTTCCACTATTACTACCCTTTTAACGCTACTTGCGAAGCAGCTGGCGCAGAGGACTATACGTTCCAACGCAGCAAGGAAAACCACAAGAACAAAACAGCAGCTAAGCCGCAACCTGTAAGGACTGTCGAACAAACAATGTCGATTAGCTCAAGCGGATCCTCGTCAACGACTCCAACATCACAGTCCGCAAGTCAAGTAACAGCAGACTCGGTGAGATCTGCTTATCCAAGCAGTTCAAATGAGACAACAGCGAGTACAGCTACTGCAAATTCAACTGAATCCTCTCCTGTCTCAACGTCATCACCAGATTCAAGGCCAGCTACTGTAACACCAACAACAACTGCCACAACACCCACCACAGTCGCGACTCCAAACCTTGCAAAGACCGCTAGCGCACAGTCGCCCCCTAAGAGCAAGACATCCGCCTCGACCTCTGTTGTAAAGCCACCGTCTTCGCGGTCGGCTGCATCTAAGGGTCAGCCCTCCGGTTCCCCAACAACGCCACGCAACAAGACCACAACCACAACCTCGTCCGCTGCCCCCGCGCACACAGTCCAAGACTCCTTCTTCAAAGCGCTTAATAAGCGCATCCAAGCTCTCGAGTCTAACACGACTTTATCTCTACAATATATCGAGTCGCAGTCGCGGTTCTTACGAGAAGCGCTAGCGCGCCTTGAAAGGCGTCAAGTAGCCAAGGTAGACCTATTCCTAGATACCCTGAATAAGACAGTCCTCGGCGAGCTGCGTGAGGTCCGTGTTCAGTACGACCAGATTTGGCAGTCCACCGTCATCGCACTTGAGACCCAGCGAGAGCAGTCCGAGCGCGAGATCGTTGCTCTATCTTCCCGCCTCGGCGCCCTCGCCGACGAGGTCATTTTTCAAAAGCGCATGGCTATTGTCCAGAGCGTCCTGCTTCTAGGGTGCCTTATCCTCGTTATTTTCTCCCGCGGTGGCCTCGCTCAAGCCGCCGCTGAATCTTCGTATTATCCCGCCCAGTTCTTTGGCGGTGGCGGCCCCTCGAGGCTCGCGTCTCCTATCTTCCCGTCTACGCCTAGAGCCCAGTATCACCGCCGTGACGGAGCAGCGATGCTCTCCCCCGAGGACGCTAGTCCCGTCCCCATCCCTAGCACCCCGCAGCAATCTCATCTACATCGCAGTCCAAGCCAGACGCCAGATTCTTCCCTACATCATCGGGCGCGGAGGATGAGTTCCTCTAGAGCTGGCGTTATTAGCATCAACGAGACTCCCGAGTCTGTAGGCCATCGAATGCCCTCGCCGAATAGAGTCACGTCCGAGCCCGCTTTAACTGGCTTCTACCGGGCCCCCACGCTGCCAGGCGTAGAAGCGGGTTACGACTCGAAGCCGGCCATGACTCCGTGTAGGGAGGGAGAGTATTACTCTACAGTGGTCGACAGTGGAAATAGCAGTGCGTTGAGTTACCCTGAAGCGCTAGTTAGGAAGTCAGAGAGACAGTTGACGCCATCATCGGAGACCGATGGTGTAGAGTATCTACCTCTATCGAGTAGGCCGCCTCTAACGCATACTACATCAGCGCAAAAGCCTCTGCCTACTTTACCAGAGGATCCCGATTAGTGTATACAGAGTTAGTTGGTTTATTTAGCTTTAAAGCCTGGAAGCTACAAATAATGAGACCATGATTAATCAAGCAGATTCAAGTACCTATGTATCTTATTGAGCCAAGTGTTTGCGAGAAATGCATTTTATTATTGCCTATCGCGCCCAAGATCTAATGCTAAGTATGAGCATTAAAGATAAAAGCAGTCGCCACTCCCCATGCCATGTAAAGCTACGCGATTTTTTTCTAATTTTCTGCAACAGAATAAGCACGCTCCACCCCTCTCTGTCCTGCCAAAGTTGATGCCCCAGTCTAATAAACCAGGCCAATCTGAACCAAGCGCCAACCATAAGCCTAACTATGGTGGCACCAATTCTCCTAGTCGTTCGAGTTGGCTTCTGTCGAGTATAATGGAGCTCCGATCTTCCATTATACACGATGACCCCGGGGTGCATCAAGAGATGCCCGAAACAATGTAGAGGCTGAAAATCTTCCCGAGTAGTATAACTCGATAGCAATAGTTTGTCTAGAAACTCAGAATCTCCCAAAATTCGTGTCAAGGAAAAAAGAAAACGCTAGCGCGCAGTCCAGGTAGTTGTCCCTGGGGTAGGTAGTTGAATTTGTTTCAAGTCCGAGAAGTCTGGTAGACAACATCTCGAAACCCAAACCAACCACACTTTCATGGATTTCCCGCAAATGCCAGAGGCGCCGCGGAAACCGATCGGATATTCGAGGGTGAACAATAATTGTGGCTCTGTTACTGGAGCGGAAATATTGTGAATTCTCTTCGCCGGCAAGATTCAACAATAATCCATAATTCAAGTCGTTATGGTTTTTGCATGGCCACTTTAATGCCACGTGATCGCGATGGATTCCTTTTACTTTTTTTGTTAGATTGTTATGAATAACGAGTTTGGGGTACTGGTGGTTTCCCTTCCAGTATCAATAGACCCCCCTAAAAGATGACACGAAAACAGTGAAGGCATCGTCAAACCTATATTAAAGTTAGCTCAGCCACTCCGTGTCAACCAACATAATCATAAATGATAACACATATTATACTTACTAGCAAGCAGATTTCGGTAAATAAGGCAGGTGCTCTGAAATTCTAGTGTCACTAGAAGTGTTGTGGATCCGGTAGACGATTTGTATCGGGACGAATCCGGCAGATGGGAAAAAAGGACAAAAAAAATCAAATGGAAGGTCTTTCGAGAGGCAGCTACAAAAGCCCCTAAGAGCTTACTGAGGGGGGTAATAACTCTGACGGCAAATAGCTGCATCATAGTCATACTCCTCGAGTCGCGGGTTTCCACGATCGAATTGAGAACGGCGGCGTCGTTGCTCGTCGCGGAAATGCTGGCCTGCATTAGGGGTAAAGAGTCCTAACCAAAGGCAATTAATAACCATCCTCTCTAGAACATATAGCGTAGATTTAACATACCCACGTGTTCAGCATTTTCACAGCTTCTCTTCATCTTCGATTGGTTGTCAGGCTCAGGGAATGGCTCCTCCTCTCCAGCCAAGTCAGGGCGTGGTCCGTTTAGGGTATAGAAAAGCTAGGAAAGAGTCAACTACCGCTTGGTTGTTTGTTAAAGATACCTACTTACCTTGGGGCGATAGTGAGGTGCCTCAAGCATTACCGAACTGTTACGGAACTTCTGGACCAGGCAATCTTTGCCTTGGATGGCTGTGCTTTTCCTTAGTATATATATCGAAAAATTAATGGATGACGGTTGACTCACTGGCATAAGAGACCTCTGCAACCTTGTCACTTTTGAAGCAGTTCCAGCGCTGATTGGCTCTAGCATGCACGAACTGGGAAGATGTCAGCGAAGTCAACGGTTATTTGGCAATGGCCTTACATCAATAATATCTAATGGCTAAGAAACTGGTCAGTAATAGCAATTTAACTGTGTGAGAGACAGGTAAAACTCACATCGACAAAGTTGATGAACGCGTAACCAACACTAGAGATTCGATCAGCAAATGTCTCTTCCGCGTATCAAAGAATTTCCTTACTTGCAGTCATTCGCGAAATCGATGCGCAGATACATGAAGTCATATTTTCCCCAGCTAGAATCATCCACAATCTTCTTTAAGAGAGCTTGATCAACTTTGTTAGGTATGTTGCGCAGCATGATCTACTAGGTCAGCTCCTATTACCATAAACTTTAGGCCCAAGTAACTTACCGTCGTCCGCACGTCAATGCCGTCTCGAATGCGGCTGACGTCAACATGGTTATGATGGTTGGCGGGATTGTAGTAGGGAGATCGTGCAACTCTCATTGCATTCTGTCGGCGACTGTCGGGACGGCTAAAGTGTTGGAATTGCCGTGGAGTTATGAGTTCAGTAGACAAGAATGAGCTTTGATGCGACAGCGTGGGACTCGCCAGAGAATAGTTGCTGGCTGACAACATGCTACTCGGAGTTCTAGATGAACCTTGGTCCATCATATACGGAGGGCTAATTGGCAGGCCTGTATATAGGAGAGGGACTACTCCATAGGGTGATGGTAACTGGAAGCCACCCTGAGAGACATTGGGTCTGGCTGGCGTGCTGAACATAGAATTGGTCACAGACGGCATGACTGATTGTGTTCTTCCGATAGACATTCGCCGGAAGCTAGTAGCTAGCTCAGTTGGCGAGACTATAGCTCGGGTAGAATTGTTGATTCCACTCTGCGCCGTGACTGGCATCAAGTCGGGTCGATATAGCGTGACGCAAATCTGAAGACCCTAATATGAAAATGTCAGTATACCGGTTACTTATGCCCGGGATGAGTTTCTTACCTCGACGACAACGCTATTGAACTTCGAAACGGCGCGGAGGGACATATCATTATCGCAGTATTCGACAATAGCACTCAATAGGCTTCCCTGTACTCCTTCTCGAATCTTGAAGGCGAACAAGTCCCCTTCGGTCTCTAGGAGCTCCTTCAGAAAACTCTCAAGTTGCTGAGTGGTAATGGTGCTTGCTGAGTGTGGAAATACACTGAGATAGAGCTGACCCTCGTGCGCAGTGACGGAGCCTGCGCCGGGTTCTACGACCGAAGAGAATTCTCGAGGGCTGACCGAACGAACTGACCAATTGTAAGTTCGCATGGACAGGTTGGAGAACACGGTACAGGCGCTACGGATGTTGGTAAATCGGACAAACACCTGGTCGCCACATTCATAAACCTGCATGCTTCCCTGAAACGGAATGCCCATTTGTTGTAGTTCCTATAAATAGTTAGCCCCTGTATACGTATCTCACCTAACGACAAACTCTTACAGATAAATATAGTTCCACCTCAGTCCCGGTTAGTCTACTACCAGTATTGGTAGAGATGACCAGGCATCGAGAGATGCCAGCCTCTGTGCTCAGTTTGTCGTGGACAAAGTTAGGATGCGAAGCATTAGCCGCCGGTGAAGATAACCTGGAAGTTTGGGCATAATGCTGACTTAGATTCTCCGAGAGCGCATCTACTCTCTTAGGCTCAGATGCTGAACCCCGAGCGCGCAATGTTGATGGTAGAGGAGAGAAGACAGAGGCAGTAGGCGATAGCTTCTGCCTTGCTTTGAAGCTAGTATCCGTGGGACCGATGAAAGGGTCCTTGTCTAGATGAAGACTGCCACGGTACAAGACGCTTGGTCGGTCAAGAGATTGCGGTGCATTCATTCCGTACTTTATAGGACCAGCTTCGCGGATATTAGAATTGAGGGATCCTGGTGCTCGTGAAGATCTAGCTGAGCCGTCTTCGGGAGAAAAGGTAGTCAGCCGAGTGTCGGGAGTACCCTTGAAAGAATCGGCAGCTCCGCTCGAGGAATGGGGCGAGGCCGGATTGAAGTGGCCTTCACGGGCCTGGTGCACATTCATCTTGTCAGAACAATCGCACGGTATCCTTAGTAATAGACAACTAAATTCCGTTTCGAGACCTTCGTAGGATTCTATAGTTAGTATTAGTGAGTGTAAGTCATGTGGTTGAAACGAAGGCTAAGTAAGTGCAAGTGATTTAACACGCCAACCTCAATTGTGCATTGGCTTTGGGCTGGTATGGATGGGATATGGCAACTCATGGATGAGGGACGGGGGGGATATTTTGGGGAATAGGTGTCTCGCTGTATAGAAGATTGGATTTCCATACTTGAAAGTAGCAATAGAAATTTGGACAGCAAAACCACTACTTAATGGTTATAACTAATAGAAGAGTTTTGGTGGGTGCTTAACATCGTTGGTAAGAACTGGAGCTTTCAAAGGCCAACATTGACAGAGTGGGATACATCAGAAGAAAGTTGTCGTACGGAAAACCAGATCTTTTAGGTGATCAATTGTGTTGGGGGGGTTTATTTGGGGGTCGATCATGTTTGAGAGTAAGGGCTCGGGGTTGGGGAATTCGACTATGAAAAGGGGGGAAGAATGAATCGACAGGAATAGGTAAACCTACCACAGAGACTACTATTGCCTCTATCGCCAGGTCCTTATCAAACACTTTGTTGTCGAATTGAGGTGGCCTGGATTTTGTGCGGGCGACGGGTTCCCTGGTCGAGGACGGCGTTACCTGACTATAGCTTCAACGACCTATGGGCACGCCAACTCGTACTTGCTTACAATTACCAAGTCAGGAGAGGGATGGCAGCTGTGAAAACTATTAGTGGGGCCCGGTATATTCTTAATTTATTGAATTGCACACTGGACAACATGTGGAGGATGAGATATTGAGCGTGTAATTTGAGTAATAAGGAGGGAGGAACAATTGCGGCATACGGCCACGTGGGTTGAGGACTTGTGATTTATTGGGAGGGGAAACGGTAAACTGGTAAACTGGTAAGGACGACCGAGTTTATATATCTGGAAATAAGTAGACATGTCAAATGATACAATAATGCCACTTGTACAGGCAACTCCTAAGGTGAAAGCTTCTCATATAAGGTAATTAAAATGAAGTTAATCAACATAAGAGAAACATATCATGTCGGGAAGTCCGAGAGACTTGAGATAATAAATAGATTATAGAACTTACTTTGAAGGGGGAAGTCTGAAATTAGTCCCGCCCAGGAGCAGTTAAGATGGTCTAATATAGATGCGGTTGAAAGGTCAATTTACCACCTGCGTTCCGAACCATACACGCGTAGGGTGAATGGAATATTTCTGGTATACTATGCGAAACGGAGTTGTCGTCTGGCAGACGGGTAATGAACTATAGGTTAGACGCGTCAATTGGATGCAAAACTACCGAGTGAGGATATCAGTTAATAGGTGTCTATGCAACAAAACCATTACTCAGACTTACCGGTAAACTTGATTGAGGCCTGAGTGATGTGTAAAGTTCCTATCTGCGCCAAGACAAAAGATCTGAAGAGGGTGGTTCGTGGGGTCTGAATGTCTCAAGAAGGTTCTTGACGCAATACCGTTCCAAGGCCAACGACTTTCCCCAAGGACAAGAAGTTCGGGAATACCGGCGTGTAATTGATGAAATCCAGATTGACCCCAAGATGTGACAATGGTCCAAGGTGGAAGGGTATGTGTGGATCGAGAGGGTTATATGTAAGTAGGTTGGTCGTCGAGAGAGGGTGGAGAGGGTTAGAGAATTGTAAGAAGTTGTGCGATTAATAAGTAGAAACGGTGCGGCACGAATGATTTTTGGTTTAAATGATGATTAGGAAAGTGCGTCAAGTGCATGTACGCTGCTTCTGGTACTGATTTACAGTACGTCGTTTACCTACGTAGAAGGAGCTGGTTTCAGAAAGGGAATAGTTGGCTAAAAGGGTGTATGTATTGCACCTACCTACTTGGGTACTTACACTGTCTGTTATACCGCCGTGCAGGTATTATTGGACCGCTAGGCGTAAAATGACTGCATGCGCTTGTTTGCACCGTGGCCTACTGCTACTGCGCTGGTAAACTGAGCTAGTTTATATGTAAATATGTACTTTGTCGTGATCAGACGCGACTGCCACATTACCAGAAGAATGATCAACTGTTGTCTGCACTGGCGGAAATTACCTAACCTCTCTGCTCAGATGAGCATGTCCTAGGAAATGACCAATAACTGTGTGCTTAAGCGAATTACCTACCTAAGGTAGTCTGAAGTATTTTTCTCTCTCTATCTACTTACACGGTTCGAGTAACAATGACGCCGTTGGTGTTTGCACAAAGTACTGGACGTATATGACATCAAACTGTGCTCCTAGGTAAACCCAAACCACCATACTGACCCCCCTAATCATGTCTTGTCAAAACTTTTCTCCCTACCTACATCCTCAACGTGGAACGCCTAGGAGATGCTTGCTAGTGCACACCCTTGTTCTAGCATGTATAGTAACAGTTGAGATGACCACTGCGATGATAGGAAATCTCACATCTGACAACCGGTAATCAGGTAGCAAATGGTTCATAGATTCTACTTTCCAAGAATATAAATCATCTTCATCTCGAAATGAATACAGAGTGATCAACTAATGCTGTAAAATTAACTTGGTCTTATTATTAGTATCTCGACCGTAGCAATTATCAGTATGCGTTACGTTAAGATAGCAGCACCATCTCATCTCATGGTTGAAGAACTGTATGTGGACTGGTTTTCATTGAACAATACCCATATTTACCTGTGAATATCAAATGTACTATGTAATATTCCTTGATCTCAGTATATGTTACATTCGAGAAGGTTATTGGACAGTTGATTTACTACAAGCCATAGAAATAGCAGTGATCACCCACAAAAAAAGGTCCAAGTAAGTAAAATGTATGATATAGATTTTAGGTGAAGTTGAGGTATAATGATACCTAACTAGGTAATATGGAAGTATGAAGTTATGCGCCACAACCGCAAGCCACATTGATTCCGGGAAGTGAGTTCAAGGTTTCATGTAATTTTGTGGAAGTGGATCAAAGCGCATTTAGGTAGACGGGAGCATGGGGTAGTGGCGGTGGGGCTGAATGGATGAGGCTTATCACATGCAGCTACCTAGGTACCTACACCTCTAGCAGCAGTTCCGCATAACCTTACTGTGAATATCGAGACACCTAATTAAAGGCAACCTACCTACATACCTACATATACATAATCACCTTATATCCGAGAACCCATCCAATCGCCTTGAGCATCGAAACTACAACTGACAATGACGGCTTGTCCTTGTCTGACAAACCCTCTCTCCTGCTGAACAACCTCCGACCTGTACGGCTCTCTTAGTCGCATTGTGATACGACCGGGCAATCCTCTATTGCAACAATGCCGCGAAGGGTACAGAATTACGACGATTACGGTTCTGCCGTCCATCAGATTATCCTATCTACCTCTGACGCCGAATTCCTCGATCAATTAATACCTGTCCTGAAAGATGCGACAGCAACGAACCGAGCGATTACCCTCACGCAGAACTTATCGCAATATGCCGAAGACCGGGAGTCCGAGATCGAGAGGATAGGACTGACAAAGCATGAGGAATTCCTAGATTCTGTCAATCATCTCCAAAATGTCCGCGAGCGGACTGTTGCCTTGACGGCCGACATCCTCGAGTTGAATCAGTCCATCCAAGCTAGCACGGAGAAGTTAGCCGAGCAGAAACAGGCATTAGTCAACACGCGAGCTGTCCGAGAAAATATTTCTGATGTATCTGACGCCCTGAAAGAGTCTCTAAAGATCTTGCATGCTGTCAACAACGCCCACGACCTGATCCGCAAAAAGGGGTACTACGCCGCGCTTAAGTCTCTCGAGGACCTCCAGAACGAGTTTCTTATTCCGATAATACAGAATAGCTATGCTACCCAGCACCAACTTGCCAACCTGATACAGAAATCCATACCCGCATCCCAAAAAACTATCTCCGAGGCGGTCATGACAGATCTCAATACTTGGCTATTCCGAATTAGAGAGACGTCGCAGTTCCTTGGGGAGGTGGCGTTCTATCATACTGAGATGCGCCGCACGCGACAGCGGGAAAGGGCGGAGAAAGATGAGTTTTTGACTAATTTTAAGCTAAACTCTGCCATCGAGCTGGTCTTCGATGAGAGCGAAGAGTTTGACGTACTTGATAATGAGGAGCTGAAGGTTGATTTTACCCCCCTTTTTGAAGCTCTACATATCCACGAGGCATTAGGACAGAGTGATAAATTCCGATCGGAATACGCTGCTACTAGAAGACGACAAAAAGAGTTGCTCCTACCGGGTTCCGTGAGCTTAACCACTGATGATGAATCGTCGCTGAGTAGTTTGCTGGAGGGTATTGCTGGATTTGCTATTATCGAAAAAGCGACAATGCGACAAGTCCCACAGTTACGCACAGCTATCGATGTGAGATTGAATCGAATGCTTATTAGCTAATAGCGCTGACATTTTTAGGTCGAGGAATTGTGGGATTCGATGTGCTCTACAGCAATATCCCTAACATCCAAGGCACTTAGTGATATCATCGATGCCCAAGTGCTCCTGAATACTAAGGGGCGAATTGATCTCTTCATCCTCACAATGGAGGTTAGTAGAGTAGTGTCCATACCTGGATGCCGTTTTGACCTTTGTTTTTTTATAGGGATGGGGATACTCAGTTTCAAGACTTGACGAATTCTTGGTCGATCTCTTCGATAGATATGCGGAATTGCTGAAGAAAAGGTTCAGCGAGGACTTTCAAGAGGTTCGTGGTCGTCCATTGCGAGGGGGAAAAAAACTTGACTTGCTGACTATCTTAGAAGATTGTATCGACTGATGATTACATGCCAATGGCTATCAACACAAGAGAAGAATACGAGAAAGTGGCTAATGTCAGCTGGTTTACCCCAGAGAAACCCCTCGAGGAGCTCACGTAAGTCTCTAGCATGTATCTTATTCGACAACGATCTAACTATCACAGGTTTCCATGTGTTCTACCATTTTCTCAAATGTATCCGCTGTGTTGTATTGACATTAGGAATTTTCTCAACCAGTTCTATTTCTTCTCAGATGACCATTTCCAACATCCGAACAAGATTGATGATACACTGCGCAAGTCTCTCGACGAGCTTCTTACGGAGAAGGTATGCAAGTCTCTAGTAGAGAGGCTTAGCTCGCAATATCTAGGTCAGATAGTGCAGATCTTGATCAATCTAGAGCATTTCGAGATCGCCTGCCAGGAACTGGAGCAGCTTCTGATCAGAGCCCGGTCTTCGGGGTCCGCCGGCGGTCCCTTGACCTTGGCAGCCACCGAGCAGTTTAGGGAAAACAAGAAGACGGCTGAAAAACGCATCTTCGAGCTCGTGAACTCCAAGATCGACGACCTGGTCGAAACCGCCGAGTACGACTGGATCGCGTATAACAAGCCTACAGAGCCAAGCAATTACATGCAGACTCTGACTAGATACCTGTCTAATATCATGAACTCGACGCTGTTAGGCTTGCCTAGGGAAATCAAGGAGCTTATCTACTTTGACGCGCTCAGTCACGCGGCAAACAAGATTCTTGTTAGTAACCTACCACTTAATCCAATTCGCTTAGGTCGTAGTATTGACAAGACACCACAGGCCCTCCCCCTCTCTCCAGACGTAAAGAAAATCAACCCGAACGGCGTCGCGGCGCTATCGATGGACGTCCAGCATCTAACTACCTTTGTCGACGGCCTCGAAAACGGCTTCATGCTGCGGTCTAACTTGGACGAGCTCGAGCAGACGATCCAGCTCCTCCAGTCCGACAACACGGACGAGTACTTCGACCTCTTGACCCGGAACAAGAAGTACGGACGTGTCGACGCCATGAACGGCCCGGCTTTATTGGAAAAGTGAGTCATACGCTATTCAATGTTAAAATACACACGGCCTGGAAACAGTACGACTAACATGCAGACAGGCTTACCCAGCAGATATTGAGTCCGGGGCAGACGGCTCAGCGATTCGCCAATTTCTCGTCGAACCTGTCATCGCGTTTCGGTACGAAATAGAGGCACAAACAGACGTGTATATCAACATCAACACATTTCACATCACGGGCGCGTGTATTAGACAAGATACCTAGGTAGGCATGTAAAAAATGAATTGTATTTCATCGCACTAAAAACCGCAACAATGGCGGCTAGAAAACCCGATGACCTATAAACCCCTGCGCCGTACTGTCAAAATAAGAACATGTGTCTGTCGCCTAGTAGTAGTGGTAGTATTCACGGAAGTCGTTTCTGTAAATTTTATGATACTGTTGCCCGGTCCTATTCCCTTCTCCTTCTCCTAAGTAGTAGTAATTTGGATATGTTTCTTGAGATCCCTCGTTTCGGAACTCACCATCCTAGGGTTCATTGTAAACTTGGTTAATCGTCACCTGATTATACATCTCTAGGAGCGCCCTGCTATCCTCCTATGGCTGCTGGGGCATGCCTGGGTAGCCGTACATCCCCTCCATATCCCCGTACATGGCTTGGGGTGGTTGTTGGCTATAGGGACCGCCGGGGCCGGTTTGGACTTGATTGTACATGGGCGGGCCGCGGTATTCTTGGTCGGAGCCCATGGCGTGGCTGCCCATGCCGTAGTCGCCCGGTGCCATGTGGTTGGCGGCTCCGGGCATCCCGTGCGAGCCCGGCATTTGGTTACCGGCTGCTGCGGGCGGCACGCCACCTTGAGACTGTTGCGCCTGGGCGGGGTTAGCGCGCTTAGCGTGACTTGCCTCTTCGCGCGGAACGATGTCGATTAAGAAGTCGAACATGTCGCTCTTAGCGAGAGCAGACGCAATATCGGATCGCTGCAATGTTCGTCTCTTATTCTCTTCGGCATGAATCCACGCCCGCATCGTTAGTTCGGTGATGAATATATCGCACCCCTTCGCGAATAGGATGGGAGCTTCGGCAGATATCATCTTGACCTCGGGATCGGCCTTCATGACCTTCTTAATTCGAGCCAGGGGTAGTTGATGGAGCTTGTAGTCATGTTGGTCTGACTCGAGGTGGTTGATGGTATTTTGCCAGTAGGTTGTTAGAATATCCTTGTATTGGCCGTGTAGACCCTGGTGAACATTGGCCCAAGGCCCGGTGTAGAGCTCGGCGGGTGCGAAACCAGAATTTGCGAGCTAGATTGACTGCGTTAGTAAAGCGGTAATATGGGAAAGAAGGGATCGATAGTTGGTAGAAATGTAGGAAGAAGGGAAGAACCCGGTAACAAGAGACGAGAAGCGAGAGTCAAGATGGGAGATGAGACGGGAGAGGGGAAGAATGGTGGGACTTACTGCTGCACTGGCACCTAGAAGGAGAGATGATTAGCGACGTCGTACGAACGAAGGCAACTCGCAACAAACGAGTGCAATCAAGAGGTACTTACCATAGTGACCTCCGTGAGCTATATCATATACACCGGCCCCTCCACCGCCTCCCCTCGACGACTGAGGGTGATTTGACGAAGACTGATCCATGGCTATTTTGTTTGAAGAAATTGCGCAACTGGTCTTACAACCTTGAGTGCGCAGGTAGAAAGAAATACGTCGAGTATTTCAGAAGCAAAAGGCGCGCGAAATAAACACACAAGACTTGACCGGAGCTGACAGGCAAACTGGAGTCTTGCGCGATGGTATTGCACGCACGCGCACGACCCTAAAGATGGTAGTGAATTTTATCGAGTGGTCCTTTTTCGCTTGCCGAGAAGGCTTGTAAGTATCACCGTGCGTAGATAGGCTCCCGACGGCGGAGAAAAAAATTAGAGGGCTTGTTTGTGTTGTTTACACAGAGCCCCAGATCGAAGCTTTGGTGCGCGTGGTGATGTAACAAATAGGCTTTTTGGTACAGTAGGTATTTCCAAGTTAGTCCCTTGGATTGGAAAGATTGATTGGCCCGACGAGAGGTTGGGGGTCGGGAGTGACTAGGAGGAGTGACTAGGTTCGAGGAGAGGAGATGATTGATTGGGCGATCGTTTGGCTTTAGCTTTAAGGAAAGCTGTTTGTGCGATTTTGGTCGAGGAACGGTTTTTTTTCGCGCCCCTTTGTCAGCTACTTAGATTATTATTCGTTCCCGTTTGTTTCTTTTACCCAGAAGTTTGCTCACCTTGCGGCTCGCTCCGAGATGCCCACTATTTTTGCTTGAGCTTGAGCTTGAGCTTGATTCCTGGTCTTGACCTCGACCTCGACCTCGAACTCGAACTTTTAAGGTATCCGCCTGTCTAGTCAGGCTTTTATCTACTTCTTCCCGGAGTTTCTCTTTGACAACCCGGTGTTGGATCAAATGAAACAAAATTAGAAGTAATGAAAAAAAGGTTGAACTTGGATGGAATGCTTACGATAACTGTGAACTTTTATGAATCGTGTGTCATTCATGTATGTGTATGTGTAGGTACGATATGTATTAGAATGATCTGATTCATAACCCAAAGCTAATAAATTAGCTCTATGTATGCGTTGGTCGGGATTGGGCAATGACGTGAATGGATTTTCTAGAAGTGCTTAGATCTTCGATGCGCTTATACGTTGTAGGGCTGGCTGCGAAAACTGGGCGGCCTCGATAGGAATCAATGCGCTGGCACTATGGTTGGGCATCAGCGGCCGCCGACTTCACTCTCTATCAGCTATCGAGGTAAGTACTGTACATAGTACGTATTAAGCAGGTTGGGGGTGGCTCCAAGGATTAGAAGATGGTGTGCTGCCGGAAGGCTCTGACAGGTAACTTTGTTGTCTTATCGATAGGCTATGCTAGGTATCGCCCTATACATACATAGGTAATCCTTCGGCCAACTAACTAACCCCGCAAAGCCCGGAGTACCTCATAGGTAGGTACCTAGGTATATGATTACCTAGGTACATACATAAGTAATGCAATAAGCCACATAGAGACACACTAGCCACATACGCCTAGCCACCTTGTACTAAGACAAATTTTATCATCTTTTCAATGGAGCTTAAACTTTTTTTTTTCCTATCCTTTCAAGCTTCAAGGACTGACCATCCCATCAACGAATTGTGCTGTTGCTCACCATGGCAGATACAGCAACCGCGGAATGTCTCTCAGATGATCAGATCGAGCAACTTCTTAGAGAAGCCGAGGAAAGATTGAAAGCAAAACATCAAGGACAAGATGAGAAAACTGTTGCCGTACCCAACAAGTCGGACGTCGTAAAGGCCTCCAAACCAGACTCCCCAGCGCCGAGGGTAGCCTCTCTAGTCTCTTCCAAGGAGAAATCAAAGTCTGAAGGATTGTCGGTAAGAGTACCCGAGGTTCGGCGGCCAAAACATAAAATGGTACGTCGCACATTGATTCTTTATGGTTTATATACGTTGCTATCGGCACGACCCTTTTATGATGAAATTCATATCCCAATTTAATTGAAGTAGTGGCTGTTCCCGTTATGGGTAACGTTACTACGCCAGAATGATAGATCCATATCATAGTTACTCTGACTCTTTACCTCGCTTCTTATTTCGCATCAGCTTGCGTCAAAGTTCTTTGCTGACTAGTTTCTCAGGCTGTCAAGGCAGATGCTGGTCCCTCGTGGTTTAACCTTCCCCGGACTGATCTTACTCCCCAACTCAAAAAGGATCTACAATTACTACGCATGCGTGATGTTCTAGACTCTAAGCGATTTTACCGCAAGGATAGTTCTAGAGCTTTAGTGCCACAATTCTCCTCAGTCGGGACTATAGTTGAGGGACCGACCGACTTCTTCAACGCTAGGTTAACTAAGAAGGAGAGGAAGCGCACTCTTCTCGAGGAAGTCCTGGAGACTGAAGACGCCACTCGGAGATTCAAGAACAAGTATGGTCAGATCCAAGATGTAAAGACGAGCGGTAAGAAGGGCCATTACAAGAAAATGATGGAAAAGCGATATGGTCGCAAGAGCCGAGGATGAATACTGGAGATGAGGGATCAGTATCCCTAGTGCGCATAGCATAGTATGCACGAAGTGCTACGTATCCGAGATACCCTTAAACATGCTCTGGCGTGATGAGAACGCAATAAGCATCCATTATCAGCAGACCGGGTTATGTTGTTCTAGTCTGCTGATACGGCCTAGAAGAGACATACAAGAGGCATACAAGTAAGTTACAACCTTACAGTCGTGCTGTATAACCCGTTTCTAACAATGATTTAGTAACCAGTAAGGATATAAAGACGTTCTCGCGAAATTAGTCGCTTGTTACACGTATTGGCCTAGTGGTAGAACCATGTTGCTTCAAGCTAGGTTGACGTACTTACCTACCTAAGGTATATCAGGTGGTCTGAAGGTTAGGTTATTTGAAATAAAAATAACCTCGAAATTCCGTCGAGAAGATAAGAGGCCTTAGCTAGTACTTTAAGTAAGTTAGACAAATAAGAATTGATCAAACATTATGCAATATTTCGGGTATCATACTAGTTTGTATACCTATCGGGCGATTAAGAGTTTCTTTGGAATCATGGTTGCGAAAGCAGTCTTGTCTATCTTTGTGCTTGCGTGTTATAAGCATAATAATAATAATAATAATAATAAAATTTGTAGCCATGAAGATTATCACTACATGCCAAATATTTAAAAGGTGAGGACCGCGCATGCGAAGGTTGAATGCCGGGTACCTAGGTACCTAGGAATTACGTAGGTTAGGTACCTTAGGTATATAAGTACCTGGTAGCCCGAACTTTATCCGGTGTTATTTCCCATTCAAGCTCCAGGTACCGGCCTTAGTTCCCATCATCCACTTAACTTACTGCCTCCTATGCTCTACACATCTAAATTCATACAGAACCTGTTTCCACTATTTGGCCTCAGCTGCTAAGATGATGAAGTGAAATAATCATGGAGGCGATGCATCCGACGGCCGGGTGGGAAAGAGTGGGAGATAAGTTTTACCGCAAGACCCAGCTGTATACCGCGATATTCGACCAGGATCTTGACCTGGACAATTATATCGTTGCTGGTGCTCCATATGGCGGCGCTGTAGGTAAGCCGCTTTTCATATCGTTACGTTTTATCTATAGACCCAATTAAGACTTTGAAGGTCCTTGACTTGCACTTGTAATCTAATATGAAAGTTGGTTACTTCTATTGCATCGCCCTTCAATAGCTTATACACCGCATATAGCTCTCACGAAGCATCGAATTTCACTAACTTCGAATAGCAATATGTCGAGATGATACTAAAATTGTATCTTACCAGCCTTCCAAGTCATCAAAGCCCAGCATTGACATATATAGTTGTGCTGGTAAGCTGTTGAAAAGCATTTCCTGGGATAAGGGTTCCATCAAAGGTCTTGGTTGGTCTGAAGACGAGAAGCTTCTAGTCGTGAGCTACGATGGGACCGTGAGATGTTACTACAACCTGCAGGGAGATTTTACACAATTCTCCCTCGGCCGTGAAGCTGAAGATTTCGGTGTTCACTCATGCCGCTTTTACGATCATGGTATGGTTGCCTTACTTACTAATAATATACTCATTTCTGTGTCCTCATACGATGAACCACGGCCAAAAGCCCTCGCATCGCCACCGGAAGGAGAGGTTTACGCTTGGGCTATTATCTCCCCGAGCTTCACGCTGTCTAGGTCGGTAGAGGTGCTCTTAAGCATCGGCAAGACAGTCTATGTTGTGGATAAAACCGACTGTGAAGATCGATTCCTTGACATCGGTCCATTTTCACATATTGGTGTGTCTCCGAATGGGAAGTTTGCAGCGCTCTATGCCACGGATGGGAAAGCTCATGTTATTACGGCCGACTTCCAGAGCCGGCTAAGCGAGCACCATTCCGGGTCTCAGCTTACACCTAAATACTTAGAATGGTGTGGCAATGACGCTGTTGTCATCGCATGGGAAGATGAGGTGAACGTTGTAGGACCTAACAATGCCGTGGCAAGCTACGTCTATGAAGGTCGCGTCCACGTAATACCGGGTTAGTCGCAAAAAAAACCCCATCTTCTCCTACAGGTTGCTAATTTACGATAGATCACGATGGTGTACGATTAATTACTAATGATGTCTCCGACTTCCTCCAAAAAGTACCAGATGTTACGGATGAAGTATTCCGCCTTGGTAGCGGGTCGCCAGCTTCCGTCTTACTCGATGCTGTAGAGCAGCTCGAGAATCAGTCGCCAAAAGCTGACGATAACATCCAGCTTATAAGACCAAATCTTGTTGAAGCAGTTGATACGTGCGTTGCTGCTGCTGGACACGAATTCAATGTCCATTGGCAGAAACAACTATTGAAAGCTGCCTCGTTCGGCAAGTCAGTACTAGATATATACAATAGTGACGACTTCGTTGACATGTGCGAGACATTACGAGTGATCAATGCCGTACGGTATTACGAAGTCGGCTTGCCCCTGTCCTACGAACAATATCAACGCCTTACACCCGAAGGACTAATCCAAAGACTCATAAACCGCCATGAATATCTACTTGCTCTTCGGATTGCTGGGTACCTACGCTTGCCCACGGACCGCATATTTGTGCACTGGGCTTCCGCAAAAGTCCGAATTGGTACAGAAGATGAAGAAACCATTTGCCGAATGGTGGTAGAAAAGCTGTCAGGCAAGCCGGGCATTTCCTTCGAGGCCATCGCCCGCGCTGCTTACGACGAGGGCCGCGGCCGGCTGGCTACAGAGCTTCTGAATCATGAGCCTCGTGCGGGACGACAGGTCCCGCTCCTCTTGAGCATGGAGGAAGACGAAATCGCGCTTGACAAGGCGATCGAGAGCGGCGACTCTGACCTAATTCTCTTTGTGCTGCTCCAGCTGAAGAAAAAGCTCCCATTGGCATCCTTCTTCCGTGTGATCAACGCGCGACCGACTGCCACTGCGCTCGTTGAATCGTCAGCAGCGCTAGAGAATGATAATGCGCTCCTTAAAGATCTTTATTATCAAGACGACCGCCGAGTAGATGGCGCAGGTGTGTTCGTCCATGAAGCCTTGCGACAGTCTGATGCACGTACAGCAACCGATAAACTCGTCCTTGCCACCAAGTTGTTATCTGATTCGAAGGAGAACTATTTCGAGTTGTCAGCTTTAAAGGAAGCAGCTCAGCTTTTGCGCATGCAGGAGGCTTTGGACCGGGACCTAACCGACACGTTTACCGGGTTAAGCGTCAATGAGACTTTATTCAAGCTGATTCACTTAGGTTACCATAACAAGGCCAAGAAGATCCAAAGCGAGTTCAAGGTTCCGGAGAGGGTGGCTTGGTGGATCCGGTGAGTTGCTAAGACATGCTTATGTGTTTCTAGAAAATAGTATCTAACAAAGCCCCTATTGTAGACTTCGAGCACTCGTCGCGAAACGGGACTGGAACGAAATCGAGGACATTGCTAAGAGCAGAAAGAGCCCGATTGGCTGGGAGGTAAACTCGTCTTCCCCTTGTTTCTTTGCTCCTCCCTCCAAGTAATTATATGCTGACAGACCCACCTCTAGCCGTTCTTCAACCAGATCCTGCAAGCGGGCAACGCCCACCTCGCAGCTTCATTCATTCCTAAGTGCACGAATCTGGAAGCGGGAGCCGCCATTACCATGTACGAGAAGTGCGGCCTGCGCGTTAAGGCCGCGGAGGAAGCCGTCAAGGCTAAAGATGCCGATGCGTGGGCTCGTTTGTTGGAAGCTGCCGGTAGAGACACGGCGGATGGGAGGGCTATCGAGAAGTTGGGGGCACAGGTGTTTAAGAAGTAAGCTGGGTAGATAGATGTACTTTCTGATAGTAAAGGCCGGACAGAGAATGTGGCAGTTATATCCCCTTGGTTATATTAATACAAGCACCGTTGATAATTAAAAGTACTAGATAGGACTTTCATAATGTAGCAAGCATAGGAGAGGTCATATTGTATGTACGAGCACAGTCTATTAGAAAATCAGTTTCGCATTCATTATCCCGACGTCTATGTAGACATTATCTGCTTTTCCTATCTGGTCACCTACTCGGAAGACCAGGGACGAAAGGGGGACAAGACTCAGCCTTACAAGCAAGACCACCCAGGGACATATACTCGGACCGGCATAAGCATAAGCCCCCCTTTCGTCCAACAGACGGCGAAAATAGAAAGAAAAAACCAAATACAGAAGAGAGAAATAAGGAAGTGCCCGGCCCGGCCCACAAACTCCTAACTGGACTTTTGTTTAGCATCCGGGGGAAAAAACAACGAACAACAGGTTTCTCATGGCACGTCATGGCATTAAACATGGCGCAGCATAGCACACAACGACTCCCATTTCCTTGATACCTGCTTCATTTTGCTTCGCCTCCTCATGTCGCCATTCTGCTCAACGGGTCCCCTTTTTTTCACCCTAATTCCCGACCCTTTCTCGACGAATAAACCGCACATCGAAGACACCAGATAGATACCCACAACCACATGGAAAAAGAATCCTAATGCCATCCCTTCCTTTCTATGCGGACATAGACCATCCTCAGTAAGGACGAGTTCCGTAAACAATGGCCCACAAACACGGAAA
This sequence comes from Daldinia decipiens, assembly GCF_022478715.1. Taxonomy (NCBI): domain Eukaryota; kingdom Fungi; phylum Ascomycota; class Sordariomycetes; order Xylariales; family Hypoxylaceae; genus Daldinia; species Daldinia decipiens. The sequence continues at coordinate 333,003 of NW_026054546.1, forward strand.
ACCGACGAAGATGGAGGTGCGCGACGCAATAACAACTCAAAACTTGTCTCTAGATACGCCGGTAAGGGCAAACATGTAGCAGCTGTACAGTGTGCTGTTCAGTCCTACCAACGATATCCCTTGTAGGAGGGGGTATTGGTATATACGGTGGAGTAGGCGGCAGACGCAGCAAGTAGATCAACCTCATAACGCGTACGTACGTAGTATTGTAGTCATCACAACAAGTAATAAAAAGGGGGGTAGGTAACAGGAAAGAAAAAGGATCACAAGTTTTCTTCGTATTGCAAGTCCATAGTATTATGGTGTGCCAATGAACTCCCCCTTCCCCCCCTCCCACGAGCCTGAGCATGGAAGATCTGAAATTTTGTACAGTGCTAGCTTCGCTTAAACACGTCGGGCATTACGGCCCTTTGCTTTTGGTACGGTCGTCCAGCCATCGGGGTCCGCAGCCGGAGCGGCTTCGGCTTCGGCTCCTGGATTAGGTGACGAGGGTTGAGTAGTCTGTTGAGGAGAGCGAGGTTCAGAATGACCATTCGCTCGACCCCCTCTGCCCTCGTAGTTGCCTCGAGGTCCTCGTGGTGCGCCACCGCGTCCTCGGGCCTCGCCACGGCCTCGTGAAGCGTTGACATACCCACCACGGCCTTGGCGCTGCTCTCCTGATGATGATGTTCTCCAGTTACCGCTCTCGGTTGCTCTAGACTTCGCGTTCTGGGCGCTGTCCCTAGATTTAACTGGTGCCTTCTGCTCTGCAGCTTCACCATCCTCAGCACTTCCAACCTTCGGTTCAGCCTTCGGTTCCTCCTTCGTCTCAGCGACAACCTCGACCTTCTCCTCGACCGGTTCAGCCTTCGCCTTCTCCGCCTTCTCCGCTTCGGCAGCGGCTTTATCTGCAGCTTCCTTTGCTGCAGTCTCCTTGGCAAGACGTCGCTCTTCCTTTGCCTTATCATCCGCCTCTTTCTTTTCCTTCAGCTGTTGCTCTCGCTTCTCTGCGATCTCACGCTCTTTTGCCGCTGTATCAATAGGACGAGCGGCACCGAAGGGGCTCGCTTTGGACTCGCCAGTCGCAGATGGCAGTCCAGGAGATACCACATCTGGAGATTCGGATACGGTTCGCTTCTGAAGGTTGAGTCGGGGACGGCCTGCGGGAGCTGGGGCAGCCGAACCAGCGACCGAACCACCAGCAGGCGACGAAGGCGCCTCAGATCCATCACGAGAGCGTTCAGGAGACTTCACCAGAGAGTCGGGCTTCATATTGCTACGCCACTGGTTGTCGCGCTCCGCTGCCGTTGGAGTGCGCTCCGGACGCTCTGGGCGCTCGGGTCTATCTCTGAATTCTCTGGGAGGTCGAGAACCTTCCTGACGACCTTCACCCCAGGTAGCTGGTGATGCCCTACGATCCTTTCGGAAGGTATCACCTCTGTTGGCATCATTAGTTCGGGGACGGCTGCTATCTCGCGATCCCTCAGGACGTTCAGACTGAGGAAGTGGTGATAGGGGTCCCTTGCGTTCCCAGTTTCCGAAATCGCGAACCTTGCCATCATCAGAAGGTGCATCTCGGAAAGCAGGTGTTCGGCGCTCTCCAAATTCAGCAGGACGTCGATCGTTACTACGAGATGGGAGGTCTGCTAGAGGGCCTTTTCGCTCCCAACTGCTAAGATCACGAGCGGACTCGCCACCCGCACCACGATTGTCTCGATCCTTGGCTGGAGAATTGTTAGTAGTTATTCACTTAATACTATTGGCACTTGGACTTACGAGGATCGGCAATCTTAATCTTGATGGTACGGCCCTGGAAGCTGGTTCCATCAAGGGTCAAGGCCTTCTTCAGACCCTCGACGTTCGCAAACTCTGCATAAGCAAAGCCTTTTGGGCGTTGTTCAATCCGATCTTCGATGATTCGAACACTGGTGATTTCACAGTCCTCAAAGAACTCGGTGACAGACTCGTTCGTGGCTTCGTAAGATAGATTCCCCAGATGAGCGGTGTAAGGGGGCTTGGTTGGAAGCTGGGCCGGGCCCTGGGGTGCGTAGGAATCCTCGCGGCGAGAGTAGCCTTGGGGAGTACAAGTTAACTACTGATTAAGTAAATAATAATTAATCATATTGACTTACCTCGATCATTGCCTGAGCCTCCGTAACTAGAATAGCCTGTTCGTCGTTCGGTGGAGGGCAAAGGCTGAGAGCCTAGGGGATAAGAGGTTAGCAAAATTAAACCCATACCCATATATAAAAACAAATCCCCGTTAGGAGTTATGACGTACCGAATGAGTCTTCAACTTCATCAGCCCATGATCCGCCATATTCTATTTTATGTTAGCAAAGTCGCTCGTTCTCGTCTCTCCGTTTTAATTGTGGGGTGCCTGCGTGTCTGTTTATGGAATGATGGCACTGTAGACAGACGGTGGGAATATGGGAGGAAAAGGAGACAGAAAGGGGAGGGCGAACTGACTCTCCTCCTGCAGAAAGGCCCCAAGGCTCATCTTCTGCTGCTGTTCCTTCTTCTTAGGCGCTGTAACACATCAATTGTTAGCATGTGATCTCTTGCGGCAGGGTGAGGTTAATGGGCGACAACATACCCATGATTGCGGTGTTTTAGTCACGCGCAACGCTTGTCGAGGTCGTCGCGCGCAGACGGGAGATGAATCGCCGAAGAAACTAGGCTTAGTTCTTCGGGTTAGTTGTTCAGTTGTTCAGTTGTTCGGTGATGGAGAGAATATGGGTTAAAAGACGGTAAGGCAGTAGTGATTTTCACTTTTCACAGATGCCAGACCGACAATACGATTGGGACGATACAAGTGGTAACCGAAAGTTTGCAGGATGGGCAAGGAGAACCGAAAAGTTTCCTTGACCAGAAAGAAAAAAAAATGGATGCTGTGAAAAAAAAGGCCGGGAGGGTTAGCTTAATTTTTTTTCGCCAACGTATGAGAGACGAGAGACGGGGAGAATTAAGCCTGCAGTACAAGTTGATCAAGTACCAGCAATTTTTCAATTCTGATGGCGGGGTTCAACGTTAAACTTCACACATTTATTGTGCGTTTTTATGTGTGTTGTATTGTTGTACCTTACCTAAGGAGGGGAAAGTTTTAATCTTAGGTAGGTTAGGTACATTAGGTAATTCTATAGCGTGCACTGCCTAAGGACATACCTTATGTATGTAAAGCTTTGAGTTTTGGTAAGTGGTCTGATATGTACATAGCACAATTAAGTTAAAGTACCTACATAACTTATTAATGTAAACAAGTACCTAATTGACACGAGCACTTATGTAAGGTAATTCTTTTGCTAAGCATTTGTGCAAGTTATTATCCTGTATATATGTAGGTACCTATACATGTACCTATATGGCATATCTATAGGTATGTGTAAATGTGGTACTTATCAAGACCTAGATGGTTCGAGGGGCTCACCGATTCCAATAATTACATATCAAGATGCGGGCTGGGCTGGGCTATGCTCGCGAGTGCCGCAGCTTTCTCTTATCGTTCATTGGTTAGCTTTTACTGGGCCATCGCTCAGGTACTTAGTCTCTAAGTACCTTATCCTATTGATAGTAGCACCTAACGAGGTTTGCGGATTGGCGGATTGGAGCGCAGGGATTTATTGCCGCCGATGGCTGTGATGGGTAGAATTCATATTTTGAACTGGCCTACTATACGATAATTCTCAACTCAGAAAACCTCCAATCAAATATGACCATTGATTGATCGATTTGTTGATTGCAAAGGTAAAAAATAAAATTTAAATAAAAGTTACGGAATTTTAGGTACCTATAAGGTAGTTATCTGTGCTCTAGACTTATGCTTCAGATACGAATATTTCCGTCTTAACAGCAATATTCAAACGCTAAAGAACATATCAGTGCCATCACGTCCGTTAGCACAATTAGCTTCTCTAGACTCAACCAACTGACATTACCTTAGGTAGTCTTATAAAGAAACTGACACTACGCCTCTTTCGATATACCTACAAATATGGGTTCCTCACCGCAGCAACCGACGCCGCAGGGGCCCTCATCCTCGGATCCTAACCCTAACCCTGAGGCTATTAGTCCATATGATAGAGAGATGCCATCAGCAAATGAGCTTATGGAAATTGCAAGCAAGTCATTGCAGACCGGAGTTATGGCCGGTAAAGACATACCTTAGCCAGCGGGTTAATAGTGTAGACAGACCTACTGACTTGAGTTCGTTCAGGCAGCGTTGGCTTGGTGATTGGGGCTGGTTCTGGCATTGTCCGATCAGCGCCACCAGCATTATTCGCATTAGTTGCCGGTCTCCAATGGTTTGCTCTCGGGTCTACTTACACGGGTGAGGGTTGTTATCCTATAATCTTGTGTTCCTAGCCGCTAACGAATATACAGCTTCAAGGGATCTCCTTTGGCATGCCTGGGGTGGTAAAGAAAACCTCACCACGTCAGACCTAGTAAAGTCAAGCGGCGTGGCTGGCGGCGTAGCTGGGATGGTCGGTGGCATGTTTCGTAAGTATTTCCGATGTCTGTACATACCATATTCTGAACCTAAGCTAATTACTACGTAGGGGGCCCTAAGAATATTATACCAGGTATTCTAGTTTTTGGCACCGCTGGAACTGCTGGTACATACCTAGCTCAGCTCTTCAAGAACCAATCCAAGGATGATTCCAAGGCCAAGTCGGGCTGGCTTGATTCAAAATGGAGTCCTTTAAAACGATTATCAGACAGAGAGTATGCAGAAAAGCTCGAAGAAAAAATACTTCGGATAAACGCCGAAATCTCTATTATCGATGATAATATTGCTGCCCTTCGAGCGTCAAGCGGCGCATCAACTAAGCCAGGCGAGGGAAGTAAACCGAATAATAACTCCTAAATTGCTAGCCGGTATGCTGAGTTGTTGATTACAACTATTAGGATTTCCACAGAAAAGCCTAGATGGTATTCTTTGATAGGAACCAGACTCGGTCTATGTCACGTTATGACGGGAGGAATTAGCACTAGAAGTAAGACAAACTAGTTGCGAGGACTTCATCGATCTCGGCCACCAATATGAGACTTTAGCATTACATACAACTAACCTAGACTGCGGTCTCAAGGATCTTCGTCACTATCATTGTTAGTCCTGATCTTACCGTGACACGTTCAACGTAATAGGAGCTCGATATGCCAATTATATCGAAAGATGTAAGACTATCTAATGTAGGTACGAAATGTAAATGCATGGATATGACCTCAGCATACGTCATTGCTTGTGTAGACAAAACATCCCCCACATATGATAATGCAAATTAGATGTGCTCGCCTCAAGTAGTTATCCGCATCCAGCCCATCTGCCCGTTTACACCAACCTAGTTCCAATGCTACCTACCTTACACGCCCGGTATAGCTTCTTTTTTCTTAAAAACCAGACAAGATGACTGATTCGCGAGGAGGCCACTCGTCTGGACTTGAGCAGACACCCCTTGACTCAAACCGACACGGCCAGGCGCAGTAAGTTGCCTCTCCTGTATCCAATCAGTCCTAAAACATACTCCAAGCCTATAATGGAACCTATCCAATTTGCTATCATATGACATACCGCTAACCTCCCCTGCAAACAGAAACGTCATCGACGAGACCTCCGCGACACACGGCAACACGACCCAGTCAGACCTCGAGGCCAACATTGAATCACACGACGAGGCGCTCAAGGACAAGGTTGACGGCGCCGTGAGGACCGGGCCGAAGAAAGCCGATGAGACTACCGGCGGTAGAGTGCAGGTCGGCGAGACGGGTGACCTCCACGATCTTGCTGCAAAGAGGCAACCTTAGAAGAAATATTTATTCATTAACTGGACTGGCCATGTGATAAGGGCACATGTACGACACTGGAGTTGGATGGTTTGGTTATTTCGACACAGGAAAGAAGGTATAAGTACCTACCTAACCTAGCTAGGTACCTAGGCATATCACAGGCAGCACGGTGTTTACGCCTGGATAAATAGTGCTCAGGACGCCTAATCTAGCTTCAAGCTGTGATAAAGCTCTATACACAAGAAAGCCCTAGCTACCTAAGCAACGCAATTTGATATTTTACTAGAAACTAGGCCCAAGAAGTTGAACCTAATAGAAAAGACAAATTTCTCTGCCCTCGTTAATATCCAATGGATAGTTCCTATGCTGTTCTTGTATACCTACGTTCTATATAAATAATCTGACTTTAGGTAGCATCTTCGAATAACCAAGCTGTATCCCTTGCTTGAAATAGGGGAAAGGAAAAAACAAGATTGATAAGATATAGACCTAATATCGACATTTCCCGTGCAATACGTATAGTCTATATCTAAGCTGATGATTTGATGGGTCTTGCCGGTCACATAACCGATTCCTTCATGTAAACCCTTCCCGGCAGATACAAAGCCAACTATAGGTAGGTATCATCGATATATATTACCGAGGGTAACAGTAGGCAACCTCGACATCGGCCACGGCCATTTTATATCTGCTATCTTGCTAAATATATATACCTCGGCTACTCGCGGTAACGATTCTATTCGCCAGCTATCACGTCTTAGACACGCAATCTGACAAACTCCGTTACTGGTAGGCAACTGTAGTCACCTCAAAAAAAAGAAAGGTCGAGACACGTGTCATGATATTCGATAAATAATTAAGAGAGCTAAAACAACCGTAATAACCCTGAATATACTCCAAATTACCAAAGGTATCGAGGTCCATTAACAGACGCATAACACACATGCACGAAAGACCGAAATCAGAATGCCCGGACCCCAGCCCTCGCAGCTTTCTCTGCCAGGTAGGTATCCCCTTTGAATCACCACTCTTAATCCCTAGTCCTTCTTAATAACCGCGTCGAAGATCTCCTTCATCTTCTTAGCACTGTACTTCTCTTTTCGTTGCTGGCCGTCGGCGTAGTTGACGTAGGTGACGCCGAACCGGGTCTCGTAACCCTCGGCCCACTCGAAGTTGTCCATCAACGACCACGCCATGTATCCTTTAACGTTGACGCCGTCTTCGCTAGATGCTTTGGCCATCGCGTTGATGTAGTCCCGGAAGTACTCGTACCGGAATGTGTCGTTGAGGATCTCGGGCTCCTTCAAGTCGTTCTCCCCCTTGATGCTTGTTCCGTTCTCCGTTACGTAGATCGGCGGGTAGTTGTACCGTTTGCTGAGCCAGTTGAGTAGGCCTCGGAACCCTTCCGGGTTGGGGCGTAGCCAGAATGATTGCGTCTCGGGACCGATGCACTCGCCGTTCTTGCTGTAGGGGTGAGTTGATAGATCACCTAGGAAATCCTCCGGGGCCGGGTTACCGTCGCCGTGCTTGACATAGTCGGCAGTATAGTGGTTCATGCCATAGAAATCGTTGGAGCCCTGAACTAGAGCTAGCTCTTCAGGTGTAAATTCCGGCAGCCGGTCACCGAGTTGCTTTCGCATAGAGTCGGGGTACTTGCCCAAGTAGATGGGGTCAGCAAACCACGAGATGGCAAACTCAATCTTTCGGTTGGCAGCTTCGACATCTCTCGGGTCCTCGGGATCCCATGGGTATGTGTAATCACCGTTCAGAGTGATACCAATCTGTCCCTTGTCCTTAGGCTTGAATTCTTCGCGGTATACCTTGACAGCTCTGCCGTGAGCAAGGAGCAAATTATGGCCGACGATCCAAGGTTCTCGGCTGGAATCACCGACAGCGGACTTGGCTCGGTTAGATGTGTGACCAGGGGCGAAGAACCCTGTACTGTATCCTAGGATAGAACTGCACCAAGGTTCGTTGAATGTGATCCAGTTCTTGCATTTAGGAATTGACTTGAAAACGATGCGGGCGTAGTGCTCAAAGTCAAGTGGGAACTCTTCCCTGTTTAGAAGTCCACCATATCGTTTGTCAAGCGCGTCTGGGACGTCCCAGTGTAGTAATGTTATGAAAGGAACAATGCCAGCCTCAAGTAGGTCGTCGACGAACTTGACGTAGTGGTCGATACCAGCCTGGTTAATTGGATCATTCCGACCACCGAGAGGGATGATTCTTGCCCACGACAGAGAAAAGCGGTAGGCAGTAGCACCCAGCCTCTTCAAGAGGGCGATATCTTCAGCAGTTCTGTTGTATGAATCACAGGCGACGGACCCGTCAGTTCCATCTGCAATCTTCCCCGGAATAGCGCAGAAAGTATCCCAGATAGTTGCACCACGGCCATCTTGTTGGGTTGCGCCTTCGACCTGGTAGCTATGTGCGAAGAAGAGCTGAAGTTAGTGGCGAAATTCTTTTAGTGTGTGGGCAGGGCTGCTATATCTAATAGAGACAACGAGCTCGGTAGACAGTACTCACGCAGCTGTAGCGAAGCCCCAGAGGAAATCCGAGGGCAACGACATATTGAACAAGCGCTCTGAATTATCAAAGGCGATAAATGGATATCTAGGCTATTCGAGATTGCCCACTAGCGTTTCGATCTCGTCCGGGAAAATGGATATTTACTCTGATGCCCAACCAAGACTTCAGACGATCTCACGAAGGGTATATAGAGAGCAGAAGATGGCAATGACTCTTGAGTCGAGTCAGACCAAACAGAACGACTGCTCGACGTTGAAATGGAGGCCATCATCTTCTTTATACCCTTGTGAGGTTTCAGGCTTTCAGAGGCGAGCTCGTCTGGTTTTCGATGTATAGTGTAGGACCGGCACTTTCCCCTTTCTCCCGTATCGGACCGTGACGACCGAGAACAACAGGCTTGTACGATGATGGCTGTATCTCCAAACCATTCATACCCATTCTAGCCATTCATACCCACATAGGCCATAGCAACCATCTCCGCCGCGGGGTAATTGGAGCTTGTAAGCATACAGGCAGGGCAGAGAGACAGGGTCCAGTTTTTGATTTGGGATGTTCCCCCCACAAACGAACTCGTCATGTGCCGGAATCATATTAGATCCCAGCGACGGCCCGTGTCTCCGGCCACCAAAAGGCATATGTCTATCCAAGTCTCGAGTCTTGGCCCTTTATGCAGCCAGGGGCTCGTAGAAACTTCGGTACAGCCGAGTGGGTAGACACGATAGTCCCATCCTTCGAACAGCGGTGTTCCTTGGATTCGGGATAGTCACGAATTGATGAATGGCGGCACTAACGATTCAAAAGATCGATCTTGGCCACCCGCCCTGTCTGCTCCGTTGGGATGCGGCGCAACATCCCTTTGCATGGAAGGGTCCAACTTCGAGAAGCGGAGGATAGTCCACCATCAGCGAGCTATCCGACTTGCAACAAAAGAAAGATCAATAATAAACAAACACTTGCTTTAGCATTGGACCCTGGAAACGGCTTTAACGTCAAATTCAGCTTGGGAGCCGGTTGGTTTATGCCGAGTCCCGGAGATCAAGGTCGTCGTACATTAGGTACATAATAACTTCTCTTATACGTTGTTTTGCGAAATCTTTTCCCTATGTCCATTCGCCGACTGCCATCTCGGTTGCCGCAGAGAGATCTCGGCGATAATTACTCGACGGTTTGAAAATCACCTGTTTCGGGCTTACCTAGTTTGGCTGACCGAGTCGATTCCCTATTCGATACAACTTATTCCCTTAGACGGAATCTCGGATCTCATTGACAGATCACTAATGTGTATCCTTGCATATAATAAGGGCTTCAACATAAGATTCACGTATCTAGTCGCCGCAGTGCAGGAATAAGAGGCACTGCCTGCCGCTAACTGGAGAACTCAGGAGGAAGTGAGCATGTTTCCGAAGGTCGCAGTACTTATCTTATTTCGAACCGATCTTTTTCTCTCGCTAATGCTTTATAGTTGCATCGTCCAGTAGCGGGTAGATTCGATCGGCCGCATGTACGGCGACCGAGTGACCAAAGTGATGCCCTAGGCAGTATTCCCGCCCTCTCCACCATCAGCCTCTCCGCGTTTTCTCTTACCCGTCGTAGGCGATTCATAGAACAGTACCGTACGCCCTGTTTCGTCCCCTACCGCACCATCTCCCGTCCATTCTGTGATTTCGTACTCGACTCGAACCTTGCCGTCTCGACTTTCCCTAACACCTTTTGTAGTATGTATGTTGCCTAGACGACTACCTAAAATCATGCTTTCAAACCACGGAATACCAGCTACGTCCCGTCCGATCAATTGCGAATCTTGGTTGGATGCACGAGTAGGTACAATATCCGTAGGGTCCAATTCGGATTCGTCGGGAATCAGGCCTAGATCCTCCAGGTCACGAAGATCCTCGGTTAAGAGGCTACCCAACGTCAATTGAATATAGTCGGCCTCACTCCTAGGTTCTTCGGACCAATACGACAAGGGAGTCCCGCAGAACCCACAGAATTGTCGCATAGCATTTTGTTCAGCGGGGTGGGAATAGGCACGTTTAATATTAGCCCGAGACTCGTCGGGGAAGAATGGAAATATTTGGCTATGGTACCATGAAAGCGGAACTCTAAGGAAGGCCGAGAGAGGCGTCGCTGATGAGATTCCTATCCATATGCTATGTTAGCTCCGCGTGTATATTGCAACTAGCTACGAAGTAGATGAGAGAACAATAGGGCTCATCAAATTTATACTTACTGTGGCCTATGGTCGAATCAAATAGGACCTGAGCTCCTCCCGATGAACCCTCGGGTATTAGGATCGTATACTGATTCCTGCCGCAATGGCAACTGCCTCGTAAAGCTCTATCAGAGCTCATCATGTATCGTTCTCAATTGTTTTAATTTTGAGGGACGAAATTAAGCGAAGATCAATGAAACTTAAATTGCCAAATGAATAAAATCGCAGAGACGAGACAAAGATGGTATTGTTATGATTGTTATGAACTAACTAGTATGTATATTATGTAGAAGTTGGAATCGTCTGGAATGGACGAAAGAGTTCCAATTCGATAATCTCTTGTTAAAAGAATCATAGTTAGGTGATGATGATTCCAGAATGTTTCGAAACATTCAATTAAAGAAAGGCGCGTCATAAAGTGGGCTGATAACGTTGGCCCCACGTAGAAGGTACCTAGTATGCATACCCCTGGTCGGGACTTGCTCGTTCCATTGAATAATTCGGTATTGCAATTAGCCAGATACCTGGCTATAAACTTTATGTTAGGTAATACACATAACAGATAATATCCAAAAGATGAAGACTTATTAGTAAACTTACATATTCCTATCATTACATAAACACAAACATAAAACACTCGTCAAAATAATAAATATCGGTAATCCTAGTCTCAACAAATATCTGAAGCTATATCTCATGAAACGAGTTTCTCGTGCAGTACGCTCGCATTGGCTGACTCAGCTAGAACGTCACGATTTCCATTCCCCGCATCCCGGAGATTGTCGTCCGGCTCATCGACAGCTTGATTTTCCTCCTGGGTCGTAGCTGACTCGGCATCCAGGAGTCCCTTATCGGATCGATGTAGCCACCACTTGAAGAATATGGTGAAGAATTGCGCTATAAATACCTGTTCCACCGTGTATAAGAGTACCGGGACTTGGATGGACGAGATGGTAAAATTGTCGAGCTGAGACCACATGGCAGCAGCCAACGGGATTCCTACGCTCGTAGTCTTTGCAGCTCCGCAGAAGCAAACAGCAATAACAAGTTCCTTGGGCATCTTTTTAACTGTCACAACCTTCCGAATTGCCCCTGGTAGATGAGAGCCTAGTCGTGAGTCAGCAACGTAACCATTGATTACCTTGGTAAGGACCTCCGGTGGCGATGCCACCCAGTAGCAAATAGCAGTAAACAAGATATATTCTGCTATGTTTATAAAAACATTGAATATTATAGACGATTTAGGTAAAGCAGTGAGTGCCCCTGTCTGGAATGCCCCTGAAAAAGTCGACCTAACAGTATAAGTCAGTTTACGTCGAATCCTACAGTCTTCTCTATTCCTCGAGGGAGATTGGCCTACTTACCAGGCTACGAGCATAAGTAACACGGAGCAGAATTGTGCTAGGTAAAATGTACTCAATGTCCAAGACACCTGCTTCGGAAACGTCCATCTTAGACCTTGGCCGACGATGAGCGGAAGGAGAACGCTGAGCCCCAATTGTTTCATAACATTGGCATACATTGGCCCCAAGGTATCTGCTTTCGCCGGTCTGAGCGAGTCAAACTCGCCTCCGCTAGGAAGAAATCCATATATTAACCAGGGCGAGAGAAAGGATCCGACAACATTCCCAATCACCACTTCGATAATAGCGGCGGCTTCATCGCCGCCCGCATTTCTCGTCATTACCACGTTAGATGCGATAGTGGTCGGGATGCAGCTAACTACGACCATTCCAACGAGGATGCTAGCATCAATCGTCCCCGAGCTCACTCCTCCGGCAACTATTATGATATGAATTATGACTAGCACAGATCAGCAAAGTGACAAGACTGGAATCCAAGTATAATTCCGTACCGAGTTGAATAACAGGTATGAGAACAAGATTTATTCCTTGCACGACAAAGTGCAGACGCCAGTTCATTACATGCTCCTTGAGTTTTGCTGGACTAAGTTGCATCCCATTGATAAAAAAGATCAAGGCAATGCCCCCATATAGGATAGAATATTCTGACCGGATGATACCACCACGGGCCGCAACATCTAAAGGATAGATCAGCAACCGAGTACAATACTAAGACGATGTCCAAGTCTCTGCTAACATACCAGGAAAGAAATATCCCAAAACACAAGCAAGACCAAATCCCAACACTAGCCAATTACTCCAGATGAACCCTGAAACCCGTTTGACCGCCTGAACAAACTTTGGGCGTGTTTTCGTAACGGCGCTCTCATGAGCTCCAGGAAGCTCGCTCATTATTTTCGGCCCGCTCTCACTTGAGTATCATAACCACTGATCTTAAGTAGCGACCGGGTTGGTACCTGGCTTGAGTGATGATCACGAATACTCAGATGATGATCAAATCCAACAAAATAAAAATTTGACATTTCACGATGGCCCAAAGAGGTTATTGACAAGGTTACGATGGATACTACTTAGAGCACGCAACCGCTCCTATCATCGGAAGGACGCCAAAGTTAATCCCATTAGGCTATCCCCTATCCCCGATTCCGACATCGAGAAAGGATCCACTCGCAAAACCACATGGCGTTCCCATTTACTTTTCGTGAGACATGACGACGGCGATCTTACTATTGTGTACATAACTGCGTCGAAAACTCAAGCATTGAAACAGAGAAGAAGGAAGAATCCCTAACACGCGGGTTTCATCAGTAAAGATCGGCAAGGTCTAGACTTCCGAGACCTTGATCCGGAACAGAGCCCGTTCATTCTGAGTTGTCTGTTCGTGGTAGTTAATTATTAGTTAACTAACCTAGAGTTTTTAAAGGCCCGTCTACGCAAATTTCTCCGCCGGCCGACTCTCGATTTAGAGCAAGCTCTTCCCCGTTCCGTGCCCATTTCCGAAGGTATCACTTTTCTCCTTGCGGCTTTGCTTCGGAGCCAATACTTCAACGGTCTCTTTTCCTCTTTTGGACACCATTCATACGAATTATCCTAGGTTTCCCCTATACTCTACGCCACAATCCACGCCGACTATGTTAGCAAATCCTACATGTTACGCGATATCAGCACTTGGATTAATTCTAACTAGACAACTTCAACCTCCCCGGATTATGACATCCTAATTTAGCAGTCTATCTGAAGTGAATATTGATGTCGTTGCATTGCATTCACCGTATTCACCGACCCATGGGAGATGTCTCCAATTCTGCCATGCGGTCCCATACGCTTGGGTATAACTTGCAGGTCTGTTAACCGCGCCGGTCCTCTTAGGAACTCGGGTCCAGCGCGGAACACCTAACGTTGTATTCCAGCATTCAAATGACAGCTCTTCGTCATCGTCGCTGCGACCTTCCGGGGGACGAAACGTACCATTAAATCCTTTACTTTGTTTGTCGTTTACCGGAAATAGTGATTCGCTTATCGGAAAGAGTGGGTGAAATTAATAAACGAACTTCTGTTGCTTACTTCATTTAGTATCGAGTACTTAGAACACATGTGTAAGTCATTTCCATAATCCAGTAAGATACCTATCAAACGACTAGGAGACTCGAGTATCGGTTGCCTGTTAGACAGATAGACTAAAGTTTTTCTCTAAGTAGATCCGCTCCATCGTCCCGAGCCTCCTAAATGCCGAGTACTGAGACAGAGTCACATTTTGATCAACCTTGGCGTTGATACAAGAAACCCCACCTAAGAACACTACATACGATTTCGTTACAAGGCCGTGAGGTAGGTAAGTATGTAGATATATGATAGTTCGAGAGCATTTAGAATATATAACTATATGCCGTGCAATATACAGTCTAATTTTACGGCCCATTAGGTACTGTAACTATATAAGCCTTACATTCGCTGTACGCCTACTGTTGGGAAAAATCATATTGCAAGTAACCATAATGTCAAGTAAGCCGTTAAAGGGTAAATTCAGGTTTCAGCATTAGGACTCTCCGTCAACCCAATACCTCAACCCCCACGCGTTTTGAGTAACACCCATGTCTGGTATAGATGTAACAATAGCTAAGAAAAAGCAATCCCGGGTGCAATATACTAGCCTATCAAGGTGGTGCTGATGAAACTGACATACAGTAAGCTGCCGAATGCTCAAAAGCAAGGAGGTAACATACGCGCGCTTATTAGATAGGATATTAAGCATAGTCTCTCTCTAGCTTCAGCAGCGGAGGTTCTGTATTATTTGCCAAGAGATATTATATACTACCTACCAACATTATTCCAAAATGAGCCCCCGGTAACCGGAACAGGTTGGATGACAATCGCGGATTTGAACAAGCGATCTAGTCCAGAGGGTTTACTAGCGTGTAGCTGATGAAGATATATCAACATCTCGTTCCGTTAGGATCACGGGGGCCAACTAGTGGGAATCTAGCAATTTAAATCAAACGAAGTACGGGGTTGAGTTGTGAAATCTTCGAAGGTCGTCTCCATGTTTAGTTACTTCATTCGCCATCGTCGTGTGACTCGCAAGGGATGTTGCAGGGAACGCCAGAACAGATCGTGAACCAATAGTTCGATTTGTATACGCATTAAGTACGTAAAGTACATGTATATCAAGCCATTTTTGTATATCTATTCCCTATAATGGATATCGGAGCATTATAGCTCTCGTGCTATTGATATGATGACGACATGCTTGCTTGCGGGTATTCCGAGCGGAAAGGCCCGTTCCGAGGACATCTATCGCATAGTCCCAACCATGCACGTCGTCGATAAAGCGGTTGTTAATACTATAAACTCCAGGGATTCGATATTCCCATTGACCCCTAGGGTTCGGCATCGGAAGCGTAACCGAACCGAACTTGGGCGTGTTAGTTTCCGAAGGATTCCGTTCGGTTAGGGGAGGAATTCGATGAGATTATAGATAGGAGTGGAAGGCGTAACTGCAAATATCGGAAATGCATAGTTGCTAGGAGAATATTGCTTGGGTAAGACTTAATCTATCAATCTTGTATGGACTGACGTTATCTATGGGGTTCATAGCTCTCTTTTGCGAGATTCTAAACGCATCGTAGTAGTTCACTATTGATACATGTGGAGTAGAGAGATGTAAACATTAACGATTTGTGTAATGATCGTAGCCCCTATCCGCCTCCCGGTCCTGAACCAACAACGCCCCTTTTTATATAGCTTTCGATAACCCCCTTTTACTCTGCTTACACTTAACGCCCAACACATTGGTATATCGATGATGTGAAGAAGAGATAAGGCAACCAAGTCCTTATTTATCGATCATATTTGTTAAAAAAAAAAGGAAAGCCGGGTTGTTTCTACACAGCTTACTCGCGAATCCAAGAGCCTCACACCCAAGTCTAGCGATAACTGTGTTTTTCCAAGAGATATAATGCCTGTTATTCCATCGTAGCGAATTCGGTGGTACGTACGATACCGGTGGACCAATCTGCATTTTCGGTTGTAGGGACACGATAGGGGACTTGTGCCTTCTGGAAGCCACTCAGTGGACCAAGGCGATATTCGTCTACTTTCTTGTAGGATCTATGATTTCGTGAAGCGCTGCTCAAACGAGGCCACGAATTGCTTTCCCCTGTTCCTTTGGTATTTGCCGAAGATGATGCCCATATTCTAGAAATCCAACTCATATCCATCGATTTTACGCCACTAATTGCTTTGGGGGTCGAAGGGAGGCAGACAACAAAGAACAGGAGGGTCATTTCGCCCTCGGCCCACAGAAGCATTGCTGATCCATCATAGACCACATCGAACGAGTTAAGGTACGTTGCAGAGCTAGCAATTCGAAACCCAGCAAATACAACACAACTTATATTATTGCTACGATTAGGATGTAACAAGCCTTTGGGGAGATGTTCTGAACTTACAATATACCTGTCGCAAATGCAAGAGAAATAGCTAGTTTTCTCCTCAATGGCATTTTCAAATTCCAAATAACCCATTGGGGAGCAAGAAGGATTATGAAATCAGATATCAAGTTAAGGATACCGGTAGAAAGTAGCATAACCCAAGGGTCGAGGCACCAACCCCCCTCTATAGTCTTGTCCCATATCTTCTTATGGGGGAAACATGCGAGATTGAAAGCAATAAGGCATGTGAAATAAAAGAGTAGGTTGAGCCACAGGAGTATATGGCAAGTCCAGAAAAACACGTTTCGAGTGCCAGTAGGAACGAATATATGAATCCAATCTAAGAGAATCGATATTTTGAGGCAAACGACTATAATTACGTAGAAAATTTCGGTGAGGCAAGCAAACTGCTTAGAGTTAACACTGCTCGAGTAAGAGAAACGATGGCATCTACCCAGAGGAACTTTGTTAAAGACTGTATAGGTGTCTCCCATTGATGAACGAACATGCCAAGTACATCAATGATACGATATATGCAACAGTTATATGCTATGTATATAGCCTACTCAGGGAGAGATTAGCAAGCAAAGGAGATGATATAACTGAGATCGGTCAATTCACCAAGGCAGAAGTGACAAGAACTGCTAACCATTAGAGAAAATCGCCTCAACTAAAGTGCCTCGGACTTATATACGTACAGTCTTCAAAATAACCTTTTTTTAATACAAAACAGCCTAGCATATGCCCGCGACAGAGTCAATAATATCGATATGACCATGCATATGGTGATAACGGCCATAGTCATGATGTTCTTATTCCTCGGATTATTAAGGTTAGGCTGGACACCGGGTGGGGGTCCAGCGGTAGGGCTATCCAAATCTACGCCCCTTTTCTCTTCGGCGAAAGTAGCTAGCACGTCGGCGATATCCAGCATTTTGATGATTATCATGTTCATGAATAAGATAGAACTATTCAGCTACGATGCTTCTACTCGAAACAGAAGGAAGCTACAGGGCTCGGCCCTCTACTATTATAGAAATAAGAGAGCCAGTACACTATTAATGGAAGGATTTCGTACTACAGTACCACGCGAATAGTGTAGGTGCCTGGTTAGCCGACAACTCCGATGTTCTACAGGTGGCGGTTTTGTGGCTTCCCAGCTTACGGCTTGAAGCGCCCAATCAACTCATATAGTGCTGTAAGACAATATCGCTAATCTCTGAGTGGCCTGGTCTTTGGGGGACCGCAGCAGGTGAGCATTACGAACTCAAGACAAGAAAATCTAAGTATGTATTGGTCTAATACACTCAGCTCACTTTTAGGGTTTATACTTCGATAAGGAGTAGTCTGTAGTCAATATTTTGAGAAGTAGTATAAGAGAAACCCATTTCATCCCAAGAGATTTCTAAAGAATACCTGGTTCCACGAGTTATGGACGTTTATAAACATTTATTTAATTGTTATAAGTTTGTTTTCTGTCCGAACAACTCTAGGAATGAGTTGATGTTTTCCCCACCTTATGTAGTATTAAAGCGTCACTACCTAATAGCTACATTTTTGACTATCATTAAAGTTTACGTTGAAGTTGTTGTCATTATGATATTTACATATGCCTATAAATACTTAACGAAAAATGTGTAAGATATCATCGGAATGCTTATTGCGTCGAGCTGATGTTAGAGACAGTCAAACGGGGAGGGTAATTAGTAGAAATAAACTTTAGGCTCGGCATCTACACAAGGGCTACCTGTCACGAGGTGGAACCAAACAGTAGGGAAACAACTTCGTTGTTCCGCGAGGAACTCTAATCTATCTATGAGGGCCTGTGTCTATACATACTAAACATGTCATTTCTTCTAGATGTCTCGTCTAGAATCTTGACACTACCATAGGAACCTACTGGTACATACTGAAAGTATCGTATCCTTTGCTCTAGATGTCTCATCTAGAATCCTAACAGGAGCCTAGGAATAAACTTAAGAAGGATATAAATATAACAGACACCCTCTTCGACTACAGAAGAGAAATAAATCCTTCGAACGCATTTGGACCGAGTCCATAACATAAAAAAACAAATAGTACGACAAAACGCAAATTTGAATGGCTATTATCGATACTATGGCACCCAGTTGGGCCATTAATGATGAAGAATCTCTGAATCTTATGACCAGTCTCTTATCAGACGACGTAAAGCAGCTCACCTCGGCCGCTAAAGGGAAGCAGGCCGAAGGCATGCTCACAGATGCCGAACTTGCTCTTCAACTCTACTACGAGGAGTTAAATTATGCCGCAAATTTTGTTTCCGATCGTCAGATGAGTAGGAGCATCCAAAGAGCGATACAAACCGATACCGATGCCCTCTTCCAAGCAGAGCGCGAAGAATCCATAGCACGGCATGACCATGCCACCGCGATCTCGATTTCCCAAGGCATTCCTATGACTTCGGATGTGGAAAGCGATGATCCTGAGTCAGACGATGATTTGGAACTTATGGATAGACTCTCTACTACCTATATCACAGGGGTTGAGGACAAAAAACCAAGACGAGAGCGAGATAGAACGTTTTATTCCTGCTGCTGACGAGCAACCCGAGAGTTCATCTTGGGCTACCGCTCGTATATCTCGGAAGTATGCGTCTCCAGAATTGGACTGTCTAGCATGTGGGGAAAAATATATATATTTGGATGTGATGCGAGCTCCCTGCGGCCATTTGTACTGTCGAGAGTGTCTTGCGCAACTATTTCGGAGCGCAATGTCCGACGAGTCATTGTTCCCTCCACGTTGTTGTCAGCAGAATATTCCTCTTAGAGGGCTCGTGTTTTCTCTTCCAAAAGAACTCATTCGCGAATTTCGAGCCAAAGAGGTTGAATTTTCGACGCCACGTCGGACATATTGTCACCAGCCAGAGTGCTCTGCCTTTATCCCCCCCAAAAACCACGTGGGTGATATTGCAATCTGCATGGATTGTGGCGTGCAAACATGTATTACCTGCAAAGGTCCTTCGCATAACGGCGATTGCCCCGATGATAAAGACCTACAAGAAGTCCTTGAACTCGCCCAAGAGCATGGATGGCAACAATGCTATAATTGTCTATCGTTGATCGAACTGAGCGATGGCTGTTATCATATGACGTGAGTACTATCTTAGTAGACGATGAACTGAAGCGTTGACCATTTCTAGGTGCAAGTGTCGTTCTGAATTCTGCTATCTTTGCGGCACCCCTTGGAAAAATTGCGACTGCCGTCACTGGGATGAATATCGAATCCGTTACCGGGCGGGAGAGATATACCGCAGAGACCATCGAACGAACGAGCAATTCGACATTCAAGATGTGGATATAGGACGTATCGTGACTGACTTACGGGAAAATCACGAATGTGGGCATTCTTCCTGGAGATATCGATCTGGGAATTACAGATGTGAAGAATGTCGGGACACGTTGCCTTCGTATATTTTTGAATGTTGTCAATGTAACATCATGGCATGTAGGAGGTGTAGGTATAATCGCCTGTGATGTACGTCGGTACCTACCCAGGTAGTTGTTATCACGTTATATGTAAGTAGCTAAGAGTGCTATTTTATAACGATGTGAAATATAGGCCTGGGTTATCATTTTTAATTAGAGTGGTGTTACTATAATATACCTTAAGTTAGGTAGGTAAATATATTATAATACGTTATCACATATAATCTCTAACCTCAACAAGGAAACTACTATTATACATGATATCAATTGGTTTCGTCTAACTCCCAAACCACCGTGTGTAGTCCGTGTTGCGGCTAGTCCAAGTGTGAAAGGGGGGATTCCGGTATATGCATGTGATTTTCTAAGCATTGATGGTTGGAATAACGTATTTTCGAAGTTATTATTATATATTTTGACTGGCACGCGGCGACAATTCTTAGTTGAATACCACCTCAAATTTGTAGGGTTATCTTTCCAAGTAAAATTTTCTTGAATCCTACAATTAGCCTTTGTCCTCGTAAACAAGTAACTTTTTAATCAAGGGTGCTATACTGCCCACTTTACCTATACTGTTATAAAAATAAGTTATCATCATGTATATTATCATCTACAGTCTACATATTACTTCATAGTATATGATACGGTAACTTAGAATAGCATTAAATATATAGCTGCCTATACCTTCTACTAACTAGCCAATACCTAAGTAGCAGCAGCGAAGTCCTTGAAGTTGACCACAATAGGTAGTAATGTTATGTGTTATAAATATTTATGATTCGGCCTAATAGCTACAATTTTCTACGTAAAGGGGGCAATCTACGAACATTCATGTCTCAGACCCCTTTATTTTGAGATTCTGTAAGTACGAATAGTATAATCCCACGATATAGCTGTTCTAAGCCTACACTCGGTCAAAACTTAAACCATGGGTGTGTTCCAAGCGGGCCGTTTTAGGGCCGATGCAAGACATTACCTACCTACATATAGTCCAGCCTGAAGGTTGGCAGGTTGTCTTGGGTAACTCCAATTTGTAGATAACGTACCTGACTGGCTGAACCTAATGACGTATTCCCTTTGAACCGCGAATGAAGCTTAAACTCGGACAGTCTTACCACATATACTAGATCTATAAATAGCATTGTACACCTTGTACTATGTTAGGTGCATACAGTAGCGTTTGTTAGCGCTTAACAATCCCCCACTCACACTGTCTTAAAGGGAACTAAAAGGTGACCGACCGAAGAAAGAACCCCCGCTTGCAGCTAGATTCCCAGATTGTCAGAATTGTCAAGGTTTTAGTCTTCATGTCGTCGAGTTAAACGAACCTACCTATTACCTAACTCGGGGGTGATATGCGACACAATCCATCTCGGTATAGTCGCATGCAACATGTAATGTAGCTTTAAGATAATAAACCCAAAGCCTCAACAATATCCCCGGATACGACTATACTTAGCCTATTACAACCTGTAAAGTGGGCTAGGACTCGAAAGCAAGAACGAGATCTGCAGGTGTAGTCTGATGTGAGAAGAGACTCCTCGAAATCGCTAACCACATGGGTCATATGTTAATAGCCACTATTGTCTTACAATTTTTCTTATCGAGAGCAAGAGCATAATGGCGGCGTTGGGGTTGATATTAACCTATCTCCTTTACATGCGGCCATTTCTCGCATCGGACAGATCGACAGAGGGGTAGACGTTGTATGTACTATCGCTTAGCCTAAGAATTTTGGTTAACTAGTGAAAACGGCTGAAGATAATAGTTTAATGTTTAGTTGTAAAGGTGTAGGTTAGGCCATTCGAAATTGAGTTGGGAGAGTTTGTAGAAACTCACATTATTCTGTTTAGTGAGCTTAGTACTGCATGTATACCTAAGGTTTCTTACTCACATAATATTAGGTAACCAAGTGCTTCCACTTGAGGTTAGGTTGGTCAAAAGTAATCCGTATATGCTACATACATGTAATTAATGCTAGTTACCTCAGAGCGTAGCTACCTATACAATATAAGAATTAAGTTGTGTCATTGGAGGAAAAGACCTGCAGGTTGGGTTAACAAGTGGAAACTGCCTATTGTAGAAGCAGGAAAGCCCTGTCGCAACCTACTAATAGTACTTTTTTCTTTCTTTTTTCTTTTTTTTTTTTTTGTTAATTGACTACCTCCTAAGCTAAGCTAAGCTAAATGATGAAAGTCCTCATAATTTCATAATTTCTCCTCCCATCCTCGTTCAACATTCATCCTTCGCCCCTGGGCGCTGCCTATCTTAGATTTTTACTGGCGCTTTGTATATTTGTTTTATGTCTTTGTGTTGCTAATGAATACTCGGCCCTATGCCCCTTTCTTTATCGCTCTACTTTGTTGCTACGCCTTCTCTCTGACGTCGGGGCTTCTGTTGTTTATGTCGGATTGGGTCTTTTTTCGACGCGCAGTTTTTGATGCCGATCGCGATTCGCACAGCCTATTAGCAGCCAGAGTAGCTCAGTCAACTACGCCGTCTTAGAAAACGGAGAAGACACGGGCGAGGTCAATCATCTTTTTGAAACCTCACTCGATTTATTCGTCTACAATCGTAACAGTTCAGATCTATTCATTCATCTATTCGTATATTCATCTACTCAGACGACCGGCCTAGTTATAGAACAGCAAAGCAAACCAAAGTACGAGTACGAAAGTAATACTTAGTGCAAAGCGGGACAGGAAACATCTAGGTTCCAACCTGGACATCTTCAGCACAGCCCCCCGCAAGAAAACGGGAGACCCCTGTAGCTTGATTAGAGGGGTGCATATGGGAATCAGACGGCACACCTCGAACAGAAAATAAGCCAGATCGTTTTTGTCTATCCAAAAATCCTATCTGTACGAAACGGTTGATCTCGGTCCTGTTCCTGTTTGTGCTTTGCCTCGCTTTCTCCTTGTCTGCGCTGCCCCGAGATTTGCGGCTGTGGGAGAGACAAAAGAGAGGTAGATAGAGCGCGACAAACGGCCCAATTCCGTTCGGTTTAGGGAGCGTAAACCTGATACAATAATACCATTATGCCCTCCTTCGGTCGCATTGGAAAGCACAGTAACCGTTCCCAGCATAACCTGGTCGAGCAACAGCAGCAGCAGCAGCAGCATCACCACCACCACCACCACCATCTTCTTCAGCAACATCAACAACAACATCAACAACAACAACAACAGCAGCAGCAGCAGCAGCAGCAACTTTCGTCTCATCAACACCAGGTGGCGGGCAGTGGGGCTACTGCACCGCCCCATCTCCCTCATCAACAGCAAGCTGGTTCTACTTCTATTTCTGCCTCTCAGACTGGGTCTAGTCCACTAAACCCCGGAGGTCGTCGAGTATCTGCGGCTGGTGTCCCTATTACAGTTCCCGTGACCAGTTCAGTGCCTATACCGGTATCTGTTAACGATTCTAATACCACACCTTCTTCAGCCTCGTCAATCGGTCTTAGTTCCAGTGAGTCTTTTCAACAACAGCTGCCACCACCACAACAACAACAGGTCGATACGAGGGCCGGTCAATCACAATCACAGCAGCAAACTCCACATACTTCACCACGCGGGCACCAACATACGCACCATAATCAATTAGGTAGCCAGCAACAAAGCCAGTCAGCCCAGCCTCTTGAGGCGTACGGAAACAATCAAAATAATTTACCCACTAGTTCAATACCCCTCAACCAAACCCCCGCTGCTTACACTGGGCGACGACAGCCCCACGATAATTTCGCCGAATTAGTCTCAAGGTCTCAGTCTGCAAGATACTCACAATTAAATCCTTTGCAGACACAACATCCATTTGGCATCGCATCGAGCTCGGTCGACAACTTACCTCAGACCGTCTCTTCTCCCTCCGTATCCTCCAGTCAACCATCTCTACCGCATAGCCAAACCGCCCCCACTGAGCCAAAGCGATCAACACGAAAGCTAATTAAGAATATCCTCTCCGGCTCTTCTTCCTCTAATCGGCCCAATTCAGACCACTATCAGGACGCTTCCTACGACAACAGCTCTGGTTTAAATCGCCGACCCTCCAAACGGGCAAGCAACACCCCTGTCGTCAGAGGCAACCCTTTGTTGTCGCGATCTATCGACCACCCCGACTGGGTCTCGCCCCAAAGTAGCTCGCGTAGCCACCACTCACCCATCCAACCTGTACGCGACCTTGAGGACCCCTACTGTACCGCCCGTTCTAACCAAGATATGCTTTCACAGAATTACACAGAGCCGTCCCAGAATACTATAAGACAAGTTCCTGCCGATTCCGATCCTGACGTCGACAACTCACCATATAGCCGCGAAGACCTTTCTTATCAACAGCAAGCTATCGCCCAGCACCAAGCCCAGTTACAAGCGCAGGCCCAAGCTCAAGCCCACGCACAGGCGCAGGCGCAGGTTCACGCGCAAGCTCAGGCTCAAGCGGAGCAGCAACAGCAATTATACGGCGGCCAGATCGTTGTCGACCCAGCGCAGAATCACTACCAATACGCATCTCCTTACGAACAATATCAGTCAGGTCGCCGGCCATCTCTTTTCACTGGGCATCTTAGCACGGCGAGCTCTCAGCCGCCTAATCCCGAAACCGTTTCTCAGGTGTCACATGAGTCGCCTGATTCTGAATCAGACTACCAGCAGCAGCAGCAACAACCGCCAGCCAACTCTCAGTCTGTACAGAATTCACCCGCCGTGAGCTACGTACAACAGGAATTGCTGAGCTCACAAAACCAACAGCAAGCATCAGTGGGAACAGGACAAGCCCAGAATATGGCACCACTACCTGGAGGGTCCGGGCAGAGCCGTAGATCGGGGGATAACGAAAAGCAGATACGTTCCGTTGAGCCTCCCCCAGGGCCACCACCCGGCTATAGACATAGCCAAGGGCCCATAAATGCGATGAACCCTCTCCCGCCAACGCCAAGTATCTCCGGTGCTCCACAAAATTACCGTACCAGCGGCGTGCAAGAACAAGGACAGTATGATAGGGCTGTTCCCGAAGGCGGTCGAAATAGTCCTCAACCATCGACGAATGCCGAGCGGGAGGCTGACCCAGAGAAGCAATTCAAAGATTTATGTAAGAGATACATTGATAATCCGTTGAACGGATTGCTGACCTCATATACTAGTAATCAAATATAAGAACGTCAAGAGGTTATATTTCGATGGCAAGTCTCAAATCGAGCAATTAACTTCCCAGGTTGAACAGCTGCAGAACGCAGTTGCTAACCAGAGAATGTCTCAATCACGGACGTCTCTCGATGATAATGAGTATTCTACGCGGTTCAATCGACTAAACGGCGCGATAAACAATTTATCATTTAACATTCGCAAGGATTGGCGAACGTTACCCGGCTGGATCGAGAGGTATGTCAGCCCGGAAGCGATTAAGACAGGCAAACAGGAGATGACTGCTGTTGGGCGTGCAGTAATTGTTCGGTGGATCGTAGACGAAATCTTCAACAAATGCTTCCACCCCGCCCTAGACGTCCACCTTAGTTCCCAACTCAAGCAAATAGAGCAGAATATCCGCAGATTTTCGTACACGCTAAGCAGCCAGGAGGAGTACGAAGCGTTGACAGCAAAGGTCGTGAACTGGCGAATGGCTACCTTGGAGGGACTCCAACATCAGCTTCAGGCGCCTGAGGGCAATGACTACAAAGCAGATTTTACCAAAATGGCCACCGGAAACCTCACGGCAACATTGTTTCAATATCTGACGGACCCGCCACCCGCCGGTGTAGATGGAAGCGCATCGATGATCGTCGAGTTGGTAGTGGGCATTGCGAGCCATCTGCCCATGGAAAGCCGAGACGTCGCCATCACATATCCACTACCCGGAGACCCCATACAACCCGACTTCATGGAACCAGAGAAAACCGGATTACCTCCGTTGCCAGAACCAGTAGAAGATATCGAGGAAAGCAACGACAAGGACAGCGAAAAGACCGCTGCGGCCAAACGAGAAAAGACAAAAAGTGGTATGTTGAATATGCTCAGCGGGACACCGTATCCCGGGAGCAGGAAAGGCAGCACGGCTTCGGTTATTACTGACACGACATCATCGGCAGCAGCAGCAGCGGCACAACAGCAACAGCAACAGCAGCAAATACACTCCAAAGACCCCAGCAAGGTTCGGTTCGCAGGCTTCGTGGCGGTCGAGGTCAGAGGACGACAGGTATTGGTCAAAGCTCCCGTGTGGACCCTAGGTTGATGAAATCCCCCCGCATAGAAGAGGAGAGACACCGGATCCGTGGCCGAGGATTAAGATACCAGTAATTGCTTTTTCCCCTTTCTTGTTCACAAAAAGGGTTGATACGACATTAAAATATGACCCCTGAGGACGGTAGGCAGGTTAGAGGTCGTGGCGGTAAAGTGGTTTGAAATTCGCAGTTGATACCCCATCATCTCCTTTGCCCGGATGGGTGGATCGATTGCGTAGGGATCTCGGGCGCAATTATGACGGATGTGTGCTACCTACGGAGTGAAAGAGGCTTGCCCGGCTAGTCGAGTTCATATAAATATATATATACTTGAAAGGGTTTCACTCCCCTACCTACTGGTACTTGGTATTTCATCATCACTATTACATTATCTACCTAGGTACCTATGTAGGTATATGTATATAAACCTTGATACACGGCTACTAGGTACATAACTGGCACTGAATTTAGGGGCAGACCTGAGCCGAGCATGTTGTGAGTAATGAATTTATTACTGTCAGAATACAGATAAGCAAGCTAGCAACGAGTAATCCCTAACTACAAATCCTCAAGACCTAACGTCCCTAGTAAAAACTCCCCTCTCGCCCGGGCGCCATGCATGCCATCACTTCCTGAAGGGGGCGGAGTTGACCAGCCTTCATAGCTCCAGGCTTACTTGGTTGATGTATTGGGAGGAATAACCTTCCAAACTCTCTTGTCTCTCACTCTCTCCGTCTCCAATCTCTGCGAAAAAAAAAAAAACATCTTTTTGTTGCGTGAGCATCCAGGCATACTGAAAAAAACAAAAACAAAGTAACAATCAATCGTTGTGATTAATTAGGCCTGTACAAGGAACCAGAATTATGAAACAAAAAGAATCCTGTACTTCCGGAGCCAGAACGACAAAGTTGTGTAGGATGTGTGTAATAAGTAAGCCAAACTGGTTGCGGAGTGTCCGTCGAAAGAACCAAGTGGACGATGGAACAAAACCGGAGTTATGGCAAAATGGCAAGATAGAAGGGCGAACTCAGTAGCGTGTTGATGATCATGAATTCATTCGTATGCAGGTCAACAGATCATACTGGGCATAATATTGTCGTTTCTTCGTTTTTCTGTCGCGGGATATCAATCATGAGAGCTTAGCAGAGCTATCTGAGACTTAGACGATCATGCTCTTAGTCCTCGAATGAACTCGTCTGGTCTCGGCGCGCTTTCGAAGCATCTCTTCCCGCTTAAGAACGAGTTCACACCACTTCCTGCGGGAACTGGGAGCGTTGGTGGTGTCCTCCTCTTCTCCAGTTCGACCGATGACATCGCCAAGGACCTTCATCCAGCCCTGCTTGTCTTCGCGGGTGTCGGCGTAGAAATCGATAATCTCGCCGTTGTTGAAGCGGATACGGAAACCCTCTTCAACAAACATGTAACCTTCTTCCTCTTCCGCGAAGGCAGAGCGACGTCTTTTACCGCCGCGACCCGTGGTCTCGGGGTCAGTCAGCTGCCGTCGATCGTCAATCAGTCGCTTGGCATTGGAGAGGTTGATTGTGGCACGAGGTTGACGGGTTGTTTCGTGATAAGCGGTAAGCTTAGTACCAACAAGTTTAAAGTAGCGGCGACGCCAATACTATTGATCCATCAGGTTAGTACTCGAATGCTTCCAGGCTGTGTGTTAAAAGTGACACTTACGGGGCAATCTCCTCCTTGCTGGCTTAGGTGACCCTCCCAGTTCCTAGACAATCTCTCCTCAGCTGCCTTCAACTCGCGGATGCACATATTCATGCTCTTTGGCATGTCATCATTCGTCGATCCTTTAGGTCGCGGCACGAAGAGAAGTTGCACTTCTAGTTTGCCGATCTTGTAGGGTGCGCGGCGCACAACCGAGTTGCTAGGAACTCCAGAGCGCTTGCTCTTGACGCTGTTGGCGAAGTTGGGCTCCTCGGTAGCCCATTCGTTGAAAGTCGCAATCTCTGCCATATAAGGTCGTCCATAGCAGCGGGATTCGTGCTCCTTAAGACAGACGTATGCGCGTGCGAAGGTTCCATCCTCTGCCGCAAGAGGAGATAGTAGGTCCCACGCCGTGGGTACAACATTCCTCTGCTTCGTAGCGGCGTCGCGCTGGGCCTGGGCGTAGGCTTCCTCTTCGGCGCGTTGACGAGCTTCCATCTCCTTTCGCTTCTTGGGGCTAGCGAAGACACGAGAAAAGGTAGATGGCTTGGGTTTCAACGTCTTGGTTGGCGCGACTGTTACGCGCTCAGGCGGAGGCCTCTCCAACTTCACGTTGAGGGTAAGTTGGAATTCCAACTCGTTGGGAACAACAAGTTCAAACTCCTGGCCGATCGGAGCGTTACGAGCCAGCTCCAACCAGGATGTGGTCACACAGTGTACTCCGTTGTCGAGAGTAAGGCTAAACCATGTTCGTTCATCTTGAGGGAGGTTAGTACTTATGTAGGAAAACATTTGGGTATCAATGTCAGGAAATACTTACTCTTGGGCAGGGGGAGATCAAGATCTTTCACGCCCATTACCTTGACAAATAATCTGCCTCGCTCGCCACACTCTTCCGTCGCTAGCTCGTGGCTATCTTCCTCGGGTAACGAATTCATCGCTGTCGAATTGCTTTCATGACCTGGTAGAGGTGGCGCTTGACCGTTGATACTTGGTGCGTGTCTCTTCTTGATACTTTTCCTGTGCTTACCATTCCAAGGCTCAACAGTCCACGACTGGGGGCGTTGCTGCTTAATTGGAGAGTTTCCGGCAGAACGGGTGCCAGCTCGAGCCTCTTCCGTCTCTTTGTCGCTTGCAGTAACGAGTTTTGTGTTCTGGCGCATAAGGTAACCTCGCTGTCGTGGAAATTCAATGTTAGTTTTAGTTATTCCACGGTACGAATTAACTTTATTGGTGTTTTGAGGATCGGAGCCTGACGCTTGTCTTTTTGGCTCATTGATTGCAGCAAGGGAGTGGTAGGCGTGGGGAAGAAATTGGGTATTGACCTTTTGTGCCTCGATGACCCGCTCAAAGTCCTGATCAAGACTGAGGCCTAAGTCAAGATCTAAAGTTAAACTACGCTGCTTAAAGCTTGGATGTCGCTCGATAAAATCGTCACCAGTAGGGACCTCGAGAGTGTCAGGTGCCAAATCCCGAGAAAGACGGTTACGATGCCGGTCAGGAATTGGTGGGACCACAGGTGCTACTTCTCGGCTTACTTGTCGGCGAGCCTCACGCATGGAAATAATGTCGGACGGGGTGGCAGAAGCGCGAGTCTTCAGCTTAGAGCCTGAAGAAGATTTAATGGTGGCTTCCCGCTCAGGAATGGCAGGTGACTCGATTAAAAATTCCTCAATCTCTTTAGCTTCATCGACTTCTTCGGCTTCTCTGACTTTCTCAACTTCTTCAACCTCCTCGACTTCCTCAACCTCCTCAATTTCATCCTCGTATTCCTCATCCTCATCCTCATCATCGGATATAGGATGGTGGATCACAGATTCAGGAGTACCTGGCTCTTCTGATTCGTACTCATCCTCTTCGGGATCTCCCCATCCGGAACCATCATATACAGGTTTCGATATACGCCTTTCCGGGGTCTTTGACCGTTCTAAGTAAGAGTCCGCATCCGAAGCTTTGTGACTCTCTAAGTGCGTAAGAGCACCTGCTTCCTTGGGCTTGGGGAGCATATGAGATTGCAAGCTACGAGTGAATTCTACGTCCTTAGATGAACTTGTTATCTGGGGAAGGGTAGCGCTAAAGTTTGTAATGGCACCTTCAAGAGCTGGACTAGCCGCTCGAGGAGTCGTGACCGACTCTTCTTCAGGCTGTGCATCCACGGGCTGGGGCTTCTCAACTTCGTCGGAGTATTGACTCTCCGTATCATCATCGTCGTCGTCGTGATCACTGTGATCATCACTATCGTCCTGGTCATCTTGGTCATCTTGGTCATCCTTTTGGGACATTGCATCTTCATCTTCAGACCGTTGATATAGGTCATAGACGTCACCTTTATCATCCTCACTCTCATGATGAACCACACTGTCCTCATTCGACTCCTCACCATCATCAAGAATCGAATCTTCGATACTAGCGATAGGGACATCAGGATCATAAGGAGCGTCGCGGGTGAGGCTCGGTTCAGGGCCTGATGACATAAATGTGAATTCTGATTCTTGATCCAGTTCCTTGTTGCCATTAAGGCGACGCAGGATGGACTGTCGAGAAATGCTCGGAAGCTGATAATCCATATCCAATCCGGATAGATCACCAACAGTGTCGTCCTCCTCATTACCTTCGTCCTCTCGGTCTTCATGGTCATCCCGGTCTTCACGATCCTCATGATCCTCATGGTCTTCATGGTCTTTATGATCGCTATGACCTGGAGTGGGGCTTGTAACTCTATCACGAGCTCCAGCTCGTCGCATGCGACGCTCCCGCTGCTGTTCAGCAAAAGTCTTTGCAGAGCTATCAGACTTAGGACTAGTCTCGTCCAGCATCATGAGCTTAAGTCGCTCTTCCAACGACATGCTACCATTGCCAATATTATGGATATCAGACTTGCTTATTGAAGCAGGGGGTGGCGAAGGGAGACTTCGAGGAGAGCCTAACATACGTTCTGCGGTAGCAGACAGTCCATTTGAAGATGCAGACTGGGAGCGGGCATGGCCCATTCCCGGAAGGGGAGGTAGAGGTCGATGCTCACTGCTAGATGTTGATGAATCTGTACGGGAATGTTGTGATTGTGGAGACATGGCTTGTGATAAGGTACCCTCAGGCATAGGACTGCTATCAAAGCGCGTGTCCCGATCTTGACGCCAATCATCAGGCCCGACAACTGGAGTCTTGTCTGTGTCTTCTAGTGTCGCATCAAAACTATCATCCTGTGCGTCCATCTCACCCCCAGGATAATGACCATAGATATAGTCATCATCGTCATCCTCATCATCCTCATAGCTACCTTCCCGCGAGTTTGTGCCAACAGAAGACATATCAGGGGTTGCCATTTCGTACTCATTAATCTGAGGTGGGGCAGCATCGAAGGTAACAGACTTGGCGTGGCGGTGGAGTGACTTGCCAGTTGGGAGTTCATGATCTTCAAATGACATATCCGAGAAAACATCACTATGTAAATCTTGACTGCTCTTAAGGCGGGCTGAAGAAAGTGATGATTTAGTCGGAGATGCTTGGTCCTTGCTTGGGCTGGGGGGTTGAGAGCCAACAGGAGCGGGAGATGAGCGAGAGCCAGTCTTTGTAGGGGTATATAGAGAGATGCTGGTCTGGCTATCTGAGCGGCCATGGCTTGATCGAAAGTTGTTTGTGAAAGCATTGCCTTGGACCTTAGCAAGAGGACGCTCTATTGCTGGTATACGCATGGGGTCGTATTCTTGTTTCTGTTCTCGAGCGAACATGGTACTATTTTTTACACGCGACGCCTTCTGCAGTCGCTCGATAGAAGAACGCCTAGTGGGCGACGGGGAACCAGCACGACCTCCATACAAGTCGTTTTCGATGCGATTATTGACATTACGATTCTGCCAAAACAGGCGCGGTGAAGTCGTGCCGTCCAGAGGAGATGACTGGAATGGAGATGAATCAGTATTAAGACCCATCTTCTAAAGCCACAAGGGTTAGCAGAGTCAATTTGAATTTGAGTTGGATCCAGAATGTAATTACCTTTGAAGGGTTCCAGCTTGGTGAGTTTCGTCGCTGCTCAGTGGCTGAGATCTCAGACAACGGACGCGGAATGCTACTCTTAATTGGCGATGTAGATGGGGTGCTGTTCTTAGCAATACGCAAAGGCTGCGTTACCTATTGATTAACGATTAACGGTTAATTTCCTATCATGTATTGTTTATACACCTCTTTCTTTACTTACAGGTTGCCCATCAGAGGCCATACTGAAAGGAAAACTTGCAAATTATGTCGTGATTATTGGTAATTCATGTCTCCCAATGGAGAAATAAAAACCGATTTACAAGATGTAGGTATGAGATGTATGATAAAGTTCCGTGGCCGTGCGGTGCAGAATATGCGGCCTACGAGATGCACAATTCGAGAATGGCGTTCAAGAGTTGTTTTGGAAAGTTATAGGGTTGCTAGGTTGACGCACCAAGCACCAAACACCAAGCACCAATCGGTGACAGCTGTAATGTTTACAAGCGGCTGAAAGTAGGTAGCTCCGAAAAGGCTGAGGACGGTTGCTAAAAAGGTAAGAAATAGTATATCGTCAGGCGGTCAAGAAGAAAAATAAAATAAAGGAGACACGTCAATGGCAAATGGTATAATTACCAAGTAAAAGATTATCTTCCTTCTACAAGAATGAGAAGAGAACAAATGTTGTGATGATAATAACACTGACCGAGGTTCTTGATCACAGGTTGCAGGTTGCAGGTTGCAGGAGGTTATTTGGATGGCGGGCGGAGGTAAACAGACATGGGAGAGTGGCTTGGTGGGGAGTGGGGGATAGCCAGCCAACCACTATCGCCCCACCAAACATACACCAAATATACAAGTTCCCGCCGCTAAATCTAGGAAATCACCGCTGTTCTGTCCAGGCTTTTTCCGTTGCTGTTGCCCCGCCAACACGATAACTCACGAGCCGCTAACCGGTCTAGGATTATCGTTTGTCTCAAGTTGATCTTAGTTACTGGGATACGTGTGCACCATTATGCACAAAATACAGTAGTATCGTAGTACGTACAGCCATGACCGACTTTCCGACTGTGCAACTTTCAAAAAGTACCTTGCTCTTCAGCCTTTTACTTGGAATATCTAAATAATACTATATATACTATATAATGTTTAGGCTTTAATAGACATTCAAAGTGTATATATATATATTAGGTAGTTATATGCATACCTAACTTAGGTAGGCATTTATGTAGTAAACAATATCAATAGATTAGTAAAGTATAGCAGGTAGGTACATACATAGTACATACATACATACAAGCTTTCTGCATCTCTTAGGCAAGATAGTCGAGTTCGCGGATACCTACATGCAATGCATTCATGTAGGTACACGACATAGATGTATGTATGTATGCAACTCTATAAGGAACATGTTGCGCGATTGAAAAAAAAAAAAAAAGATTCATTTAAATGTTCAAATTTGCATGTGCACACAACATTCATCTACAGCTCGTATTTAGATATCTCATGTTTGGTTGAGGCTATGAGTCTAATTTTACTCAAGAATAGGGGATAGGAGAAGACAAATCAGTACAACAACGATAACTTCAATCAGGGGTAAAATACATCACTTTGAGCAAAAAACAACTAGCTGCAGATGGTAGACCGCTAGATAAGCAAGATTGAGAGAGAAAGAAAAAAAAGGAAGTTTTATTTAATCTTCTTCCTGTAAAGACTGTTGGTATCAGATGCACCTGCAAAGACGCCGTATAGGACACTATAAAAGAATACAATTATTTTCATACATTAATTCGCCATTATTTCTATTCCTCTTCCTCGACCACTTGCTTCTGTGCAATGTAAAAGCGGTCACCCTTCTCATCCCTCTCATGCTCTAGCGCAACCTTACTTAGATGTGTAAGGATGTTCTCCATCATGGTATCTTGGGCCGATCTCTTCTTTCGGCCGAGGTCGTTGAGACTCTGCATACGAGTCATCATCTGGTAGACGATGGCAATGACGATGACACATGCAATTGAGTATATCCAGACGACAACGATGGTCAAGATATCCGTGGAGCCGTTCTCAGATAGCTTAGAAGAGAACGACATTATGCTGGAGGGCTCGCCCTGGCCACCCGAGAACCAACCATAGGCAGCGAAGAGAGACGCAAGGATATCGACACCGAAAATCGCGCTGACTAGTTGCCACGAAGGATATGTCTCAAAGCCACGCGTGACGAAGATGAGCCAGTTCTCTGTGAGCGATACCTGAAGGAAGATGATTTCTTGCACGCTGCCGTATTCCTGGATAACGCCACCGGGGAGCCAGAGCGTGCCGCGAAGGATCCAGGTACCGAGAGCAAGTAGAGTGCCGAGGACAACACTTATGATCCAGATCTTAGGTAGTTGCCACTCCACCGGTCGCTTTTCGTAGTGAGCAGTATCGTAAGCAACAGCAATCGTAGCCAAGTCAGCGAATAGAGCCAAGAAAACAATTAGGTCCGCACGGATAGTCTCGTTGATGATGATCATAGTGGTAACCAAGTAGATCTCAAGATGCAAGCAGAGGGCAATACGGTATTGGATGTAAGCCTTCATGCGCTGGAAGATTTGCCGGGAGATCTTGATAGCTGAGACGATAGTGCTGAGGCCTGGCGCGAGGAACACGATGTCAGCAGCGGCCTGGGCAGCCTCAGTAGCGCCTTCGACGGCGATACCACAATCCGATTTCTTCAATGACGGGGCGTCGTTGACACCATCACCAGTCATAGCCGTCAAGTGACCTCGTTGTTGAAGCATTTCAACTACCTGGTATTTGTGTTCGGGGAATACCTCTGCAAAGCCATCAGCCCTCTCGCAGAGGTCATGGATCGCGGTACCAGCCATATCACTGTGTAGTAGCTTGTCAGAGTTGTAGACTTTCGTGCCTAGAGCAAGCATGCGGCAAGTCTCCTTAGCAATAGCGATAGCGTCACCAGTAAGCATCTTGACAGAGAGACCAAGAGCTTGAGCCTCAGCGATAGTCTGAGCAGTGTCGGAACGGGGAGGGTCGAAAAGAGAGATCATGCCGAGCATTTCCCATGGGCCATCTTCCTCCTGAACAGCAACAGCAAGGGAACGGAAGCCACGGCGAGCAAATTCAGTGGCCTTTTCCTTAAAGAGGGCAGTTTGTTGTTCGTCGCAGTTCGTCAATGCCAGTACAGCTTTGGGCGCACCTTTTGCGCAAGTATATCGTACACTGGGTGCGCAGTTAGTATAGTATCCTTTATAGAAAGGGATAACCAGACAAAGTTGGTACATTCAATGGAATATTTACTTACCCGTTGTGAGTGCATATAGCAGTAATCCTTTTAGAAACAGGGTCGAAAGGGGTGAATTTCTCAGTCTTCCAGCCCTCGCTAATCATCTCCTTCGCCTTAGGATAACGGTTAAGAGTAAGAATAGTGATTTTGTCGATGGGGTCGAGGGATTTGATGTTGTGAGACGAAGCCAAAGCAGCAACAGCCATCATCCAGTTGATGTCAACACCTTCCATCACAAAAGGTTCTCGGACGGAAAGCTGATTGGCCGTTAGAGTACCAGTCTTATCGGAGCAGAGAATGTCGACACCAGCGAGCGACTCGATAGCTGTCAGCTTCTGTACGATGGCCTTTTCCTTAGCGAGGTATGCGGCACCAACAGCCAAGGTAGTGGTGGTAACGACGGGCAAACCAACGGGGACACCGATGATTAGTAGAATTAGCGCGTAGGTCAACAGGTTGTTTGAGCTTTCTTCTGGAGAGACGATGTGGAGGTTGCGGTAGAATCCACCAATCCATGCAGTGAGGATCCAGAAGACGACCAAAACGAGCAGA
The DNA here is from genome assembly GCF_022478715.1 of Daldinia decipiens. Lineage (NCBI taxonomy): Eukaryota > Fungi > Ascomycota > Sordariomycetes > Xylariales > Hypoxylaceae > Daldinia > Daldinia decipiens. The sequence goes on from NW_026054546.1 coordinate 368,439, forward strand.
GTACTACCGATAGAGTCCATGATAGCCTTGAAGTGACCAGAGTCCTTAGCTCCTTGAACGAGGCTAGCAGTCTTTCCCACGAACGAAGCCTGTGCGCCAGAGGTGACCACGGCGTATGCCTTGCCACGCTTGCAACCAGTAGTGTAGTAAACGGTATCGGTCATGTACTTCTCAACAGCAAGGGATTCACCGGTGATAGCACTCTGGTCGGTGGCAACGATTGCGTGGCCCACATGGGGAGTTCCCTCCTCTTCAGCTTCTTCAAATTTCTCCCGGCGCGGCGATGTGACATCTTGAGCTGAAAGTTCCGCTTGGTACTGAGCCTGTCCGTTGGGGTTGTCGTATTCGCAGATAAGACGAGCGTCACCCGCAACGACATAGCCTTCTTCAATGATAATCTAACATAATTAGCTTCTTGATTGAGCTCAAGGAGGGATGGTGAAAAATAACTTACGATGTCACCTGGTACTAGCTCCCTGGCTCTGATCTCCTTCTCCTGGCCGTCGCGGACGACACGTGCCTTCATGGCAATATCTCCCTTCAGACTGGCGACAACGTCGGCAGCCTGCTTTTCTTGGTACCAACCGACGACAGCGTTCAGCAGCAGAATACCAATAATGATACCGCCATCGAGCCAGTCTTCCATAGCCAGAGCAATGATAACTGCAACTTCCATCACTATCGAGTTTGTCAGTTGATGAACACGTAAGGACAGTTAGCAACGCAGCACGAACCGTATAGGACAGGACCGCGGAAGAAACCGATGAACTTGATCAACATGTTCTCCTTCTCAGAAGACAACTCATTCCACCCAGAGAATTTCCGTCTCCGTTCGACTTCCATCGATGAGAGACCCTCTCTGATGTCTGTGTTCAACCAGTCACTCGGCGTCTCAAAGTCACTCAGAGACGCGCGAGCATAGCCACTCTTGCCACCCCTCCAGAATGCCCACCATGGCCTCTTCTGTTCTTGTTCGGAAAAGTCTTCCTCCCCCACTTCCGCATGGGGATCTCTGTACGTATCAACATAACGAATCAAACTAATAAATAAGTTAGTCGATATCAAATACATTTCTGCTGAGGTACTCACGCTTTGTACTCGTCTAAGTACGGGTTGTCGCCGTGATTGTTATTGTTGACCGCATTATTCCTTTGAGCCTCAGTCAAGAAACTACCCGCCTCTAGGTCATGTTCGGTTGAAGACCCATCGAGTGTAGAGTCGATATAGTTAGACGGAGCTGTCTCCTTCTTATGGCTGAACACCTTAATCTTCTTGAAATTGGGTGCCATTATGACCCTTTGTACAGCCCAGCTGTATTGAAGAGAATAAATTAAAAAAAGGAGGAAGGAAAAAGAGATCTGCGGAAGGCGAGGGAGGGAAGAGAGGATGAAGGTGGCGAGAGTGACAGACCAAAACTCTATTCCGAAGAGTTGAGGATGAGTCTCTACTTATACAACTCTCCAACGGGCGGAAAGGAAAACGGCACCGGCGACCATAGCGAAACCCCTTGGCTATAACTCTGAAGCAGCCCCGGGAGACACCATTTTGCAAGGAACATGATCCACAAACAAGCTAGGAAATAGCAGAGTTACCTTATTTAGCCCGAGGCGGCAATCTGAAGCTTGTCATGAAAGTAGCTGCTAAATTTTCCATCCACAACGAAGCTTTGATATCAGATGAATTGGCCTATCATAAGCTAAGTAAGTGTCGTATTGGTGGTAGGGGCCTCTCTGACAAAAGGTCCGTGATATAATGTCGATCTGTTTCGAGTCGACCGTTGCGGCTACCTCGATATAATTCAATGGTAACATTTAGCCAAGAAACAGCCAAAGACCGCGGCTACGAAAATGCCTCACGGGGTGCGGTTCGTTAGTGTCGTTACCTAGTGATCGATCTCATACGCGAGTCTGGGGTTATCGTATGTAGAAACATAGTCCCTTTGCCACAGTTTCAGCACTGACCAGAGATGAAACCGCCGCTCGATGAACTTGGAAGTGCAGCACGTGATGAATTATACCATATATGGATTTATTATCCTAGCGATGGGCAAACAAACAATAACGTGTTGAAACAGAAACAAACCAGTTGCCAATATGTCAGGGTTTCTTCTCAAGGAGCACCCGTCTCGGCTCCCCAGAAGATACCAGTGCCAAGAAGAGTCCTATCAGAGATCATCGCTTCTGGAAATAGCTAAGACAAGACGGAAACAATACGAAGAGATATACTATTAATAATATGCGCTTGGCGTTTACTGTAAGTCATTTACTGTAAGTCAGTTTGGCCGTTGCAGTTTCTTGTACGTAGTATGTCTGCATGATGAAGCGAAGAGGTCGATATCTATCAAATCTTGAGTTATCAAAATCCCAGCTAGGCAAGATACAATAAAGCCTCGAAGCTTAAAGTTAATGTCAAGGCTCTCGGAGATGAATCTTAACATCATCTCTGGTTACGGGCCTTCTCAACAAGGGATAGGCTATAATAACAGGGACGGCCTAGTCAATCGCACCTATGTACTATGTAGTAACCTACCTAACCTAGTATGTAGATCTTATCGAAATCCTTGAAACCCCACGGGAAAAGAAGCCTCACATCGTTTAGTTCGCCTAGGGTTGCGATAAGATGTCCAATCTGCCAATCGACAAGAAATTGCTGTGGCACCCTCGTTCAAGCCTCGTCACTCGAGATTGAGGCCCCAATAGGACTACTATATACAGTGTGCGCAATCGATACTGCGCAATCGATACTATACGTATTATATCATATCATAGCATAGCATATCATATCATAGCATAGCATAGCATAGCATAGCATACCGTATCATATCAACCTAACCTCATAGCGATAGTAATTCGTACCCGGAATAAAATGTCCAACTTCATGGATTGGCAAATTCTTACACCGAACCGATGAAACTTGAAACCATCAAACGGCCAGGTACTCGCTCTGCGGCGAGCAAGGCAAAGTGTTACTATCCGCTGGCGTACAGATGGTGTTACCATATGTAACGGCAGCGTATGTAAGAGAGTTGAGAAGCACAGATAAAATCACACCAATTATATTGAAGCCAAAGTCGTAGGGGTTCTCTTGGCCAAAACTCTTGGCTTTAGTGGTGCGGCGACCACGGTATTGACCAATTGGAACAAGCCTAACGAGCCAGCCGGTGCCAAGAACGTCGACACAAAAGCTTGGTTCGTCTAGTCGACTTTAGAAAGGCGTGAATTGGGGATGAAATTCTTCGAATCGGCTTGGGGGGTTGGAGAGGCGCGTGGGCTTTGCGCATTCATCCAATAATGACAAGACTGTTTACCCTGTCTGCCTGGACCCCTATGTAGCAATCCAATCTCAACTGCCGGAGAATGATTACGCAGTACGCAATATTGCGCTCCACATCGGTAAAAGGGACATTGGTAAAAGGGGAAGGGTTTTGCTAAGGACAGCGATTGAAATGAACTACCTACAAGTATCAATGTACCTAACTTATTAATGTACTCGCTTAGGTAAAAGTTCCATAGTTTTTATGTAAGCAAAATGGCATTAGATTAGGTACTTTGGTACGAGGTAGGTAGGTCCCAGAAGAGTCCAAGGTAAAATAGTTGTTCCAAGTTCCGTACTTGATGATAAGATAAGGAATTATTTTTCTAAGCCCACTTAGACCATCTATCTACTTTATTGAAGTGGATGGGCTATCACTGCAGACATCAACTGTTCCAACTATTCCAACTTCAAAATCTCTTATTTGCTACCGTGAATCCAACATCATGAAGCGCAAGTTAGACGAGAATGATGCGCCGGTCTCAACCGCCAACGCTGAAACCCCGAGCGCCGGTATGACCGCCACATTCGCAGATTTCGGCCTCGACAGCAGACTCCTTCAAGCCACAGCCCGCCAGAACTGGCATACGCCAACCTTGGTTCAAAGCAAGGCCATACCGCTGGCTATCGACGGTTGTGATGTGCTGGCAAAGGCTAAGACAGGCTCGGGGAAGACTGCCGCTTATACCCTACCTATCCTCCAAGCTATCCTCAAGCGCAAACAGGTATGAATGAACATAACCTGCTTCAGATCAGATTAGATATGACAAGATGGGACTGATTCCAGGCTAGACCTCATCGGATTCATATACGGCCGCTCTTATCCTAGTCCCAACGAACGAATTGGTAACACAAGTCGCCAAAGTACTGGAATCTCTCACTTCGTATTGCTCTAGAGAGATTAAGGTCTCCAAGCTGTCTGACAAACTTTCTGATGCTGCCCAGCGCGCCGTCCTCTCAGATTCAGCTGATATAGTGGTTGCGACACCCGCCAGAACATGGCACAACATCAAAAATTCCGCACTGTCCGTGGATAAACTTACACACTTAGTCTTAGACGAGGCAGACCTTGTATTATCATACGGTTACGATGAAGATCTACAAAATGTCGCATCTTCGCTACCAAAAGGGTTGCAGACAACTCTCATGAGTGCGACGCTCACGCCGGAAGTTGACACCCTAAAGGGGCTTTTCTGTCGAAATCCCACAGTTCTGGATCTGGTTGAGCCTAATGAAGATGGAGGTGGTGTTTCGCAATTTGTTGTCAAGTATGGCTGCGCATCTCCTATCTTGAATCGCAATGCTAACGGATGTATAGGTGCGGCGAGGACGAAAAGTTTCTCCTTATTTATTGCATGGTAAAGTTAGAATTGGTTAAAGGCAAGGCAATTATATTTGTCAGTGATGTTGACCGATGCTATCGACTCAAATTGTTCTTTGAGCAATTCGGAATCCGGAGTTGTCTCTTGAATTCTGAGCTACCAGTTAATTGTCGAATCCATGCTGTCGAGGAGTTCAACAGGGGAGTTTACAACATTATCATTGCCTCCGACGAAAACGAGGTGGTAGGCGAGGAAAAGGACCAACTTGAATCGACCAGTGAGGGGACCTCTAGTAATGCTCGTGAGGATGCTACCAGTGAGACGCCGGAAAACAGCGAACAGAGCAAGGCTATTGTTCCGACCTCTAAAAAACGCAAATCTTCACGACGCGATAAAAATTACGGAATATCTCGAGGAATTGATTTCAAGAATGTTGCAGTTGTCATAAATTTTGATCTGCCACTATCATCTCGCTCGTATCTGCACAGGATAGGGCGGACCGCGCGTGCGGGGCAAACGGGCATGGCATTATCCTTTGTTGTCCCCAAAGACAAATTCCGGAAGCACATGCCTACTAGCATCGAGACAGCAGAAAATGACGAGAAGGTGTTATCTAGGATTATCAAGCAGCAGGCTAAGAGAGGTCACGAAGTCAAACCTTATAACTTCGACATGAAGGCCGTAGAGGCATTCCGCTACCGAATGAACGATGCCCTAAGAGCCGTTACAAAAGTAGCTATTAGAGAAGCGCGACTACGAGAGCTCAAGCAAGAGTTACTCAAGAGCGAAAGTTTGAAGCGCCACTTCGAGGAGAATCCTTTGGAAGTCCGTCATCTTCGCCATGACGTTGAACTTCGCACAACAAGAAGCCAGCCCCATCTCAAACATGTCCCCGATTACCTATTGCCAAAGGATGGGAAGAAAGCAATTACCCCTAACGAGGTTGGATTCGTACCATTCAAGAAGGTGCTTGATGGGAAGGGGAGGAAAAGCCGAGTTTCAAAAGGCAGGGGTAGGCGGATAACTGGTCGTAAGAGCGATCCTCTGAGATCGTTTAAGGCAAGATCCAAGACCAAGTAGGTACCTACTGGTAGTCAGGTTGTTTTGTTCATTCTTAGCTAGAAGTAGTCTCATGCTCATAGATACCCACAACCCTCATAATCTAGCAATAGCAACTAATCGTGCCTCCCCTGCGAATATCCTTCCCAGTTCGTGACTTCATACCTACTCGTCTTACAGGTCGTTCTACCCAGTTTGTATTGTAAAGTTTTTAGAGCAGTGCCTTTTGATATATAACCATAACTGCTTCGACCTGGTATTTCTGAAACCCAAGACACATTTCCCCTAAATTACAACACAGCACATCTGTCAAGATTCCAAGACATCCGGACTTTCAGTATGTATAGCCGTAGGTTTCCAGAGTTATCCTAGAGCTCCTCGCGGGGTAACGAGGTTGTTTCCATGCTTCTTGCTCTACACCATGGACAACGATCAATTACAACGTGATTTAGAACAAATTAACGAAGCATTTAGAATTATACACGAGCAAGCTCCTCGGTTTGCGAACGTGCTAGCCTTCCAGCACAATGTCGTGCTGGACTTGCTCCGGGACATCTAGGCGCAAGTAGCTGGTGTTCAAGGTGGCCTAGTCAATGCTCGACAAGATATAGCGAGACTACAAGAGACTCAGTCCAGCTCCAATCAACGCATTTTAATATTAGAAAATTCTCTAACTCGTTCAACGAACAAAAAAAAGAACCTCCCCTAGAAATCCATATAAAAAAACACCCGCTCGAACCGCCGGTGCAATCTTAGCCACCGGAGAGTTAACACACATCCACCTCCCACCTCCCCTTCCATCCCGAAGTGTTCCTGCGATCTAGCGTTGATCCATAGTAGACACAAGGCAGATATTAGAGGCTTAAGGAGCTGAGAATTGCCGTTCTGGATTAATACACCTAACCAACCAGGCCGAACGATGTCACCACATCAGAACCTTACCATCGTCACAGAGTTGCAAAACAGGATACCTATTCACTTTGATCGTCATCCGCGATCAAGCATACTTCCTGAGGCCGAAAGCAGTGACAGTTCTGCTGCGAATTCCCCTGTCCTTGTTGCTACGAATGTCCCTGCCGCTGCAAACATTCTAATCGCTAACCCGACTATCGCAGAGCCGGTCGTCACAGACCAAGACCAATCCGCTGACGCAGCACCTATTACGTCGGAATATAAACGTGGCGGCGTGTCTACAGAAGCCGGGGTAGATGGAAAAGGTTCCTATTCATACAAATGGAAATATGTATTATTCTCTAGGACCAACCAGAACGACCCCCAGGAGCTGCCTGGATTGTTTGTAAATCGTGAACAAGCCAATGCCGAACTGGACAAAATAACACATCACGATAACATCGAAGGTGGCATGACCGCCGTAACCCGGAGACTCGCCTATGTGTATACCCCATCCAAGTTACTCAAAGTCGAGCTCACGCTAACCAACGGCGAAGAGCGCATTCTGTGGGTGGAGAGGCGCCTTGTGGATCTCCAGCACGACCTCACCAAGAAGGAGCGGGCGCTCAAAAAGTGGTCTCCCAATAGGCCTAAACTAGCTCTCTACATCGTGGAGTGCGAATTCATGACGCGAGGGACCACAGAAACACCCCAACAGGCACCCGAAGAGAGCGATGGCTCCATCCCCGCCATGTCCCACGAGCAAGTAGGCGCTCTTAGCGGTGAAACCGAACTATATCGCCTACCACTAACCATATTCACAGAGAGAGGGCTAGCCAACGAGCACGCCGGCACCCTGTTCCTAAATCACTCGAGGGTCAAGGAGGAGATCCGATGGCCAGTAGATGACGATTGGTGGGCGGAACATGCGGTGCCAATTCACAGGGAAGCAGAAAAGGCGGCGAGAATTCCTAAGGCGCTGTATGCTGCGGAGATGTACACACACGATATGAATACAAGGCTGGGGTTTGACAAGATCAGGGTGGCAGTCAGTGCGGTGGATGATGTGAATGGACCGCTGAATATCTGATCGAGGTATATATATGTGCTGCGGTTGCGAAGGTAGGGCGAGGGTTAGGGTTTGGGGGGGAGAGGGAGAGGAAGAGGGCATGGTGCTTGTGCTAGGCAAGCAAAGAAGTTCAATAGGGAGGAGTTTCGCGATGGTTTGCAGATAGGAGGCAATGCTAGAGCTACAGGCATATTAGGGCTAATACGCACCTGCTTTCATCTGGGATCCGGCGATGGTCTGCGTCGATTTCAAGCTGAATTCTTCCTGGGATCAAGAATGATTCCATGGAAATTTATGGTTTTACAGAAAATAGGATCTGAAATGAATATTGAATTAAGTGTATCAAAAAAGATTTTCGGGATATTGCATAGGTGCTTACACAAACTAGGTACCTACTGATCTGTGATTTCTCATCCGGGCTGCTTGGGAAACTCCGGATGCAATGTATTCGGAAGCTAGCAAGCCGCGTTGTTGTCCGGCTGGAGAATATTAGCGAAGCCGGAGGTTCGGCGCGGGGCAGAGCGAGCGCTTCCGGGAATTTTGCCTAATATGGTAGTATGTACCAAAGGTGGGGCCGTCCAAAAAGTCACTAGACAGGCTGGCCTACAAACAATATCCCAGAAGACATGTGTGCCTTAGGTAGTCTCTTAAAATTAAATATAATCTTGAGTAAATCTAACCTGCTTTTCAGCTTTAAAGATTGGTCAAACTTGATATGCTTCGAGCCAGCAACGCATCTTCTAGTGAAGTCAATATATTTAGTCGAGCCCTACTGCGAGGGCAGTTAATGCATTATATCGCTAGTTCTTCCTATTATACAATACTACACAATATAATACCGGTACGTTTTGCCCATAGGCATGCCGTTATTATCGATGCTGCTCCTGATACTTGGCCCTCTGGGGACTCTCATTAATCTTTAAATCGCAATCGTTATTGCATCGTTTTGAGAAAGCCGTCTAAGTCAAAGCTTTCCTCGTACTGGCGGTTATCCCAGAGTTCTCCTAGGTCATCTGCCCATGCTTTCTTGCCTGGTGCTCTCACGTCTCCTGTTTCGACATCCACCATATCCTCCTCTCGTCCTTCCATAGTGCCTTGAGGTTTATCTGATATCAGGCTCGGTCCTGAATCACCTAGGCTGAATAGGTCTAATATTTGGTCCGTGTCCATGGTTCCCTTGAGAGCGAATTAGTACGATTTTCAGCGTGGCAAATGGGTGATGTTACTTACTAAGCCGGCATTCTGTTGGTTCACCACGGTAGATGCTACATCTATCTTGAATGCTTGAAGGCTATATATCCAGCAATTAGTAGGTGCTAAACTAAGCGCAGATATGTGTGCTTACCTCAGAATCTTCTCTTCCAGCGTGCCTCTCGTAACCAACCGGTAAACGTTGACAACTTTCTTCTGCCCGATTCGGTGAGCACGGTCCATGGCTTGGAGATCTCGTTGAGGATTCCAGTCATGCTCGACAAAAATGACAGTATCCGCTCCTGTAAGGTTGAGACCTAAGCCACCAACGCTAGTAGTGAGTAGTAAACAGTCGTATGACGGGTCCTTGTTAAATTTATTAACGATGTCCTGCCGCTTATTTGCCTCGACAGAGCCGTCGAGTCGTAGATATGAAACAGAAGGAAGCATGCGCTTCAATACTGTATTCTGGACCATGTCAAGCATTTCTTTCATCTGACAGAAAATCAACGCGCGATGCGGCTTTATTGGCTGGTAGAGAGGGTCGTTCGAATCGGTACCTTCAATTCCAATACCGCAATCAACCAGCAGGTCTTTGAGAGCGGTTAGCTTGGGAGCGTGTACCGGGTCTTCTACGCTGGTTCCTTGTTTCGCAAGGAAGCGCTGGGTATCGTCATAAAGTTTGTTGCTCGGTGTCATGACAAGTGCCGGAGAGTTACACAGCTTTCGCATGTACTGCAAAGCTTGGAAGATGTGCTGCTTGGCTTCTTTATCATCACGACCGGCTTCCTCCGTGAGCTTCTTACTCTGTTTCTTGGTGAAATCTTCGAATAATTTCCTTTGCAGGTCGCTAAGATCGCAGTAGTAGTTTTGGAGAATCTTGGGAGGAAGATCGTCAAGAACTTCCTCTTTCAAACGACGAAGTAAGAATGGTAGGACTTGTTTGTGTAGAGCTTCGATCGCTAGAGCTCCGGCTTCTTGTTCCTTGGAAGAAGCTTTACTGAAGCGACTGGCGGCTATCGGCTTAGCAAATCGATCTAAGAACACCTTTTCGGCTCCAAGGAACCCCGGCATTAAAAAGTCAAAGAGCGACCAGAGCTCCAGGACGTTGTTCTGAATCGGCGTGCCGGTTAGGATTAATCGATGATTACTGGCGAGTCTCTTTACGGCAAGGGTGATTTTCGCTTTGGGATTTTTGATCAAGTGACCCTCATCGAGCACAATGTAATTCCAACTCTGCTTCTCAAGATAATCAGTATCGTTGCGACAAACTTCATATGAAGTAATGACGACGTCGGTCGATGCGAACTGAGCTGCCTTGGCCCTTCTTTCGGTAGGAGGCCCAACGAAAGCGGTGACGCTCAGGAAAGGTGCGAACGTCTTTAACTCTTGTTGCCAATGTCCTGAGAGCGTTGGTGGGCAGACAATAAGGGATGGGAGCTTTCGCACGTCCGGAGCACTGGTCTTTTTGAACTCTTCTGCTCTGTTGTAATGATCACTCGCGACGATACAAAGGGTCTGAAGCGTCTTTCCAAGCCCCATATCATCGCAGAGAATGCCGTGGAGGTGGTACCTGTTTAGGAAATGAAGCCAATTGACGCCCTCTTGTTGGTATGAACGCAACTCAGCATTGATTGCGACTGGTATTTTGAATGGCTCAACTTTCTTAGGGTCAAGGAGCTGTGCGATAAATGTTCTCTCGCGGTCTCTACCCTTTAGTAGCTCTTCAGAGAGGCCAGGTGGATCAGGGATGCCAGCCTCGAGGGGTACTAGTTTAACCAACGTAGCAAAGGATGTAGTCGCGATCAGGCGAATATCGTTGTCCGAGTCGCTCATACGACCTAAAACAGGCACGATGAGGAAAATGACGTAAGGGAGAATGCCGTCACCCATGACGGCAATCAGGTGATAAATAGCTTCTATCGCGCCTTGACGGAACTGTAGGTCTATAGGGTTGTTAATAGAAGGCAGCACTTTCTCCACGAGTGCAGTCATGCCCTCCACGGCGATGACACTGCAGATAGTGGCCAAGCATTTCGCAGCCATGTATCGAAATATGGATAGTTCCGAATGAAGTGACTTGATGACAAGTGGTACTTGTTGCATTATGAATGGGTGAAGGGCTTTGTCTAACGTCGGTGTCATGGTTCGGATAACCGACATAGCATCTACGATTTCTTGCCCGAACAGATCCTCAGGGTCCTTGGCTTCGGCAGGCAGTTCGCCTGAAAATGCCTTCATCAAAGGTTCTTCCATAAAAGCCCTCAAGCTCGGGACTGTAGTAAACAAATCTGCACCGAACGTGCGGGAGAGAATCTCGAGAGCTTCTTTCGCTCCCCGTCGGGTGATGCGAGCACCTTTAGCTTCCCGAGCAAACTTAGCAGCGTCTGGCCCATGATCAACTCTGTCTTCCTCTTTTTGCATTGATAGGATGATATTTGTCTTCGTTGCGTGAACCGGAAACTCGGGCGTTTCGGCAACCTCAACGCAGGAGAATTTGACTAGATTAGAAACGACCTTGTCGGCGGGGCCCCGCCGGCCTTTCTCGGTGAATAATTGGACTAGCCGGCCAATTGTGTCAGCGGAGCGAGTCTGGAGTTGCTGGTTCTCCTCCAGCTTGATGCTATCCATAATAGCCTTGATTAGAGGGCTTGGTTTCTTGGGGAGTACTTTCATTGCTATGAGAGCGCAGGCAGCTGCAGCTCTAATACGAACGTCTCGCGTGTCTTTGATAGATTTGGCGTCCTCGATCGCCTCTATCGCAGCTGCGCGAAGTTCGTTGAGTTGCTGATTAGCAATCAAGCGTTGCGCTGGTACCATGACTCTTTTTAATCTTTCGAAATCCTCGTTAACGCACTTCTCAGCTGTGGTGAGAGAAAAAGCTCCTGGGCCTGCTTCTGCCTCGCCTTGCACAACAACAGGAAGAGCTGGAAGTTTGTGTTGAGGCACCTTTCCATGGTCTCTGAAGAGACTCATGAGCTGTTGGCATTGTGAACGTACTCGCTGAACATAACTCACTAGATCGCGATATTGGGAAGGTCGTTCCATATCTATGATCTTTTGCAATTCACCCATATATCTCGACGTTTCGGCTTGAGATGAAACGCAGTTTCGAGCGTATTCGTCGATCACTATGCACGCCGCGAGTTGAGTAGATGAATAGGATGATACTAGTCCCGGGACGAGCGTGGCATCGTAGGATTCCAGATGCTGCGTAGGCACAAGCGACATGATCAAACCCATTGCTGCAGCTGCAGAGACACGAGAGCGGATAAGGGTGTCAATCCCGACTAGGTCCACATCTCCTTGCATCATGTGGCCATCGAGATCGTGTGAGTGAGCAGTTGGAGGCGGATCGTCCGCCTTGGTGGACTTCTTTCGCCTCTTCGTAGCTCGCTCTCCCTCCGGCTCGGAACCCTTACGTGCAGTTGAAGGGGAGAAACCGGGTACTGAGTATGTGCCTCCGGATGGCTTGAGGAAGAGCGCACCATTCATAGGTATAGGATGCCGAGAGACGCCAACAGGATGTAGAGTAAGTTGCATAAGGGCATCGATATGTGGGGCAAACTCATGCGCCAGCGTATCTGGATTCTTCGCCAGGCATTTAACTAGAGCAGCCCACAGATCCATGGACATGCGGAGAGTCTCCTGGTCACGCTCCACGAGCATATTTTGGAATATCAATCGGAGGATTCTTCCATCAAGCCACCCTTGGGATTCTGTGCCGAGATTGACAAACGTCATGAGAGCTTTTAAGACGGCAAGACGAACCGAGGTTATTGTATGTCGTAAGAATGGATAGAGTCGCGGGACTAATAGCGTAAAAGACCTCTCTTCGTCTTGTTCGGCAGAATGCTTCATTGCTTCTAAGACCTCCGGGAAGCCGCAGAGAGTAGCTAATAGATCCATAATCTTACCCGTGCTAGCACTAAGGTCATCTCCTAAGCTGGACAGACTTTCCCACACAATGTAGATTAGTTCATCGAGTGCCCCTGGTCGAAGCTTGACGAACTCCTGGGCTATGGGGATCAAAGTGGCCGCACTGACAGATCGGACATCATCGTCGCTGTCACCGAGACCCTTCATGACAGCTTGGATTATACCATCAATCATATCGTTGTGCTGGAGTAACAAATCCTTTCTCACCGCAACAACATATCGCAAGCCTACCATGCCACCATGGCAGACAGCCCAGATTGGCCTATCCAAACCAAGGTCCTGCTGCATCACCATTCGAAGCAAAATTCGATAAATACTATAAACAGACGCCGGTGGCACATGTTTCAGGAATGAGCCCAGAGTCTGACCAACGGTCTCTCGAATTGGTGCGACAGATGTATCGGAGGCATAATCTGTGAATCTGTCCAGCATGAGCACGCAACAGAGTCGGCAGGCCATGTCATCCAGCCACTTTCTGTTAAACGCATCATTCTCGACTCTCGATTTCCCTCTCAGCCGGCCAGCCCCAGCACCATGTACCCGTAGTATCTCTCGCAGGCCCAGTGCAGCACCATGGCGCGTCTCCCACTGCGCATCGAATATGTCGATCTTGAGAAACTCGCACAGGCGTTCGTACGGCCATTCCGACCCTTGAAGCTCGTCTTCCGTCTCGATTTCTGATTTAATGGTAACAATTGGCCCTTTAAACTCGGATACGATCTTGGTATCCTCATCGACGTCGGCTGGTCGATCAAGACTAAAGTAGTCCGTCTTTCCGCCCTTCTTCGTATCGGCATCTGGCATAGGTGTATCGTCCAACCCTTCTGATCCCGCTGTAAAGGAACGGCGTATGGATAAGTCTCCAAACCCACTTTTTCCTTGGGCGGCCTTTTGTGCATCTCTCTTTCGTTTTCTTTTAAGAACATTTAGCTGTCGAGCGCTTAAGCCGGACTCTTCGGCTGGTTGATTGGACCCAACACTGGTAATAGTATCCTGACGAGTTACACCATTAGGAGGGTTAGGATCCTGCGCCGTGAAAGGGCTGGCTGATTTTTCAGCTGTGATCGGAACTTCCTCATCTTCGAATCGTCTGCCCAACAGCCCAAGCCGGCCCGTGAGCGTCTTCTTTTGATGCGCGAGCCGCGCTTGGGGGTCAAGACTCGCAAGTCCGTAATCCACATTACCGGTCCTCAGCAGCTCACGACCATATATGAGTATAATCGAGACATCTAACGCCTCGGGCTTGAAGTACTCATCGGAGGATAACGGCGGCTCATCGTTTTCCTCCTTTTTCACGAAGTCGGGTTCACCGCTGACCTCTTCCTTCTTCGCTATGGTAGGATCCTCATCCTCATTAGGATCGTAAAAGGGAGCGTTCTCGATAATTTTACCAAGAGCCTTGGCTGCAGTAGCTCGAGTATCCCAGTCCTTGTGACGAAGGTAAGGTACAACTCTAGATAGTAGGTTGAAGAGTTCCTCAGGGTGTAGTTTTTGCCAATCAGCTAATTGGTTGACGGCAGTATCTTTAATTAACTTCGTACTGCCTGTCTCGAGGATTCTACAAAGAGTCAGTAATTAAATACATAAGGTAATAACTGACAAAGCTTATTGATTTGACTGTTCTAGTTGACCTTTGGCCACATGACCGAGTTCATTAAAGTGTCAACAAACAAGGCAAATGGGGATATACTCGAGCTTCAATAACAGCTACCCCCCTTGTCGATCGGACATAGGTAGGACAAGCAACAAACAAATAATTACTTACGTGACGAGACGGTCAAGCCTGTATTGTATGCGTTCTATGGGTCAGCCTGTGTTCCTTAACTCAGGGTGTGAGAGGGTAGATAGGACTCACCTTGACGCCATTTTCATAAATCACGCCTGGGCTACAGTGCCAATACCTGGCAGAGATTCATTTCATAATAACGATCTGCAGGTGTTGATTAGTATGGTGTATCCTTTGATAAACAGCAAAACATCTAGGTAACATTAGTGTAGGGGAAGGTGATAGGTTGAGATTTGGATGCAGTAGGATGTAGGATTTTGTGTCTTGAACATGCACATATACTATAAGTCGAGTACAGATGAAGAAGCTATTGTGATATTGGACTTGCTACCTGACTAAGGTAACCCTAGGTCCGATACAACTTCTGTTGCATCTGCTACATCTCTTCTTTCCTACGTGATCAAGCCTCAATAAGAAAGAAAAAACATCAGTGTTCCTTTAGAAACATGGATTTGAAGCAAACACTTGTTTTTTCTTATTGGCCCAAAAGCACTCTCGACGTCGACGGGGGCCGTAACTAAATCAAAGCCACGGTCTCTTCCATACGCGATAATGGCGTATATGGTAGAGGATGGGGAAATGATCGGGGTGGATAATAATAGACTAAAGTCCAATGAGAAATTTAATAAGAGATGTACAATAGTGAGGTATGCAAGGTTGTGTGTAACGATAATGTGTAATCAGGAACTGAGGATGATGAAAGAATATATGGGTCAAAATAGGGAAAGGCACATACCCTGCAGGTAGTATCGCGATGCTAACGATCAGCGATGCGGCAGCTAAGTTCGTTCGTTGTAGTAAGATAGGCGAACGATGAAAAAATTAATTAAAAAAAAATTTTATGAACAAGCCGCATACATTAACTACAACCCGAAAATAACGCTGAAATAAGTTGCGTTGTAGATAAAGTATTGATGCTTATGGCGCAATATGGGTGTTTTAAAAAAACGCAGTCGTTGCAGCCGTTGAAGTTTGGCAATCGAAATAGTTACCTTAGAGAGGCTCTAAAGATTTCTTAAGCCATTGGCGATTGGCGGAATAGGTAGGTGGATGTCAGAATTATCACCTTTTGGTAGTTGCTATGGTGGCGCGTGCACGTCTTTGATTGACGTTGGCTGCTTAGGTAGGTTGGGCGGATTAGGGTAGCCGGGGTCTGTTGTGCCTGTCAGAAAAATATGGCGGGATGTGCAGCAGCAGCAAGTCGTCGCAGATGAGGGCACCGGCTTCCTTAATATTCCTGTATGTATGGATACTTTTATACACGTTTTGATCTGCCTTGGGGGCCCCTGCTGGTCTGAGCTCCAACCATAAGATAGCCGCCTTTCCTAATTGAGTAGTCACTACCAGCTGTCAGCAGCTGAGTCGACTTGAGTCAAGCCTGATAGCCCTGAATAAGCTCAAGTCCACGCGTTGAACCTTTCACTTTGAAAGACATGTATTCCTACCAACGTTATCCTGTATTACAGCATTATGATCGCTACAAGTAACCTCGTTTTGTGAAGATCCCCTTTGGGATAATTTAACTCTAGAATACAGCATTGCACAAAATACTAGTCCATGTTTCCAGTTGCGAAACCTTCTTAGAAAAGTAGAGAACATCATGCAAAACCTGCTAGGAAGAGAAGTCGACTAAGATCTTCGGCCATGTTCTTCTCCTGTATCTTGTACTTTGTAGTTCACCTGTTCAAGTGCGTGCTTTCTCGCTTAATTCCTTAGCTCAACTACCCTGTGCGCTAGTGGCTAAAGCCGTAGAAGACCCACTCTTTGAAAAAACATGGTGGCTTGTTGGAATGACGAGTTTCTTGGCCTCTACAAACTCCTTCGTACCTACAAATATTGACTTCTAAATACGTGTCCATTTCCGAGCTCTTAGGGAGATATTCACATAGAAGAAGTAAATATTTAAACTGAACTGACACACACACGGAAAACTGATTATTATGGCGATGGTTCTCCGTTTGACTTGCTTCTCTATGTTCATCATCGTCAACAGGCACACGTCTCTGCTTCATCTTAGACCCTAGCTGCCCTGCAGTCGGTATTGACAGGTTCGGTAGCCTACGGTTTCTGTGCCGCACGCTTGGCGCGATCGACTAAATTGGCCGGGGGTTGCAACGGGGCGATCAAAACACCAATGTGGAAGTCAATTTGCATATTTTGGAGCTAATAAACCGCACATCACGATATCCATCTCACTAACCTAGCAGACTAGCCAGACCTCCAATCTACATAATGAGCATAGGGCAATAACAACGCCGTACTCGCTCTAATTATGTATGTATGTACGTAGGCATGTGCGACTATAGTATACCTATGCATGACGAACCTCGTTCAAAGATTTCCTAAGTCGGAGTTTTTACAGCCTGTACCAATGAATGCGTGTTTCCGTACACAAGGCTTCTTTAGATCTAAAAGGTAAGCATAGCCGGGCAGCCGGGACAAAGCGTTTGCCTACCAATACTCCACTACTTATGTTAGTGCCCACCTATCATAATATACATAATCAGACTTCGAGGAGCAGACAAGAATCTGGCCAGTGAAGAAAGCGAAAAATTGCAGATGCAGATAAGGGTGCGATAAAATATCTCAAGGCACAACAAAATGGCCTGTATTCAAGTTCCGATGACAGCCGCTTGTGTTCTTATTGAATTCTCTATTGTATGAATTAGGATTACCAGTCGTTTATATTGTTTCATTGTAGTTGAAGATATTAAGGATATTAAGGATGGCCTGGTTCGATTTAGCGGCCATTCAGTGCCGAAACGTGCATGTGCACTCTTTATGTATTTCATCCTAGACACCAGCAATCAGGAAACTTAATTGCCCAGGTATGTACCTATGGGGGGATACCTAGGTAAAACAACTGCAACTAAATACCTACATAGGTAACCTAGGGTTTGAAGAGGTTCATATGTATTTTATTAGACTACATACGAGGTAAGGAAAAGTTATGGAGCCGCACTCAATAAGTTCATAAGGCTGTTAGATTATATGCATTATACACACAGAATATCTAGTACCTAAATATCCAACCTAGGCGTCAATTGTACGAGCATTGAACAATCAGATCGAGATCAAGATGAAATAGAAAGAAAAGCCTAATACAAGGAAACGAGACCGGATCTCCGTATCCCGTATCTTCTATCCTTAAGCGTCTTCCTGCATCCCTGAAACATGTGACCGCAAAGCCACCGAAGCCACAGTCTACAATCTACATTAGGTACTTATTAAGGAGCTAGCAAACTGGCAGGACTGGGCAGTTTATTACTAACCTGCCTAAGCAAACGCTAAAGCGTGCAGCTACATACAGCTTAGAATGATCCCGCCTAGATTCACTCCCCCCACCCCCGAAATCACCGCGCTCGAAAACGCGTCGGCTGTACATTTTACGTGTCAGTTTCGAGGTTTAACGAACATTAATGAACATTTCCTAGCCTATGTTATCGCAACATTCGCAAGCCTCTTTTTAACATTAATACTGTCCTGCGACAATAATTCTGACACTATATTCGAGCTGCCCGATCGGCAGCGCCTACCGCGACCATGTACATAAAACAGATCATCATACAAGGCTTTAAGAGGTGCGCGTTGACAAATCATCATAACCCCCCGTGGATTTCAGTTCTACCATACTAATGCCTATTCCCTATGCAGCTACAAGGACCAGACGGTCATGGAGCCCTTTTCGCCCGGTACGAATGTCATCGTGGGTCGCAATGGTTCTGGAAAGAGTAACTTTTTCGCCGCGATACGATTCGTCCTGAGTGATGCATACACCCAAATGAATCGCGAGGAACGCCAGGCGCTACTACATGAAGGCTCAGGCTCGGCAGTTATGTCTGCTTATGTCGAAGTTATCTTCGATAATAGTGATGACCGATTTCCGACCGGAAACAAGGAGGTTGTTCTACGTCGTACAATCGGTCTAAAGAAGGACGAGTACTCGGTCGATAAGAAGGTCTCTACCAAGGCAGATGTCGCAAATCTGCTCGAGGCCGCCGGATTTTCGAGGTCGAATCCCTACTATATCGTACCACAGGGACGTGTCACGGCCCTCACCAATATGAAAGAGTCGGACCGGTTGAATCTACTCAAGGAAGTTGCTGGAACTCAAGTCTACGAATCTCGCCGCGCAGAGTCGCTTAAGATCATGACGGAAACAAATAATAAAAGGGAGAAGATCGATGAATTACTAGATTATATTAAGGAACGTCTAAGCGAGCTGGAGGAAGAGAAGGAAGAATTACGCGACTACCAGGACAAGGATCGCGAGCGTAGGTGCTTAGAGTATGCGTATTATCACAAGGACCAGGTCGCTACGCAGGAGGCTCTAGAAGAATTAGAAGAATCGCGTCAGGGTGGTATCGAGGATACGGACGAGAACCGCGAGGCATATAATTCAGGTATGAGAGTCATCGCTACTCTAGACGCCGAGATACATAAGCTTCAACAACAGATGGAGCTTCTTCGTATAGACCGTCGGCAGCTTGACGAAGACCGCCGAGAAAGTGCCAAGGCGATGGCGAACGCCGAGTTGGTCGTCAAGAGTTTATCGGACAGCATGTCAGCTCAAGAACAAGCCAGATCCCATCATGATGCAGAGCTAGACGAAGTGAAGATGACAATAGCACAGAGGGAGGCCGAACTAAAGAAGTTAACTCCTGATTTTGAGAAGGCGAAACGGAAAGAGGCAGAAATCAAACAAACTTTAGATTCGGCAGAAGCTGGACGGCAGCGCCTCTTTACAAAGCAGACCAGGGGAAGTCAATTCAAAAGCAAGGCAGAGCGGGACGCGTGGTTGCGAAAAGAAATAGATGAACTCAACGTAACACTGAGCCAGCAAAGGGCGAATCGTCTCGACGCTGATGAGGAAGTTAAGACTATTCAGGCTACTATCCAACAGCTTGAGAACGAGATTGCGGACCTGCGACAGAGAAACGAAGGATTTGGTGGCGATCGACTCGCTCTTGCCGAAGAAGTCACCAACGCGAAAGATGTCCTAGACAAGCTCAACGAAGAGCGAAAACTACTCCGCCGAGAAGACGACAAGTTGGAGACAATTATCGCAAACGCTCAAGGCGAGTTGGCCAATGCCGAACGGGAACTATCTCATACCATGGATCGCTCTACCTCTCGGGGTATAGCATACATACAACGAATGAAGCGCGAAAATGACATCCCCGGTGCGTACGGTACATTAGCTGAGCTCCTGGATGTTAATGAGGCGTACCGGTTGCCGGTAGAACAGGTCGCTGGTGCCAGTTTGTTTCACTACGTGGTCGATAACGACGACACTGCGACATATCTGGCCAGTACGCTCCAGAAAAATTATGGAGGAAGAATCACATTCATGCCACTCTCCAGATTAAAGCCACGGATGCCGAACCTTCCAAGAGCTAACGATGCAGTTCCGTTGCTCAGCAAGATCAAGTACAGCGCCGAATATGAAAAAGCGTTTCAGCAAGTCTTCGGCAACACAATCATTTGTCCAAACCTCACAATTGCCAGCCAATACGCGCGAAGCCATGGTGTACATGGTGTTACTCCAGATGGAGATACCAGTAACAAGCGTGGTGCAATGACGGGTGGATATATCGATACGCGAAAATCACGTTTGGAAGCCGTACGAGCTGTTAACAAGTGGAGGGAAGAATACGATCAGCTAAAGTCTAGGGCAAATGAGATACAAAAGAGGATAGAGCAAAAGGACCAAGAGATCACCAACGCGTTGGGCGAGGAGCGCAGGCTAGCGCAGAGACTCCGACAAATGGAAGATGGCTATGGACCGCTACGAGCAGAATTGAATGCAAAGAATAACCAGGTAGACCGTGAAAGAGATCGACTTGAGGCTGCGATCAAACGGCGAGATGTTGTCGAGAGGAACATGAAGCAGTTCCAAGATAACCTCAGCGCACATGAAGCCGAGCTGGCTTCGGACTTTAAGAAGGTCTTGACAGCTAACGAAGAGAAGCAACTCGAGAGCCTCGGTGCCACCGTTCAAGAACTACAAAAAGAGTGGAATGAGGTCAGCAATAAGCGCAGAGAGCTTGAAAGTCGCAAGCGAAAACTAGAGCTGGATCTGCGAACAAACCTCCAACTCAAACTCGACCAGCTCACTAGTCAAGCGTTCGAGACTGCTTCCAGTGGTACTACTAACTTAAAGGAAGCTAAGCGAGAGCTCAAGAAAGCACAAACGACGACGGCTTCGGTTCAGAGCAAGATTAAGGCCAACGATCAACAAATTGAATCCGCCGAATCTAAAATTACGAGCCTAGAAAAGCAAAAGGCCGAGAAGGAAACACAACAACAGGAGATTGCAAGAGAAATCAAGAAGCAGGAGAAGAGGATGGATAAGAACAGGCAGATGAAGGCTTTGTTGACAACAAGGGCGACAGAGCTAGCCAAGAATATTCGAGATCTCGGTGTCTTGCCAGAAGAAGCCTTCGAGAAATATGAGAGGTTCGATCATAAGACCGTACGTCTAACCCTTCGTAAGAAGATATGTTCGTGGCCAGCTAACTCTGCATCATAGGTTGTCTCGCGTTTAAAAAAGGTTAACGATGCCCTGAAGAAGTACAAGCACGTTAACAAGAAAGCTTTCGAGCAATACAACAGCTTTACCAACCAACAAGACCAGCTACTGAAGCGTCGCAAGGAACTCGACCAGTCACAGGCGTCAATCGAGGAGCTAGTTGCTCACCTCGATCAACGCAAAGATGAGGCGATCGAGCGAACATTCAAGCAAGTATCCAAGGAATTTGCTACCATCTTCCAACGTCTAGTGCCTGCTGGCCATGGCCGTCTAGTGATTCAACGCAGAGCCGATCGACGAGTCGACCCTGACGACTCTGACGAGGAACAACGGAGTAGCGTAGAAAACTACACGGGCGTCGGTATCAGCGTCTCGTTCAACTCTAAGACCGCAGACGAGCAACAGCGCATCCAGCAGCTCTCAGGTGGTCAAAAGAGTCAGTCGCACAATCTTCCATCTAACATATTACCCTAGACTAACAAGTATAATAGGTCTCTGCGCTCTCTGTCTTATATTTGCCCTCCAACAGACAGAATCCAGTCCTATGGTCATCTTCGACGAGGTCGACGCCAACCTGGATGCGCAATACCGAACAGCCGTAGCTGGGCTCCTGCAGTCCATATCGGCCGAAGCGGGCACACAGTTCATCTGCACGACGTTCCGACCGGAGATCGTGCACGTGGCCGACAGATGCTACGGCGTGCTGTTCCGCAACAAAAACAGCACAATTAACTGCGTGAGTACGGAGCAGGCGCTCGACTTCGTCGAGGGGCAGGCACCGAGGTAAATTCGCTGCAAACCCATGAGTTACGCTAAGCCGAGGGGTGCGGTGCGGCGCGGTGCGGTGCGGGTCTATGTGTATATGGTCTTAGACGAAGGAGTTTACGTGAAGTCAAGTCATACTGCGTTGTATACCACGAGGCACGCGAAAAGCTTGACGCTGTTATTTATTACCGCTGTATGATGTAGCTTATGCTTCGAGGGATGCTAATGAAAATTATTTATTATTTATATCTAAGGAAAAGATATAAGTCATCGAGGCCTCTGATCTGACCAGACACTCCTTCCTACCTAAGGTAATTGAATAATGATTTGTTATGAAAGGCTGTAAACCTGTTCCATTTAAAACTATACCATTGATACGCCCATAAGCTCTTTATCCAAGGTATTCTCGTGCGGCACTACCGATCTCCGTTGTTCTTGGTAGTGAAACCATACCTCTTCTTGGTCATGTTCAACTGACTTGACCATTATCCGAAGACACCAGTCTAAGACTGCTATTCTTATACAGATACAACTAGATCACAATCACAACTTCACTACTTCAAAAAGCCACAGTTTAACAATAGTTTAACATGTTATTTTATTTTATTTTATTTTATTTTATTATACTACATTACACTATCCGTGTACCAAGGCAACTCTACAAGCAAGCGAGTACCAGGAAACGCCATCTAGTAAACCATCTCGGTCCGCAAGACCCAGGCCGTCCAACACACACACACACACACACACACATGTATATATATATATATAGCGCAACGACCTTGGATATCCCACGACGACAACGAAATGTTCTACTAGGTATATAGCGTCCCCGTCCCATTCTATTCTATCACTATAGCAGCAATACAGCCAGAACAGCTTACCGAAATCATCCCATCTCATCTCATCTCGGCTCCCGCCAAAACGCAACGCTGTGCGAGTCTTCGGGCGCCAGGCCGTCGTCCTCGTCCTCAGCGCGGATGCCCCAGCTATCCTTCCAGACGCGCTCCTCGTGCTCCGAGGGGGGCGCCGCACGGGTCCTTGACGAGCTCTGGCTCCTGGCAGTTTCGCTATGGCTACGAGCGCGGCTATGTCTGTGGCTGTGACTGTGACTATGACTATGGCTGCTGCCGCGGTCACGAGTATGGCTGCGATGGTGGCGATGGCGGTCATGGTTTTGGCCACGCTCGTTGCTGCGACTATGACTACTATCGCGATCGTGGCTATCGCCCCGGGGAGAAGGTAAGTCGGGCACCGAGGTCGAGAAGTGGCTCTGATGCGGCAGGATAGCCGTGTATCCCTGCGTATCCCTGTTCCCCGTGGTATTATTCCTCGGGCGGGTGCCCCTCGCAACCTCAGACTCGCCAGTCAGAAATCTTCTCAACAAACTCCCTCCTTCCGCTCGTTGGTCGGAGGAATACACCGACGAGCTTGTGGATTGTCTAGGGTTTTGGTTCGGGCGATGACCAAACGCGGTAGCAGGCCGACGGGTTGGCGAGCGAGCCCTTGAAGGACGGTCGCTGTCATTGTTGCGGTTGGTATTATTACGCCTATACTGCGAGGGGATCTCGGGCATAGGCGGCGCGTCCCTCAGATTGTCCGCGGTGTACACCGTAACGTCAGTCCAGACGCTGTCGGTAGCGGTAGGGTGGATTGGCGGCGCACTACGCGAGCGATGCCTCCTCATATTGAGGGGAGAAGGGGCAGCTGACATATGACTGAAATCTCCTGGAGGTCGAAATGCAGGATGGGCCATGGATAAGACCGACTTGGTGTCGTCCGGCGTCAGATCCGATTTTAATACCTGAGAACTGTACCACTGCGTTACCTTTAGCCTACTTCTTTCTTCTGCTTCAAAATCTCGATCGAGGTCTGGGTGGTCTCCCAAGTCATTCAGATCGTCCAGATCGTCCGGGTCTTCTGGATCCTCGTAGCCATCCGACAAATCATGCTCCTCATCAATAGATGGCAAAGGATCACCTGCAATTGTCGGTTCCCCAAACTCCGAATAGGGGCTCAGACTGTCAGGCCTGTAGACACTTTTCACATTGTCTTTTAAGCTATACATCGCAGCCCTCCTCTGATCTTCCGCGCCCTCTAGATCGGCTACAGCTACGGGAATCCCCTTCTTCGTCCTCCTCGTATAGTGCTTGTTTTCTGCAACGTACCTCAACTCTGTTCCACCATCGCTGGTCTTTCTTAATTCGGTATAAGCTGCATTGCTTTTACTAAGTTCTTTTCTCCGTTGAAGTCGCCACTCTTTAAGTTGAGGACGGACTTTCCTGAGCTCTTCGAGTACGCTATCGCTCATAGCTATGCATTGCGCTGCCCTCTCCTCCGTGAGTAGATTGATCCATTCGTCGACATAGCGTCTAAGTTTTGGTTCCCTAGTCCGCCGCTTAGCTGAACGTGATGAACGCGATGAACCTGGTGAGCGTGATGAGCGTGATGAACGTCTCTCGGCTCGGTCAATAAGGGTGGTCCGCAAGTCGGCAAGCACACGGGCATTGGCACCCATAGCACTTAGAATACAAGCCTCGCAACCAGACTGAACAAAGATCATGTGGCTCTCAAAGGGTGGTGTTCCATAGCACTCGCGGTATAAGTCTGCATCTGTCCACAGGGCAGCAATGGAGTCCACTCGTCCTACGAAGGCAGCGAGAATTGGGTGATTGGTCTTGCCCTTCCACGAGCGTAGCACGTCCGTATGAACCGTTACCTCGTAAGCGACGGCTAAGAAAAAGCGACGGATAAGCCAGGGGTTGAGAACAGAATGTGTCTTACACAGCACTGCCCTCGGGTCTATTGCGTCTGGGTTCACCTTTTCGGTGATTTTTATGAAGAGACGCTTTAATAAGCCCGAATGATGAAGCAATTCGTCCGGAAGATTTTTGATTTTCTCCTCCTGCCTGTTCAGCCATCTCCTCGACGGAATAGCAACTCCATACTCGGGTCGTCGAGATAGGAGCTTTGTAAGGCGAGTAACGTTCTCGCTGGACGGATGGTGAAGATCGATACTCATTCGTGCTGTTTATCTATGTATCTATAGTATCCCAAGTAGTGATCTTAATCTTAATATTTCTGATTTCGTCTATTTGGTCTGATAGTTCAGATAACTTTCTGTGACTAGCAGCAGTATAGTAGTAAGTAAGGAACCAATGGTTGTTGTTGTGTAAATTGACCGCGAAGCGTTAATGCTATGTACTTCAGATTTTCGAGCATTGTCCCTAATCATATCGAAAACAGGCAACATCTACGCGAACTCTCGAGTAGTTTTGCAGCAGGGCCATTGATTTACCATAAATAAGCACTTTTTTTGTTCCTTAACCGTTAAAAAGTCGGTGACTACTCGTTCGTAGGACAAAGACATTATTCTAGTCGCCGCTCGACTTGGATCGACACAATGTTCAAAGAAACTTATGACGCTGCCTTTAGTTTCCGTCAAAGGGTTAGGGGCTTTGAGCGAGTAGACTCACAGTAGTACTATCCTGCCAAGCCAATAACAGCTAAGGTGACTTTGTATTCTCTTTCAATTGCCTATGTCCGAGGCTCACGCTCCGAGGCTCACGTTCGGCGACTATGCGGAAGTGCGGAAATGCGGGAAATATCGCGTCTTCCGTAGCATAAGATGCTCCCTAGAGTTGGGTTCTATATTTGAGAAAACGTCCCAAAAGTCGTCCCGTCTACGGCGGCGTAGAGGCTATAGACTATTTTTTTAATGTAACGTATGCTCAATGCCATGAAAACTATTAGCACATTTTAAAATGCTGGCCAGAACGCCCTAGCCTCCCCCAACCATTGCCTAAGCAAAGGCAATTGCGAGTTGTAACTGCAATGTCTGTCTGTATGCTAGGCCTAAATCCACCCCAAATATACAGGTTCGCCTTGGTATCACTGCCGTATCATCGGAATATAGAGGAATCGTTATCCCATTACCATTAGCCCGCAGCCGGACCTCGAGCCGGGTGGTACTCGTGCTCCCTCATACGCTCTAACCTAATCTTCGCCGCCTCAGTACCATCATCTGGAATGGCTGGCTCTCGGAACCACTCGTGCTCGAGAGCTTGCCGAGCTGTGATTCGTTTCGCCGGATCATAGACGAAAATCTTCTGCAGAAGATCCAAGAAGGATCTGAGAAATGGACTGGAGGCCGGTATGATATCCTAAATACGTGTCAGCAACTGAAGTAGGAGGACAATGGGTTAGTAACTGAGTCTTACACTTAACCGTTTCATATTCTTCACGAAGCGCCTAGACGCTCGTGTAGTTTCTGCGGTAGGGTAGTCCAATCTTAATCGCTTGAAATATCTGTCATCTGGATTAGTGAAGCTGTACACAAATGGGGTGAAGAGGATAAACGTACTTGGATGCGGCGTTGCCCGTGCTTCGTGTAGCCATCTTATTGACAGCTTGTACGAGGTGACTGTCTATGCGACTATCACAAACATTCTCCATCATGGCCAAGTGCTCGAGATTATCGTGCGTCTGGAAGAGAGCATCGCCGGTAAAAAATTCCACCAATATACACCCAATACTCCATATGTCGCAGGGGAAAGACCAGCCTAACCCAAGTATGATCTCAGGTGCGCGGTAGTGCCTGGTCGAAACAACAGATGAATGATACTCATCCTGGAAGGTTGCGGACCCAAAATCGATGAGCCGAATCTCAGTGTCAAGGAGGACCTTGCGCTGAGTAGCCTGTCGGCTCACACCAGCTGATGAGGAAGGTATCCTACGATTGTAAGTGAACGTCTGATAAGCGCTATCACAAAGGAGGATATTCTCCGGCTTCAAATCAGTGTGGATTAGGTTTAGATCGTGGAGAACTGGGACCAATCAGTAAGAGTAAAATGGTGCCGCGAAGGTATGATTGCTTACAAGCGACGCTTGTGAATAGTTGTCGAGCAAAGCTTTGAATCTGGCTATTGGGGAAAGGGACAAAGTTGTTGCTCTTGAGGAAGTCGAATACACTGGAGCCGAGTAGGTCCATTACGATACAGATGTGCCCGCGGTAGTCAAAGCAGTCTCGAAGGTGTATACATCGGTTTCGGTTCTCCTCGTCGTTGGCCTTCAAAGTTTGAAGCACGCGTAGCTCAATTCTGGAAGCGTCCCGATACTTCTGCACGGCTCGGATGATTTTGATTGCAACCAGCTTGTTTCGTCTCCGGTCGCGGGCCTGAACAACTTTGCCGAAAGTACCTTGTCCCAACAGTTTTACCATTTGATCTGATAATATATTAGATGAGCAACGAGATGGGGAGGAGGAGGAGGAGGAGGAGGAGCTAGGAACGCACATTGTGATGTGAGGTCGGCATCTGGAACAACGATGTAATGACCGTCGTCGTCGTCGACTCTAGCACCGCTTTGGTGGGAACGCTAAAACGTCAAAGTTAATTATCAGTACGCACAGATGCAAGGACGGGACCGCTCACATCATTAACAACCCTAACAGTCACATCACCAGCTTTCTTGACAGGCTTCTGGGGAGGGCGGTACGTGACGAAAGCATCACCGAGAACTTCGACTTCCCTTCTCTTTGCTTCTTGGGCAATCTGTTGCCTGGTCCTCTTCCTCTTCTGACCAGTATTATGACTCTCGTAGTCATATTGGCTATTCGAGGACAAAGACCCGAGCGAGGTAGCAGCTGTAGTGTTGTGGGCCGACGTCGTGCGATCGGTGGAAGTAGAACCACTAGTAGAGGTTTGTTGGTAAGAACCATTTACGCTTGGTTCGTACAAGTCATCATTTTGAATAACATCGTCCTTTCTTCGTCTCTTGGCTGTATGACGAGGGGTAGCGTCGTTCCCAACACCATTCGCGTATGTCCGTGACACAGTAGCGACCGAATATTTTTGTTCCTCCGGCTCGGGGGTGTCGTGTATGACAATAACTTCTTTAGGCAAGCCGTTTTTATAGAAACTCTTCCAATCCGGTTCCTTGGAACGACGACGTTTTCTCGGTTGACTATCGGGGAAGGACTGGGCTACGGAGGCGGCGGAGGCGACCGAGGGAGGCATATTGGCGTGACTTGAATCTAATCTAGGAGTAGAATTGGTTCTCGAGGAATCTTTGGTTGATCTCGCAGTGGCTACTGATGCGGTTACCCCATTTGTAGAGGGTTGAATTGTTTGACTCGTGGCGTAGGATGTACTAGTAGTATACGAAGATGCCGAAGAAGCGGCGTGGTGTCGATTAGAGACGGTCGCTGTCGAGGCAGTCGAAGCCGGGGTGGGGAGGATAGGGTTTGCAGAAGTAGCAGAAGTAGCACCAGCAACTGATCTATACGAAGAACCACCGCCCTGTAAATTTGAATAGGGCGGATAGTGATGGGTTGAGTGATGATGGTGACGATAATGGGGAGGGAGTGTAGCCGTTGCAGTAGTCGGCGTTGACATTTTATTCAAATGTCAATAAATTGTGAGAAGAGGTGAAAAGATGCCGTGGAGAGAGTTCTAGGATTGGGATGGTTGGGAATTGTTTCGTGTGCACTTCCCAAGAGTACAACACGTACCGGGGGGCCAGTGCAGGTTACTTTTTCCTAGGTTACCTAGGTAGGTTACTGATGTCGCGCTGTTCGTGGCTGTTCGGGGCTAATTGCGCTGCCCTTAAGGGTCCTTTAGGTTAAAAGGCACTTGTTCGGCGCTGTAACTTAGGCGACGTTGGGCCTAGGATTTAGATCCTTACCGAAAAGAGTGCGGACGCTCTTGACAGTGGCCAGTAATAGGCTAGTAATAGACCAGTAATAGACCAGTTTAATCGCGAAGGGAATGGCAACCGCTGCGCTCAAATTCCAAGGTTTGTAGGCTGAGTTGGCAGCACCAATAGGCGATTGAGTACCTCCGTTTAGGTACCTAACCTGCTAAGCAACTTGCTAAGATATAGAGCCAGAGCCAGGTGGGTACGAACTAAAGAAATCCAACTATGGTGACTGTGATGTTAGGTAGGCCAGAACTTGCAATTCCAAAGCGAATAATTAATTATGAATATTTCCCCGGTGATCTTTATTTTCCTTTTCTTCTTCTATTTCCTCCTCAGTTGTTTGTTTTTGGCCTGTGGCATAGAGGGTTCGAAGGTCGGGGCTTCGGTAGCCGAGGATAATATGGTTGATCGTAAATTGTAAAGTTGAAGTGCAAAGCTGTGTTAGTGTAAGAGGGCTCCTGTCGTTCTGTCGTTCTGTCGTCGTATCGTCTTGTTTGTTGACAATGTGTAGATTTACACGTGATCAATGCCTTAATATTATTATTGAATCGGTTGAAGATGATTGTTCGATCGAGTACTATTGACGGTTTGGCCCTCGAAGGTGGAAGGACAAGACGTGCCCGTGACGAAGGTACTCGTTACAGGCGGTTGAAGTAGGGCATAGTCTTCGTGTTGACGACAGCATTAAAAACAACGGCCGAAAATGTATACTTGTCTACCTCTAGGAGACAAGCAAGAATAAGCAATAACACTCTTGGTGCTTCGAGGCAATTCAAAGCAAAAAAGAAAGGAAGAGAGGAATCCAATCTCGAGTGTGAATTGTGAATGTGAACGAAGTCTTGCGTTGCCGCAATGCAGGATGAGGTGGTTGTAATGATTTACTCGTGGGTTCTCTCATAACGCACCAGGCTGTGTGATACAGCAGATACAGGGCAAATACAGGGCAGATACTGGCCTGTGGTTGACAGATGCACAGACAAATGGAATATGTACATGGAGATACATTGGAAGTTAGGTGTTACCTAGGAGGTAGTTTTAGGTACATGGCGGATTCACGGGTTCTGCCTCTTGTTTCGGACTTCGCCCACTCTGTTTGGCTCTATGGTGAGAATGAAGTAATCGGTGGGTCTTTTTCATCTGCTAATTCGCCCCAGGAATTACTTATTACCACGCTATCATTACACCTTAAACCCATAGCGTCGATAGATGATATTAAGTACCTTTTATCTAATTCAAGTACCTGTATGATATGTAAATATACTGCATGTACTTTTTTTTTTTTATATAGTTCAAGGTACTAAAGATACCCCAATAATAATAGATTAATAAACCCTCCCCGCACGGTATGGGGGAGGAGCCAAAGATTGATTTTCTCAGATTCCGAAGGCAACAACCGTGGAGTTTCTACAGTTCTACAGTATATATTTTATAAGTTTCACTGTTTTTGTCTTCCCATCGCCTCCGACGGCCGAATGCTAACTTACTTAAGAGGGCATTAACCTACATGGTTAAAAACAACATTATCTTACATTCAAGGATACCTATGTACATACCCGATGTACCTGAACATTGAAATCAGGTATCAGGTGTCATGGGCAACGGATATTAGGTAGGTAGGTATGTATCTCCAGGGTATTTGCTATCGCTGATTTCTTCCCCGTCGAGACCCGTCGAGACGGCAACCTTTTACTTTGACTTACACATATGTACGACAACAATAGCCAGCCATATATATATCATGATACCTAGCATCAAGCATCAAACATCAGCTGCTTATCAAGATGGGGAAGGGGAAACAGTTGATCTCGACAAGTTTTTTCTTCTTAATTCGTTTCGCTCGTATCCCGATTTCTTCTCTTCCTTTTAAAGTAGACCATTTCCTACACAGGAAGTGATTGCGCTGGATTGGCTGGTCAGTGGAACCCCTTCGGGAATACTACCTCATTACCTTAGATACCCAGATACCTACCAGCCTATCTCACTATGTAGGTATGTATGTATGTATGTATGTATGTATGTAGAAATTCCATCGGGTCCAGTCAAAGGACCCCTAAGCCTTTCTGCCCAGCTGTAAACGACATCGTCGACCACACTCCCGAGGCGCAAGCGGCAAATATCGCCACATACTATTGGTACTGGACATTTGGTTCGCCCAAGTTTGTCTGCTTCTTTAGCGTCGCCTATGCATCTCTTGCATCTCTTGCAGCATTAGCTTTTTCCCCTCACCTCATCACCTCAGTACAACACAACTGGTATCCAGGTATTATCACGATTTCACTTGCAGCCTTATCGATTTCGATGGGTCCGGTCCCGTCTTTGCTTCCTAGCTGATGACTATTTGACTACTTGAAGGAACAAGTCCCCGTTCTGCCCGTCCCAAGTCGTCCCTAATAAGTAAGCAGAGAGGTTTTTTTCCTTGCCTGCGTGGCATCCCATGATTCTTGAGCACAAATCCCAGTCTAGGGTTATTCGGCCCATGGCTGTTTTTGAACGACGCGAGTCTTCCAATTATCAGCCGGCAACTTGAGACGTGCGCATTTGGCTTGATGATGGCCAGTTCTTCATAGGTAGATAGGTAGTGTGTCTACTAATAAGTGGAAGGTATCTTATAACAATACCTACATAACAATACCAGGTAGTTACTCAATAAGCCCAGTTTTGCTATTTCATTAGCACCTTGCATCACAAGTCTTTCCCACGGCCGTTTTCTTTTTCTTTAGTACCTAAGGAAATATTATTCGTCCACCGGCTGGACCTCAACCCTTCCCTGTTACCACGCTGCAATCCAAGGGAGTCGGGACAACGGGCCAACGTTTTCATCTGACGAGAAACTAAATTAAAATGAACCCACCGCTTGCCTGGCTTACACCAGGTGTATGTATGTACACCTACTGACAATCGTCAATTACATTCCAAAGAAATGTTGAATCCCGACTTGTTTTCAGCTCCCAAAACCTAGTGCAAAAATAGCAAAGCCTTTTTGATGGACAATTTTGAGTTATCGCTACAGAAAGAAGACGAGGACAACTCAAATAATAAGGTCGTCCGGCTTCGAGACTATAAGTATTTAACCCTGTAATAACATGACTCGCAAAGTCCGGTTTACATTTAAGTGGTTTGAGGAATTATTACGTTGCCTTGCACCTGTTTAATGTACAATTCTTACGCATCCCTTTGCGCAGTTGAGCATGCCCACGTCCTAATGAAGTCATCCGCTTCCCGACAAAAAGTCGTCCGCTTCCTACAGTACGGGTTATTTCGCGCCTCTTCCCATGTAAGTAGTTCCTTTAGCCCAGCATTAAGGCGGTTATCATGTCTTGAGATATTATTTATGAACAAGTGTTCAATGCCGTACCATCAATAATATATCTAGGTACCTACATAGGTATGTATATCTGCACCTAGGGAAAGTTTTATGTACCTAGGTGGTATATAGAATTCTCAGACCGGGACCTAGACCGAGTCAACTTCTAACCTACATAAGTACCTAGTCCTCCAGCAGTATTGGCCAGATAAATAGGCCTATAAAAAGGCACCCAGTTCTACATATGCGTTTTGTCGTCATCAGAATACATAGACGAGCCTTTTAACCGCATGCCGGGCAACCCGAATAGAATACCTACCTACATTTAGTAAGACGACTATGTCTCGCATCTCAAAATCGAAGTGTCTTTTACAAGCAGACAAGGTAGTAAAATGACTATCGAGACTTATTTAGTATAGTGGCAGCAGTGCCGCTCGTCAGCCCTTGTTAATCCTTCATGAGGCTCCATTGAAGACTTCGTATTTTCGTTCTATGCGCAATAAATAGGATACTATTCCCTACACATGACAACAAACCCATAATCCTTATCTCCGCAATCTACACTACCTACGGTCCTTCGTCTTCCCTCGCTATGCATGTATTCCTTTGTAGAGCCAAAATAATATCTACCTACACAGCTGTGTCGGTCGCGCTCAGACCGCCAGATCTTAAAAAGGATCTCTAGCTCGCCCCTGTAGCAAGCAAGCACTCCTCGTGGAATGGAAGGATACGTATTTAGATTCATATTATTAGGCAACATGTAAGAGAACAGCCCCCCCAGCGTTCGAACAGCGCATGCTTGCCCCTCCTAAACCCTGCCGGCCATAGACAAATCTTACCCAACTCGTCACATGTACCCCAGGCACGCGTCAAGAAGCACGCCAAGACAGTTTGACGATCGAAGCTGAGACCCGGAAATCAATTTCCTTCTCGCATCCTGAAGGAGGCAATTGCTACGAGCTATTTAATAAGAGGGTTTAATAACTGTTTCTATTTCATCTTATCTCCGCGTCTAGCGACGCTGACAGAGCCGCCATGCGTCTCATCTATGACGAGGCATAATGTCTTATAGGTAGGTACTATGCCATGCCATCGAATTATGTGATACTTGTTTGACGTCCTCTTCTCCCCTTAGACCAAATCATCGAGACCGTGTCAAGTAGCAAATGCAATGCCCCTCGACTTGTTTCGCTCTAGAAACGCTTAACGTGGTTGAACAATGATGCATTCCGTCTAGATTCCCCGATTAAACACGACCATCCCCCCGTCTCCTCCACGGCCGTGAAACTCCTCCTCTAAGCTCTCCGCGCTAATCTTCTGGCGCTGCGGGAACGCCGCCAACGCAAACGGCAGCGCGAGGCAACTCATACCGAGGATCAAGCCGAGGTTGAGAGGCAGTGTGTAGCGGGGGTTCTTCTTGAGCCACTCGGTGCGCTGGAGGCGCACAAGGATCAGCGGCGGGATGACCATGATGGGGCTGCTATTGAAGACGCGGCTGAGCGCCGTCTCGCTGACCGCCAGCGTCGCCGCCTTCTTGCTCTTGCCCAGGCTCGGCACGTCATTTTCAGCTTTGCCCTCCTTCGCCAGCCGCGCCTTGTCCGCCTCCGAGAGCACGGGGAACACGTCAATTCCCGTGCGCATCTCCTCGCCGCGCATGAGGAACACGTTTAGCGCACCGGCGGACGCCACGGCTGCAAAGGGCACGAGCCGGCCGAGGATGAGCTTCGTCGACGGCGAAAATCCCCTCAGACGGGGGATAATCGAATTCAGACCTACTGCCACGGAACAAGATGCGCCGACGGCAAGGAAGTACGATTGGGCGATTTTCGAGTAGGAAAGCGGGTTTGATTTGTTTGCGTTCGCGTGGTTGATAGCAACATTAAGAGACTGGTTGGTGATTTGCCAGAGAACAGTCCCGGTGTTCTATTATTGCGTTTTAGGTAAGTATCTCTTTAAGCTGCTTCTGCTCAGGTCGTGGTATAGAATGGTGCGCATACCTTTAAACCCGGCGTAAGCATTCCAGCTGTAACGATCAAATTCGAGAACACGAAGCAAGACATCCGGAAGGGGAGGAGGACTGGCTCTCCAGTTTCTAGGGATCCCGATTAACCCAGCAGTTCGAAACTACGGAACACGTCAAGTTCATCATGCAATCGTACCAGGATGTAGTGTAGAGTCGACGATCTGCTTCGCCTTCCATAATTCCGGTGTCATATCCTTGATATCGCCTTGTTTATATGCGACCAGCAGCTTTTTGGCTTGTTCAAGACCATGATTTCCAACGAAGAGGGTTCTATCAAAAACGGATACATGTTAGAAGAACAGTCACTATTAAAGGATTGGAAGCTAGTCATACCTCGGATCTGTAATCGTTGCCGTCTGCTTGACGCGGCCCCAATATGTGGTTAGGTCATATTGCGATTCGGGCAGCTCCCGACTTCCAGGCAAAGAAGCCGACATAGTGAAAGTTGCGATTTATACAACTCCTTTACTTAGTTACGCGTGACCAATTGCCAAAGTCGAAAGGAGTGGACAGCTGGTCCTACAAGTCTAGCCGACGTAAGAGGGTTGCCGGCATAAACAGGTAGTACCTGCCAACGGAATGTATGCGAGGGGAGTAGGAGTAGGAGTGGGAGTGGAAGCACTTATCCTCCGTTGTTGTTTGTACATATCCTTTGTAAGTCGGTCCCGGCAATAAAAGCCTTAGCTCACGGCTTCAAACGGCATTCTTTACAGGAAGGCACGATTCTCACAAAGCAATTTTTTAGTGGGCCGATCTCGGCCATCGTACCGGTACCTTTTCAAGTACGTATGTACAAGTAGATAACAGGGCAACGCGGGGCACTTAGACGAGATCTTACCTAGAGGAATGAATACCTACATGCCTCTGGGGTAATAAGAATAAGAAAAACATAATAGGATATTCCACGGAATAATATTATAGGATAATTATATATAGAATTATATATACTCCAGACCAAAGGTAAGAAAAATGCAAAAAATCAAACCCCAGAGTGGACTCTGGGTTGAAGAGATGGCTTGAAAATTCGAGCACAGCAGGGATCGAACCTGCAATCTTCAGAGGTCGTCGTAGAACCGAAATCTGACGCCTTACCATTAGGCCATGCGCCCCGTTGAAGACCGAGCAAGAAAAATAGCTTTATATTTCAGATAGTGTTTTACAGAGAATTCATCCAATCATCCAATCATTTCACGGACGTACACTATGTATGTGGAGACCTACTTAGCGTTAACTAATGGAGGAAGTCAAGGAGCAGCATTATTACGTAAGGTCTTTCACCTTTTACAGCAGCATCATTGTTCGAGCCTTTTGTAACATTACGTTTGATCTTCTTACTACGTAACCTAGATATTTCTCAGATATTTCTCACCAAACCACATAATACGAAGCGAGCATCAATGATTAATACCCGAGGGCCATATCTCCAATAGAGGTATGCATTAAGTATGATGACTATTATCTAAAACACATGCTTTTAAATATCTAATTATTCGCGTAAGCCATCCATGCTACGATACTCCAAGTATCATCCTATACAGCTTTTCTTCGACTGCCTCCAGTCGTCAAAGTCGCCAAGCCACTTCTTCACCGTCTTGATCTCCCACTTATGCGCCTCTCGGATGAACTGCGGCTCGGCTTCTACATCCAGGATGCCGTACGAGTCCCAATGGTGACCCGCCCCGGTGATCAGTAACTCCGGGTGTAGGTCAGACGACGTACGCGCGGGCGCGAAGTTGGAGTGGTAGCACAGGTCGTTCCACACGTCCTGGTCCCCGTCGATGAATGCTAGTCGGTCGGCTGTGAAGTTGAATGCGCCGAAGTCGTTGTATGCATCCACGTCTGGAGTGGACGGGATTGAATTGTATTTCCCCGGCGCAAATGCCCAGCGGCACCACTGTTGTTCGTAGTCGGTATCTACTACTCGAGACAACAAAGCCGGTCCCTCTTTTGGTGCTGCAATGTATGCACCCTTGGTTTGTTAGTTTCTGGTTCGCGCTTGGGAATCAAATGGTATGTAGCGGCATCCTCACCTGCTCTATACAGCTTGTGTAAAGATACGAGCGTGTAGAAGTGTTTTCTATACTAGCCCATGCCGATGCATTTTGAGTTCCCTATAGCGAGAATTAATTACGAGTGAGTTGATATTCTGGGTAGCTAGCGTAGAAGAGGGGATGGAATGACTACTCACCCAGCAATCATTGCTATTATAGTCTCCTGAAGGACACAGTGGGAGGGTATAACGCTTCACGTAATTGGCATAATTACCCAGACCGCTATAAAGGGAGGGAATTATTAGCTACTAGCACGATGGATAGAAAGTAATATGCTTTTTTCCAGTTCTTAAGTGGAATGTAGTAGACAGCTCGACAGGAAAGTGGTATATAGGGAATCTTACGTCCAGGGTTCACCATTGGTGTAGTTCGCCAATATATTGTCCACTTGAGTGATCTCTTCCGGGGCATCGATATCAGAGACGTTGCCGCAAAAGTAGAAGAAGTCTCTCGATCCGTAAGTGGAATTCCAATTCAACTCCTGCCACGTGTTTGAGTGGTAGAATCCAGGATTTCCTATAGGGTCCTATATACGAGT
This sequence comes from Daldinia decipiens, assembly GCF_022478715.1. Classification (NCBI taxonomy): domain Eukaryota; kingdom Fungi; phylum Ascomycota; class Sordariomycetes; order Xylariales; family Hypoxylaceae; genus Daldinia; species Daldinia decipiens. The sequence goes on from NW_026054546.1 coordinate 404,920, forward strand.
TAGTAGCTAGTCAAAGTAGGAGATGAAAGCCCCATGCTTGGGGCTGGGTTTTCTTAGTTACGAGGTAAGAGAAGGGAACTCACTGCAATAGCCGACGCAAAATCTCGGTGGTCCGTTAGAGATTCGAGACCAAAGAGAGCCTTGAACTGCTTGATTGCTTTGGTATGGTTCTTAGCCACAAGGAGGTCGAAGTTGTCCACGATCTGATTGATTCGTGTGACACAATCCTGAGGAGCGTATTTCTGGATGGGATTGTACCATTCAGGATAGCCCACACTCACCTTAATCGGGGCTGAAGAGGCAATTCCGCCGTAGAGGATGTCTCCATACACCTTAATCGATGCAGCCGTCTGCGCTCCTGCCAAGCTACCGCCGTACACTATCCACGGTGTGTTAGGTGCAGTGAGGCTTCCATTAACACCGGGGAAGACAGCATTTTGAGCAAAGTGGGCGTTGTCAGCTATAGTTTGGTTTGTAGTGAGGAAGAGTAGCTCATCCGTGGTGCTGGTCTTGAAGGGGTAAGAAGCTCCATAGTAACGGTTCTCAAGAATAACACCTTCAAACCTCGTTAGTACTAGTTCTATTCTCGTCTGCATCTTATCTCTGTTCTTCTATACGAGACGTACCTAAGCCATTTGTAGCTTGCATCAAAATTTGAATAATTCCAGTCTGTAGATTTGAGAATCTACTCGGACCGCTGGTCTCTCCTGAGATGTACAAGTAGACAGGCCCGCCTGTAAAGAGGTTAACATTGTTATATCAAGCATGGGACATGGTGTAAACTAACCAGGCTTATAGTAAGAGCTGTCAAAGTAATATCGCTGCTTAAAGGTGCCACGGCTCAGATTGGACTTGGAGAACAGCTCATTGTCGGGGAAGTGATTGACCTTCTGATCGAAGTAGTGGACACCATATTGAAGCTGATCCCGAGGCACCTCACGCTTTATTTGCAATGCCCCGGCATCCCGAGACAGGGCGGCCAAGAGGCCAATCGACAACCAATTTAGCTTCATGTCCCTGGCTAAAAGACTATGCGATACCAAGAAAACGGATAGCAAAGTGCCAAGGTTGGGAATTATATGCTATGAAGATCCATGAAGATCCGGATCGACGGGAGCTGAGGGCTTAACCAAGTACACTAACCCAGGGACCATCTTCTAGCACGTCAGCTTGCGTGCGCTACCCAGTCGAGTTCGCCAAATACGACAGCACGATAAGAAGCAACGCAAACAATTCCTTAGTTAGGAAAGTTGCACGGCGTTGCATTGCATGCTGACTAGACTAGACTTGAGGGCACGGCACCCCTGCGGACTGCCACAATAGCCCGAATTTATTGCTATTATAGGATTTCCACCAGTTAGAAGTGGAGTACAAGAATCTTTACCAATGCAACATCCTTTTACACATCCTTTTACACATCCTTTTACACATCCTTTTACACATCATTCCGCAGTGCCTGGCCGCTTACCTAGATAGCTAACCCGCATGTAACTTCAAAGTGCGGTCAGATCCTAGGAATTGTCCACAAATCGTATTCTCGGTTCGGGTTTCGCCTCGATTTCATACAATTTGTGGGGTTTGTGCTGCCACGGAAAACTCGAGAGTCATCACTTATAAGGAGACGTCATGATTAGAGTCCATCATTATGAGAACTATTATGTCACCGCTTAAAGAGTTACGAACCTATCCGCCTGGGTCCCTAGATATCCATCTAGCCCCTCTCTGTCTATAATGTCTCAGAATAGGTAATCTTGAGTAGACCTAACAAAAGGCTTTATATGATGCTGGATATAGCATTCGGATTGATAGCCAGGGCTAACATATTTTCTAATTGTGTCAACCGGCGTAATGTGAACCCTGTAGGCATATGGACCAGGGAACTTGGGCGTGGCTCCGTGATCTATCACTATATAATTCTAAGGATTAAATACAAGATGATTCTCTTACTTTCACATATTATGAGAGATATATGCCAGAGGCTGCGCGCATCTTTCTTGGTGTATTAGTATATTTGCTGAGGCCAATACACATAATATGTCTATTATCCTTCATTGCTGTCTTAGTCGTAAGACATTCTACGGATACTATACTAAGTTATAATAGAGATGTAATGTAATACATGCCTCGAGGAAGAAGAAAAATGACCCCACGAGCGTTTTTAGAACTTGTTAGTCCGGTGTTTCGATCACCACTAACTAAGACAAGAAACTACATATGTTATCATCGTTTAGTTAACTACACGAGATAGAAGTTCTTATTATAAGGACATATTGCAATGATACTTGGTCAGTCATTCTATAACAGAGCCAAGAATAAATATATGTATGTACCTTAGATATATGCATTCATTTATATTGGTTCAGCCCTACCCATCTCGCAGCGCGCCGATGTTACGCTACGCCGCATGAGTGAAGAATACTGCCTATTTAAAGGAATGCCAAGGGTTTTCCCATTGCGGCGCAGGACCTCAACTTATTCTAACTAATACATCCAACCACTTCTTCTTACCCACGCCCTTTCCACTAGGTAACTGTTCACTAGTAATAGCTGTCTGGTCGATTACGTCTGTCTAGGGCGCCAGTACGGACTGAGACGCTTGCCCGGTGTAAGCATAAGTGCTACTTCTACTTCTGCGTAGATCCGCGTCATGCCGGCCTTGGTCAGAATAAGGCGGATAAGGCGGATAGACTTCCGGGTAACTCCGTCAATCTATTGAATTACATAGCATATCATTATTGGATACCCTCTACATCGGCGTCTCAGTGACCACTTTCGAAGGCTTGGCGCCGCCATTGTTGTCGACTACGTATCTGCGAATATGACGGCCGCGTCCGTACCTCGCATACGAGCTCGCAAGCCTAAAGTCCGCTCAGGTAGGTATCGTCTCATAAGTCTACTTTGACTCTCCTGTCTATCATAAAGACCTACTTCGTTAACATGGGCAAAAGGCTGTGCTACGTGTAAGTCCCGGAGGATCAAATGCGATGAAGGTCGGCCGGCCTGTGCTCGTTGTCAGAAAAGTCGGCTGTTTTGCAGATACGACCATGGCAAGACTCAAGATGGCAAGGCTCAAGATGGCATCCTACTGGTGTCTGATAGCGGCGACGCCGGTTCGCAGTTGGCCCCGGTGATTCGTTCACATGATTTTGAAGGGTATGAGGTCTTATACTTCGACATATTCCGCAACGTCGTCGTGCGCAATCTCTCTCAGAACGGTTATAGGAATTTCTGGGCTCGGACTGTGCTTCGCGAGAGCCTCAGAGATGAATGCGTACGGGATTGCGTCCTGGGTACCGGTGCGCTGTGCCGCGCAATAAAGGGCCAGATTTATCGTCTGAGGCAACCAGGGGCGAAGTCCCTTTGGATGGTCCCAGCAGATTCTCTCAACCCTGTCAATACTAGATATCATAGAGACGCACTCCAGTCTTATACCGCGGCCATCTCAAAGTTTCGAAAGCGGATGCTGCTTGAGGGCTCGTCTATTACGCCACGAACGATCCTGATCGTCAGCATTTTGTTCATCCTGTTCGAGGCGATACAGGGCAACACAGAAACCATCGACCGGCTTATGCACTCTGCCATACTCGCCTTGGAGAGTTCCATGTCAGGTAGTATGGCGTTTGGTTCTAGGTTATCACCGACTCTGGACGACGAGGGCGTCCGCGAAGCAGACTATTTCCTCGCACGCCTGTCTGGGTTTAACTCCTTGCTGTCCCCGTTCTATCCCGCCATGCTGAGAAACAAAGCATATCAAAGAACTTGGTTATGCAAAGACGCCATTCCTAGCAGCGACCAAAACACACAGCAGGTAGAGCATAACTTCGAAAGGCACACGACATACATGTTATTCTGGTGCTTCCGCATAACCCAAACCAACCTTTTCAACAACCCGACTGATTTCGTGAAATTCCACGAGGAACAGACGCTTGCTAAAAATCAATCAAAAATTTGGTGCGAATTTTTGGAAAGCAAAGTAGACCAGGAGAAGGATCCCGTCCAGTGCTGGACTTGGAAGAACGGCAAAGAGACGCTTCGGGGATCATCCCCTACCAGTCAAGATTAAGATGGAGTACATCATCGTGGAACGACGACCGGACAGAACTGCGGATGGTGCTCACGGGGGTTATTACCGGCCATCGTAAGGAATTAACGATTCGCAAAGATGAAAGTATCGATGATATGATTACGAATATATCTAAACTATCTGTCTAGCCATCCGGGGTGTGGCCAGTCACTAAAAGTACAAAGACCTAAGAACACACCACTCGAGCCGAATCTATGTTATACGATATGCACCGTGGGCCACTCGACGAAGTCAGATATATAGTCAGAAAGAGACGATGGAGACTCGATAGTTATATAGGATTAAACACGTACATAAACATTACCAAGCTCATAACTAGTTAATAGCTATCCAAAACAAGATTCTAAACATAACAGAAAGCATTGTTCTACATGACAAAACAACGCAGTAGACGACCAAGGAAAATATCAGCAGCAGCTTACCCCCAACAGGATCTTCCAAGCATCCACAACTCTCTGCAGCCCCTAACAATAGACAGCCTGCATGCACCGTATCATATTCGAATACCACCCCTCATCCAAGCCAAATCCCACCTTCTTACCATACTTCTCAACCTTAGCACGAGCCTCCTCAACCACGCGATCCATCTCCGCAATCTTTTCCCTCATCTCCCGTACTCGTTTCCGCTCCTCCTCCGCCGCCGCCGCCGCCGCCGCCGCCGCCGCCGCAGCCTCCGCAACTTTCTTGTATGCCTTTTTTGCCACCAGCCTCGCCCTGATCTCCCTGTCCTTGGCCTTCTTCTCCGCCCTAGCCTTCCTCCTGCTCATTCTCTCCGGCCCGTAGAACTGCTCGCGCGTTCGCGGGCTCGGCGGCACCTCGTCTCCCGTCTGGATGTCGTGGGCCACGCTGTCGAACGTGACTTTGCTGGGGGATGGTAGCTTGACGTCGATCGATAGCGTCTTTAAGATGCCCTTGAGACGAGGCTTAGGGGAGGTAGGACGATCCATGGTTTCTTACCAAAGGCTTAAAAGTACCTAATCTATCTTGGAGTTGTGACTTGATTTTTATGAATCTTGATGTTATGTTTTGATAAGTGCTGGTTTTTACGTCTATCGTCTATCACATGAAGACCACCGCATCTTTGGCTAAATACCTATCCTGCAAAACATTCCAATAATAACTTGTTATGCCGTTATATTACTTTGTTAATACTGCTTCCTTGTCGGGACTATCGTAGACAAAGAGTAGTATCAAAATCACAATGCCTTGTTCTTAGTCTTATTTTTTTTCCACCCCTCAAACAGGCTGCCAACTCCTTTATTCACCAAACATTACAGAGATAACCCTCTTGATGTTGTAATATCATTTCTGAACTCAATGCAACATCGTGCTAGACACGACGTGAATTAATTGGGGGGATTTTACATTATATGACATTCATACTTAATTTTTAATAATAGATACATTGCGGGCTTTTGTAACGCACGCCAATGTTGTTGCTATGTACAGAAGTCTAGATACCAACTCGTTCTACACAGTCTCTTGCCCACCGGTTTCCACGAAGCCCCCCTTAGTTTTGAGACTGTAGAATAGTAAGTATCAACACATTTCCGCTGTTAGCGATGCAATAAAACACATCAGTCCTCGTAGAGGCAAGGCAGAAGAGAAAGTACAAAAGTACAAGGTCCCACAGGAACATACTAAACAGGCGTATGTCCACATTCTAAGCTGGGCTGACTCCATAGAAAATGGAAATAGAGGTGACAGTTGCCTGTCGGAATGAAAAGAGTCGTTGGACTGTATGAATCTGAGGGTACAAAAGGAAATGCAGAGAATGCGTCTTATTGGCACAATGATGAAAAGAGGTTCGGGTATCTGTCGTAATCAAGGAAATTTTCGCCATTCGGAAGCAGGCCACTCGGGATAATAGGAGGACCTCGAAGAGTTTACTGTCTAAAGGAGCTGTGGCTTTGGTGTGCGTCTTGGAGAGCTATGTGTTATGTTAGTAAACAAGCTAGCTAGAAATGAGGGTAGATTAAAGAGCTTGCGTCACTTACCATGTAATATATTTAACTGACCGGCTCGGTCTTCGCAGGCGATCTGCAGACAAGAGCCTTCCACGAGATCCAAGACAACGCTGTTGGGGAGTTCCTGGATCTCGACGTCGGGGATGTAGGGCGGCGCGCGGAAGTCGCTCAAATGATAACGCTTAGCACCAACAGCAATAGCCTTATCCTTTCCACCCGTCGCGGCGCCTTGTATAGCACTCAAGAATAAAAATCCTTGAGTGTCTAGGGACATGCTGCGGCGCTTCCATAGCAAGTTGTCCGGAAACTGCACATTCACGTCTCCCATATACACCACAACTGCTTGAGAAGACGGAGAGACATCAGTTGTAGGAGTGACAAGCTGATCCGCATCTTCCTCGGCGACAGTAGGGGAAATATGCGGGCTGGTAACTTTCTTGTTTCCATTAAGAGAGTTCGACAAGCGCCTCATGAATCGAGACGCTCGTGTCTCGGACTTTTTATCGCTCTTCTTGTCATCATCTCCAGAACCACAATCACTCAGGACGGCGGGCGACCCGATAGGCGTCGACGTTGAGTTCTCCCGCTCGCGGCTGAAAGATGAACGATGGCTTGAAATTGACAAACGTCGCGCGAAACCGCCATTGCTCTGATGGGTTGACGGTGGTCTACTTGGAGACTTTGATCCGTTCGGAGACATTATTGCTAAATTATCAGTCGATTTGCTGGCAGTTGATGTTCGGCGGTCTTTGATAAAGTCTTTGACTATGCTCAAAGAAGAGCGCCGATGCTTCTTCTCACCATCATCAGGGGTTGGCTTTTTATCCCGTCTCTCTTGAATTGTCTCCTTAGACACCTGTACTAATGGGGTTGGCACTGGCTCAGGAATAGGTTGAGGTAATTCCTGTCTTTGTAGGTCTACAGTGAGTGGTGACTGCTTTAATTCGAGCTGGGGATAGTCACTAGGGCTTGCATTTACTTCAGGTTTCCTCGGTAAACTTTGGCTAGGATCGCGGACGATTCTTGCAGTGACTTGGATCGATTCGGGCCGCCCATAAGGTGATATCTGCGTTGGCATTTCAAACATAGATAATCGACTAGCCACCGAGCGAGACCTCTCACGCCTCTCCGCGCCAGAAAGCTTAGGTCTTTCCTGAGATTGTTCAGCCGTGAGAGTATGCTGCTCTGGAGAAGCGACATGGTCCATCACGGAAGGAGATCTCGGTGGTTCTCTAATGCTCTGCCTACGAACACTAAAGAAAGCCGAAGATGGTGCTGCGGTTTTTGGACGAACTTCTTCTGGCCCACCAGGGCCCGACAGCTTTTCTAAGGCTTTGATTCTCTGCGAAATGCTCGAGCCGAGATTGTTCTTCTTAGCTTGCAAACCAGCATTTGATGACTGTCGGGTAATATTATGTAGGAGAGCTGCACCACCCGCCGATACACTTCTGGCGCTGCTCTGAGATACATCACTAGGTGCCAGGAGAGGCCCACGCATCGGATTTGAAACTGCACGTGATAGTGGCGGTCCTGGTCTGACGGAACTGGGATGGGGGAAAACGGGAGTAATGGGCGACTTAGACACGAGCATAGGTTTAGCTTCCTGTAAAGTCGCTGACTGTAGCTCCTCCATCAAAGCATCGTCAAGAAGAGGATCGGAGGTTTCAGAGTGAGGCGTGGTCTTCGTCAAGTCAGTTCGAATAGTTCCGACGACGGTCATACGCTTAGCTAGTTTCGGGGGGACCGTGATCTCTGAGGCAGCCTTCGGGAATGATTCGCCTCCGGTCTGCTCACGGTGTTCTACGGATGTGTTCGGTAGAGCGGGAACGGGCTCTGCGGGAAGAGATATATCTGGTATAGAGAATTTTGATTTTAGACGGGAAGTTGTTGGCGATCTCTGCTCAGCTCGAGTTTGCGGTTCGTTGGAAGAGAATCTCGAAACGGGCAATCTCAAAGGTGATTTGGGCGTGCCCTCTTCGCTCGGGGGTTGCTCGTTACCCTTTGAATTGGGCGGCGAGATGATATCAGTACGACCATCCGCCTCGACCGAACTGGGGATCGAATGCTCTGTTGTTTGTGTAGGATGGTCTGGACTCTCTTGAGATTCCTGACAAACTTCAGTATTCTTCGCGTCTAAAGCATCTATGTTCGTCTCAGTCTGTTCTGGACTGTCTTCCATTCCTGGAAGACCTCTGGGCGCAACCTCTTCAGCCTCTTTCCTTATGTCTTTCGAGGCCTGGACAGTTTCATCAGTCGACTCGGAAAGGGAGGATGCTTTCGTGGATGCCCCTATTTCAGATGATGTTGCACCCGTCGGAGAATTTGGGCGGGAGTCGGATGTATCCTCTGTATTGATCGTCATCGGGGTGGGTGGGTCAATGGCAATACCAGAATCTGTGTTGGATACGGCACGGTGACTAGTGTCGCCCTTGATTCGTAGAGAATCTTTGGACTCGGTATCGCATCTTTCTTTCTCCTCGCCTGGAGGTGTATTATCTAACGGTGTTGTCTGCTCTGACGTTGTAGTACTCATCATCTTTTTCTTTTCCCTCAGCTTCATGGCCTTCATAAGTCGTGCTTTCTCAGGTGTGATTTTCACCTCCTTTGTTGGTGGAGGCGCTAGAGATTGAGTGGTTGATTTAATAGAAGCTCCCGAACTCGTTGCGGGTCGCGGGGGCAGTTGAAGGCCAGTGCCTTGTGGGACCTCAGGGATAAGATTAGATGGCGCGAGGGCGGTATCCAAAGCAACCCCTTCAGCTTCTTCCGTCTTCTCGACCCGTTCCATATCTTGAGATTGCCCCTTCTTAGTCCCCTTGGAGAATAGCTTAAATCCTGCCGGCAAGGCTGCAGTGGGTCGAAAGTTTTCGGCCGTTGAAGGCCTCTTGTTTGTATCTAGAGATGGTCGGGGGCCGAGCTTCACTTTTGGTTTACCATATGCGTATGTCGCGTAGCCGTATAAATCAGGGCGCGTAGATTGGGAGGATAGACGTGGAGCACTTTCGGACTGTGTAGGGGATGACGGTCTGTCAGCTCCTGTAAATTCCGGGACGTTGGCTGTTGAGGCAAAGCTGGTTTCTTGCGGGGCGGAGATCTGTTGACTATCGAGTACGGTAGGGCGTTCTATAGGCGGTGAGTGAGCGGGTACCGAGTACACAGATGATGCGCGTTTATCTTCCTCCTTAACCGTCGACTGCCTTTTTCTCTCCCTTTCTTCTTCTTCCTCTTCCTCAGCAATCTCATTCAATCTCCGCCGTCGTAATGAACTCGAGGATGAGGATGCCGATCCGGACGCGGTATGCAGCGAACAAGCTGCAGAAAGCTTACTATCTTTCAGATCTTTGGCTACCGAAATTTCGAAAGTGACATCGTACGGCGCAAACCGCTCACAGATAGCATTGAAATGTACTGCTGCACGAGCTATACATGGCAATTCAAATCGAATTAGCAATTTATCCTGCTTAGTCTTCTATTTCTAGAGATATATTGCAAATGACTAGACAATAGGTGTATAATATGATTAGCTGAATAGCTCACCTTGGACAAGTCTCGAGCAATCCTCAGGTTGGTATTTTAATAAGACACTCCTCCGCCTATACTTAAGGAAGCCGTACAATGGCGAGGCCTCTTCGTATTTTGCGATTGCACCACGAACATCAACGATGCCACCACTCCCACGGTCAAGAAGCTCGATTTCGTCGCGATTGGCGTATTTGAGAAGGAACCTGTGTTAGTTGGACCAGACCCAGGTCAGCGGCGCAAGCTAAAAGACAAACAAACAATTCGGGATGGGGAGAGAGAAAAATAAAAAAAGACAACATTGCGGTAAGAATAGCGACGTAGATCACGCCTCATTTACCACATGAGGAATACTTTGGCTCAAGAGAAAGAAAAAAGAAAAAGAAAAGTTTCATACCATCCGCCAGGTTCAGTGGTAGCGACTTCGTGGGCTTCTATAACCTTAGCATCGTCTAGCCCATTCAACGACATTCTTCTTAGAAGATGCCGCCCAATGCGACGCGACAGCTAATCTAGTAGGATTCGGAGTGTTACGCTGGAACAAGTGTCGACTTGTATTTTTTATATATGCGATTCGAGATCCTACCGGCCTTACAACCAACTTATCGGCAGGCGAGATACAGGAAGGATCGGATGGTTGTCCGGAACCAGAACCAGGGCCAATTCGAGGGACCGGCAATCTGGTTCGACATTGAGACAACACCATTCGAAGGTGATAAAGTATTTACAGAGATTTCACCATAAAAATGGTGTCAACGACAAGGCGCATAACATGAACCGAATTTCTGGACACAGATGAAGAAGAGTTGAAGCGGCCGAAACGAAAATAGGCGGGATAGCGGTATGGGGTTCGACCAGGGGGGCGGGAAATTTCGATAGGGGGTTGAAGGATAGTAATATCGTTCGTAGCTAACTACATACACATGCTATGTAGATAGACCAGGGATCAGGGGGTGGTGCCCGGTGCGGAAGCCCGAGCGCTAGTAAGACATCTACGGCTCAGATAATCTTCTGCAGCTACCTAGGTATGTTTTGTAGGTATGTTTTGTAGTACAGAAGACACTATTGATGACGATGGAAGCGAAAATTGGTGAATATAGGAAAAGGGTGAGTTGATCCGTGGCGAGGAACGATCAAAGGAAACTGGCCGAAGATGCTTTCACCAAAGTTCGTACAAACAAGCGTAAGGTATTTTGTAAGATACCTAGGTTAAGGTAGTTATGTAATATTAATAAAGAATTAAACGAGCGACAATAATAGTAAGGCAGAAGACCTTCAGCTACCTTCTATCTTTCCACCTCTAGCAATGTGTATGTGGTAGAAAGAGAGACAGGATACGGCTGGGAGGTATGTAGAGCCTGGTAAGGAGATTCAATTCAACAGGGTGAAGGTGACAATGTTGTGGTAAGTTTAGACGTGAGCCAATGATAGCTGATCGGTTGAAGAAAGGGGGAACATCGGAAGTGCACTTGGGATTTTTACACTTGTTTTGTGGAGGTACTTACCTAACAGGAGATTACCCTACCCAGACTGTCTGATTGGGTATCTCTTAGGAAAGCGCGCACGAAATATACGTATTAAGTAATCGAGATTTCATACAGGTACATAACGAAGTACATGCAAATACCTACAGGGAAGAAATAGTACTGGCTTCTATTCAATTTCCATTCCAAGGCCCAAGGCCCAAGGTCGAATCCTGATCTTAAACATTGGGCCCCCCCATTGAGAAGCCTTGGAATAAACTCACAATGTGACAATACATTGCTAAGCTGATCTTGGTATTCCGTAGAAGAATAATTTAGAAGGTTCAAATCTCGGCCAGCACTAGCCTGAATCTGTAACAACGGAGAAGCGCTAATCTCGACCACCTTGCATTAGTAGATTGTGCCTGTTGTATGTACATACATACCTACATGTACCTAATGTACGTATGTACGTGCATATGTACATAACATCAGGTTTAGAGCGATGAGCAGCTTCGAGCCCCGCACCTTTTCCCACGCATAGACCTTGCGCAATCTTCAAGGTTCAGAGTTCCAGCATTGAGACATCTACGAAATCAGCCAATCAGCTTGCGCAATGCAAATCAATATAGTTTACACAGTATGTTGGCGTTAATACGGTGCAGTTATCCTCTTTCAGGGGCACAACGTGGAGGGCCGTCTCTCGCTTTTATTGATCCCCTATTTAATAATATTCTTCTCGACTTTTCGGAAAAGACGCCAAGATTTTGTTCGGTCATCTCCTTTTCATTGCTGGTGAAAAAGATCTTCAGTAAATTATCTTGAATACGCGGTAATATATGAAGATACCCGGTAGAGAAAGAGATACTATCGTATATTAGTATTCGAGCCCAGGTTCAGTTCTATACATTAGATATATTACCTAATATACCGCGTTCTAAATTCATAAGACATATTATAGGGTAACATCGTCTCGACGGATGAGATAACTTGCATATCATATTCGGATGGCCGAAAACTTTCGTGTGCCCACATCTTGTTAACCAGAAACCTACCTGGAGGAACAATAAACCGGACTTGTCAAGACGTCGTGTCCCATGTTAAATGAGAGGACTGGCTAGTTAAGCAGGTATAATTTACTTGAACGAGTAACTATATGTACCAAAACTCCGGCTTATAATCGCACTCGTAATACTGTGCTTCTGTTTGAAGTACCAAGTATGACGGTGTAGCTATATTATACGTATATGTAGAATTAATACCAACACCAACTGTCAGCATTGTCCCCCCAAATCAATATAGCAGACTGACCTGCATCCATTATCCCATAATCCTGACCATACATGAGACGTCAGAACTTTAAGTCGTTTCCAGCCGAAAGACCGGCTTGAAGACACCGAGAGAGTTTTCTCGTACCTAGCAAGACCTTATTTACTAACGCCTACAACTTGCCTATCTTTAGGAATTCATATTTCTATCCCGTAGTCTTCTCAGAAAATCGGATTCTCTATCCTACGGAGAATCTTCCTATTAAGAACGAATGTCTAGCCTAGTCCTGATTTGCGCTAGTAGTAGAGAAAGAATTCTAGAACAGCTTTTTTTCTAGACCTCTTATATCCAGTCGAGTGCTAACACATACTTGCAATAGACTTTAGGGCCGACAACCCACTCGGGACAGGCAAACCAAACATTCGCTCGTCTGAGACGGAAAAGGGATGTTCGCTAAAGACGCTAAGGAAGGAAGGTCGAAACTGAGATATGGGTTTGGTATTGATAGAAGAATGGCAAAAAGCTTGAATTTAACACCGAGGATAGACGATTGATCCGAATTGCTTTTAAGGTTCTGACCCTCTAGTCTGGTCTTCTCGTGGGTGAGGATATAAGCTTTCATACTGCCAAAATGTTCATTCATTGCTGTGACCACTACCTGTAACGTACACCTTTTCATAAGTCCATGCTAAGCTAAATCATCATCGCCGGTAGGCTTTACAGCCCACTTGCTATCTTCGTCTTCCGAAATAGTCGGGTCTTCGTTTACTCCATAAAGATGTCTCCCTAATACAAGTATGAAATGGCCAACGGAACCAACCATCTTCGTGGGCTATCAGCTTGACTATGATATTTTCGTGGTCATGTACTGACCAAGGTTCACCTGAAATACGTACATCATGCCAAAAACGTTAGACATGTCCCCTACTGCCTTATGAATGACGAAAACCTTGGTGTATCGCGAGAGTCGAGGTTGGCAGCAATTTTCGGGAGCGGGATGTAAAACAGGTCTGTAATTGTTGGTGAAAAGATCCCGAGAACAGTACACTAATCCTATTATAAAAAGAACCGGAATTGGGATTTCGACAGCGATCCCGTCGTATTCGGAGATGTCGATTCCGGAGTCACGAGGCCGCCTGGGTTCGGGATTGCGTCTGCAGTGACCTCAGGCGCGTCGCTGTCTTCTATCGACGAAGGCTCCTCCTCAACCGGCCCTTCAATGATGGTCGGCTTGAAAGCATCTCCGTCGTCGATGGGTATAAGATCATGTCCTCGGCCACTATTACTAGCTGATACGCCAACGGCTGGTGAATCACCTTCAGCAATCTTCTGCTTAGTAGAGATCACAATCTTATCGGCTTCGCTTATCTTGCCGCCCGCACCAGAGATATCTCCTTCCACACCGATGGGATTCTCCTTATTGTTTTGATTCTCTAGCAGGGCAGCCTTATCGAATCGAACGATCATGCATGACAAGTTGTCTGTACTGAAGCGAGCTAAGGCATGGTCAACAAGCTTCTTAGCCGCAGCCGCCGGGTCTCGTTCGTCGCGAACGAGATTAACAGCATCTTGGTCTTCACAAACATCCCAGAGCTAGGCACTTATTAGCAACGGTCTGGAGTAAAGGAAAAATGCATATCTAATGGACTTACACCGTCGCAAGCAATGATGATAAACTCGTCTATTTCGGGCTGGATGACGGTTTCGGTGGTGTATGGATGACCTGTTACGAGGTCTTTCATGTACGTATCTCCAAGAGCTCGAGTGACAGCCAATACACCATTCACACGGTTATTGAGGATCAAGCCTCCGGCATTCGAGATCCGCTTTCCTTCGTTCTCGTCGCTACCCTTGTGGTCATATGAAAGACGTAATGCTTTACCAGCTCTACATAGAATGATCCTAGCATCACCCACATTTGCCGTGTATAGAACGCGCTGCCGAACCGCAGTACCCTTCAGCCTTGCATGAGCTGATTCGACGATAGCATTGTTACCACCATCGTTCTCAAGCTTCGCATCCCGGGGTTTTAACGTATCCGGCGCCTTTGAAGCAGCAGCAGCCGCCGGAGCGATGGCTTGGGAACCGGTCGCAGAGTTTGAGCTAGGAACCCGATCCTCCCAACGCAAGACAGCAATTGCTGCGGTACAGCCACTGTTCTTAAGAGGAAGCTTCTCGAGCTGTGCATCAACATTGGTGAAGGTCTGATCAAGAAGTTCGGGAATGGGCACGTTGGGATTTCGTCGTATAGTGTCTTCGAGAATAAGATGCAGCTTCTTCCCACACCAGTCTGCAGCGAAGGTACCAGCATGTCCATCAAATATTGCGAAGTAGCCGTTGTCAGTTTCTACTATATCCTGCGCGCTCATCTCAGGCTGGCTAGAATCCTCTGATGTAGACCTTTGGGACTTTTGGCTCTTGTTACCCAAATCTGGGGCGATAAGGGGTGCGGGAGTATGCAGGAAATTGTAGAGGAACGCATGCGTGTCTTCCATTGTACGACGGCATTTTTTGTTCCTGTCTTCCCAGACACCGACGCGGAAGGTAGATCGTGGACCGGGAAGGGATTCGCCAGCAGAGTTATTGTGCTGGCCTTGAGGTACCGCAAGAGATTGATCTTGCTTGCCTAGTTTCTGTAGAGGAGTCTGAGAGCTAGCGTCACTATTTGTCCTGCCAGCCTGGCCGAAATTCAAGCTATTCTTGGCGCTGGCTATAAGACTGCTAGCTTTGCTCCCGACGCCAGAACTCCTGCGCTTCTTCTCCGAATTACCCGTATCGGGATTATGTCGCCCGGGCGGGCTACCATTTCCACTGCGCTTCTCGCCGCTAGTCGCTTGATCAGGAGATTTTGACGGGGTCGCACCCGAAGCAGACTCGTGCTTTCGGTCCGGAGACGGGGATTTCTTCTCCGACTTCGTAGAGTCGGCTACAACAGTATCGGATTTAGACGCAGCAGAACTAGAGCCGCCGCCAAACATTCTATTAAGCAGACCTCCCTGAGAGGAGAGACTGCGTCGCTTGTTCCCTGCCAGATTTTCGGGAGTTGAAGCTGTCGATTGTGGGAGGGGGATATGAGGTCAATATGTAGGATGCGCCTAAGTTGTTAAGCGGTGCGGAGAAATGCGCTGATCTTTTGGTCTTTGATACGGCGATAGGAGGTGCGGTAGGCAGGAAAGAAAGATTGCACAAAGGCTTGTGTAGATTGGCGTCAAAGAATTGGGCGCACAAGATACTTGAGAATCTGTATAGAGTTGTCGTCATATATGAGGCGTTTGGCTAAAGTCTTGTGACGGTGGGACGCTAAGAGAGACTAGGTTAGATAACTGTAGTCATAATATGTAGTACTGTATCGTATAGTATCGTATAGGAACCCTGTTGTTCGGGGATATAGAGGCTTTAGCCGTAAGGGAGCGCCTAGCACCGTAAGGTAGGCGATTATACCAAATACATATAAGAGAGAATGACGGGATGGAGGAATCGAGAAGAAGACAATGCCGAGGACAGTGGGGAGTGATCGGGCTGTGCAATAGTAAACAGGCGCAAAACAAGATAGGTAGGCCAGGTCAGGTAGGGCGATAAGTAGGGCAATGTAAGGTTAGATTAGGTAGAGACAAGTAGAGACAAGTAGAGACGGGCAGACAGGGATTGAGACTCGAATCAAGTCAAGTCAAGTCAAGTCACTATTTGAGAGGATAAAGAAAGGAGAGTTGCGACTAACCAAGCAATTAAATCTACATATGTAGGTATGTATGTTAGGTACTCATTGGCTCCAGCCTAGAGGAAGAGGGTATCTGAGACGTGTAGAGTTTATGTGGTGTGGTATGGTACAAGTACAAGAGTTGTCGCGAAGTCCAACAGCGATAAATGATAAATCGTGGGGTGTGATGTAACGGATGGTAGAATTGAGAACAAACGAGGGGAGGAATCTAGGTTAGTGAGCAGGTCCACCCCTACCTGCCTTGGCTGCTGGCTGGCTGCTGCTTGCTTAAAGGAAGGTGATACCCTACATAGAACGGAGAATGCCAATTGGTCTGTGCACAGAAAGCGGTACCACAGGCGCCGGCGCTTCGGAGCTACAATAGCATCCGGGACGCAATCGTAATCACCTTAAGGGGAATGATAACCAATGGGGAAATCCTATTAAGAATCCGATTGGGAGACTTCACGATCACTACATGTGCCCACCTGACTTTCGGTACATATCTACAATGTAAGTAGGTATGCACGTCTCTACATATATGTATCTTAGTATTTCTACAGTACATCTCCAACCCAACCCAAGGCGGCCTACTAGTGATTGTCGATATCATCTATAGGACAATGTGTAAAAAGGAGGTTAGAATACAGATTCGGTCTCCTAAATCTATAATCTATGTAGCGAATGCGAACCAAATAAACGCGGAGATGATATCATTTATCCACTAGTTACGGCGTAAAGCTGCATGGTCTAAAAAAGCCACGTCTAAATCGCCCCTTGTTCTACCTCAATGGCAACTTATGTAGGTAGGTAGCACTACTATAATAACAAGCTATTTCAATGGGGTTCATATTATGACCTAGGCTAGAAGTATATAGAAACGTTGTTTATATCAAGCCTTCCATGATATTACCAAAATTGAGAAATATTTACCACTTCCAGTAACCGAGCGTGTTACTAAAGAACTTACACTATCAATACTATTAATAAGTTTAGATGGAGACTCTGCATATAGATTGGTAATATTGTTACTGGCATATTCGATATGTCTACCTCCTAAGGTTAGGTTAATAGCTTCGTACGTACCTATATTAGGTCTCACAGTGACATAATAATAGCATATAAGCAATGGCTTGTCTACCTTCAATTTTCCCTCACTCATTTTCACCCTCGGAATGAGATTCAAAGCTTAACGGTAATTACGATAAATATAATACCAAAAAACCCCCAAAATTACGTTGCCCAATATGACAGAGACATTTGGCCCAGCTTTCAAAGACCAGGAACGACCGCTTCTAAGCTTCGGATTGCCCTTCATCGAATCGCTCCTTAAGCATGCAGACAATACATTTCATGCAACTAAAATTTATGTTATCTGCTCTAGATCTCTCGCAGGAAATACGACATACCTCGACGAGCTTAAAAGAAGACTAGGCAACTAAATTGCTGGTGTCAGGATTGGCATGAAGCCGCATTCTCTCTGGTCTGAGATACTTGAAGTTGTAGCCGACACAAGAAAAGCCAATGCAGACCTAATCGTCACGCTAGGTGCGGGAAGTCTAACAGACGCGGCCAAAATAGTCTCATTCGTATGCTTACATCCCGTAACTGGTGATAAAGGGGCTACGATACTAACAAACATGTACTAGGCACTAGCAAACGATGTCTCAACTCACGCTGAGTTAGACTCTCTCTGTCCAACAAGCCCCAAAAAGCGTGATGATATCAAGCCATCAAAAGTGCCAGTTGTTTGCATCCCCACGTCACTCTCGGGTGGCGAGTATTCGTCCTTTGCAGGTGCAACCAACGACGAGACAGGACAAAAACACTCCTTTTCGGGAGCACTACAGGGCCCTTCCCTGGTCATCCTTGACCCAGAACTTAGTACGACAACGCCCGATAAAGTCTGGCTAAGCACCGGTATCAAGGCCGTAGACCATTGTATAGAAACCCTCTGTTCCCTAAAGAGCGACGATGCAGCAGATCAAGATGCTAAGGACGGGTTATCTAAGCTTATACCGGGTTTAATCAAGAGCAAGCAGAATCCTAAAGACCTCGAGGCACGATTGGGGTGTCAACTCGGTGCTAGAGATGCTATGGGTGCGTGCAGTAGGGGAGTGCCTTTAGGGGCAAGCCGTAAGTGAAATCTCAGACTTTCCTCAACTAGGCTCTACCAGTCTGCTCTAAGCAGCTATAAATTCTCAAGGCTAATACCTGTCATTAAATTAACTCCAAAGCTTTTGAAGATAAAGATTGCTAACTCTAATTACTGCAGACGGCATCGGTCATCAATTAGGTCCAGCGGGCGTGAGTCATGGCGAGACGAGTTGTATTCTTAACCCAGCCGTGTGCAAATATAACTACAAAAAGGGCGCAAATGTCGAACGCCAAAACGCCATTATCCAGCTCCTCTGGGAAGACTCTAAAGCCAGAGAGATTTTTTCTCAGAAAGGACTGGAAAAGGGGACGGCCGACCTTGGTGATCTGATGGATGCTATCATCCGCGCTCTTGAGTTGCCGAGGACGCTTAGTGAGTTTGGTATTGGGGAGGATAAACTTAGCGGTATCGCCGAGCACAGTTTAAAGGATCAGTGGGTGCAGACCAACCCAGCTCCCCTGAATAAGGAGAGCGTGTTAGAGATACTGAGGATGGTACTCGAATGAGCTGTGTTCGTAATATATGTTATCCCGTATGAGATAAAACGATGTCCATAAAAACAGATCCCAAGCTTCCACGCCTTACGCTCATAGCCGCACATATTAACATCTCAACAAGTCCAGTCTTTGGTAAATCCTTCGCTGTCGTACGTAAAACCTTACACTTAATCAATATTTATTTCCTCAGACTGTCAAGGCGAGCCTGGAGATCGTCATCCCCGGGATCTCCACCGCCGCCGCTGGGGCCACCGATAGCTTGGGCAATCCGACCCTCGGGAACTTTCTCAGATTGAAGGCCTGTCGGGGTTTCTCCGAACTATTCGGTGTTAGACAGTGAGGCTTGCGACATACGGCGAGTAGTCTACTTACGGCTTGGTTTAGGTCGACACCAATTTCCTCTAGGACTTGCTCCACAACTTCGTCACCCTCCTCTTCTATGCCAACGTCCATTGCATCGTCAATCGCATCATCCATCATCTCCTGCCTCTCGTCCATTATAGCAGTCTCTCGTTCGAATTCAATGGCGATACGCTGTAATGCGGGCAAGTTCATCGACCTGTTCATACTACCGAGGGCTACCGTGGCTCCTTTCATTGCTTGCATCATTTGCTCGTTGGTTCGATGAGTCTAAAATGCGTGCTCGTCAGCGTGGTGCTGCTAATAGGTTCGCGATTAGGAGCGACTGACCTGTAGCCGTAATGATATTTTCTGTAGCTGACTCCTCATCCCGTAGAACTTCTCGACATATCTGCAGAAGGGCGATCGGGTATTAGTGGGATCTCCCACGTAACCGTCCAAGGTCCTAGGGCTTCTTACCTTCTCGTACGTACTAGATCCTTCGCTTGGATCTTAGCTGCTCCCATTTGCCCCTTTTGCGCACTCTGTTTGATCTGTCCGACGAGGGTCTTCTCTTGCTTTTCTAGTTTAACTCGCACTTGATCCAGTTCTCGGATTGCTTTATCGATCATGCGCTGGTTCTTGCGTAGACGCTCGGCAGGCGTCATGCGCTTGCCGAAGGCCCATTCTAGGATCTAGCCGTAGATAGTCAGCTTTCTATTCCCATATAACCATTTGCGAGCTATTGTGTTCGCCGGCTTACGTTCATCGCTGCGGAAGTCGAAGTATCTCACGCAAGGCAGCAAGGCAGCTAGGAACCGTGCTCAAACAGAGAAGGTATCGGATTGCCGGTGAATAGGTAGTTGATTTCTAGCAATTTCGACGAATCTAGGTGAAGTACGCGTGTCGTTACGTCGATGGAGTCCCAGTAAGCATAAATCTCGGTTGATTCCTAATAGGTTCCCAATAGGTTCCCAATAGGTTTCCAATAGGTTCCCAATAAGTTCCCAGCGGTCAACGATGTGTAGCCTGGTAAATACGGATCCGTACCAATTAATGAGAAACTTGAGTTGGATCAACTTCACATGCAGTGACGCTGGGGGAGGTACGTACATATATGTACCTAGGTATCTCTTTGTAATGTCCAATCCCGCTGCGTAATAGGCCCCGCTTGGCACCCGCTATTAAACACTATTATACATGTATGAGGTATATATGCATATAAAGGAGCATAACACCCGACCTGCCGACCCGATTTATATGTCTACATAGGTTAAAAGTCTGATGTAATCCAGGGCTATGGGTCGATAGGTGCTGCAACTCACTGTTAAGCGCACATCATCTTAACCAATCAGAGCTTTTTCTCTACATCACCATGCCATAATTTCCCGAGGTCGCCTCTATTCCAGAAAGCAAAAAGCTATCACCGCTCATCTTTTTACCTTTTTACCCAAATAATCGTTCATTTACAACTACCCCGCGAATTACTACGAGACCCAGGGGATCGATATCTTGCCATCGATTTCGAAGTCGGTAATACTTATGAGTTTACGAATTTAACGAAAGCGATGAGTGGCAATCAAAAAGGCAAGGGCAAAGGCCGCCGCGGACGGAACCGGGAGGAAGAATCCGCACCACCTCCATCTTCCTCCGGAGCCCCGGGTTACATGACCGTCGGCAGCGGTTCCTCACAGTATGCTTCACGGCTACAAACACTTATAGACGACGATTCGGGCTATGGCGGTAGCATCGCAGGAGACGATGCCAGTTCGTCTAGGCGACAGGTCGGCTCTTCTCGAGCTGACCCGTCCTTGTCGGGGGATATGCCGCTTCAACGTCGTTCTTCTAGCAGCCCGGACTCTGAACACCGAAAGGAAGCAGCAGCTATTCACCAGATGTGGTACAACCAGCATCGATCATCTTTAAATCGCGCCATCAGCAAAGTTGTCGATCTCCTCAAAACCCTCCAAGAAACAAATATCGCCTGGCCCGCGCATTATCCTTCAGTCCAGAGAGCGGAAAGGGCTTCTCCCGAACGATCTGCGCCACGTCCAGGAATACACCATACCTCTACTATGGGCCCAGAGCCCTCTTCGCACCGCTCGCGCCCATTGCGACGATCGATGACGGCCACAGAAGACTACGAAACTGCAGAATCTAGTAGGGATGCCGAGAATAAAAACGCAGTAGACTTACCAAGATTGGTTTCGCCACAGATTGCCCAGGAGTTTTCGATCCTAAAGTTGGACCTTAAGTTAGGCGGTTTACATCAGACTGAGCTCGTCCATTCTCTTGAGAAAGGATCTATTGCCGCATTGCTGGATGGAAAGATTAGCTCTACCATCAAGCACTTACAGGTGCTCCGTGAAAGAATCGAGGACACATCGAGCAAGGTTTTGGTAACTGGGGACTTGAATGCCGGAAAGTCTACGTTTTGCAATGCCCTACTGCGCCGAAAGGTTCTCCCGGAAGACCAGCAGCCATGCACGAGCATTTTCTGTGAAGTCTTGGATGCGAGGGAGAACGCTGGAGTTGAGGAGGTCCACGCAGTCCATCAAGATTCGATCTACAATCGACACGACGAATCGACCTATGACGTCTTCCCCCTAAACGACTTAGAGAAGATTGTCCTCGACAATGTTACCTACATGCAATGTAAAGTTTATATCAAGGATGTGCGAACGATTGATGAATCATTGCTCAATAACGGTGTTGTCGACATTGCTTTAATTGATGCGCCGGGTCTCAATTCTGACACGACCAAGACGACGGCTGTATTTGCGCGCCAGGAAGAGATAGATGTGGTTGTCTTCGTTGTATCTGCTGCGAACCATTTCACCCAGTCTGCAAAAGAGTTCATTTGGGCTGCTGCGGCAGAGAAGGCATACATCTTCATGGTCGTCAACGGTTATGACCTCATCAGAGACAAGGAGCGGTGCCAGAAGATGATCTTAGATCAGGTATATGGTCTAAGCCCTCGTACATTTAAAGAGTCCACCGAACTCGTACATTTCGTATCCAGCAATGCTATCCCGGTTTCTTCACCTCCCGGCGGTCCAGACGGAGGAGGCAGCGGTAGCTCGAGTGGAGGTGGTGATGATCCTGGTGATGATCCCAAAGGAAAAGGCAAGGAGAAGGAGAAGGTTCGGGACTTTGAGAAACTGGAACAATCTCTAAGGCGGTTCGTCTTAGAAAAGCGAGCACGATCTAAGCTTGCGCCCGCTAAAACTTACCTTCTCAACATCCTCAACGATGTCAACGTGCTTGCTACTGTCAATTCTGAGATGGCCACATCCGAATTGGAGCGAGTGATGAGCGAATTGGAAGTGATTGAACCTCAGCTAGAAGCTTCAAGGAAAGCAAAAGCTGAGGTGAGTGAGGATGTGGACCAAACCATCGAGGAGACTTGTAAAGATATTTATGACCACACCCGGACCACACTCAACTCAGTCATTGCCCACGCTGGTGATGGCAATTCTGGTGTACCTTATCCAGGTCTATTCCACGTTTTCCAGTACGCCGAAGAGTTGAAGGAAGCAATGCTGTCTCAAATCTCGGAGTCAGTCGCGTCCTGTGAGGAGTACGCACGGACGAAGACAGTTGGCGGCGTAAATATGATCAAACAACTCGGTATCATGCATATCGGCAACGAATATCACGATCTCAACTTCCGCGCTGATGTCATGTTCCGAAGGAGACGTGACGTATTGGCAAAACAAGTCGGCGTACCTACCGAGTTATTGGACTTTGTTGACTGGTCTACACTTATGCAACGGCAAGAGAAGATGGCTGGCACTGGAATGGCCTTAACCGTTGCTACTGCAATTGGTGGACGTTTAGTTGGCGGTATGGGATGGATGGACCACACTCTGAGCGTAGTGAAGATCGTCGGAAATGACAACCTTCGAAGGCTAATTGTCCCTGGCTTAGTTCTAGCAGGTATGTATTACCATGGTGTATTGATACGGAATTAAAGCTAACTCTTATTGTCCAGTCGTTTCAGCTACAGTTTACATTGTTCAGCAAATACCGCATTCACTACCTCACCGCCTGTCCGAAAAGATTTCAGCGCAGCTGACAGCAATCGATTACGTCCATGCAAATAGCAATCGCATCTCGAGTTCAGTGCGCAAGGTACTCCGATTCCCTGCAGACAATCTCCGGGTTGCCTTGACGCGCTCCGTCGAACAACTTGGCAAGCGTCAAGAGGAGACCATGAAGGTGCGCGGCGAAAGCGAGGTAGCTCTCAAGTATTTCGGGAACCTGGTACGTGAGAGTGCCCACCAACGCAGCTTAGTCGAGGAGATAGATCTCGATGCACACCCCCTGCCCTCTACCGGCGTAAGCATTGCTTGAAGCAAGTCATATTTATGTACGTACGGCATGGAATGGCGTTGAGGAGGGTACACTTGAATTATCGGCATGACATCTCGTTTGTTTGAGCTCACGCACTTCCTTCTCTAGTAGTCTTGGTGGAGATGATGGCAGGAAAAAAAAAACCTTCACGAGTGACGTAGAATGGCAAATGGTTTTGTGGCGTCCAGAGTCAGTTGTAGGCTGGACGAGTATATGAACTCTACTCCCCCATTCTTTTTCCTCGATGCATATGTACGTACGTACTAGTTTATACTAAATCATAAGGAAAATCAGAGCTTAGCCGAGTTTAGATCTACGTAGAGCATTAAGATAGCAGCAGCATGAATAATAGCATAGACGGTATAATATTACTTACGATAATATTACTTACGATAATATTACTTACGTCGTAATAGGCACGGTAGCATTCTGTTTCTGTAATATGTAACTGTATCCGGGGAAATTATTGACCACGATTAACAGGGATAAACGTGAGCGAATAGTAAATTGCACTAGTTAATACATAGATAACTATCCTAGCATCATCACAGCATTAACTGAGGGTTATATGACGATCACGCAAATGTTTGCTTTTAAAAGCTACCGAGATTGAGGTCCCACACATAAAGGGCAAACAGCTGAGCTAGCTAGTTCTAGACTATTTAACAGCTGGATATCTTTAGGAAGAGTATACTATTGAAAAATTAAAGTCTTTCTAACATGTTACTAACAACATCTTACCAACAACATTCAACATACTACGTAGTATACATAGCCAAGTAAGAATATCATTTATCAACTAATCATATTGATCTATCTGGATATCCCACTTTACATCTCACGTAACAGCGTAAATACGCATGTAAGTTGGTAAGTTGATTATATCTAGGATTAGCTCGACCAACAGTGGGGAAGGGAGAGAGAAACATGGTTCTGACACGTGTAGAACGGTCTCGTTGTTGGCTAATGATTAACGTACCACCCCTTATGCACGTAGTGTATGAGGTACCTACCTACATGTCTTGGTAACTTGGCGGTTACATTGTGTACATAAGTAGTATAAGTAGTATACGTCGTGAGCCGGCGCACGGGGCGTTAGAAACAATCCGGGCCGGGCCGGGTCATGTTGGGAATCGGAATGCGCCATCGCCAATCGGCAGGAGACACTTGTTGTGCCGCACGAACCCTACGAACCCTCAAGGGTCTTTGTTTCATAGCGGTGACGACAATTCTATAATATTTCCAAATACCACATTACGAGGTACGCAACCACAACGCAAGCAGAATATGTACATGCTCGTGCTTCACAATACTACTAGGTTGGGTACATATGTGCATCAAATCTTAATTTCTCCTTATGTCCGGATGCGCGGATTTGCTTGGGGACTATCCCACATCCGGGACGAGCCGCGTGATATCGACCCGAAGTTCAGGAAAGGTGTCACTGCTACTGCAGCAGCAGCAGCTACATACGCGTGGCGTACACATGCAGGCAAGGAATCCTATGCGTCCTATGTGCTAAAATGTGCTAACATCCTGGCGTGGGATGCCAACACTCAGCTGATAGCCATCCGAAGTGGGTTGTTGTACCCACATGCGGAATGTTCCAGCGCTCCGTCAAGGCACGCGAGGAATGCACATAAAGCTTTACCCGTTGTTGTATCCGAGCCATCCGTCACCTTGTTATGGGGTAATGTATTTGTATTAGAGCTAAGGCGGCGCTTCGTAGTCTGCCTATGTATCAGCTACTATGGTATGATGGGTAAGTAAAACCCCGGTCACAAGTCGCGCGCTAAAAAGTGGCTTGTGTTATTGCTTTTTTATTTATTAGTTAGAATTTAAGGTATACTTATAGTGTATATACAGTAACAGACTAGTACTAATTTAGTATGGTAGCTCATCTAACCTTTTTTGGCGGTACCTGACAGTGTCGTTTTACATACTTTTGCCTGATACCATAGTACTACATATGTATGCATGTAACTTATAGCCTATAGCCTATAGTAGACCTCCTGTATAGGGGTATGTACCTACATACCTATCTATGTACATACATATGGAATATCCAACCCGTACAAATGAGATGCGTAGGCACGTTTTGTACCGTATATAATAAAACTTATGCAGGCTTGCTCAGAGTACTATGCTAAGCGAGCCGTCTTTATGCAAGCAGTCTGCCATTCCATACCGTTTCGACTCCAGACTCCATTGTAACACCCCTGTGATGAAATATCGACACCATTTGATAAAGGCCTGCACGTCCCTGCTTACTTCGGCGTTGTCTGACGCCATCTCGACAAGGGCCTTTGCGGCCTCTTCGAATCCCCTCATAGATTCCCGCAGAGCCGCTTCAATCCCGCTGGTGACTGTGTCTAGAGTCTTCTTTTCGGGACTGCAGTTTTTGTACATGACCGGCACGAGGTTGAACAGCGATGCTTGTGTCTGATGGTTGTTAGCACTTATATGGAGTTTGTATGTTTGCTTGTGGGGCTTACTATTTCTTTTTGTACCGAGTATATGTCGTTGAGAATAAGACACATAACAATCGTCTCCTTCCAGAGCTCCTTCATAGGGTCACACTCCATAATAGACTCGGGAAGTCTTATTTTAAGCATGTGACTAAAAGACGTATTGTAAGCAGGGATTCTTGATGATGCTGGTAAGTTTCTCGTTGCCTACTCTGTAAGTGCAATCTGGGGAGCACAGCCGACAGACCCGGATCGAATCTGGAGGTACTTTTCCACAGTAGGGATAGAGCCTCGCATTCGGTGTCCATGTTCCACACCCACGTTGACCATGAAGTTTTCCAACTCGCGGTAGAATCTTTCTCGTTGTATTCTGTCCGTCGAGTTGCGCAGGCCCCGACCAACATCAGCAAATAAAGCCATGTTGGGGTGTAAAGACTCCTCTTCCTTGATGATTATCTCCTGAGCCCCCCCGCTTTCGTCGAGGGCCAGGAGGCGGTGGACTGTGCTAAGGGATTTCTGGTAGTAGGCTCGGGCGAGTTCCTCGTCGTTAGACACGTCTGTGTCTCCGGCGTCGACCTCGTCGTCCCACACGAAAATCCAGACTGAATAGGCGGTGGCTATCTCAAGCTCGGGCCATTCTGCGTCAGGATACCAACTGTGCGGGAAGACTAAATTAGTCGATTGTTTAACAGAAATATAGGCTGGGATATGCTAGCTTACAGGGACATGAGGCGACCAAAGTCAGCCTTCTTCAAGGCTTTCAACTTTTTCTCGTTGGTGATAATGCGTTCGAGCATCGAGTTCACGAGGCCCTCGAGCCTCTCCGCGTGTGGGTTAGCAGCGAGAGGCCATTCTGAGAAGAGTTTCCATAGGTCAGGGAGGCGAAAGGTCTTTCCATCTAGCTGAGTAGCTAAGGTCAAAGCTTCATCGCGAAGTTCCGAGTGGACTTTAGGCTTGATAGTTTGTGGGGGAGGGTTGCGAGGAAATATAGATAACAACTTGTATTGCAATCGCTCCAGGAGGCGTAATAACTGCGTCTTTGTTTGGGACTTCATCTTGCCTATCTTGTTCTTGTCGTTTAGAGAATTTTTTAGAGGATTTCTAGAGGAGAACAGCTGGTGTTTGTTGAACAGACATATCGCTTTCCTCACGGCTCTCCTCTTCTTATAAGTGAGAGCAGATGTCGGCGTTCCGCTGACTCGGGAATATAGTCTAATCTTCGGCTAAGGATGATAGCAGGTTGGTACAACGCCAACTCAAAGCTAGGGAGCAGTTGTTGCCAATATTGGCAAACATGGACGACGAGAACTACCTTTTAGTACAACCTAATGCAGTGTGATACCTAGAAATAGTAGGAGGGTGTGTCACACTCGAAACAGATTGGTCGAACGAAGCTTAGTTGGCTATAGTTGGGCTATAGAAAAGCCGCGTAGAGGGAGGCTTACACGGGAGGTTATCTACGTAATCGGCTTGTAGGTAAGGGTTATGTATGTTGGCCCACGGTACGTCAGGATGCCAATGTCCGCACTCTCGCCGGCCAGGTTCATGAGCTACCAGATGATCGTCATCAAGTCGTATTTGGCAGCTCACAAAGGGAACGCAATGGGGGATGTAAATGTTCAATACTATGTGGCGTTGTAGAGGGAGGTAGTAGAAAGTCCTAAATTGGGTCTAGAATACGACTAATAACTAGAACCAACTGCAAACAGGTAACGGTTCCGGCGGCTCTACTGGCGTAATGTGACAAGAAAACTGATATTGAACTATTTCATCCCCAGTTTAGGATCTATTAAAACGTGGAAAACGACGGGAACATCCACCTTAGTGGCTCATGTGCTGTTATACCCACAAGGTTCCGAATCCGCTGGATTGTGCTTGGAACGGAAACGCGAAATGCGTCGGAAAATACCAAGACGAACAAATCATCTGATGCTAGAACGGCGGATTATACGGTAGCATAGCTAATACGCCAGTGACTAGTATATCCGATCTAGCACATGTGATATGTCATGGATTCATAGACTCATAGACTCATAGGGTATAATAACAACACACGCAAAAACACAAAAACAAGAAAAAAACCCAAAAAGCACAAATATTTGTGAAGTTGAAAAAAGCTTCAATTAGCGGTGAAGATGAGCAATTGTTGGTTTCACACGGTTTGATAATCTGCAAGAGCCATGAAGGTATCTGATTGGTCAGTTACTATAAAGTTGGAAATTTGTTTGGAAGAACAATTTTAGAATCTCGTGATAATATGAGGAATAATATGAGGATCTTGGGTTAAACCCCAAGCTCTGATCCTCAGATACCCGATTCGGCACCATGTTTGCTTCAGTGATCTTGTAAGCCGACCAGCCTCTAGACCTTCTACATATGTAAGCCGGGCCTACCTTAAACAGGAAAAGAACCTGGACCATCCGTGACTAAAGTTAAATAATAATCGGGGCTGGGATTCTAGCAGGGGCTTTGAGGGGCTCCTCCAGTTCCCGTGATCCACCCCAAAATCTCACGTCGTAGGAGGTCTGGAGTTCTGGAGGTTTGCGTGGGGTGTATTGATTCTTTGAGCGTCAATAACTTTTAGTTACATACATACATACCTAACTAACATACGTATGTAATATGTAGTAGCTTAGCTAGTCTGGTAGTGTGAAGGTGTAAAAAGGTGTGGATCAAGGTATGGGACAATATAGTAGGTATGTACATAACTATAGTTACCCACATTTATAGGGAATTTTCGGCCTGTCAAGATATTTCAGCCAACTAGCGAAACTAGTTCCATTATTTTGCTGCTGTTGGTTTATTTTTTTTTTTTCTTATCGTAAGCGCGGTTGGCGGAGTTAGACGTTAAAGGTCTTAAACCCTAACTACTATGTAATAAATAGGAGGTGAGGTTTAGATTAGGTATTAGGTATTAGGTAAATATGATAGAACCCATACCTAGGTTACATATGTATGTACGATGTACGTGAGACATGACAGTTTTGCTGCAGACCAAGCCGCGGCTTAAAGGTGGCGAATAACACTCGGTAACCAACCAGTTGAAGTTCCGATATCACGGAATGCAGCTCTCTTGCACGACCCGTGATATGTACCTATGTATGTAACCTAGGTTATTCACCCTAATACGAAATGTAGACCGAATTACAAATGTGACCTGTCAAGTAAAGGCGAAAGGTGAGAGAGCCAAGACCCTTCTGTGACACAATCGACGAAATAAATCCATGTATCCACCAACATTACATAGTATACGATAGGCTACCTCGCTACTTCTTACATACATACATAACCTACCTACCTAGGTTAGGTAGGTAGGTACCTATGTATGTAGTATGAGGTAACTAGGTCTAAATAAGTTAGGTTGGGTAGCTTCTTAAGTTCGGTGCAGATAGTGCAACCACAATATGGAAGTATAAACGCGGTTAAATAGGTACCTAAGTACATGGGTATGCAACTAGTTCATGCACCTGCCGCGCTACTTTCCCAGAGGTGTGGAAAGGGAAAAAGACCTTAACCTAAACTGATGGAAGGGGCCTTATGCACGGAATCCTTATGTACCTAAGGTACATACGTTAAGGTACATACATAGGTACCTAACCCTAAGGTAACTATGTACATAACTTACATAATGTTATGTACATGATGCAGATAGATTATGAATAACTATAAATTCTTACTTGCAGCAATGAACCTTGGATAAACCTTACAGGAATACATACAATCCCGGACTTGGTGATCTTAACACTTCCCCCTCCTTGGGTACGGGCAACAAAGAGTAACATGCGACGGATGAAACATGACTTGCAGTATTTTCCCTTGAGAGTGGTGGCAAATCTTTAAACGCAAAATGCTAAACGCAAAGCCACGCAAAAGACACATGGTTGCCAAGAGAGTTATGTCGAGAAGCAGGGCTTCTTACCTAGAACATGGGTTTGGAGACAGGGACACAGGACAGGACCTGGATAGGAAACAGGGGTGTGAGAACGTGTCAGTATCATTTTGCAGCTCCGCAGGCCCACGAATCCCAGTTTGTCTACCTATCTACCTGTCCGTGACCCCTTGCCTGCATGCCTATCCCCAAAGCACGCAGTTTATTAGCCCACGGCTCCAACGGCAGCCTTCCGGTAGCTATTGAATGGACTCGGCACGGGTCGTTGTTATATGCCCTAGACCCTATGTAGGCCAATGTCCACGACTAAAAGCCCACCCCGTCTGACATCGCGCAAACTTCACTCACTTAATTTGCTTTTCTTCTATTATTTACGTCAATCCTTTCTTGACGATGTTTAGGATGTTTAGAGGAGGGGGAGATACCGTCGACGAACAATGAATAGGATCAAGGAAGCTCTGGCTAGAATAGCTCGTGCCGCTCGTGGATCGCGCGACCCGGCTTCTTCTTCAAGCTTACGCCTAGACCGCGTAGGCCGATCGAGTAGCTCGACACTCGACTCTCGGGAAAAGGTCCTGGTACGCCCAGATGGCCGAGGTCCTCTTATCCTCTTTGACGGCACCCAACACGGCGACGACGGCGTCGATATCGTTTTCGTCCATGGACTCTACGGCCAACGCAGCGGGACCTGGACAAAAGCCGGTGTCTGCTTTCCTCGCGACTTTCTCGGGCAGGATATCCCGGGTGTTAGAATTATTGTATGGGGATGGGTCGGAGCCTTGGGTACCAGCGGTACATTTTCCGAGCAAGCAGAAAGCCTGCTAGCAGATATTGCTCGTATGCGTACTAGGACCAAACGTCCTATCATCTTTGTAGGCCATGGCATTGGCGGTCTTGTTATCAAAGAGGCCCTGGTCACGGCGGCGATGTCACGGATATACGGCGCACACGTCGAGCTGGGCAACGTGTACCCTAAGACTATTGGGTGCGTCTTCTTAGGTACACCTCACGTAAGGGGTGGAAAGCGTTCCCTAGGTGAATGCATTGCTACAACTGCTCTGTTATCACCGACTCCGCCGACGCCTCAGCTCCTGAAAGCTTTCAAGGAAAGCGATAAAGCCTTCGAGAACCTTCACAGCACATTTCTTATGATTTCGAGAGACATAAGAATTATATGTGCTCGAGAAAAGTTGCCAACGACCATAACAGCCTCGGCTGATCTCGTAAAGGATGCTGATGGAATGGAATTGGGAAGGGGGACGATCCAGATGATAGTCCCAAGGGACTGCGCGACCTACGATGGCTTCAACGTATCAAAGCTCGACGTAATGGTAACCCACCAGGACCTCGCAAGATGTAAGAGCAGAGACGACCCAGGATATGCGCAGATTGTTCAGTATCTCGTCAAAGCAGCAACTGCTCTATCACCCGCCGAAGTCGAGGCGAGAGAACCCCGAAATCAAGGTACGTAATACCCGGCGTTTCTGCCTTTTATACGTAATTCCTTCGTTGCTAACTCTTAGGGTTTAGAAATCCTTAATGCTCTTTACTTCGACACTATGAATGAACGCGAGTCCCGAATAGACCCAGTCTATGGCGATACGTGTGACTGGATCTTGGATCCTAACCAATCTCCCCTCCCTAAATTCCTCGGATCTAGTGATACCGTCCTAGTAAGTGCCTTAATTTCATTGTTGTCTATTTGCTGTTTGTTTAGGATCATATAGTCCTCAGCTGTGGCTATCTGATACCAGGGCTAAGACAACTTGCCAAGTTATTTCTTTTTCCTCTAGTACTTTTTTGCAGCACTGATTAACTCTTGTTGTGTAGTGGATTAGTGGCACAGCTGGATCTGGAAAATCGACGCTGATGAGGCACCTATGGCGATCCGAACAGTTGAAAGAGCAACTCCTCGACGGCGACTGGGGGAACGGGGGTGATTTAAGCATGGCTTGTTTTTTCATGTTCGAAGGTGGTGGTCCGATCCAGAAATCCTACGAAGGCTTTCAACGCAGCATTTTATACCAAATCCTATCAGCAAGACGTGATCTCATTAGAGTCGCCTTTCCTAGCTTTTTCGATGGCCCTTGGCCACCTCCAGTATTATTCACCAGCAACCGCAATCTTAACCAAGCATTCTACTCTATCTTCGCCCAGATGTCTGACAACATACGCCTCTTCATTTTCATGGACGGGCTTGACGAATACCGTATTATAGATCGGAAGGATCAATATGAGCCAAACGAGCTTGACGTCACTTACAAGAACACGGGAGATGAATTTTGGGGCCAGAGCAAATGGGCTATGGATTCTCACGTAGAGATCTCGAAACTCGTCAACAGCATGAGCAACAAGGACAACATTAAATTCATCATCACCTCACGTGAACTAACAGTGTTTGAGGAAGCTTTTGCTGACTTCCCAAGAATCAAACTCCAAGATCACACAGAACGGTCCATTACGCAATATGTGGCAGGCCGACTTGAAGATGAGGCTCCTGGGTTACCAGATACCAACAATCTCTGTATGGAGATAGCCCAGAAAAGTCATGGCGATATACTATGGGCTAGGCTAGCGATTGATATGGTAGTCGGTTGCAGTTTGCGCAGTTTAAGGGGCATGTTGAACTCTTTACCGTCGCACCTCGGAGGGCCTGACGGCCTGTACATGCGTATGCTGCAAAACCTAAGCCACGAACATCAGCATAGCGCATCTAGGATTTTTCATATTGTCCTCAGAGCACAGCAGCCGCTGAGCTTAATTACACTCGCATTTGCTGAAGAAGGCTATCTGCACCCTGGCACGGGCGAGCTGAGGATGGTTTACGATAACCAGCGTCCTTACGACAATGATGCCGTCGAAAGTCTAGCCGATGAAATGCAGAGCCGGCTACAAACCTGTTGTGTCGGCCTTCTAGTTGCCGAGACGGGGGTATCCACTAACTCTAACACCGTAGAAACGGGGAAACGAGTCGTCTTTTCTGATCAGACAGCTAAAGAATGGGTACGGCGCAAGGACATATGGCAGAAACTCCCTGGTGTTAAACCCGTCGATGATATAGAGCTGGACTTCTCACTACTTAGTGGATTTGCGAGGCACATCAAGGTTTTTGGAGTTACGCAATCTCCGGTATTGGCATGGCCAAGCTGGCGAGTCCGGCCTGATGCGTGGCTATTGGTTTCGAACGTGATGCGGTATGCTGAGAGGATTGACAGCAAGATTGATGATCTACAGAAATATTGCGAGCTGTTGGACGAGGTAGATAGTACATGCCAACAGATCTGGGTCGCGTCTCTGAAGAGTCACAAACCTCTCCACGAGGATCCCGATTGGTACGAGAGTCGGCTCCCAAGTCTTCTCAAGAAACACTGGTCCAGTTACGAACCAATGGATATTGGCAAGCCACCTAAGCGGAAAGACTTCCTAACGCTCGCCGTCCAGGCTAGTCTGGTCCGATACGTCGATACAAAACTAAATAAACTAAGTGGCGAAGCGAAAAGGAAGAAGGCCCAGGAACTTCTGCCTTTTGTCGTCAGCCCCAAGGCTGATGGCATCAGCGCTTGTGCCGCTCTCAGTGGAGATTACTCAGAGTTCCACCACGATATGCCAGACTCCCGCTTGCTAGATATTCTGTTCGAAGCAGGAGCATCCGCACGCGATGACGAGAGGCTGTGGACAAAGGCATTGAAAGCAGGGCGGAATTACTTCTCAAGAGGCAGCGTTACGATGACGCACTTGCTGGAGACATCATCGAGCGCGAGGCTTATGGAGAATCGCGAGAGGTGGGTTGCCGCCATCAAGGCGTTACTACAGCACGGCGCGGATCCCAATACCGATATCCAAGTTACAACCGGAGAAGGAGAAAACCAGTCCACGACAACAGTAGCAGCCGTGGACCTAATACGGGATACGCTAGAGGGAGAGCCTGAATATGCCGTCGAGCTTGTCGAGATGGAAGTACTAATGGGTAGGAGAGGGAGCGTTGGCCTTGCGAGATGAGATTGACGATGACATGTGATGAAGTGCTTCTAGCTCGGGAAACTAGGGAGGTGGGGGGGGGGACATAAGGTTGGGATGGTGTGCAGAGGAAGGAAAAGTTTTGGAGGTAACAAGGAGACTCCAGATTGACTAAAGTGGTTCACGAGTCTATATAACGTATCACGACTAACTAACAGTATCCGTTGGCTTGTTCGGCGGAGACTCGATTAACTAGCTGTACTGCTCGCCGCATATATATAACAACATATATAACATTAAAGCAGAACGATAGAGAGTATCACTCGAAATCGGCATATACCAAGACTTGATGGAGGGTCATAAATAGAGTGGCGTGTCGGGAAACCATAGAATTGATATTGTGCGCATTCTTTTGTAGATAGTCAGATATTAATATCATAGTTTTTATTCAGTCTGGATTTCGAAAGCAATGTTTGCCTTGCCCTTGAGAGATTAAATAAACCTTGACATTTAATAAATATAACTATGCGCTTTGACATGGTAGTCTCGGGTCGTAACTTGGATGTTATATGCGAAACAAGCAGAGAAGCCAGTACATATACTTTACCTACACAATTACAAATAGAGATCTCAGCAAATACGTCCAACGGATATCTCTTACGAGGAATATGATATGATAGCGAAGTAGGCATAACAAAATAGATAACTAGCAAAAGCAATCATCAGAGCTCTCTTTGATCCGCATATAACTCCCGCCAAAAAAGGGGGGCAGCTAGCTCAGTACGCATTCTAACCAAGAACCAATCCACGGTTATTACTAGGTTAGGAGCTAGCAAAAACGCAGTGGCCGGCCTAGACTGTGCGCTTTGGGATTTCGTCATATGATTGCTAGAGTGTTTTGGTTTGGAGGTTGGAAAAGTACGAGATCAAAACGACTTACCTCTTCTGAATACTAGGACACGAATAGCTATGCATGTTTAAGGGTACTGACGCTGGTATTTATATACTAAATGACAGGCTGAACCCCCTTTTTTTTACTTTGACTGTAGCCCCGGACCTACCTGTTTTTTCTGGACGTTGCAGCAACTAGGCGTTTCTTGAGATGCTTCGGCATCTTTTCTTTCCGCTTCTCGGCCTTGGCTTCTTTAGCTGCTTGCTTGCGTTGCTGTAATTTATTAGTATGGCATGTCCCTAACTTTAGAACAATATACCAATGCGGATATATATGTTGGAGTAAGGGGGGATGTAATGAAAATGGGATAACGTTTTAATGCATAACATACCTTCTTTTCATCCTTATCTTCAAACCGTTTCCCCCGCGGTGTCCCCTTCTCAAATCTACTCTCGTCGTTGTCATCGTCGTCATCGTCGTCGTCATCACTATCGAGAGCTGCTCCTTCATCCGACTCATCCTCTGAATTCTGGTTTGCCTCTCTCGGCTTCGTCACTACCTGGTCCGCGAGGAGGTTCTTGTAGACGAGCTTGTCTCCCTCACCCTCACCAATCTTCTGTGCGTCCTTCTCGATGTCGTAGACCTGTTCTAGTGTCTGGGGGATATATTGATTTCGGAATACCTCATTGTCGACCTCCAGCTCGGCTGCTGCCGCCTCGTCGTTACCGGGTTGCGACCTCGAAGCGTATAATTCTTCTATCACTTCTGATAGTCTTGGCTCTTCCATCGCGCCCTTGGACTCCGTGATGAAGTCGAAGATGGTACGATCGGATAGCGTGTCGACCCCTTGTCGGCGGAAGAAGTCACCTGTATTCTTGATATCCATTCGAAGAAATTCCAGTGACCGAGGATGATCGTGCTCCACGCTTTGAGACACATCGATGATGTAGAGTTGTTCGTCATTGTATAGAATGTTGTATTCACTCAGATCTGCGTGTACTAGCCGCGTAACCTGGTACATGCGTCGCATGATACCCAAGAGTTGAACGTAGAGCTTTCTCCAGAGTTGATCCGCATCATCGCGGGGGATGTTGGCGTCACGCAATCGCGGGTACGCGTACCCTTTCTTATCTCCGAGGAAGCTCATCAGGAGGACATGGAGCTTGAGCTGTAGGGGTTCAGGGCAAGGAATAGCGGCGGAGTGTATTCTCTGCAAGTTGCGATATTCCTTTTCTGCCCATAGCTGGACCATCTTCCTACTATTGCCCTTGTTTGAGCCGGATTTAAAGCGATGCTCGCCAGTGATGTATCTCTCGCGGTCTTTGAAGCTTAATATAGCTGTCTTGTAGACCTTGACAGCGCGCTGGACGGGCGGTCCGTTGATATCAGGATAGGCGATAGCACCATATACGTTGGCCTCCTTTCCCGTACTAATTGCGCCATATATCTCGTTGACTACGCCGCGATTGATCATCTGGTAAAGAATCATACGGGTTCTCTGATCAAGGACCTGTTCGCTCGTAGCCCTATCAGCCTTATCCTTCTCCCGGTCTTGTCCCTCCTTGACATCGTCTAGTCGTATCTTAGCAGCATGTCTTGAGAGAGCCGTGATCTGATCATCTACGCTAGCGGCGGTGTTAGCGGCAGGTTTCTGCTGATTAGAATGCAGGGGTTGTTGTCGGTTGAAGTTTCGCGTCATGTCTGGTTCCCCATCTGGGCCGAGGCCATCGTCAATATCATCGTAATCGCTAAAGACGGAGTCTAAATCGTCATCGTCGTCCGAAATTTCTAGGGCGGCATCGGCATCGGCTAGATTTCTGGGAACTTCCCGATTCGCTATTTCATCATGAGAATTGGTGCTGGGTAAGTGAGTCGATTGCGATGGTGGTATCGTGGTGGAGTTTTCGGTCTCCATGATAGATATTTGGATAGATGGATATCTGCGACGGCGCTATTCTTTTGTTGGAAGTAATATTGGCTTGATATGTCCTAATATATGTATAAGACTGTATAGTTAAGAGCTACTTGAGAAATTGTGGTTTCGGCTTGTTCTCCACAGGTCTGGTCTGGCGAGGCCTCTACTAATACAATAGTACGGCACTGGGTCAAATTGATGAAGATTGTTGAAAGGTAATAAAGTTGTTTGCAAAAATAACTTTTGATTTTGTTGAACGGCGGCTTACAATTCTGGAGGTGACACAGACTCAAGCAGGGTCAACCCCACTAACCTTGAACGTAACCCCACCAACTTTATCTTATCGATTTCATAGATTTCATAGTTTAGGTAGGTACCTAGGTACCTTTAAGAAAAGGCACTTTCTTTTTGACGTATTTCTACGAACCTTACTTTAGGGCACAGTGTGTAATGGTGTGTCATATTATCCTTGTTATTGTTGTATTATGAAGTATCTAGGAGGAATATCTAATATCTGTAAGATGTGTATACTTATGTGTACACTAAGTGGGTCCAATGACCTTAGGTCATGTGACACAGTGCCACTATGTCACTACCTAGGTCTTCGCGTGACGTATGTAGGAGGTACCTACCTACCTAAGTTTAAGTTGCATTAGCTATTCCGTACATCCAATGTAACGTACCTTGCGCCCTCAGTACCTACATTAAATGTATGTAGGTCCATACCTACCTAACATACATGAGGCAGGTACCACTTACCTTAGGTAGGTACTCAACATGCATCTCAAATTGGAATCAAGGTCAAGCAATTGATAGTAAACCTCCCGTTGTTACCCTGCTATAGTCTATATAGATCAATACTATTACCTATTCATTCGGTTCTTATCAACCCCGCTCCCCAAGGTTACATGAGCATTCAAGCGATCGTCAAGCCCGGCTTGCTTTTCATCAACTTGATAGCAAGATGATTAGTCCATTATCCAATATGGTCCAATATGGCGACGGCCAAGAAGCAGGCCTTCTTGCAAGCTATACTGCAAGGAAAGGCCATACATAAATATAATGATAAGCCTGTCGCCATATGTAGGAGTAATCTGGGTAGAATTTGTATTCCCCCATATGATGTCTCGCTGATATCGATTTCTGTTCCTGCAGATATAATATCAATAATAATTAGCTGGCGTGATGGTGTTTCTTCATCCCTATTATCTGTGGCTCACCACATTGTCCAATGGTTCGTCGATGCTACCCTATGATTTTAGTCCTATCAAATTAAAAGCTAACACTTTTCAAGCTGTCCTTGCTACCTCGAGGATTGTGGGAATACCTACTGTTCCTTTTACTATTTCTAGCAACGGGGCATATCCAATTGCATCCCTTAAAGGAGTGTTGGTGGACTCCAAGTTTGCCCAAAGCCGTGATGAAACCGGAGAGACGTTGATTCCACCAAGTCTACAAGATTTCGCCAAGACATTCGTAGACGACTTACACAGTGTCTTGGGTCTCGATATTGGCGTCTCCGTTGGTGAAAAATCTACATCAGATACTATATTTCTCACGCTGGGTGATCCCAGCAAGTATACCGATGCCAGCGACTCTCCGACTTCTGAAGGGTATACACTCTCAGTCAACTCTTCAGGGGTTGTCATATCTGGCGCGAGTCCCTTGGGTGTGTGGTGGGGTACGCGAACTATCTTGCAGCAAGCAGTTCTCTCAAATGGCTCCTTATCCTATGGGGAAACAGATGATGCGCCTGGGTGGAAGACTCGAGGTATGATACTCGACGCAGCTCGTCATTATTATCCACCAGAGGTATGTATAAGGTATAAGTTCAATTCGATGTGAATTCGAGTGATTGGGCTAACGAAAGGTGCTGGTTAGTTTATAATGGAAATGTGCTCTTACATGAGCTTTTTCAAGCAAAATACATTCCAGCTCCATCTGAGTGATAATCTATATAACAATGTCGACCTATACACTAGAGAGCATTCTTTGGAACTGTACGCTCGGTTCCGCCTATGGTCTGATTCCGAAGCTTTGGCCGGCTTGAGTAAGTATAAGAATGAGTCTTATACGAAAGAACAGTTCGAAGAGATCCAGTCGACTTGTGCTTCCCGAGGAGTCACTATCATCCCGGAGATCGAAGCCCCAGGACACGCACTAGTCATAGTGCAATGGAAGCCGGAATTAGCACTTGAAAGCGACTTATCATTATTAAATATCTCGCATCCGGACACAATACCTACTATGAAAACCATCTGGAGCACTTTCCTCGACTGGTTCCATTCCAAGACCGTCCATATCGGCGCTGACGAATACACCGGCGATCCCAACGAATATAATCGATTCGTTAATGAAATGGCAGATTACATCTACCAAGAATCTGGGAAATCCATCCGCATCTGGGGTACTTTCCCTCCCAAGCCCGAATACAACAACGTCTACAACAATATCTCGGTACAACACTGGGAATTTTTCGAGGACAACCCGTATCACGATTACATTATGAACAACTACTCCGTTCTCAACTCTGACGACACCTATTACATTGTCCTTAAATATTCCGGAAGTTATCCACAGGTCGTAAACGTCGCCCGGACATTCAACGGCAACCCAGAAACAGGCGGGATATGGCAGCCCTACATCTTCGACACGAAAAACGCCGCTAATAACCC
The DNA here is from genome assembly GCF_022478715.1 of Daldinia decipiens. Lineage (NCBI taxonomy): Eukaryota > Fungi > Ascomycota > Sordariomycetes > Xylariales > Hypoxylaceae > Daldinia > Daldinia decipiens. Next base: position 444,062 of record NW_026054546.1, read on the forward strand.
AGAGAGGTCCAACCCCCTGGTCCTTGGAGCCGTTGCGCCCTTGTGGAATGACTACGGCGCGAACGCATCCGTCTTCTCCGAAGTTTATTATGCTTGGAAAGACGGGATCCCGGCCCTCGCAGACAAGCAGTGGGGAGGGGATCTCTCCGCGTCGGAATTCGCTGAGTCGTTTTCAGCTTTACATCCCGTCGCACCGGGCCAGAACCTAGACCGGGTGATCCCATCTGTTGGATCGACAATATTCAACTACACCTCTCGATCGGTCCAAAGTAGTCGTTGCTCCACACCCCCATCCGGCACCACCGGCACCACCGTCACCGACCAGTCCGGAAACAAGTACGACGCACGAGCAAACTGTCCCCTCACCGTGGACTCCGCCTTCGCCATAAACTCCTTCTGCTCCCTGGAAACGCCCCTCTCCTCCAAAGGCCGGGACTACACCTTGTCCCTCCGCCTTCGAATCGACCAAGCAGGCAAAGACGCCACTCTGATCTCCGGCCGGGACTCCGCGCTTATGCTAACCCCGAATATAACCCTCTTCGCCTCGGGCAACTACTACCGCTTGAACACCACGGTCCCTCTAAAAGAATGGGTCGACCTCGACATCATAGGGCGGGGCAACCAGACGTTCGCGCGCGTGAGCTCCGACGGCGCAGCGGCGGTTGTAGAAGAAGAGTTCTTAGCCCGGTTGGGCATCAACGGGGCTTCCCTCGTGTGGACGCCTATCGCTATCGAGGCGCCGCTGAAGCGGGTTGGTGGCGAGGCTGCTGGGTGGACGGGGCAGCTGGCGGCAATGAGCTTGACCTCGAAGGCTTGAGTGGTGGGTGTAGCTAGGTTGGATTGATGGATATATAGATGACTAACCTAGCTGATATGGACTGCCATTTAACCTAACCTAGTTGACTCTTACGTACCTTTATATATACCAACTAGTTCGAGATAGATAGGCAAAGCAAAACTTTATATTATCAGAATCGTAGTATTATTCTCTCGTCCCGATAGTGCGGTGATACCTAGGTACCTAATTATACGTCCATGGTAAAACTAGAATAGGTTGTCGTGGGTGTAGTTAGATGCTCTATTGCTCAATCTACGAAATCGGTTGATGTGGGCAATCGGACGGCTCAGGTCAGTCCGGTACTTTGTTATCAAGGATTCTTTTAAGTAATGTCAATTATTTATTTATTTATTTTTGGTCCCTGTTAGGAGACAACTAACCTAGGTTAGCTGGTTATGATTGTGCTAGTTTGTACCATATAAGACGACGTCTCCAGCTTCATTTGGTCTTCCCTATCCGCCCCATTCGCCCCATTGAGCGCATGGCGAATGTGCTAGCATTGGAGTGGAGATTGTCTAATATCCAAATCCAAGTCACGAGGCGAGTGAGCTACCACTACCATAGATCATAGACAAGGCCTGGTTGCGATAGTATAGCCCCTTTCTAATATCCATACACTTATCATTGATCATCCAGCGCGCCCTCAAGAAGCTTCTGCAAGGTCGGCAAGAAAGCCTGCGCCTTTCTGAAGTCTCCTAGCTTGACTCGCATGTAGTCAAATGCCACTAGGACCACCTCATCTAGCTCCGCCCTTTTGCTCTCTTCCGCATCGGCGCGAATCTCCAAGTTTTCCTCCATTATAGGCACCTTCTGATACCTTTGCGAGAAGTGCGTCAGCAGGATCCTCCTCGCGCCCATGCGACGGCCGACATCGATAGCCTCAGACATAGTCGAGTGTTTCTTAGCGATAGCATCGCCTTGAAGCTCGTCATCGAACGTGCTCTCGTGGATGAGCAGGGTGGCCCCCTTTCCGATCTCGACGAAATCGTCGCTCGGCCTGCAATCGCCCGAATACGCGACCTTGAACCCAGACGGGAAAGTAAAGACCGTGGCCAGCGCACCGAAACAGTGCCTCACGTGGCAAGCCGTGATCTTTTCTAACCCGATGGCCCTTGTCTCCATCTCCGAGAATACACGAGAATCTCCTTTGTTAAAAATGACAGTCAAAAGTCGATCGAAACCATAGTTCTCGATGTCCGCGTATTCTCGCAGCCAGTCTATCATGTGCGTGTGGGACGCGACAAGGAGCTTAGCGGAGGGGTTTGACCGGGTCGTCTCGTCGTGCCATGCTTTGATGACGGAAGCGGTGCCTAGGTGATGGTCTGCGTGGAGATGGCTGATCCATATGCCTTTGAGATCTCGCAAGATTTCGGGGAGCTCGTTACCAAAAACCCGCTGTAACTGGCCAATCGTATTCTCGCCGCAGTCGAACAGGTAGTTACCGTATCCCGGGACGCGAAGGAGTGTAGAAGAGACGTTGCGGTACTTAGATGGCAGAGCAGAGCCAGTTCCTAGAGAAATTATTTCTGCATCTCGGTTTGGGATGTCCGATTCCACCTTTTCGATTTTGGCCAGAAATTCAGGATCTGAAACCCTCGTCTTGACTTTTTGAGCCATTTTTAATATTTCATCATCCATATCCATTCGGGCCAACTTTTCGATATTTGGGAATGGAATAATCTTGTCATCTTGATGCACGTACTGAGGTGCAAATTGTACAACCTTCCCAAGCTTGCTACTTTCGTAGAGAGAAGAGACACCCGTCGTCGAGGCGTTCGAAATTGACACGTTATTGTCGTAAATGGGCAAGCGGAACCGGTCAGGGTCAATACATCGTAATTTGAAAGCTTGAGTTGTGACTGAATCAAACGCGAGCCTGTTCGGACAGCTGTCTGGCGAGGACACGATGTGTCTGATTGTCGGCTTCTTTTGCATAAACTCTTGTAGCCGGGGTTCGTTTACGACTCCACGGCCAAGAATCCAGTAGATAACGCGAACACCATCCATAAGATTATCATTTGACCACTCCGTACGGTTCACGAGCGCATCGATATAAGAAGGGTCCGGCAAGTCGACGACAGCAAATCCATTCCCGGGAATATTCGGTTCCAAAACCATATCTGGAGTTACTACAACCCCGTCTGTACCCGTTACACTCTGGCCACTCGTGAGCAGTGTGTAGGATTGCTTAGGTACGCCGTGCTTTGCAGCTACTTGGGGGTTAAACTTTCCTCGTCGCTCATGGGTTTTGAAAATATAGCACAAGGATTGGTTTGAGGGTTTCGTACGCGGCAGTGCGTGTACCATTGCTCCGGGCCATGGTCGACGTATTAATACAGGTATGTTTGGTACCGCCTCTCCACTTCCGGGTAAGGGACCTGTATATACTTGGATGTGACCTTTATCATCCCGGACGAATATTTTCGCGGGTTGCTTCACTTGGTGCAAAGTAGTTTCTACCAGCGCGTCCATCTTCCAGTCTGAGTCAAACATCTGGGTGACTACAGTTTGAACCAGTTTTCTGTCCTCTTCATCGTCCAGGGTGGGTTGCTGCCCATCCACTTCAGATGCCTCGGCGAATTCCTCGTGCGTCCGTTTTCGAGGGCTAGTCGATACGATCGTTGTCGACTGGACAGGCATATACCACACCTTAACGTTGGTATCTTCCCAGTCCGGTTTATATCCTTGCTGTTCGACTGAGCGGGGGTCTTCGCGAACCTCATGAGGGTCCAAGGGCAGTCCTTTCCGGAAAATAAACCTGCGCGCCGTAGCGAGTAGGTGTGTCAAATTTTTGCCTCCGTGAATCCTAAGCCTCGGCATGACAATGTCATGGGCACGGAATTTACGGGCTTCGAGCCCTTTTTTCTTACGCTCTTCGATATTTTGTTTGAGGCTATCTATCTTGCTAGCCAGGGTATCGGCAAGGACGAGGATAGTGCCTAGAAGGCCACCGGCATTTTGCCAGTTAACCACACCTGTTAAGAAAACATCTTCAACCTTCTGTATGCCAATGTTTCGCTGGATGGCAGCGCGCTGTGTTCCCTCGGCAATATTCCCAATTATATAGCGCTTGTTGTCAAAGTGAAGCAACAAGCAGGCACCGTGGGTGTCGGCGGTAGGGGTCGTAATGACCTGGACAAAGTTCAACATACCGGTCCCCCGCAGCGTCGCGCGCTGGTCAGACGGAACAGTCTTAAACAGTAAGAATTGCGCACAATATTGCTGATCTCTAGGAGACGCTCGTAGTAGGGAGAGGTTAGGATATCGGAAAAGTGCAGTTGGGAGAGGTGCTTTTGCGAATGCAGACCTCGGGAGCGGGTCGCGATATTTTCGCGGGTTTATGATATGCGGATTTGAAGTCTCGCTGAAATGGAAAAGCCACCTCGGGGTCCTATAAATAATATTACGATGTCTCATCAGGTTTTGAGCCGGATGAGCCTATCAAGAATGACTCTTACGGCCAATTCGAAACGCATACAAATGCGTATAAGTGAATTACATATCGACATTGATGCATCGATGCATCCTAGCGTTAACTAAGAAATTATTTCTTATCTTATCGCTATGGACCTAGCTAGAGGTATTCTGACGTATTGTAGGTACTTCGTATTGTACATGTACCTAAATTACGTAACTGTTGCTATGTAGCGATTCGATTCTTAGATGGCAGTCATCACTTGTTTTTTATAACCTCTTTTTTTATTAGTGAATTACATAGGTAGGTTAGGTAAGTTAGGTACTTATGCTACGGGTATACCAACAAAACAACCTCCTTTGAAAAACAGGAACTCTCATGGTGCCGGACTTGCAACCACAATTCCTGCCAGGGACGTAGCCTTGATATTGTCGCCTCCCTTACACCAACACGTACCAGCAACCTGCCCGACTACCCCCTTCTCATTCCACTAATAATTCGTCAGCAAATATTTTCAGGTGAGGAGAATGGGAGAATAGGAGAGTGGTTATCGGTATCACGTACAACACAGCCAACATCGCTACGCTTCTGAACCCAGTTCAGCGAGTCGCATAGTGCAAGACACTCCTCGAGCGAGTTCACCACTAGTGATGCCAGGCCTGTTCCCGTCAAGTCGCTGTCGCAGGCTACCTTGTATTGCCGATGGTTTTCCCCCGATATCAGACTTCCGCTTCGGCTGGGACACCCGGAATCTACTAAGACCGTCGGTGTCGGTTCGGCTATAATTGTCGTACCAGTGTTGCTACTCTTTGGGCTGGCGGTGCTCTTAGTGTTGCTGGCACTAGTAGTTGATACGCTGTTCGTAGATGAGGTCGTTAAGGGGGTAGCATGCGGCGATGAAGCAACGCCGTTGCTTATAGCTTCGCCATCCGCAGAAGCACCTAGACGAGTCGTCAGAATCACCACCTCTGCTGCACTCGTCCACCATAGTTTGTCTAACCTGTATTATTAACTGCACTATCATTACTCCTCAAACCTAAGCCCAGCCCCGTGCCTAGGCCGAGCGCCAACGCCACCACCGAAAACAAAGCTACTAGCAACCAGAAGGTCGGTTTCTTCAACCCGGCTATCTCAGCTCCACGGGACGTCTGATTGATCTGCGGTTGCGCCACGTCGTAGTTCTTATACTCGTAGTACTGCGGATGGTAGGTCTCGGGAGCTACCTCGGGCGCCAAAGAATCCGTCACGAGCTGTGGTGCGGTGCTCGACGCGACCTCCATCGTCGAGTGCATCTTGGTTCTAAGAGGTAGATCTACGAGAACTATGAAGATGAACTAATATCTAGAGTTATTTTCATTATATTTGCACTTATATGCATCGTTGTCGCTGCCTACCTTACGAATCTTACGAGATGCCCTGTGCCGGCCCCTGACAGTCGCTGTGATGCTACCTGCATTGCATCGCACGTAACCCCCAAATTTCAGGGGTCGATATTGAGTTTATACATAGTAGATGTGAGAATATATGTGATAACGTCTCGATTATAGACCTGTAAGTAATCACCGCTAATCTGACGCTCAATCGTGCATTGCAGTTTGAGTTTAGTAATGAGCATAAATATAAAGATATACGATGTTGAAGTATCTACGATATACAAGTTGCGTACATGTAGTAAGAATGTCTAATTGTCAGCGAGTTTGACATATGAGGTGATGGTACTCTGCGCTGTGACCTATCCGGGATTTCTTCCTACGCAGCTGACGGCCTCAACCATAACTGGTAAAGCTCAGATATAATTGATCAATTCAGCCTTGTCCTACCCTAGAAGGGACTAATATGCTATTCTGAAAACGGCGAAGAAATGCGACTGGTGTGTAGGTATATATAATTCTATTATTAGCGAATCTCGCACTCTTCGGTAATCTTGCACGTTTCCTTTAATTAAGGAACGCGTAGCATCCGAAGGGCGCGAGATTCGATAGACAGCGCTAATAGGTCTATATAAATGACACCTCAAGATGTTTCCCGTGATATATGGGTGTGGCTTTGAAGGAGCATTCACAATTATACATCTATCATGAAGTACTCGTACATAGTTATATATATGTATGTTAGGTATGTTAGGTATGTTTATTATATTTTTCTGCGGACCGTACTGGCAATGTGGTGTGAAGGAAGGTCTACCTGCAGGTCTATAGAAACAATTCCCCTTGCAGCTAATGTCATAGCATTGATGACACCCAGGGGCTCTTGCCTGTTCGCCTTCGAAGTAGTGGTAATTGACTTCTATTGGGCGGCTATGGAGGACACATCAGTTTATATTATCCACATTCCTCGACCCAATGGCACTGTAACCATGGCCGATTATACCACCTCAAGCCCATAGCGTCTCCAGAACTGATTATTTCGTTCAATTGTACATAGTATTCCAGATACTTAAATCTACCTCATTGGGTTATGTACCGGGCTATTGGATCGCTCACGCTTTGGCTGTGGCGATTCACGAGGCGCGACGAGTGACATGAATGTTTCCTCGATGTCTGAATCATCATAATTGTCACTATGGTCTTTTTCACCTGACGCTTCGGCAGCATTGGACTGCTTCCTATCAACTTCTAATGGTAGCCCGCTACTCGGTAGAGGCTGTGACAAGATGATTTCTTTCGAACGACCAACATTCCTGATCCGACTTTGTTTGGATGGTCGATCACCTAGCTGCGGTTGTTGAACATCCTCCGTAGCAGACGAAGGCACAGGGGTGTCGGTAATAGACGGCTGGGGGGATTCGGGGGATTCAGACTTGTACTCAGCCTTGAACTTTGCAATTATTTGGAGCCAGTCAGACCCATACTCAGCTGCCTTGCTTATTCCTACGCCGTGAACATTTAGAAGCTCACGCTGGTTCGAGGGGCGCTCCTTAGCGAGGGTTTCTAGGAGGGAGTTAGAAGCAACTATAAACGCGGGTCGGCCCTCTATAGCAGCACGAGCCTTCCGGTGCTCTGCTAGATGCCTATATAACTCCTTGAATGGCCCATATTCCTGCTGCTCCTGGTAATCATCTTTCGGGTGACGAGGAGCCCGATTCGCAATTTTAGGCTCCAAAGGCAGATTTGTCTGAGTAATGCTTTTCCTGGGATGCCTAGCAATGTCTTGTGCAATTATCTCTAGCCATTCGTCGCCATATGCCTCAACCTTCCGATCTCGGATGCCCTTCACCTTTAAGAGCTGGATCTTATTAGTCGGGCGGATTTTAGCTAGCTGCTCCAGGACTTTGTTTGAAGCTATCACATAGGCGGGTACATCCTGTGCAGCAGCAACCTTTTTGCGATGCAAGACCAATTGTCCGAAGAGCTTATGCCACGCTTCTGGTACAGATGAATCCATTATGCTGTCATTGCCGTGTTTCACTTTGCTCCCGAAGGGCTGAGAAGTGAAGGTATCGTTAGCGGTCATAATGAAGCTTATGTTGATTTTCCATAGGCTTTGCTACTTTGGTAGCTGGCATAGGCCCAGGTAACAAGAACGTGAGTTGGTTAGTATTAGGACAGAGTCCATTTTGGCGAAAGCTGTTACATTTTGTATATGCATGATATTTGAAAGTTGCTCCTGCTTGATGTAGGTAGTTATCTTATGTTAGGTACCTAAGTATATGCATGTATAAATGCGTATATGAATGCGTATATGCATCTCAGTAAAAGCATATAATGCTACCGCATTATGTCATTATGTACATAACAGGTAGCGCACTCGTCTGCTGACCTCGGGACATTAGTTGATAAACGATAAACACTATTAAAGCGCGGCTGCAATTTAGCCTCGTTGCTTCATCTTGCGAAGTTACATCTATCTGGTATCCCCCCCCCCAATTGATCTATATCTAAACACAGATCGCCACTTGTATTCTTCGGAGTTAGTTTTGGTGAAATATCCACCAATAATCCCCATTATGGCGTCCACGCCAATGGACCTCGACGTTCCCGATAACTCATCGCCTGCCAACGGTACACCATTAACCTCCCTCAACATCACTCGTACTCTAGGCGGCGGTCTACCTAGCACATCAGCTATCTCCGACGCCGTGCACAACTTTAGACCTACAAAGGTACCCTTCTCGAACATACCCGCAGTCTAACAACCTTTTCTTACTCGGGTTACAGTTATTTAGGCGCGACGATATTAAAGATGGACGGCCTCAACCCTTTATTCTCAGTCTCGATTATGACGACCCTGGAGAGCTTCTGATGACATCCGAGAGCGACGAGACCATCCAGATCTACAAGGTCCGAGAGGGTCGCCACGACAAGCAGCTCCTTAGCAAGAAATACGGAGTCAAACACGCCAAATTCACACATAACAGCTCCAGTATAATATACGCGAGTACAAAGCAAAATGGTTAGGATGCTATAGCTTTCGGTGCCTGTCATTAGTTGGAAACTTGCTGATAACGATACTTTATAGATGCTATCCGATACCTAACGACTCACGACAATGCATTTATACGTTATTTCGAAGGCCACCAGGCTGCTGTTACATGCTTGGCGATGCATCCCGGCAACGACGACTTCATCTCCTGCAGCAAGGACAACACTATACGGTTATGGAATGCCGGAACAAAGAATGAGACCGGAATTTTATATCTGAACACACCACATCTCGCAGCTTTCGACCCGAGTGGACAAGTCTTCGCTGTAGGGTCGCCCAGCAGCGGCATGGTCCTGCTCTATGACCATCGAAAATTCGATAAAGCACCATTCGCAGAATTCGACATCGTGGAAGCATGCGCTTCAGTTGACTCTAATCATACCATGCAGGGCTGGACCACACTGGAGTTTGCCAACGACGGACGCTCTATCTTGCTAGGCACGAAGGGAGGAGGTCATTTCCTTTTAGACTCCTTTAATGGCAGTCTGAAAGGATACCTACGGAAAACTGAAGGCGGAAGTAATAGGCTGGCGCCTGGCGAAGAATACATGCTTAATGGGGGCGGCCCGAGTGGTGCTAGCGTGGAGAGTAGCGGCGACTGTTGCTTCACACATGACGGAAGATTCGTCGTCGGCGGTGGGAGGAAGGGAGTTATGGTGTGGGATACACTAGGTAATGCGTCTGATAAGATCTTGGATCCAGTTCACGTACTAGAAGATGAGAGGCCCGCAGCAGTAGTTGCCATCAACCCCCGGTTCAACTTCTTCGCGACGGCAGATCAAGACCTAGTGTTCTGGTTACCGGATCCGCATGCCTAGGAGGCGGCTGGAGACTCATCCGTCAACGTCGATGTCGATGCCTCCATCTATGATTGCGATCATGTGAACTTGAATGAAGACGATTGTCGGCCAACAGCGGATGGACATATGATCCATCATGAAGTAGCATAAGTAATAAACGGAGAGTGAGGATGCGGCTGGCTTAGGTACGGAAGATACCCCCCATTTTGCATTGCGAAAGGCGTCTAAAAGGGCATCGTCTTGGCAACTTCTTGTTATAGATGCTTGTATGAAATATAAAATTTTGACATGTCTCACAACATAAGACGTAATATTTTGTGACGATTAGTATTTCCAAGTGAAACACTTGGCTACCCTAAAGATGCGATGCTTCTAAAATCCCATTATTAAATAACTACCTAGGTACCTTTTACCTCGGTATGCAATTATGAAGTACTTGTATAATTTAAATGAGGCTCGAGCTACCCCGCGAGATTTCATAGAGCTCTAGATCCCTGTCTAGCTGTTTGAGCCCCACACCCACCGCCCACCACCAATAGGTATGTACATAGTATGTACATAGTATGTACCTAAGGCATGTACCAAACTTCATCGTCACTCGATTGGACGAAAGTGCCAAAGTTCAAAGTCCAGCTCCACAATCTACTTCGACGACACGAAATCGTATATCTATAACCACCATGAAGATCTCAGAAGTGCCTTAATCAGCCAATATCCCACATACTATTATACGAACAACCAACGACATTTTATTCCGCAGCAAAGCGGCACTCACTCGCGATGCCATACTTCGCCACGAGCCAGGAATGGCTGCACCAGTCTTCACTCCTCCTTGAAGCGCGGCCAACAACTGTACGTCTGCCTCTATTGCTCTTTACTCCCAAACGTACCGCACCGTTTGTACATAACTACAACAACGCAGCAGCACTCCCCTCACCACCCATCCCACTCCATCTCAAATCCTCAGCACTAGAGTCCTCCTAGCTAGGTAGCTAACTAACCAACCTACTAACCAACCAACTAACTCTTATACCCAGACACGCATCACAACCAAATACCACATCAGCAAGCCCAAGCCCCGCCGCGCCAAAAAAGCGCCGACCTCCTCCTCCTCCCCCCCCACAACCGACACCGCTCCCGCCGCGCCCCGCGGCTCCCTCACCCTCAAGACCTACGACCCGCACTCCGGCGCCTGTCTCAAGTACCGCACGACCAAGGCCGCCGAAGTATCGCGCCTGATCCAGAGCCTGGGCCGCCCGCTGGCCGCGCGCATGGCCGCGCTGCCCCTGCCCGAGGCCGCCGACGAGGTCATGGCCGATGCGCCGCTTGCGGCGGGGACCCCGGCGGACGAGAAGAGGGCGGAGGATGTGGGGGGGCCTGCGCTGCCGGAAGGGAGTACAGGTGGTGGAAAGGCGCCGGGACAGGCACAGGGACAAGCGGGAGGAGGTGGTGGTGGTGGGAAGGGGAAGAAGAAGCGTGGGAAGAAGTGAGGAAATGGATGATGAATAAATGCAGAGGGAGGGAGGGAAGAGAAGGATTGGAAAGTCTACGTTGGGTTGTATCCGATCGAAAAGAGATACTACATAGAGAGACGGACAGTCCCATGCATTACATCATAGCATTGCTATAAGGTTACTTATAGTTGGAATTATATTCAAAGCTTGATTAAAGCTTTGATTACGAGACAGGCTGTATGGGAAAGCCTAGTGCTTGAACGGACACATACCAATGAACCTACAAATACGAACACAGCAGTAGAGCAACATTACCCTACAATTCAATTATCACTCAACACCGAATCACATGATACCAATATAGTATGTCTTCATCATTTGCATCAATTGAGCTATCACTACGTCCGCGTCTCGTGCATCAAGTCATTTGCCCCATCCGTCCGACCATCCATTCGGAGCTTATTGTTTGTTTCATTCCTCCGTGGGCCATCTCTTCGTAAAGAGGCCAGCAACGCCGTAACGCCCAGTGATTATGACCCTATCGTGACAGATAAAAAGGGAAAAATAGGGTTGAAGATCCAAGGGGGACCACCCGGTCGATGGATCCAACCGTAATTGTACCGCCGAGACAATTGCTCGCCGGTCTATAGTTTTGTATTAAGACCCTCTAAGCTCTAACAAGTTGGAATGGCGTTGAAGGAAGTAGCGTGAATATAGTATTACATGAGGGCGGATCTAATCGAGAATGAGAGAAGGGGGTATCGAAAAAAGGACGTAAGAGAAAGAGGCGCGAGATCATCAAGCTGATGAGAAGCTTAAAAGTCATCGTCGAAGGTGAAATCGCCTCCGTTCTCGTTCTCTGCAGGGGTAGCTGCGTCGTCGTTCTTCTTAGTGCTGGCCATGACACCTGCCTTCTGGTAGTCACCAACACGCTTCTCGAAGAAGTTAGTCTTGCCACCCAGGGAAATATTCTCCATGAAGTCGAATGGGTTGGAAGAGCGGTAGATCTTCTCGTTGCCGAGAGCGACTAGTAGGCGGTCGGCGACGAACTCGATGTACTGCTTCATCAGGTTGGAGTTCATGCCGAGTAAGGCGCAAGGTAAGGCCTCTGTCAAGAACTCCTGCTCTATGGTGACAGCGTCTCTAATGATCTTCTCGATGACGTCCTTGCCGGGCCGGTTCTTGAGGTGTGTGAAGAGAAGACAGGCGAAATCGGTATGTAGACCCTCGTCACGCGAGATGAGCTCGTTGGAGAAAGTGAGACCAGGCATGAGGCCACGCTTCTTTAGCCAGAAGATAGAAGCGAAAGCACCGCTGAAGAAAATACCCTCAACAGCAGCAAAAGCAATCAAACGCTGAGCAAAGGTAGAGTTCTTGTCAGCGATCCATTGCAGAGCCCAATCCGCCTTCTTGCGAATGCAGGGGACTAGACAAAGGTTAGTCATGTGGTAGTTTAGATGCGGGATAAAGTGAACTTACTAGTGTCAATGGCGTTGAAGAGATGAGTCTTCTGGGCGGGCTCCTTGATGTAGGTATCAATGAGCAGAGAGTAAGTCTCAGAGTGAATGTTCTCCATCATGATCTGGAAACCGTAGAAGCATCGTGCTTCAGGGATCTGAACCTCGCCGCTGAATCGCTCAACCAGGTTCTCGTTGACAATGCCGTCTGACGCAGCGAAGAAGGCAAGGATGTGAGAGACAAAGAACTTCTCGTCATCGTTGAGTCTGTTGTTCCAGTCGTGAAGATCCTTGGACAGGTCGATCTCTTCGGCAGTCCAGAAGGACGCCTCGTGCTTCTTGTACATCTGCCAGATCTGTGGGGTAAATTAGTATATGACACGTAAAAAAACACTTTACGCGTCTAAGACGCGTTACTCACCTCATGGTACTTGATGGGGAACAGGACGAACCGCTGAGGGTTCTCTTGTAGGATGGGCTCATCAGCCTCCTCAGGCCTAATGGTAGGCGCAACAGCAACCTTCTCTTCTTGCCTCTTTTCAATTTGTTGGTGTGAATCAATCTCTTTGGCCAGGGCATCGATGTTGGAGTCGAAAGGGGCGTTCTCCTTGCCGGCGGAGAAGTCCAGCTTCTTGATGGGAGAGTCCATGTTCAATGACTCCATGGCAGAGGCAGCCTATATAGCATGATGAGTTAGCAACAATTTTTTCCAATGGCATGAAAATAACTAGGAGGGTAACGTTATGTACCTTCTTGGAGGGGGTGATGTTAGAGGCCATTGTGAAGATGTGAGGTTGAAAGTAGGAATTGCAATTGTAAATTGGACAAGGGGAATAGACAATTGACTTGCAATGATCACCGAGTAAGAATGATAATCACGCGTTAAGTGGAAGTAATCGTTGTTGTTGGGATGCAAGGACAAGAAGCGTGTTTAGTTAGAATAAGTCGGATCTAAGATCTTTTAAAAGCTGTCTTGCGCCGAGTCACGTGTTAAATTAACTGGGATCGACGCGATAAAAAAAACGCGTCTTAAACCCCGCCACTTTTTTTCACGCGTTATCCAGGGGTTGCAGCTTCCACTATGAGGAAAGTACCCACGCCGCACTAAAAAATATATAGGTTAGGTACCTAGGTACACTTACCATACAAGGTACAGTGCAAGGTACTAAAACAAATAAGAGCTGTTGATGCAATTGGCCTATATGTAATTGTCCCTGCAGCTAACCCAGCTGTTCCCTTTTCAAAGGTTCTTCTTAGAAATGTAGCTCGGTCCTCTCGGCACTGGCTTCATGTGTCACAAACCAGGGATATTTACACCAACTAGGATTATCAGATCACAGTCATCAGATAAACAAGCAACCGAAAGGGGTATGGGTGAGATCCCTAGTTTCTACATAGGTTAGCTGATTCAAGATCAGCTAATGATTACTTGTCACTGCGAATCATCATCGACTTTGGACTGTTTGACTCCGGACCTAATATCGGTCTTGTGGGTTACTGTCCTCGGATTACGAGGCATACCAGATATACGATAGGCTATGTGTTGAGTCGTGCCATTGAGTCGTGCTCCAGAGTAACAGAACTCGTTGTTTCAAATAGTGTAATCCAATCCATTGTCTCATAAAAGTCTAGTACTAATAGCTGCCATCTCATTAAATATGAACCCCCCTCCATTATGACATAATGTTTATATGGTATCTTAGTCTCATCTATTCGTCTGCTTAATTTGCCGTTGCACCTAGACCTGCTATGCTCATCCTACATTATGCATCATATGCATTGTCGTGTCCCAATTTCGAAATAATCAAGAATAGTCAAAAGCATAAAAGCCAAATCGAACAATAATAGTAAACGGTCTCGTACGGAGAAACCAAACTCGTAGTATCGTGACGCGTATGAAGAAGCCCCTCCAAAGTAATTAACGCGATCTGATCTTCTTAATTGAACCCCACAGCTCGTAATTGTTAGCGGGTCCCTAGTTCCGTCTACCAGCCTCGATATCAGCTGGACGAGATCTCTTGCTACCTAACCCAAAGAAACTTCTGCTCGAGCCTCCTCGTCGATCGTCATGAACCCTGACTCGAGCGGGTTGTGACGGTTGGGCCAATTCGGTTGCGACACCGGTTTCCTGGGGAACATGGTCTGTTCGTAATTGGTCTCTAGACCTTTCACCTTGACGCGTAGCTCGAGACGACGCGTGCTCAGGTGACTCCGAATTAAATCGATCAAACTCGGCCGCATCGCTGGGGTCCAAATCTGGCACCGGCAATTTACTAGCGCGAAGATTCTTCTTGCCTTTCTTTCGTAGATAATCTTCTAATGCCACTGCGTTACGTGTGTTGGCAAGAATGACGGCATCGGCAATATCTCCGACAAACGGGACCAACCCGGCGATAAGATCTATCAACACCAGCACATACATCCAGGCCCATATCTGAACCGGAAGCCCTCCTTCAACCTGCTTGGCTGTACGGACTACCATCATCGCGAGAAGGGCATCGACGACATCTCCAGCACTATTAGATATATTTATTAGCACGTGAATATATCCATGAACGAGCCGAGTTACTCACAAAGGGACGATACCGATAACACTGCCCCAACCAAACTTCAACCCCATGAAGCTCCCAAAGCTCATATCTAGTCGGTATGCTCTTCTCTTCACCTTGGTCAAGATCTTCGCATCGTGCTCCGAAAGGCCAGGCGGTAAGGCTTTGCGGACCTTCTTAAACTTCCCTGTTGGTGTGCCATCAAGCCTTGTCGCTGGAACTTGTTCGAAGTATGGGTCCTTTGATTTATATCATGTTAGTATCGTTTGCTTTGCAATTGACCTAATGCCGAGTTTATGCTATTAGGTCAATAGCAGTAACAAAAAGAAATCATGCCGCTTACTGCCGCTCCGAATTGGTTCCCTGCTGTCTCCTTAAGGATCTTTTTCGATACAAATTTCGCGATAACGCCCGCCATCTTGTTCTTAGGATCGAAGTAGAATTGATTGTCTAATGGTAGATGTATTGGTGGAGAGCTGTTAAATATTGTCGAAGAAGTCGATTAAATAAGGAAGACGCGGTTGTCGTGTCGTTCGATAAGTATAAAATAGTTGGTAAATACCTACCTATTAGATCATATACCGCTGTTGCTTGTTGACTTCAAGCGACTTGTTAGTTGCGCATTCGCAGCCAAGACACTTTTCAAAATAGTAAAGTCTCCCTCAGAGCAGTGGGAACAAAGGGAAGATTGAAAGACCTTTATTTATTGAAACTTGTAATGACAACTAACGAGACAATAGCGGTCTATCTAGGTACATACGTAACCCTGAATGTGGTTGTGACGTTTTTCAAGTTTTCCCTTTCCCTAACTTAGGTGATTGGTGCTGTTATGCGCCAATACGAGAGGCAGCCAGCCAAGTCATCCAAGTTAGAGAAATGATGATGTCAAACGGCAAATTAAACGCATTAACCCATTTAAGGTTAATCGATCTACCGTGCTTTATGCGTAACATGTATCTATGTAGAGAATGGACCCCTATCTTCCATGCTAGCGGCAGTTATGGAACTTAATGTGGCTTGTGGCGCAGCCACTCAGCCACAAAACCCTCCAATTCACATCCGTAGGTCTCGTGATCATCGTCATCCTGTAAACAAACCACACAATGTGTGTATAAGTGCCTCGAGGCCTCCCTCTGCGATGACATTCTCGCCACTAGAAAGAGTCGGAATAAACGGTAGGTGTAAGGGTATTTCCTTAGTCTCTAATAATGAGCGTTAGAAGAAACAATCGAAAAGGTCGGCTCTATTTCAAAAGGTAATGTGTGGTCCTCTTTAATCTCTGGTCTATCATTAGCTATTATGGGAAGACTATCCCTTTCCATATATTTATTTGACTTATAAATAACCTGCTCGGTCGCCCTAGTCACAGCCCTAGGGCAATATAGTCAGTTACTATAGACATATGATCCGCTTCAACCTCTGAAAAGATTTGGGTTGAGATTCCACGCCCACCCCGTTTTATACCATGCTTGCTTTCCTCGACTTCCGTACTACCAGTCTAGATGTTATGAGGATTATTGTGCTTCCAATAACAATTGTTGATCCCGCCCAAATCTGCGCCCATATGTATTTCCCTCCGCTTGCATCAATGATGGCGCCCATAGTAGGAGGTCCGGACAGAGTAGCAAAGCCGCAAAGGCCAAACGCCATGCCGATCCACGTCCCCATCTTCCCCACGTCTTCAACAAAGCTGCTAGCTGCACTCGAAAATATTCCCTGAGCAGCTCCGTTCACAAACCCCATGACGACAGAATAAGCATACATGTCTGCCCGCTTATGGACACCTATCCAACCAAACGCCATGATCCCCAAGGCAAGGCAATTCAGGCCATAAATATCAACAGGGCCGACGTAACGATCGGCGATGTAGCCGAACAAGGGGCGCGCGGGCATGGCAACTGCATTGTTAATGAGCACGAAATTAATGGACTCTAGGTCGCTTAGTCCAATACTCTCGCGAGCAAACGAGTTAATCTGGTGGAATATGGTTAGCATCCAAGCCACATGTTGTTATCAAACCGAAATGGTTAGGGACTCACGTATATTAACATTGTGAATAGAGAGAAATATATGAGGAACGCGCCCACGGTGAACAAGGTATATGGGATGTTCTTGAAGGCACTCAGGTCGAGAAGCGGCGCAGGGACTCTCCGCAGTTTCCGCGGCTTCAAGAGGCTGAATCCAGCGATAGCCAAAGCAATGCTTATGAATCCGCATATCCTAACTGCCCACGGAAAGCCAACCTTGGGTGTCAAGAATTGGACAAGGGCTGGGTATAGGATAGCGCCACTGCTCGATCCGCATCCGTTGAGGGACACGGCAAGCGAGCGCTTCTTTTTGAAGTATGTAGCGACATTTGCAGTCGCGGGCATGAACATCAACCCAGCACCGATGCCCTGACAGAACCCTTGCGCAAGCAGAATCTGCCAGTACGTGTTCGCTAAACTGGTCATGAACATGCCAAATATGCACATTACAGCTCCAATAGCATACAAGTGCCGCGGGTATCCTGCGTCTGACAGTCGTCCGGATATCATCCCGACGAGGAAACATAAGAATATTTGTATCGAGCCTATCCAAGACACTTGCGAGGCCGGTAGATTCAACGTCTGCTTATAATAGAGCTGGAAAACTGAGAAACCCGTGCCGTAACCCCAGGACATCATATTGGCGATGTGGGCCGGTATAATTTGAGACCACGCAAGCCACCCTCCATCTAGCGGCTCGTCAAGAGGTATAGTATCCGAAGGAACGTCCATTTTTGTGGCATCTTCTCTTACGAGGACTGTAGAGCTATTCTTCGCTTCGGGCTGGGAGCTCGAGCTTCCCTCTGAGGAGGATGTTATCATCATGTTTATTGATGAGGTATGATCAAACGCATCGGTATTTTTACTGGCAAGATTTAGGAATGCCCATTATTATTAACAAGATTTCGGTTTAGGGACAGGTCGGATTATATGTAGGTAGCTATATATGTTCATAGCCAAAACTTTACGGCGCGTTCAGACAATATAAGCTCCCAAAGCGACATACGCCCCTAAACTCAAATTATCACAGTATTCGAGACGCTCCGACATCGCTTTTTACACTATACTGTTGTTCATGCAGTCTACATTATGAAATATTACAACTCCACCACGAGGGCGTCCTTAGAGGGATATAACGTATAGGTTTGAGTATGTATACGGCCGATCGTATAGGCGAACCAAGACTGCCGACGTCTTGCGGTCAACTATTTTCGGGGACTGGAACGGGAACGGTGCTCCGATGTCCCCCCTTAGGCATCGATGGCCGGGCTCCATCCTATCAGGAGGCAGGCATTTCTTGATAATCAAGGTCGCAATAGACTAATTGCATCACTTAGAATAGATATATCAGATATCAACGAACTCAAATCCGATAGCGCTACGAATTATTCATAGCACAAGGTCTACGATATAAGAGTTATGAAGTCGTGCTGTAGCTGTAGCGTTGTCTCGGGCCGACGCAATGCTACGATCCCAGTCGATCGTTGAAAATGTTGATTATTCGTCTGGGTTAATTTTCCAATTTTTCCATACTTTGGTTCTTCGAGATTGATTCTCGGTGGGAGTATTGTACCAAAGCTGTCTACTGTGACGTTATCGTCGATTCAACCGGTGTCGCTAGAGCCTGATATCCTAAATAGGAACCTGGACTTCAGATGCTCCCCAGCGTTTGCTTCTTTGCTTCTTTTGCGTCCTACATTCGGAGGTTATCTTGTAATAGGAATTCGATAGCAACATTGTCGCATTTGTGATAGGCCAGTCCCTCAGACCGCTTCTCCCTTTTGAGAAAGATAAATCCAAGAGCCCCGCTTTAGTCATCAAGCTTTGAAAGACCGGCCGAGCAGAAGTAAGCTAGGGAAACCCAAAACTGCCGACTAAGCTGTCAACCTACAAGTAAGCTAATAATAGCACAAAATTCCAACGAGTCGCGTGGTCTAATGGTTATGATTTCTCGTTCACATTGATGTGTTCAAAGTTCCGAGAAGGTTCCGTGTTCGATCCACGGCGTGACTATATTTTTGCGTCGGTTTGTTATAGTAATGAATATACTTTTCTTTTTTGTCTTGACGTTCCCTCATCTCGATTTATTTTCTTTTTGTACACCGTGCCAAAGTTCAGCTACGTGGATTTAGAAACTCATTACATTTTAAAACTTCTAATTGCCTAACCTAGGTAGCTAGCTAATTCCGACATATACAAAATAAATAATACATAGTCAATGGATTGGAATCAGATGTTTTCAATACCCCTTTTCGGTTAACAGCAGCAAAAAGGGGGCGATGGATTAAAAGTGAGACTTGATGCAAGAGGCCGTTGTCAGCGGTAAGTGATAATTGTCCGACAATGCGATGGGCGTTCGTTCTTAACACAGGTATGTGTGGTCGGTATGTGCCCTCGAGAAAGGGGTGGCGCAGCCAGTGTCTTCGAAAATGCCAACGCCCGCTGTCTGTATGCTAGCCGTCGAATACGAAATGGGCGCTGACAGAATGGCGTCTATATAATCTCCGTGTCGAGAGGCTTTATAGTGCATGCTACTTCGTATCCCAGTCACGCCATTCCGTGGGTATAGTTTCGGCTCGCGACAGGGGATGGGCGCGTACAGTATGCCTATGTAGGTATGTATATCGTCTATGTGGTATGGCAATGTGAACGAGCGGACGAGTTAGAATATACGTCATAGTATTGGATTTTGATAGATAATTACCGAGTTCAGAGGTTACAGAACAGAAGGATATATGACAAGGGAAATAGTGATAGGTCATAACTTCGCGGAATATCCGTATCCATGGCTTCGGTGCGTTCGGAGACGGAGCACCAAAATATATCTGGGGCATTGCATTTTGATTCCTATGTAGGTAGTAGGTAGTAGGTAGTAGGTAAAGTATGATGATGTAGGGCTGCTGCACTGGACGACCTGACATCTTGGCTGGCATACCGCGATCGTTCCACATATCTAGTAGTGCACCACATATCCGGCCTGTGATCTCTCGAACCCTGCAGTGTTCGAGCGACCTACCTAGCTAGCTACCTAACCACCCAACCTACTTAGTTACTGACTACCTCTACCTACCTACCTATCTACCTATCTACCTATCTACATAAATCGGTGGCTTCGTTCGCATTCGCCTATGCCTGCCTCGGCAAATCCAAGACAATACGAGCGAATGGCTGGCGACGTAATGAGCTTACTCGTTGGTTTGGAAGGCTTCCCCCCTGCCTGCATGTAGCCGGCGACAGCTGGGCTTGGCAGCTAATAGACTATAGGTGTTTGGTGCATTGATTATCGGGTTAATATTTGTTTTTTTTGGTGGGTGAGAGAGAGAGGGTAATATATATTATGGCTGCGTAGGGCAGATCAGACCGCCTGACTCTCATGCGAACTCGAGGACGCGTCATATGTGATTTGCCGATGTACGATGGCTTCGTACGCGGTAAGAGGCTCGTTTTGAGGATGGGGTATTATTTCTTTGGTATTCTGTACGTGTATGGCTATACTTCTTCCAGTCTTGGGAACATTTATTGTCATTTACGTCTTATCTGCTCCTCCCTGTCACAATAAACCGGCCACCATCTACGAACTGTGCGCTCGCACTATAGTTCGCAGTTATACTATGAGGAATAGGGGGAAAGGGGGGGGGGGAGGAAGATTCAGTGGAACTTGTGCGAAAGCTGACGAGTCCGTCCTATGGAGAGCAATTTCTTGATCCTATTACAGTATTCGTGAGATAGAAGATCTTGTGGTGAAACATCGCGATTCATCTTGCTTGTCACAACTACCAAGTTACTTCTATCACACAAATGACTTCATGCTGCCCACAGACCACTATACTCTTGCTCCGTGCTTACAACGTCAAAATAGGTTATCAATGATAGGGTAGAAAGGTGAGCAAATCAGGTTATCCAATCCCTTCGGTCCCGACCTAAGAGGTCCGTATCACCGCCATTACCTGTTAGGCTATCATATGCGATCTTGTAGGTTCTCCCTCGTCTGCGTATTGGGTCACGTGTTGATTCTGATGTTGTGCACTTGGTGTTCTCCCAACCACGTTCCCCTATCCATATTCAGAAGGGATAATTTAGTTCACTGTGGAAAATAGGTACTTATACTTCGAGAAACTAGGTCTTTTCATCTGTTGTTGAGAACTAACAGCATTAGGCACTGTTAGTTTAGTCTTTAGGTTTTAGTATAAATTACGTTCAGGAGAGAGATATAAATTTGAAAATTCGCTATATCGTCTAGAGCATGATATCAAGAGAGCGTTATATTAGAAGATGACCGTAAGGAAATAGCGTACGTGTATGATGTTATTCTCAATAGTGGCGATACATTTTCAATATCACACTGGGGATGATAACCCCCAGCTGCTGACTTCATATAACACACGCATCTTCATGCAACGCTAGTTACAACTGATACCACGACGCCCGCTATGATAAAAAAGGCACGAAAACCGCCGCTACTGCCGTGTGACCACATCATATCCTTCGTAAACCATCAGTAAGCAAGCTTCCGTTTGGGCAACAATATATCAGGCATCCAATAGAGACTCGTCTCTCTCCCAATGCTCCCAAGTAGGCTTATCATAGCCATTCGGTCGTGTCGGCCTCACGTAGCCGATCTGAATTCCACTCACTGCTAGTGGCTCTTTCGGCCAGGCTACAATGCCGCCGAACCCTTCGCTATACGCGCTCTGCATGAGATGGCTAGCAAAGAGCGTCGGATGCAGCGACTTGACACTGGCTAGGGCTCGCCGGCTAATCTCGTCAACAGAATCATTGTGACGTAGCTCAAAAAAGTTAGGACCGTGCTCGCGGCGTAGCTGGTTCTGGACCTCAGTCGGGTACGTGCCGAGAGATAGAAGGAATATGTCGTACTGCGATAGACTAGTTCGACAAATCCAGCTACCACCTTGCGTAGCCCTACGATAGATTCCCGAGAGCGCCGCAACAGTACCGACGCACCCTGTGCCATAGTCGGACATGGGGAAAGGTGGGATGACCGGCTCGTTGAGTCCCATGAACCTACCTTGCTCCCATGCCACGCCTGTGACGCAGTCGGCGATTTGCTGCCAACCCGGACGGCCCGCCCATTCGGCGCCAATTTCGATACCGCCAAAGCAGTCCTCTGCCACATAGACGATACCCCTGCCGCGTTGAGCCGCTTTCGCTGCAAGATCCTCGGGACGATAACCGAGCCTCGCGATAACGCCCGGTCGGTACCCATCGATGATCACATCGGCTGTCTCGAGGAGAGACTCGAAAACCTCGACATCCTCTGCGTTTTTGAGATGTAATGATGTCGTGTGTTTCCCGATATTGACATCCAATTGGAAGAATGGGACATCTGGTAACTGCGACGATGTAACCTTCAAGACAGAGGCACCATGCGCTGCTAGGGATCGACCAATGGTTGGTCCTGCAATTACCCGACACAGTTCGATAACACGAAGTCCCTGCAGACACTGACCTGGCCCGTAAATGGATTGCTCCGTAAATGGGACAGGTGGCGTGTCAATGCTCAAGGGCTTTACGGTAAATAATGGAAGAGATGCCATCGATTGGCCATGGTCGCTCTCCTGGAACTTTTCATTGGTGAGGACGGGGGCACCTGCCTGACGGTATTCTCGATTCAGCTTTTCTAATTCAGCTCCGGAAAACTGCCTGACTGCCCCCTCGATAGTGCTAATACAATCACGGTAATCTGTTAGACCGGGGGAAAAAGCAGGAAGACCAATCATCTTTAGGGATTTGGTGGCTTCCAATGATCCGTGGATGTGATAGTACTCGCCCCGGTTCCTTGTTTCGTATAGGCCTGCTGATAGGCGCCGATATAGATTTGACTGAGCTTGGTTTAGATCGGTGTCTTAACATTGTAGTTAGCTAGATAGCTTCTGAAGTTTACCTAATGGAGATCATGTGAGACGAACTCGGAATTCGTTCCTTGACTTTGGGGTTGCATTTATCCAAGCCGTCGATATTGGTGAGATATGTAGACATTAAAAAGGATGTCACACGTTCTAGGGTGACGCCAATCGATCTCTCACGTTTCTCCCCCCGGATATCTGCAATCGCAGCAGCGGCGCATCCTTCCAATGCTTTAAGTGCTGCTACTGCTTCTTGTTCACGCAAGGGGCACGGAAAACACGGCGTATCCCCGGTACGAGAATATCTCAAGAACTTGACATTCTCGGAGTATCGTAGGAACCCTCTTGGAAGCTCTGTCTTGACGGATTTCAAGAGATGATTGAAGGCATCCTTTGCGCCTTCACTTACCGAATGGATTCCGGGCTTCTCCCGGGTAGCGGATAGCGCCGTCTTTGGTTGTCCAACGGTCATGATAGTGATGGCCGGGTAAGGAATGAGACAAGAATGTGCCTGTACTGAGGATGGAGAGGAAAACTCACAAGAGAGCACGCCACATTGCTATTTAAGTAGGAAATTCTAGCGTATACAAATCACAATAACAATACTTATATTACAACATACTGTGCTTCATCAGATCTGGGTCCACTTACCAAAACATGCCACCGGTAAGATCGTGACTCGGATTTATATAAGCAAGGGAACCTTTCAGCCTGGGGATAGGATAGCTAACAAAACCCGACCCATCAGGCTCATGACAACGACTCACCTGGCCAGAGTGTACATATCGGCGCTGACATGTAGAAGAAGAAGTCTAGAAACGTGTCACGGACACTATGACACGGTGACATATCCAATGCCCTGAAACCAGACATGCCCCAGACTGTCTAATAACGGACTGGGGGTATTCAAGTCTATAGACAGGTTAACTCGGGCAGCACACCCGACGATGCGGGAGTTGTCAATGTAAAACTTTAGAATCCAACCCATTGGGATGAGTACATGGGTAAGTATGACCTCGAGTGAATGTTGGGGTCTGAATGAACCTAGCGGACTGTCAGTTTCCAGATCCAAAAGAGGACAGAAGATCTTGAGTAGGAATATCTAACGTCTCTGCAAGAGCAAACACGCGCCCAGTAAAGGAAACCCCGACTTGTTTTTGAAATGCCGAAAGCGAGAAAACAATACTGCCGGCATTTGAAATTGGCGTTGGTAGATTAAAAAGTTCCATTTGAGTATAAGTCGATTCGTGTCGACCGTGACGTGACGGTAGTATGGGCTACGAGGCATGTGAGGTTGTAGAAGTCTTAGTTGAAAGGAGTTAACTACATGCAGATCGTAAGTACTAAATTGAGCTCCCTTGGAGATGGTTTAGGACCATATAAAGTCATATGCAGCGACGGTAAAATGGCAAACACATATTAGGGAAATTATTGACGAATCAGCCGCAGGACATTTAACGCGAGGGCCAAGTGCATCATCCGAGAAATGCGAGTCATAGGTATAACCTAGTTAGACCTTCTTTAGATTCTAAGATCTAACGGTCTTCGGTGGCACGTTGAATTTAAAAATAACGATGCTGACGGCTTGTCTTAGATGATTCTGTAGGATTTGAACGGCGATGCGTAATTGATGAAGAAGTGATTGAAGAGGTCTTAGGAAGTAACTATTTTAGTCAACATTTTAGTCAACCTTTTAGTAGTCAAACATCAATGGTTGAGCCGCAAAATGGAGCACTACATGTACCTACTAGGTTAGGTACCTTACAGGTAGACCCTTGGCTATACCTACATACCTACCTAGGTACTATGTATAATGTACAATACATCTGATTGGATGGGGTACAAGAAAGTACTTGATATTCTAGGGGTATCACGCGTATCGCTACCCCTGCTCTTTATGTATCCCTTACTTACATGTAATGTAGGTAGTAAGTTAACATGAACCGTGGTCTTTCTACCCCGGACGTTCTAGGTAGTCATTTAGGTGCATTACCCGACAACTTTAACTGCTATGTAAGCAGCCAAGTAGCGACTTCTAGCTCCAATCTTCACTTAACAACAGGTACGCACGGGTTATATTTGCGGAGTACGGAGTATTATGTACCTTCTCCCACGTGGAAACCTATGTAAACTGCTTCTCAAACTGCTTCTCGACTCTCTCCACTATTTCTCTAACTAACTAGTTCTATATTCGAAATTTGGACAACATATGAATTTCTACCTCGATGTCCCTTGTGCCCCCTCGTCAGATCTTGGTAACCTTGTGTCATACAGTTTATGTGACTTAAATCAATATGGGATACCAGATCCAATAGATAATTGATGGAGCTACCGAGCCATCTTATACCTGCCACTGCTATGGTTACTACGGAGTTGACCAGTCATTTTTAATATCTTGTTCAGTCTTCGGATATCATAACAAAAACAAAAAGGGGGAAAAACCTGGCTCTAGCCTTGATGATCTTCGCAGGGGGTTCATCGATTTTAGGTAGTTTCTACCAAGAAAAAAGTCCGCACTCCTAATATCGTTCAAGCTCCCACTACCTACGTCAAGAAAGTCCACGTCGAAAGAAGAAATAAATAAGCCGCTATCTCCCGTATCTAAGGCGGCGTTAGAACGCCACTTAACTGCTAACGGAGTCTCACTTGATTGATCTACAGCCCAGCTGCCCAATCATGGTGCCATTCCTTCCCAGCCCTGCCACGATTTTCCCATTGCAATCATGGCTAGAACAAGTCAAAGGCGGCCGACGCCGCCCCTATTGTCCGGCTCAGGAGGAAGAAGCCAAGCCGGCCAGTTGGAGTGCATGGCTTTACGTTGGCTCCTCTCGAGGAAAAACTTAGCAAGCCGGCCCTTGCGTTCTCTTCATTAAACCTTTCGTGATAGCTCTTTTCATGTCAATCTCCCGCTTCCGACACGTTCCGTCGGTCTCCAAGGTCCTTTACCTTACTTGCGTCTATTCTCAGTTATCTTCTGTTGTGGCAGACCACTATAGCTCTCCAGTGAGCTGCTAGGTACGATCTGTATACGTATACTCAGCTGTGCTCTTCTCCACTTAGCCTACCATTCACACGACTCGAGCAACCTTGGCGGATGTCCTTAGTTGTCTACAACCTATGCAGGTCGACCTCCATACTCTGCCGGATATTCGAGTACTCAATTGTTCATATCATCCCACGATTCTGGACCTGAGCCCCGTTCGCTTTCTGATAAGGCTGAATCTAGGAATTTGTCCGTACCCGAGACCAACGTTCTTGTGTCCGTAAGACCGGCGCCGCCCCCCCGAAGTCATCATTCGCTTTTATTATCTCCATCGTCCGACTTGTATTTTGTCGCCTTGTGGCAAAGCGTCGGATGGCGGATGTGACCTAGATCCTTTGTGGCTCAAACCATCATGACACGACCTAAGGTTGACCCTGACAAGAGGCAACGTACTGCCCAAGCATGCGACTCTTGTAAGCGCAGGAAACAAAAGGTCAGTTGTTTCAATTAATTTCCCAATCTCACCCTCACCGTTGCATCTCTCTCCTCATCAATATCTCTTTATACAACACCTACACGTGAGATCATCAGGCTTCCAAAGGCGAACACACGGACCAGTAAGATGATGTATTATATCGGCAAAAGTTGTCTTGTAGTTTCTTCTACATGGATAGCGTACAGCATGAGCGACGACGACGTGTGCTATGTCACTGTCTTCGGATGGCTTCCTAGGTCTCACAATGGCTGGTGTAATTGTGTAGCCGTGTGTGGATGGGATACCTTGGGACTATCGTACGATTCTGATGGGTATTAAGGCTTGTGGTCGTTATGCTTGCTAATGTGGACATTGTCGTAGTGCAACGGATTAAAACCGTGCAGTACATGTGATAAACGGAGCCTAGAGTGCCTGTACACGCCGACAAGCCAGGAAACCGGTTCGCAAGAGCCCCTTGGATCACCGTCCAAACGTCGACATATCGACCAGTCACCGAGGACGTTGAAGTTGGAATCTGGTCAGACAATCGCGACGCATACTCCGTTTTTAGCGTCGTGGGATCAGTCTACTAACAGGTTGATGAGCCTAACAGAGATAGAACCGCTTGAATCAAGCGAAAAGAAACTCATGGGGACGACACGCCACTCGCTCGCCAACAACGACCGCGAGTTCGATACTCGTTCGCGGATCAGCAATGCTAGTGGAGCTGCAGACGAATTAAGTTCCATGTTTATACCAAGGATGCTTCAGGATAAGACAAAAAAGCTACGTAAGTGAAGCTATACAAACGAGCCCTTTCTACCTACTTATTCTCTCCCCAACAAGCCCCATCGTGTTTTTTGAACCTTATACGTAATGTAATATCTTGCTGAGAATGCTGAAAAAATGGTGTGGATATTCTGACTAGCTTTCGTACTCGGACTTCGAGACCCGCCCCTTCTTTTACAAAACTGAGATCTTGAACGTACTAATATGCTGCATAGAATACGTCGGGGAGTCGGGGAGTCTTTCATACTTGATGTTGATTCGCTTAATCGTTTTAAACGGGTTCGGGCCGTCTGGCTTCACTGAGGATCCGCTTAGGCACCATATAATGGAGAATGACGTCCAGCTCCCGCCAGATACGAGGCTAACTGGGGTTCTCCCGGATAGAAAGACAGCTGACATATTAGTCGAGTCGTTTTTTGTAAATGTATGTATACCAACCCTATGACTGCTCGGTTTAACTTAGCACATTGCAGACATCGGGGCTTGTGGAAGTTTTCCATAAGACAGACTTCCTCCAGCTGGTGGAAGAATGCTATAGCAACCCTCTAAATGCTAGCTCCCCAGACTTATGCATACTGAACCTGGTTTTCGCTGTTGGTCTGGTTATTGCTCGTCCATTGCATGGGACCGATGAGGCAGCCGTGATTCAAAGCCTTCACTCCGAACCCGTTAATCGTGCTGAATTGTTCTTTCGAAATGGCAAGAAAAACGGTCCAGATTCGGGATTTGAGGATGCAGATTTCTGGTCAATACAGGCCCTCATTCTCATGTCTCTCTATAAGCTATCAATCTCTGGAAGGAATGCGTCACACGCCTACCACGGTAAGCAGCCTTTCCTTTTTCTTGTTTTTCGGCATGTGTCCGAATACGTTACTTTTGCCCCTATTTTGTCATCTGAGTCTAATTGTGGTAAGCAGGAATGGCAGTGCGGTCTGCGCAGGCGTTGGGAGTACATAGAGAAGAAGAAAGCATGGCAATCGTCTTCACTCCTCACATCATTCACCTTCGGAGAAACGTGTGGAAGACTCTATTCGTCCTCGATCGTATCATTGCAGCGAGTCTCGGACGCCCTATGCTTATATCGATAGAGGACTGTCCCGAATATATGCTTTACCATTCGATAGGCGCTACAACTGACAAGCGCATGATAAACGAGGTAACAGACTCGGCGGCGCTGGATGTTGCCGTAAGAAGTTGTCATTTAATCGGGTCGACGCTTAGGAAAGTCTACGCCGAGAGAAAGGTATCGACTCTTGTTGCACAGGAAATCGCAGATCGCCTCGAAAGTTGGGAGCGAGAACTACATCAAGATTTTCATTGCCAACAGCTCTTGGATGGTTCAGTTGACTCGGCGCAAGCCATTGCCTCCCTTCATATCAACCTCCTCCACTGCCACTCAGTGCTACTACTCACGAGACCTTTTTTTTTATATCTTCTCAAGATGTGTGATGACTTTTCTAGGGGTTCTAAGAAGCCGCCTCACGTCAGTTCAAGATTAGAAAAGTTTTCTCAGGCCTGCGTCGAGGCCTCGCAGCGTACGATAATCCTAGCACGAGCCGCGTTCGATGCCGAACACTTGCCCCAGTGCAATCCTTTCGTAATGTCAGCCCACCCCTTTTTACTTGCAATAGAAAATCAGGAAGAGAGCAGAAAACTAATAGGAATATACTTTCTCACAGATATTTTGTTTTCTCGGCCGCTCTTATCCTCTTAAGTAATGAGTTTGCCTCATTGTACCACAATCCCGATGCGGACAATGCGATTCGCAGTACCTTCATTATTCTCCAATATTGTAAGGAGAGAGATCCCATAGCCGGGAGATTCTTGGAAATCGTCGAGCTCTTTCACAATGCAAACATAAATCGGCCCGAGACAGCCAAGAAGATAGATTTACCTGGCCGCAAGATACCAACCGTGTTACATGCCTTCCAGGGTGAACCAATGCCACCCTTATTCCGCCATGCCAAAACCGAACGACAGGAGTTCTACATGGGTGATGTGGCGCCGACAAAAGAGCGTCAAATAGTCGGCATACCAGCAGCGGCTTCGGAACAGAATATACGTCCCATGATGGCACCAATGCTCCAGCAACCTAGTCCAGAAGGGAGTGTGTCGTTGAACAGCGGTATCGCAGCCGCGAGCATGGCACCGGGAATGGAAGCCCTCGGTAGCGGCGACCCGGAATTCGACCTTGATAGCTTATGGCAAGGCTGGCGGCGTCCTCCTTCTACTGGCGGTATGGATATCCCACCGCCCTTATATCATATAGAGCCATTTGGGTCTTATGGACTTCATCAGCCGCCGATGCCTCATGAGGACAATCTCAACCACCACGTGCAGCCATTCCCGCCTTCAAATTTTCGTTGAAGACTGCCCGTCACTATATAACGAACATAAATCGCAATGCAGAGAAGTGTAGCAAGGAACAAGGTATACCTCATAGGACACACATACGTACATAGGGGGCCGTCCGTTGGTCTACCAGGGCCTCGCATTCCGGTTGTACTGGCGTTGGAATCTAGACGGATAATTTGCGTGCAATATGTACTAGGTTAGTGGGTTTGGTTAAAGGGTTTAGGAGTTGCGTGAGCAATACTGGGTTTGCTACCATACGTCCAAGTACTTCTATTGGTAATATCGAGTAGGTCTCCTTTGTTGGGCTCTCGAGCGATGAATATAACAGGCCCTCGGATGATGGCATAGCTAATGGGAATTTTACACGTATTTTTCTAATATATTATATAATTTATTTATGGCATGTTGATAGCTGGAAGTCTATATGTGGATATTGTCGGCGATAGTAATTGTATCGTTTCTTGCGGCGTGTTAGTTCTACATATCTTGATGCCCGGCGTAGGATTGCTTTTTTCTTATACCCCTAACTCTACAAGTTATACTTGTTGTTAATTAAATCAGACTTATACTGAATATAATCCAAGTATACCCGAGTGCCTGTATTTACATGATCTTCGCTGCATAGGTCATCTAGAACTAGATACTGTTGCTGCTATTTAGACCTAGGACTGTATTATATATGTGTACGACACTCTGAGGTAAAGGGGGTAGGTTAGTCTTAATCAACTACATTCGCACCCAGGAATAATAACAGAGCTAGAGTGCTCCCCTAGTTAAGTTAACGATACCAGAGGTAAACCATCCAAATTGATCGTCAAGATGGGCATATATTCTCCACAGACCCGCACTAAGCACATACAGCATATACAGCATATACATATCTTGCATTGGACTGGGTTAATTGTTCATAATCCTAACATGTCGAGGACCTCGTACGGAGTAATGATGTATGTAGTGACAAGACCAATACTTGGAGTCTTAGATGGACATGCTCGTCATGAATTCCAAAGAAACAGCCGCTAATATCTGTATAGACCCTGCTCGACATCAACGTCGTGCCGACGGCGTTGTCGATCGTTTCTTCGTGCATGTGTTGGGCAGCGCTTCATTCGTCAGCATCGGCCACTCCGTCTCGACTAGCGATCTCGTCCCAAGAAAACAAAACCGCCCACCAATGTCCCGGGTGCATCCTAATCCTCATCATCCTCATCACAACACACGTACATACATTAGGTACATAGGTTAGTGCAGTATGGTGTGGTGTAGTGCCGCACTTGTCGCCGTTCGAGCGAAAAGGGCAAGGGTCATCGTCATCGATCCGGGTTTTCGAGACGTGAGGTTAGCAATTCTCGCATATGAATGTGACGTGTTATTGTCGACCTATCTTTTTCAGATCGGGCTGAGCCGGCACCTCTCATACCATATGCCTGCCTGCCTGCCTGCCTGCCTCCTCATACAGACAACCACCACCGTTCAATACGAATGAATATACCAACCAGCACCAGCACGGCGGGCCAACAACGACGAACAATTGATGCCTAACTACCGGGGCTGCCGGTACATCACCTAGGACTTCCTACCTATCGAGATTCGAACTTGCGGTGTAGAAAAAGCCAAGCTCGGGGAATATTCGTGGGGTAATAATATCGAAAGGAGGGCAAGAAGTGAGGAGAAAAATTGATGGGAGTAATTTTTTTTCTCCCTCTCTCTTTCTCTCCCACAACTACTACGTATGACAGCCTGTCGATGGAAGGATTGTTACCATATGGTCGTCCCGGTTCCGTTGCCTGCTTCTCCTCCTGCCGGTAGACAAAAGGGCAAGTTTTAACGGTGAGGCGTAGAGCATCATCAATACAACCACAGCTCGGTCTCGAGCGGTAGGAATGAGAGGTTTGAATTGGGGCCTCACGAATCCTACATGCCTTGCCTAGACACCGAAGCCCTGCCCCGCTCTTGTACATATTAGAGATGGAAGAGAGATGGATGTATTTGTCCGCAGTGGTTGCGAAATATGAGGATTCTATTTTTTGTTTTTTTTTTGTTTACTTTTAGCATACCGAGGCTCAGCACGACAAGTTGCAATTCAAACTATATAGATTACCTAGGTAGATATGTAGATAGGGGCAACATTATCTAATCGGACCGGCGCGGGCCAACCAGAGGCTATAGCCAAGGTCATCGTGATAGAGAATAGAAGCTAGTGAAAGTCGAGACGGCAAATTTAGACGCAAGAAGAGCACTGTGGTTGCTCCCGTAACGGATCGGCGGTTCTAGGCCGCATGTTTCGGGTCCCTTATGCCTCCATCTCCAACCTCTAATTCGCCCCAGAAAAATCCTCCGGTATTTGTTGATCGGCCGGCGCTCTTGGTACTAGGTTTATCGTTGCCTTTTCTGGCCGGGCCACATGAAATACGGCTATGTAGGGAGATGGGGCCCCGTAATGGATCCTAGATGGAGGCGTTTCAGTCGTATGTATTGTATGTATTGTATGTACGTATTGATGTAGGCAGGTAGGTAAGCAAGTAGGTAACCCTACACACATCGATTATCATACCTACCTACCTACCTTGCATACATACATACCTAACGGTGAGACCGGACTGCATCCCCCGCTGTAAAGAGGACCGAGGAGGCTACATAGGCAGAGGCAGAGAGAGAAAAGCGTAGACATACATACATACATACATACATACATACATACGGAATGAAAGATGATGACTCACAGAGGGGAACGACAAGACGACGAAAATCACTACCTAGCCTATCTGACAGGAACACGCCGGCCGCAGTGCCACCTACGTACCTACCGACATACCAACAAGAGCCCATCCGCCTACAGCCCATCTGCTGCAAAGCGGCGAAGGCCGTGCCATGTGGCCTACGTACCCGGGCCCCGAACCCTGATCTGCAAATAAATATATCCTACATACATACACACATACATGATGCAGCAGCAAGACTAAGCCATTGGGCGCCAGCTACGATGCTAATTGGGACGAGGGGCGGATAGTTCCATCAAGGTGGGAATACGGTATAGGTGACTTGACTTGACTTGACTGATAGGCAACTAACAACGGAGAAGAAGAAATGAGCATAGGGACGGACAAAAACAGAAACAGAAACAGGAACAGGAACAGAAACGGGAATAAAGAAAGATAGCCAAGGTTCGTTCGAATAGAGTTTAGCCAAGCAGCGAACGAGCAGTAGTGTATGCATATATGGGATGACGCGGATGTGATGTACGTGCTTTGCTTCTCGGCAGCGATACCGAGCGAGGCGGCGCCGACGTATAGCGAGTAAGAAGGCCTTTACGAACCCATCTAGAGACGCGGATTGGGTTGGCAGACGCGCTAATAAAGAACCAGCTTGCACTACAACTACAACTACAACTACAACTACGCTAGTCCAGGGCGTTCCCCCCCCCGTTCTGATCCTCAGCACACGCCTATCACGATCCAGAGGCAAACTCGGTGGCTGGGGAACCGTCCATCGTGACTGGAGAGATGCGGTCCAAGGCATGTAAGCAGACATATTATTAAGTGCTACGACTCTACCGTCCTTGGTCCTTGGCTAATAGACGAGTTATCGAGATCTGGGACTTGATGTAAGCTAGCAAGGGTCTCGGTCCAGTCGTCATCTGCTGTTAGATGTTAGGGATATTAGCTAGTCTGATAGGGTTACACGCAATGGTCTGTTTACTTCCCATACTCCGGATGGCTTTCCATGTTACATAGTACAATACCTAGTACCTAGTCTCACGTCTCACGTCTCACGTCTCATTCGGATGCGCCGCTGCGTCTATTCACCTTTTCTGACTCGACCAACGTCCGCCTTGTGTCACAGACTCACAGTACGACTATATTTCACTGCTAGGCATGGCTTCTGCTACGATTCTTTGGTTGGATCTTGTTGATCTGAGTATTAACCTCTAGTTTAGCCGCCTGCTTTCATCCCCTTTCTCCCCCCCCCCCCTCCCAAAGCAGGCAACGGTGCAATTCTATACCGTTTCTTTCCACAGCTCGTCAAGTTCGCTAATATCCGTCTTTATCTCCCCAAATTTTTGGACTCCGTGGAACAGTACCCCCTCCCATAATGTAAATGTAGAACCCTAAGGTCCGTGAAAATATTAGCCTTTCCCCCGATGTCTACTCCTCATCATATGCCAACTTGTGTAGATGAGATTAGCTGGGTATTTAGAGTATCCAAGATGGATTGAATACGGGCAAAATTTCTGCAGTCTGGTAATTCGCAATTTGGTATCGTGTAGTAGACGCCCAGGAGAAAGGAACCCAATTTAACCCCCAAATAAGACACCATTACTCCCTCGTTTCCTTAATGACAAACTCCAAAAATTCAATGATAAGAGATATGAGAACCATGAACACCCCAATACCCAATACCCAATTCCCAGCACGATGATGGAGATGAACCTGTGTACGTCGCAAATAGACAGGACAAAAGAAAGGTAGAAACGGAGGGGGAGGCATATTTGGTGCACAGCTCGGTACTGGGGACCCGTAAACCTGTGGCTGGTAAAAGCAAACTGCACTTTGTTCCTGACACCTAAACCATGTGTAAGCGACAACATTATGAAGCTCTTTTTTTTCTTCCCTTCCCGCCCGAAATGTCGGTTGCCCGAACTATGCGAAAATCTCTAATGACCGTTTTTGTCCAATGCTTAAATGATATGCAGGACCCTGGGGGTTTTACCTCGCTTTTCGTGCGAGGAGTTGATATTAAAAACTAAGTATAGAATAAAAATATTTGCTTCATAAAACGAAAGTAGGGTAGTGACCGATGACTGAAATTATAAAATTCGTGTTTTAACGCTGGCTTGGATCATGCGGCGCACTGGATCGTGTCGCCCAACCGGTTTCGTATGGCTCCCGCTTGTATGGCGGGAAGCTTTGCACCGGAGTACCTGAAGTAGGCGGTCCGCTGCTTGGAGTTCCAGCCGGTTGATCCAATCGCAGAGGAGGTAGTCGCGAGGTTCGAGCCATAGATGAAGGAGTTCCCGGCTGCGATAGAGGAGTATGCACAGGTTGGGACATTGATGGCAAATTGGTCTGAGCCATGCCATAGGATGGGCTATAACCCTCGAGTTGAGGATCCGTCCGGCGTCGTCGTGCCGCCCTTTCACCCGTTACGGGATCAGCACCTCCATAAGAAGGCATCGGTAGTGTAGGCTGGTTAGAGGCGAGCGGACTCCTCTCTGCGAAAGAGCCACCACTCCTTGTCGAGATGGGACTAGGAGGCCCTTGGTAGGCAAGCTCGCTAATTCCAGGAGTTCGATAGACGATGTCGCGAAGTCGATCCCGGTCGCTGCGGTACCTGTCCCGCTCATTCTCTGCTTCCTGCTGCCGCTTTAGAAGCTCGCGGTTTTGACTTTCCAGCTCCTGTATTCTCATTCCTTGTTGTATTTCCTTGTCCTTCTTCCTGGCTCGGAACCTTGCAGAGGCACCCGCGTTTCTCTGTCGTTTCTCGTCGGCTTGTTTTGACCCATTGTACATGTCTAGGGGGACAATCAAGGGTTCTCCACCTACATTCATTGCCGCATGCCCATCCATGCTCATCATGCCCCGAACGCCTGGCGAACCCACCTGACCCGCGCTTCCAAGTATGCTTGACCATCTTGAATCTCCCATCGGAAGAGAAGGTGGCGGAAAACGTGCACTAGGTGGAACACCCGTCGAGTACGGCGGGGTCTGTCCATACATATGAGGTCTCATATGGTTACCGGCACTTCCTTGTGGCTGCTGTGATTCGTGCCCGGGAGGATTAAACTGACTCGCGATTGGTTGAGAGAGGGACCGAGGCGGCGGTGTTGTTAACGGAGCCAAAGTGGTCGGAGGACCAACTCCAGATGGGTGGACTCTTCCGTACTGAGGACCTAGAGGTTGGGGACCATTGATCCGCGGTGATTGAGCGTGTTGTCCTACAGGAGATTCAGTTGGATAGCCCCGGTTTGACGCGGAGGGGGGAGCAGGATAGTAATGAGATTGGGGAGTATTCAGCGCTTGAGGTGGTGGTATATGACCCGCGGCACTACCTCGGGGAGACCTTGGGGTCAATATTCGTCGAGTTGCCCCCAAGATTTCTCGATGGGAGTGTATCGATGCAGGTGAACCGCGGTCAGCTGGCGGGGGTCCCTGTAAAGGTAGACCTCCAGCCGCTTGGTTTTGCTGCTGGCTCGTCATCCCATAATTCTGATACATGAAGGGCCGCGAGGCGGTTGGACTGGACTCAAACGTAGAGCCTTGTATATTTGGACTCGGATGCAGACGTGCTCCGGATGGTCCAGATGCCGCGGAAGAGGTAGTCCCAGTCGGTGATGGATGTGTTTCCGTTGGATTTAAGATATTCCGCACACCAAAGCCCCTCTGGGGTAACGACTGTGCTAGATCTCCATTAGTTCGGGAAATGCTACCGCTCTCCAATGACCCGTTGCTGACTGGCTGGTTACTAAGTCTCCGAGGATCCGACTGTTGTGAATTTGGCGATGTGCTCGTGCCTGCCGGAGGAGATTTGGATATCCGAGGTGAAGCAGATCGTGACGCAGGGTCCCTCTGCGACATCGGATCCAGGTCCCTTCCGAACGGGTGGCCCAGAGGAGCCAGACATTGACCGCCTCTATCAGACGCGAATTGATACCGCTTGATTTCCGATCTTGCCTCGTTACTATCTAGTCTCGCCCCGCCAGATTCGCCGTCCGCTTGCTCAAGGCTGCTCAGACGATTCGTGTGAGATCCTAGGTTCCCGTTTCCAAGCGGACGGGTAGAGGGCGGTTGGGAGGGTTGGCGAACGTTAATATTTTGGACCGCCACGGCGACAGATTGGTGAGCAGACTCTTGGTGTAGAAATTGTAGAAGGTGATGACGGCTCAGATTGTGCTGTGCCCGTCACTAGAGTCGTTGCGCAGACGAATATAATGACTATATATAAGTTGCCCCCCAGTATCCAAGGCGTATATGTTGTGATAGATATTCGAGGCAGCTCCCAGCTTCCGACGAATATTCGATTAACTCTCAAGCTAGGTATATATGCGGTAGCTTCAAGATACTCCTCTTAGTCCGAGCCAAAGGTTGTCCTCGCAAGATGAAGGTAATAAAACCCGGGTCCGGTTCAGAAGTCGTTACTTAAGGTAGAAGCAAATGGATAGTGGTGAGGATTCTGGGAAGAAATATTTCCAG
This sequence comes from Daldinia decipiens, assembly GCF_022478715.1. NCBI lineage: Eukaryota > Fungi > Ascomycota > Sordariomycetes > Xylariales > Hypoxylaceae > Daldinia > Daldinia decipiens. Next base: position 480,680 of record NW_026054546.1, read on the forward strand.
ATATGTGGCGGCTGGAATTAGTGGATGTATATCAGCTGTTGCCCAACGGGAAGTGAGGAACAAAAAAAAAGCGATGGTAGCCAATGATGATGAGACGTAGCAGAGCGGAATCATTGGCAACCTGGCAAAAGCCCTGCAGCAGTGAATGGTCAAGACGTCGACCAACGCTAGAGCAGCACTGGGGCCTGAATGGGCAGACAAACAGCTACGGTCGTGGTCGTAAGGAGATGATGGTATGCTTCGGATGGGTTACGTACAAGTAGGAGAATGGCATAAAAGAATATCGTATCTAACCAAAAAGAATAGGCGGGACTCGACTTTGTAGCGTTCCCACCGCGCTTGCGTCAATTCACCGACAACTAAGCTATTGTTATGGGATGCAGTAAGCTCAGCACTTGCCCACTGGCAAAGTACTCGGACAGGTTAGTATGACTTCTCGGTCTCGGGCAGGAGGAAGAGAATGATAGCAGCTATAAGCACTCTGAATAGTTTAAGGGCAGGTTGTACTAGTTACCACAAGTAAAGCTGCGTCTAGTATTCGAGTTTTCTCTTCTTCTTTTCAGTCTCTTGGCCTGGAACCCAAGCTCCATGCCTGCTCTTATCATCAGACAAGTCAAACTAGACAGGGCAGAATAGAAGGAGTGGAGCAACATGGGATGGGGATGGTTTGGAACAAGCGGCCGGGGTGCAGGAGGTTCAGGGGGGGCCATGTTCAGTATCGTTGGTGCTGACCCATACTTTGGGGGCAGTATGAACCAGGAACATCCCGTCCTATGTTCCTTTTTTAACAATTTCAGTAAGTTGTGGGAATGATGAGGATCTTGAGACTAGGGCGTCTGTTAAGGAATCGCTTAAGGCTCTTAGAATGTTCGAAAGCTTAACGAGCTGAGAGCTAAGCAGCCAGCCCTACACTGATGTCTGACACATGCAGCTTGGAGGACATGCGAAACATGAGGTGTCAACCGGGAATTGTTCAAGAAGCTGACAGAACAGCCCCATGGTCTTGTCCACTGGAAACTACGAGTACGCTAGATATACGTTCATCTGACTCGGACCATCCAACCTTAGATCGTCTTGTATAAACTTGAGGCTCTTTACCGGCAGCATATTTCGGCGGCGGTCGCACTCTTCGGTGAGCCCTCAAAAATATTTAATAAATTAGAGTGCGGGCGACCAGGCCATCACGCAAGGCGCTGGAATTAGCTCAGCATGCCGGTGCTACTTTTCTTCGTGCTATTAGAGACTGACACAGCAGCGGATGAGGGTCATCGTCGCCCGCGAGCAGTAGTATTACTAGATTTGCTGCATGTCCCGTCAGTCCTGTAAGCCAGCGCAAAGCATACTAGAAGGGACAGGACTAGGGTTTCTCTCCCTCTGATAGGTCACGGGTCATCACGGCTCGTCACGAAGAGTATGGGTTCACAAATGGAGATCTCCGGTGGAGTTGTTGTGGTTGCTTAAGGGTTTAGAGGGCTGGAGGGTCGACTAGGTGGGCGGGTAAAGACTCCGCTTGTTCCAAACCCTTCCCCTAAGAATATCTTTGGCTGGAAATGATCGACATGGCAAGCCGTGGCAGCCAAGAAAACGTCAGTTGGCCCCTCGGGTCCAAAATCAATAATAAGCGGTCACTCGAGCAAGCTCCAGCAACTGCCACTGCCACTACTACTTTTCTGCAGCAAGCATGGATTTATGAATTGTACGTGTTGCAATACCGACGCCCATACCGGTGCCAACTGGTCAAGCATTGCTGGAACGAAAATACCCCGTCTACATACGTAGCAATACTGCGTAGTAGTAGGTAGATAGGATACTGGTAAGTATGCTGGCTGTATGCCGTATGCTGTATGCTGTATGCTGTATGCTGTATGCTGTATGCTGTATGCTGTATGCTGTATGCTGTATGCTGTATGCTGTATGCTGTATGCTGGGACAATGGGACAATGGGACAACTGAGATCAACTAGGAAGATTGGCGGTCAGTACCGCAGCTTGCTGTCCTGTGGTGACGAAGCGGAGGGCTTCACTCCTTTAGCTCCAGAGGTGAGCTAGGCCGGGTTAGGCTTAACGGAACCGGCTGGCAAAGAGAAAGTGACGATGCATGTAGTCAAGGATAGTTAAGATGTAGCTAATTGGGACATGCAAGCCCAGTTTAGGCCACAAGTAGGTCCTAGGTAGGTTCCAGGGTATGACTACATCCATGGCGAGATGTACGCATGTTTATGTACGTATATATGTGTATGTATGTGTATATGTATGTGTATATGTATGTCAGAATATTAAAAATGGGTAGAAGAGAACAATAGCGGCATACATGTACTACCCGACTACGTACAAGTGAATTACTAAATTGCTAGCGCGAATCCGCTAGCGATGCCTTGATGGGTTTGATGGGTTTTTGATAGTGTGGTTTTTTTTTCTGGCCGGCCCACGCCCGCGGAATGCGGGAAGGACCCTCCTTAACCGTCCAGCCTTCCTAACTTACATATATCCAGCAAGTTTGGATAGCCTTCCAATGGCCAAGATAGCACGCACCTACCGTAGCTTGGGAGTATGCATGTATGTAAGCCGAACCTTACCGTAGAACGGGAATAGGGCGAAATATATGTATAATGCATATCATGTATTAATGTAAGTATATTAGTACCTATATAACTAACTAGGTACCTATATGTAACTATGAGGTACCTACATTATATATATATATATGTATATATAGAGGTATACATTAAATATTGAAGGCTATATGTAGGTACCTACCTAAATAAGAGGTACCTAATCCAGGTAGTTACGTTAAAATGTATTATATACTTCGTATAAGCTCTCCTCCACATACGGAACTCCCGTACTCGTTACCCATATGTACTACAACACTTAGAACCGATACCGAGTACATAAAGGCCATTAAACTTCGTGGGTCTGACATTATTGGACTTTTTTCTTTTTGTTGCATCCTTCCGACTCTCCGCCGCTGACCTACATGTAGTTTCCTCCCACCTCTAACCTCTTAGACCTACACATCTACATACATATCAATCTACATATTGTACGGTACGTCCAGTAGGAGGTACAGTGGTAGATCAAACGATCAAGCGATCAGGTACCAACGTGCGGTCCCGTTGGATTCCAGCCCAACCGCCAGAGCCATGTCTCAAGTAATAATGACCGAAGCCACCAGTATGCCGGCCATGTCAGCATGACCAACAGGCCGCAGGAGGATCGCCGACGCACACGGACAACCTTACCAGCTGCTCTGTATATACGTAGCTTCTGCTAGTCGACCATTTGCGGGGCATTATGCCTTAGAGCCTACATATGTATTTGCATATTGACCTGGAGAGCATAGACATCGTACACATGTCCCTGGCTGAGAAGTAAAGAATTTAAACATCCACAAGACAACACAACAGCTCATATATTTCAACCGTCACATCGACCGTCCGACACGAGAACACCGGCTTTTTCTCATCGATTTAACCCCCATCGCCGTCCACGGTACGGCCCATTGCTTCATCTCGTTTTCTTTCTGGGCGGTAAGCCGGACGGCAAGGGACTATGATATTGTCACACTCGACTTGGTAATCATGCCAGGGGGTCTCCCTTGGCATCTTGATGGCTGTCTGAATCTGCAAAAGCATCACTAAGTTAAGGAAAAGGAACTTGACGAGAGCATACCCGCGTTCTAACAGGGTAAAAGTCGACAAGCGCCGCCCACTAGTGTACGTGTTGCGTATTCCGGGACTCGGGCTCGCGGGCCACGGCATTTTGCTTCTGCATATGTGCCATGTATGTGCTAGTCCATCTATGATGTATGGGGACCTGCAAGTTCTGCAATCAGCATGGCATGGTTCATGTTCCCGCTGTGTGATGAGGCCACCATCTGGTCCCGGTTGTCATGCGTATGTATATACATACATGCATACAACATACCAAATAGGCCCTGCCTATCTGCGGCCCTATCTGCGGCCAAAGGAACGCACCACACGCGTCGCATACCACATTGACTGAAAACATCTTTTCGCGCGAAATTACAGCATTTTGTTTGGCAGCCCGTAAGCGCAAGGATCCTCTGTCGACACTCTCAACCCAGCAGCCTGGATAGGAAGCCACGCCCTAAACCCTCTCGGGCCTAGTCGCAAGGGGTGGGCTGAGTGGCTTAGGTATGTCTTGTCCGAACCGAATAGTTACTAACGAAACAAGAGGTGGTTTAATTTTTGAACCCTCGTGGCAACTAACAACGTGGGTGTCCGGCTTTCGTCAGTCTACAACATAATAAATTAATAAAAAGGAAAAAATAAAAAAGGAAAAAAAGGAAAACCAAAATACTTGGCAGAAACAGATCTGCAGATAACTATCGCGATTTCGTACCATCACATATAACTTATTGATAGCTGATATTCTTACTAACTAGGTACCTACTCAGTCCATCAAATAGGTTGTGTTGCATTCTCCCATCTCGAGACAAGTCAACTGTTGATCAATCACATCGTAGTAACAGGTCCTATCGATGATAATCTGCAAGGTAGTCAATTCCCTAGGGCATAAAGGAAATACCCTAACACAATGAAAGAAATAGCGTCGCAACACCATATTTCGGATGGCATCGTCCCTGGTTCTAATTTACTTTTTAATGTCTCTTCCCCTGGTTTTCTCGCACAGTCGGAGAATACGATGCAGGAACAGGGACCAAGGCATCGTGGAATGAAGTAATCTGCATATTCCGCCACCGGGTCAGTTGAGATTATCTCACCTTATTAAATTGGCCTCTGCAAAGAATGCTTTGTTACCTGTCACTTTTCTCAACTCTCAACGATAGGTATTTCACTCGAGACTACCTTGTACCAACAATTATCAGTGTCATAAGCACAGTGCGCTGCATTCAACTTTGTACGACATCTCAAACCTGGTAGCTTAGGATGGCATCGTTGCTTTAATCTAAACCGGACTTAATTACCAGTGGTAGTCAGCAAAATGATTCATACGCCACGGGCGGGATGAATGACGCTCTTCCGCCACGAACTATCTATAGAGGACCCAAATTCCGAACGCTAAACGATCAAGAGTTGCTTCAATCATACGACATCAGTCCTGATATTAAGTGGCTTGCGCTTCAAAATACCTAGTAAGCGCGTGGCAGACTCAGCCAAATATTTGATACAAGATACTTCTTCCGCTAGTTAGTTGAGAAGTCCTCTTGTAGACTTATACGTGATAATTCCACAATATCAAGATGTGCCAAAATCAAATATCAGCTAGTTACACTAATAGATGTAGTTACAGATATAAGTACCTAACCTACCTCGGTAAGTACCTACCTATAAAAACATACTACGGGGAAGACTATTGATTTTGCGTAGATACTTGTTCATCTATCACGCTGATATTAATACGATATATGTACGCCTCGTCTGTGGGATGTTGAGAAAATAGACAACGAACCCTGGGCCTTTATCTAAAGTTACCCAGGAGCCTGGACTGCCGAGTGGTCCATATCTGGATCTAGAGATTGAATTGGGGGGCCGTTTTTCGCGTGCCTCCCTTGGAGATTCTCACCAGATTCTGGAAACTGTATCATGTATGGCATGCAGAGCACAGCTGCAGCTAATAAACTGCATCCTGCAAGCTCGGGGAACAGGGGTCAAAACATTACATTACAGTACGTGTTACCTATTGCAAAACGGCTTCGTGACCAGTTTAGCCCCAGCTTCCAAGGCTTCATAATGCAACACAAAAACTACCTGTCACTTTTGTCGCCATACTATGACCATGGATTTCAATAGTCTAACCGGTCGTAGTGCGAATAAATAAGCGCCATACACACACACACATATATATACATATACATACACGTACGGACGCAGATGATCGCTATCCTAGGCGACATTAGCATCAGCGGTGAGCCACCAATCCACTTGCGTAGCCGGGTTTCCTTTTGTGGGCTTTTATGTGCGCATTGTATGTGCAGTGGAAATGTATGTATTATATGGTATATATTATGTAGCACTGGTTATGACTCCCACGGACTCTGACGCTCTTCCTGATATAGGTCTTATCGACACATGGCTAATGTGCCTCATCGCGTTTAGGACAGTACCCCCACAGCTCAGCAGCGTGTACAGAGTACGTACTCCTATAATATCGTCTAGGCATTGTCATATAGGTATTGTCATCAGCGTCAATGCTGATGCAGTGATACGTAGATTGTCGAAGACAATCGCTACATGTACCAAAGCATACATACCGCACGGGGATCTGCCCTTTTTGAGCTATTATTACGAAGCTTCCAAGAGAGCGACATCGATCAACCACGACGACCCCATTCAGCCCGTTGAGCTTGGGCAAGGATTCGGTGGTGTACAGCCAACCATCGTACACAATTACAGAGGTCAAGTGGAGCTCCCTCGCGCGTCATTTATTACCCTCTAGCTTCATAATAGACAGTGCCTACAGTGTAGGTATTGTTTTTCTCTCATCTCCCTCCCCTTGATACTTTCTTTTTAATCCCAGATAGAATGTGGGACTTTGTTCTGGAAGACTCCCTGGAAGAACTTCCCTGGAAGAGACTTACGCGCATCAATCTATGATCATGTGGTTCGTCAATTTGGCGGCTTTGTGGCTTAGCCGCGGAACGGCTCGAATCCAGTTCATGTACAAATTGCGACGGCTTCGTTTATTCTAGTCCGTTCAACTAGAAGGGCCTTGGCCAGATCCATCCAGTCGGCCAACGAGTCCACGTCCCCAGGTCTAGGTTACTGATTTTTACGGACAAGACGTGACCGCTTGACAAGCTCCTGAATGGGGTGCATCTTTCATGCACACGATGCGTCTAACCTAGGAGCTGAGGCTCTCCTGAACAGAACTAGCGGGCTTGCAATGGTCACAAGGAGAGATCCGTTCATTCACGATGTTCTACACCGACAAGTTTCCACTTACATACCTTGCCTCACTTTTCGCTGCACCTATGATGCGTTTCCCCAGTTTCTCTATCTACAACCAAATAGCTTCTTCCACGCCACCTTGCTGTCGTGTATCCACGCTATTCGTAAGAAGCGGTCACCAACCTTCTCTAAATGCAGCAGCTTCTACCTAGTTTCGGATCGTGAACCCGCCCGTCTACAGTCGCTATTTTAGGCAATTGTTCCTTTGTTGGGACCACTTCGCCAAAGCTATGCTAGTAAGTCATTCTACAAATATTCGCGTGGCTGCGTGTCTATTTCCTATTTCGCCCATGAACATTCATGCTTTATTCCCTCGTGCCTTGTTGGCGCAGGGAGGGAAACTCAAGGTGGAAGGATCTCAAATCAGTCAGGTGAACCGGAGAACCGGAGAGTAGTATTGAATTTTCTACTACCTTTCCTAGGTGTAGAATGCCACTTGGACATTTTTATTAATTTATATGCAACTAAGCCAGCTCGAGTGGGATGCGATATGTTCTATATATGAAGTTCTCGCTTGAGAATCATCCCGTCTCATGCTTAGAATAACGTAAGATGGCGTCACGTTCTAGGTATAACACACTGTTATAAGTGATTTAGATGCAGCTATACGTCGCATTCGATAACGGGTCATATCCATCCGTCAAGCGAAGGAAAGGAATGGCCTTGAGAAATAGCCGGCAGGAGATAAATCCAGACTCTTTAGATTGAAGAAAACTTCGGTCTCAATTCACGGCTATCAGGCCCGTATTCCATATTCCGTAGAATGCACGACAGTGTCTAATGTGTTTTTATCATGACGCGCGAAAATAACATTTTATTATTTATTTATTTATTTCCTTTTTACTTGGCCTATTGTTCTCAGAGCCTCGAAAGGTTAAAGTGAAATAATCTTACTCGTTGGATCTTGTAGATGCTGCATGTTACAAGGTGGAAGACTCTACAAACCACTAATAATAGGTTTAAAGCCTAGATCGTCAAAGAACTACATAACATAACCGACTAACCTAACTAACTACCTACCTACCTAAGGACCAAGGTACTTAGTCGAGACATCTGATTCCGAATCCGAGTCCCGCCCTGCCGCTCTAAAGCCTCCACCGTCTCGGCAAGTCAAGTTTAATCCCTTACGTGATATCCGAGACATTGGACATCTACCACGTTTCCCCGGTTAACCAACACGCTGCATTCGCACCATCGATTATTGCGTCAAAGGTCAAAGCGAGCAAACAAACCAGGGGTTTCTTATCTACGCTCCGGGTCCGGGAAACTCAGTAATCCGAAAAAGAAAAGAAAAAGAAAGAAAGAGAGAAAAAAGGAAAAAAGGACGGAGATAGGGAGATTCAACATGTCCGCCGCTGTCGAAGCCAAGCCACAGCCACAGCTACAGCTACAGCGATGGCACGTCACGGAGCCGTACTTACACCTCGGGTGCGGACTAGGCGAAGGCCCGTACTACGAGGAGCAGACTCACAGCCTGCGGTTCGTCGACATCAAGAAGAAGCGGGTGCACGCCGTGGACCTCGCTAAGGTGCCGAGCCCCAACCCGAGCCCCAGCGTGGATCCGAGCTCGGCCCCCGCCGGCGTCGACACCATCCAGCTCGACGTCCCCGTCACCGTCACGGCGGACATCGAGGGCGTCGACCCGCGCGAACGCATCCTCATCGGCGCCAAGTACGGCCTCGCCGTGCTGGACCGCCGCGCCGGCACTTACGAGTACGTGGCGCGGTTCGGCGCCGACAGCGACGGCGACAACGAGCGCCTGCGCAGCAACGACGGCGCTGTCGATCCTCACGGACGCTTCTGGCTGGGCACTATGTCCGATTTTGGCTACGACTTGCAGCCCGAAGGTGAGCTTGGGTTTCGTTGCTCTCGTTCGTGCTATGTATTATTTCTATCTACCTGGTCCCATTGCTTTTCCCCAAGTCCTGCTTTTACTTCTCCTCTTTTCGGCACTCGCCGTCTCGTTGCTTGCACCGGAGAGGGGTAGATGAGGGGAAAGTTCGGTTCGGCCTTGTCTCGTTTCCTGTGCTCCTGTGCCCCGGGGACATCCTCGGGGTCTTGTCCTAAGCCATCCCCGCACGAACTCCTGGAAAGAGAAATCAGCCCTGGCGTTTTCCTATTGTCATTTTCTACTCTTTTCCCGGCAAGCGTCTCTAGTATGCAATGCTGGTGGCCGGAGGTGTCTCCGGCAGCCCGGTTAACCAGCACGGCCGGGGCGATATAAGTCGTGTGATATATGTTGCAATTTGCAGTGCTACGCCATGTATGTATGTATGTATGTATGTATGTACGTGCATGGATACGCGGGCGAAAGAGGGGCGTGCAGAAGGAGGGACAGCAAAAGAGAGAAAAAAAAGAAATTGGGAAGACGGAACGAGTCTAGCCTACAGATGCACGCGCGGAGGTGGTAGTGGCAGTGCTACTTTACTTTACCATTGTTGTAAGATCGACATTGGGATATCAGGCAACACGACGTTTATCTCATGTTATGTGTTATGCGCCACGGCAGGGCAAAACTTGGCAAAACTAACCTAATTCCGTCCCCATCCCAGGCTCTGTGTTCCTCTTCGACGGCACGCGCACGGCGCGGTCCATGCGGCACCCGGTTACCATCCCGAACTCAGTCGGCTGGTCTCCGGACGGCAAGACCTTGTTCTTCACGCACTCGACCGAGCGCACCATCCACGCGTACGACTACGACCAGAGCTCCGGCGAGGTGTCTCGCGAGCGCGCATTCTACTTGCACGACGGTCCCGGCGAGCCTGATGGCTTCCGCGTCGATGTCGAGGGGAACTTGTGGCAGGCTGTTTACGGCGAGAGCCGCGTGCTAAAGATCTCGCCTGAGGGAAAGCTTGTCGGTGAGATTAGACTGCCTACTAAGAACATCACGTGCACCCAGTTCGTCGGCACGGAACTGTTTATTACGACGGCGGGGATGCAGGAGGGCGAGGGAACTCCCGAGGAGGTTGAACTCAGTGGTGCGCTATTTAGGGTTGATGTCGGTGTTAAGGGGGTGGACCCTTTCTTGTTCAAGCTGAGCAAGGCGGTGGATCCGGAGTCTTGAGTTTTGGAAGACGATAGGCCGGTCTATGTTGGAGTTAACGATATAAATAAATGGGCATAGGTAACAAGAAGCACGAGAATTTTTATCACGTTCACATATGTAGCTCTTATATGTGATCGACAAGAAGAAATAAAAAAAAAATTTATACATTACTAAGACTCTATTGCAGTAGGATTATTAAGATTAGGTATTTTACTCGTTTATTAGCTTCATTTCGGCTTCAATGCGTACATGCGCACAGGGTATAGCTCGTGAGGGAACCCGTGCTGTATCTCCGTCTTAACTATGCGTAATCCTGCCTCCTCAAAAATGCGCCTGAATGTCTCGTCTTGTCTATGATATAACAGCGTTTTGTTAGTTACAGTGCTTACATGTACTCTCCCATGGAAAATTAAAAGGATGTAACGAAACAAGACTCTAGATACGCTCACCAGGAAACACTTACCTTGTAACACTGCTGTCTTCCGAGTCAAACAAGTCCTCTTTGGACGCACTCAAGTTCTCCTTTATCACGATAACCCCTTTCGTCTTCCCATCGTCGCCGACACTGAGCACAGCGCTGCACCGTCTTAGGAATTCCTCGAGTTGCTGATCGGTCAGGTGACCGAGACACCACTGGTTCCAGATGAGGTCGTATTCCGCATCATCGTCAGGCCGCCACTCCTCGAGCCCAACGTTGTAGATTCGGCCTACTCCCGGCAGGCCCTCGAGCGCATATGTGAACTTGGCGATAGGCTCGACGATGTCGACTGTCTCTGCAACGTCGAGAAGTAGCCCTTGCGTTATGCGCCCAATCCTGCGACTATTATTAGTTATGTGTTATATATATAAGGTATATATATATATATATACGCCTTGCACCCACGCGTACACCCCGCAGCCCCTCAGATTGCCACATCATTCTTTTTTAAGCTTCTACACATGCGCGCGGCGTAGAGATTGTTATAATACAGGGCGATGGGATTGAAACCGGGGAACAAGAAAATATAGCAAAGTGATAAAAATAGAAAATATCAGAAAAGGGGCCAAGTAAGGGGAGAATATAAGTCAACGTAGGCAGCAAAGGCAGCCAACCAGCAAGTAGAAAAACTTACCCTGCACCGCCCTCCATCGCCCTATTTATAGCCTTGACGCCTTTAGTACGGCCCAGGCCAAGTTTAGCCAGGAAGCTCCGCGAGCCTCTTAAGTCGATGCGCGAGACGGTAGGGTACCCGCCCAGCATGCCGTTGACGTCGGGGTCGATGCCAGACCAATACTTGCGGCCGTCATCAGCGCTGATTAGAGAGTCCGGGGCATCTGCGTTTGTTCCAAAGGGAGCCATATTGTCTATAAGTGCTGCGCTTCTTTGATTTGTTCTTCTAAATATGTAGTTATAAAAAAAGGGGGGTCTAAAAAAGATTTATCTGGAGAAAATTTACAACAGCGGTTATAAGGAAATGTGGGTTCGTGTTATTGACATTCCATGGCGTAATACACGCGTCAGGTAAGAAGAAGGACACAAATCAGGTAGATGATACCCCGTGTAAGTTTGTTTCGCAATACTTGCGTTGCTTCACCAGCAGAGAAAGACCACTGCACAAGAGGGAGGAGTGATGTTCTCCTGGGCATCACGTGGCCAGCGGGTTTATAGTGGGCACTTGTGGTTGCACCTGAACTTACCTAATATACCTCCATACCTACCTAACCTACCTACCGGTAAGGTAGGATACCCACCCCCCTATAGCTTCCCGTGTAGATCTTGTGTAACTCGATGTAATGCGCAACTGCCTAACTCGCCATCCTGAGGTAGTATTTCCTCCCCCTTGCCGCTTCGAAACGAAGAAATGCCTAATGCAGGTACTTATAAGAGATCGTTTTTATACATAGCAACGGGAAAGGGCGCTAGTGGAAATATGACATACATGCCTTTTAGCCGCGAGACTATTTTAATTCATTGTTAAAGTACTTGGTATATGTATTGGAGTATACCTAGGTACGTATTTCAACCTGAATACTGCCTACATAGGTAGGTACTTATATACACAATGTGTGCAAGGTTTAATATGGGTTCAGTTTTTACATGTGAATATGGTGAATTTCATTCCTTTTATATTGTAACTTCCAGTTAATAAGTACAAGTATAGTCATTTCAAGCCCAACATCTATATTCGACAACTTAATATAAATAATTTATACAATTTACCAAGTCACCTCACACTCAATGATCAAAAACAAGTATGTTATAACAGAATAATCAATCAACTTCGGATCTTTTGAGCTAGAAAACCCATTAGAGAAACGAAACGTTATTGTACATATAGTAAAAAAAGGAACCATGACCATGGCATATCCGTCATCAATCATCCCGCCTAATCGTCCTTGATCCCATTGGGTTTTTCCAATTTTCCAAATACCCATAGTCATACACCCGTACACTCGTACACTCATCAACCTAACTTACTCCTTCTTACCACCACCACCACCACCATAGCCACCACCATAGCCACCCTCGTAACCGTGATTGTACTCTCCCTCTCCCTCTTTCTCGCCCTCATTCTTGCCCTCGTTCCTCTTCTCTCCCCAACCACCACCGCGTCCGCCATAGCCGCCGCCATAGCCGCCACCGTATCCACCGTAACCGTAACCTCCCTCTTCTCCATAGTGCTTTTCCCTATGGTGCTCCTCTCCTCGCGGCCACGGCTGAGGGCGGCGGGTATGGTCCTTGGCCTTGCCGTCGACGTCCCCGTGCTCGTGGTGGTGCGGGTGGTGGCTGTGGTCTGGGCCCCAGTGGTGCCCGCCGCGCCACGACGCCTTGTATTTGAGGTCTTTCCCGTCGTCGTCTTCCCCGTGGTAGCCGGGGCCTTCTCTAGCCTCGATGTTGGCTTCGGGCTGCTGGGGAGGGTAAGTGTTAGTACGATTATCTTGTAGTAGCTCAGGGGGGTGGGAAAAGGGGGCTAACCTCGAGGGCAGTGCGCTCATCAAGAGGTACAACCGCCTCGGCGGTAGGTGCGGCTAAGGTGTTGGAGCCGAGGAGCAGGAAGACTGCCAGGAGAGATTTGGTGACCTGCATGTTGACAGTAGTATATGAATGTGTAATATAGTATTGATCTGTTTATTGAAGACTGAGATTGGATATTGAGATGCAGAAATATTATAGGCGAATATGGGAGAGGAAAATGAGCTTCTTATAGCCGTCCTGAAGCTAGGGCATCGAACGCGTAGCGTATAATCCTCTCCCTTGCAATAGTAGATAGAAACATTTTGAGTTCAATATTGACGACACCGATATGCCATCGAAAGGGCGTACGTGTAAGGACCTCTACCACGCCAGCGTACAAAAGACAACCGTACTATGACGCGACTCTACGCAAAGCACACAAAGTTAATCATGGAATGGCCCAATATCTCCAATGGTATCTAGGAGGTTATAATTGGCGTGTGTGGAGAGTCCATATAATAAACATACATTCTTCAGATGTCTAGACTAATCGACCCTGTTGTTCGTCACCATTCTAGTGGCAAGGGCAGCCAAGACATTGTCAGGAACCGCCCAAGACAGCGGTGCCGGGTGTTGAAGATCGGCTCCCACGGGCAAGACATCGGTGGGGACTATTATTAATTATGGATAGTCTTCCGCGACATCCGTCAAAGCTTGTTTGTTAGTTAGAATAAGTATATGAAATCATCACCTGTATAACTTCATTATGGAACAAGGTGACTCCTGGTAACGTAAACTCAAAGCATCGATTTGGAATCTTTGCCCAACTAGACTTGTATCGCACCCAGAGAGTTGGGCTCATACACGGGTCGCTATTCTTTCTGCTGGGTTTGGCCATGACGTGAGTATGAGAACGTTAGATATAGAACTAATGCATAGAAGACTGAAAACTTGAGCAGGAAGTAGAGTCGTCTTTAGTTTCGAAGACGACTCGACCTTGCCGTTCCTAACACCGATGAGGTTCGGTGGGCTAAATATTAACGGTTCCAGTTGAAAATCTTGGCTCTTTAGTGAACCCCAGCCCTGGGTTGTTTCTTGAAATCTCTAGTCTATTACAGTGAATATAATATAGACCCGCTAGTTGGTTGCCGGAATCATGCTGCAATTTGAATTGACACTTGTCGAGTGAGAGTAAGGAACTAAGCTCAGATTAAGAAAGATTCAAACTTTGACCAGGGAACCACTTTTGAATTGAGTCTATATCATTAGTATTTCTAAGCATGAAAAATTCGCCACCAAAGGGTATCAATCCCGGTCTAGGGAAAAGAGCCGTGTATGAAATTTGTTGTGTTAAAGCAGCCCAAAAGATGACGCGAACCAGAATGGCATCCACAACATAAGATAAGCCTGATGCACACTAGTAACTCCGTCGAATCCCATTTGTCGCCAATTTGGTGTGTACAAATTTATGCGTGTGGCCTGTCTATCGAATAAGTAATTAGTCGTTTTGGTGATTAGATGGGCTCGTTGTTTTGTTCGCCTACAGCACATAGCCATTGGCGCTAACACAATTCCACTCGCGGACACCCATCCCCTCCTCGAGTTCAACACACCACCAAAGCACTTCTTTGGCTTTATCCAGCTGTCCGCTATCTTCGTGTGCCCTAGCCAAGGCAAACCATGCGTCGGAGTAATTCCATCCTGTGCCTAATTTAGTGAGTCCCGATAGTAGCCCATAAGCTCTATCTCGAGCAGCAAGTCGATCGACAAGAGGCAAGGAAACAGCTTTGTAAGGAGCCGGAAGCTCCTCTATCGAAGGTCCGTCTGATTCAACGGTAGCTGATTTATCTGACGGTGAGTCTACGATATCAGCCACACAGCCTCCAAGCCCTAGTGGTGTTGATGGAAACGTCGGAATGTCCACTATTGTGTGAGGCTTCCGAGGACCAGGGCCAGTTGATATTAGATTTGTCTCTTGGCCATCTGGTAGGATAATGCTAGGGACAGCAGGAGGCGGCAAAAGCGCTTCGCTGTATATGTCAAGGAGGATATTGGACAATCCAACAATTGCTGAAGGGTGGTCTGGGTAGTACATTAGAGCTTCCTCAAAGTAGTCCCTCGCCACATAAGGGGTGCCTTCGGAAATTGCGAGATAGCCCAACTAAGTTTTGTTAGCGGAAAGAAAAAACCATTTAGGGGTCATTCAATTTCATACCTCGCTGTGAATATCACCCCAGAGCTCCTCAACAGATCTTTTCCCTCCCCAGCCAGGATCCCGTAGGGCCATAGAGCCGCTCGTATCCTTGGCGACCTCACTTTCTAAACCGTCTATCAATTTTCTCGCCTCGCTAATAGCGCCCTTAGCATCCCCATACATTTTAGCACGACGGTAAAATGCACCGATCATCAACCATACTTTTACAAGCATAGTCTGCCTCTGTCGTTTGACTTGTTCTTTCGGAAATTGCACTATGGGTAATGGATTGGGCGATGAAAGTGAATCAAGAACTAAACTATCAGATCCATTTGCAGAGGCCTTGGTTGAAGAAGCCGTAGAATTGAATCGAAGTAGTCCACGACCTTTGGAAAACGACTGTGGCCTGGACACGTCGTTTGAGTTATTCGATGCGAAAAAGTCTACTCGCTCTTGTGTTGCTCCATCCGGCATCGGTGTGTAGAAATCCTCGCCATCTACGACAGTCGGGGCTCGGGGCGGGCCTGAGCTAGTAGAGGAGGCCCGTCGCGGCTGGGCGCTCGGTTCTCGTTTCTTCAGGCTATTTCGCCTTGTTGAATCGCTACGCCCACGGGCGCTCGATGATCTTCTGGACCGTCGACCCTCACTAGCTTCACCATTCTCCTTAGTGACGTGAATGGCGGGAGCGGCGCTGGTGTTGGCGGCGGTATTGGCGGCGGTGACAGTGCTAACGGATGTCTGGATGGTTTGAGGCCTCTCCGGTAAGACAGTAGACGTGCTGCTCTCTGCAGGAGTGATATTTCTAAGATTACGAGATGTTCTCTCAGCCTTATTACCAAAAATGCTACCGCGTATACTTTTGACTGTGCCGGCAGAACTTTTGGGGACTTCCATTGTCGCTTTTTGAGTTGTAGCCGGCGGCCTTGGTTGAAATTCGCCAAACAGTCTTGTGTATAGGACTAATAATTCGTGACTTGCGTTTACTGCGACTTCTGGTCCTTCTAATAATTCTAGAAGGGCGAGTTGTGTCATCTTTACTTCGATCATGCCTTCTTTCTCGAGATCGTCCATTTCATCGACGAGTCCCCTCCCCTCGTTCTTCTCATCGCGAGCTTCCACCTCGTTAAGATGTTCGCTTCGGAACGCACCTTGAAGATTTTGAGAGCCAAATAGGACTGTCGGGTCGTCAAACTGCTCAAAGGCCCCCTCACAAGCCCTGGCAGCCATGATAAAATCCTGTCTAGCACTTAGAAGGAGCGCAAGGAGGTGCCACAAGGGTATCAACGAGCGTTCTCGCCAGTATGATCCAGACCCAGCTGATTGCTCTCCCGCTTTCCCACTGGACATGAGTGCAGCCCTAACAATGTCAATGGCCGCCGTTAGTTCTCGTTGCTCAGCTAGTAATAGACCGAGGGTGAACAAGGTCCTGACGTCTGTTGGATTTCCGTTTTCCGGCGATAAGGACTTCTGAAAGCTTCGTATGGCCTTGGTTTGAGTTTCTGTTCGTACAGATGCATCAAACGTCATTCTAGCCCATTGTGCTTGTGAAATACCGATGGCTTGCCATGAAAAGGCATACACTCGAGAAGATATTCTTGGATGTAATATAACTCCGTTTCCATCCTCCTCGTCTAGCGTTGTGATATTATCCTGCGCCCTAGGAAGCGGTGTTGGCAGCTTATGGATCATTCCTTCTAATTCAACCCCCAACTCATGTGCCTTCGCCGCAGCATCCCTGAACCCATATTTGCAGAGAGCGGTTATCGCCTGGGAAATGGTTTCAAGAACTGTCGCGTCATCGTCAAGACTCGGCTCCGGATGGCCCGTCTTATCGACTCGAGCTTTCCCCTTTTTGACGATATCCAGGTAAGAATCGAAGGCATGGAAGGCAAGATCAAATTCAGCGACTGAAAGGTGGACGGTGAACAGATACCGCAGTATAGCCGTAGAATGGAATGTTTTCGTAGCGGCTCGGTAGAGTATGTCTAATACTCCCCGACTAAGGCCTTCCTTGCCACCAGGTCCGAGATCTTGTTCGTGCCAATCACGCCCGCTTAGTACACTCCAGTTTCTCATCACAACCGCAACGAAGTCTTCCACTTCTTCTCTCTGTTCTTCGGCTCGCGGAAAGGAAGTTTCACTTAGAAGGAGACCTTCATAAGCTACTTCGACTTTCTTCAGTTCCGTTCGAAGTTGATTTCTAGCTGATGCTTCGTTGGTGACGTTTACAGAGCCTGTGGGGAATGGCAAATCTTGTTGTAGAATGCCTGAAATGGCGGCGTAATATTCGTTCCATACTCTTCTTCTAGGTACGGCGCCACGAAAACCATAGCCACCGGCAAGAGCGGTGCCTTGAGCCTTAGCCACCTCCCAGTATTTCGCCCAGGAACGATATGGAGCTAGGGAATTGGCATCTTCGAGGGTTTTCTCGCCTTTTTCCAGGGCCTGAGATTGTAGCATACAGAATTCCGTTAAGAAGAGTTCAGTCCAGAACCGCAACTGCTTCCGTCCTTTCTCTTCCGAAAATACGTGTGATAGGGAAGTTAATGCTGATTCGAAGACGCCCAGTGCCGCAACCCTCTCATCGTTTCGCGCAAGACAATTGGCCTTTAAATATGTAGCCTTGAGGGCACATACCCATGACCATTCCGAGATGCTACTTGGCTGATCGAGCTGGGCTAACTCGCTGTCTAGATCCCCTGGTAACTTCAAAGCGGCAGTGCTATACTCCCCGACGGTCCAATAAAGCCACCCAACACATACTTGGGCTTGGTATCTGTCTTCAAGAGGAGTTGTCTCGACTTCGATCGCATTAATTAATCTAGGCACTAATTGGGCGACATCCAGATCCGCAGCAGAAACGGCGGTAGTAGGCCTCGATTCGGGGTTTTTCTTCTGTGAAGCTTTGATGATAGCATACTCGGTCTCGGCGGTTGTTGTGAGGCCTATAGATATGTCATTACATTAGATGGTTTCGAGAAGGAGTAGGATAGTAGAGTCGTACATAATCTGTCGGTGGCATGTTTGCGGACCTTACGCACAAGCTCTGGTACCTCATCCCATCTCCCCTCGCACCTAGCATCTTCCAATCGTACTACGTATTGGGTTACCTTGGTCGATTTCTATAACACTTTAGATGAGCAACTATGGTTATGGCTGCTGGGAATAGGAGGAAACAGGAGGGGGAGAAGGGAACTAACACTCATCCTGACGATTCGAGGCCTGAGCAAACGCGGTATTGGTTAATAGAACTCTCGCATATCATATCGCCGAGTGTTAATTATAGTGCAATGCCAGCGTTACACGTCTGTAAATATCATATAGCTCGGACTGTTGGTTACAGGTAGGCCCAGGGGGTAAGGATGGATGTAGATGAGCCTAATAAATGAATAAGTTTGCTGCGTCGTCGCGGCCAAGTAAATTAAACATTTCTTGGCACAGTAAGGGGGAATATGTTATGACCCTGTTAAAAGAAAATCGCCCCACTTGATTCGTAAGTGCTTTTGCTCTATGCAATTAAAAGGGATGGTGGGCAGGGCGGGTCACAACCAAACAATTAAGGTGGGCTAGGTGGGATTGATCATGTAGACCCGCTAAAAAGTTTATCGATAAGGATAAAAAGTTCATGGAGCTTTCATATGAAGAAAAGCTTAAGTTGAAATTCCTAATTCCTATCTCGTTATACATCTATTTAACAACCAATGAATTGCTGTTTATTATTATTTAAGCTACGGACTTTATAATATACTTCTCTACCCAATAGGAAGTTTCAATTGTACAGAGCCTGTGTAGTTAGCTCATGCGCCAGAGCCATCTACAGATTCGACTACTAATTAATCTTAAGAATATATGAATCTCAAATCATGGCGTTTTCTGCACTTCCCCCCGAACTGCGCAGTCTCTGTCGGAGATTAACGGCGACAAAGGTAGAGCAGCTTCCAGCTCTGCTACCCTCTCTACTTAGGGACTTATTGCGTTGCAAAGAACCACTGTCAAGGCCACATGAGGCGAAGGCGTCTGATAGTTCTTCTGAATCGACAGTGCTCGTACATAAGCTAAAGACTCAGATATCTACACTTCTCAATAGTAGAACCTCTCAGGGCCGCTTCGTAGGAGTGGCGCTAGTAAAAGCGGTGGTAGAAACTGGTGGTTGGGAATGCCTTCGAACATCCGAACCATGGGTCCGGGGACTTCTATCTATTCTTCAAGTAAGTTTTTATACCTCACAATATCAGCAAAACCACTCACAATAAAATAGAGAAAAGATCCAGCAGTCATTAAGGATCTATGTGTTGTGACCCTGGTGAAGATATACACTCTAATGCATGCCTATCCCACGTTGATACGGGAGATCGTTACACCTACCCTTCCTACATTTGGAACGGCCTGCCTCCAGATTTTGAAGCCTCCCACAACTAGCAAGGTTGCTAAAGCACCTAATAGCCTCGTCGAGACAATATTTGAAGGTTTCTCGGTTATAACCCCACTATACCCTACTACACTACGCCAGTTTGCGTCTAAGCTTAGGGTCGAGACGCGATTGTATATTGCTCCAACCGTCTCGGACGGTACAATAGTTCCAGCCTCACTACAGGCATGCAGCAGACGTCTTGTTATCAGGTTACATATGACAGCTATAAAGGGTGGGGACTCAACTGAATGGACGAAACATCTAGATGGTATAATCACTACATTCCACTCTACAGCCGATCAGGTGTTCCGGGCAATCCAAGAAAACTGGGAGTCGGTGTCGGGTCACCCGTCAGAATCTACGCCGCAACGGGTAGATTTCGATAAAGATCCCCAGGGCGGTAGTGACAGCCCAGATCAATTGCCCCCTTGGACTGGCATTTATGCGGGCAGCGAAAGAATGCTCGGTCTACTCGATTTTATCTGTGAATATCTGCGGTGCTTTACAAAAACGACAGTTACCATTCCGGTTAGCGCAATGGTCGATATCGTTACGAGGATATCCTCAATCACGCCATCAATTCCAGGGAAGGAGAAATCTGCATCAATTCAGATGAACCCAGCTGTTGGTAGAGAGGAGAAAGACGAATTATGGACAGTATTTCCAGATATTCAACTTGCTGCAATGAAATTGCTATTTGTTATGACGCAGCGGCTGCGAAGGAGTTTCCTACCACTAGCTCAAATATCACTTGAACAACTCTTGCGAATGTTTGAGTCTAGCTATCGTCTACCTGAAATCCGGATAATAGCCTTCCTCCTAACCAAAGAGATTCTTCAGCTTTGCGGGCCAACAATGGAGAAACTTACCGTTGAGGGATTAAGCCTCGTCATCAAGGCATGCTGTCGCGACCTTTTAGGATATGGTGGTCATCTCAAACATCCTAAGCAATCAGCTGTTTCTACTCAAAGTAATCTGAAATCTAAATCTTCCAGTCAGAATGCTGACGCTTTTCTCGGCAACAGCGCCGAAGACGAATCCATATCTGTCTCGTTAAGTCCAGAGCACGTCTCTGCAGCAACAGCATTCTTGACTGCTCTCTTTAGTCATGTACCTCAACAGCTTCTTCCCTCTTCACTTCGGGCTCATATGCTCAAAACAGCTATATTATGCCAGATTAAGGATGCGCAGGTAGCAAGCGTATTACATCCCGTGCGAGACAAGAGCGGTAGGACGCCAGCAGTCATACTGCCTTATCTTACACAACGGTTCCCGCACGACGAAAGTGTAGAAGTATTGCGCTTCAACTTTCGCCCCGTGGCGACAGGACCCAGGAATGACGCTATGGACATCGATAAGACGCCAATTGAAGACGCCTCAGAAGACGATTCTTCGATGAATGGACTTTCATTCGATCAACCACTTGAGACTTCTGTTCCTAGTCCCACAAATCATACCCGTGCCGAAGCCGTTGAGACCTCAGCCAAAGCTCAGGACCTATTTCTCCCCAAGAGACCGCTGGAGACAGTTCTCAGATCTGAAGAGGAAGGTACCACTGTTGCGCGACCACCGCCGACAAACTTACTCAAGCGGAAGAGCGAAGAGGCTGAAATTGCCATTTCTAAACGGGTTGAGATCGACACGACGGCAACAACGGTAATCAGCGCCCCAATACCAGTATCTACCAATCTGCCGAGCCAGGCTCCCAAGACTGGCAGCGTAGGAGCTCCAGACGAGGAAGACAGCAGCGATAACGAGAGTGTACACCTGAATATGGAGCTCGACGCGGACGACGATGACGATGACGACGACGACGGAGCAGAAGAAAATTAGCACGCGGCGAATAGGAATCTGTTCCGATTACTCGTCATCTGGAACGTCGCACTCGGTAACTTGGCGAGCATGCCGCCTGGTTCCGGATAAAAAGATCCCACATGGCCCTGTACACAACATACCTACATAGGGACTTGGGCGACGATGGAGCAGGCCATATTTATATAGTAGAGATTAATTACCTTATCGCGCAGACGCAAGGCACGCGGGTCGCTTGGTCACGGATAGAGACCGCGTAATCTTGTAAAGTCAAGTCGCTTGTTTTTCGTGGGGGTTGGCAGGTGTTGCGCATGCGAGCTAGTACCAGAGTCGTCAGTCTATTGTATATTTCGAGATAGGCACATCCTCAAGAGGGATGCCGTTCTATATAAAAGTCTTGAGTAGTAGTTGGTATGATATTATTAGATTACCTATGTCCCTAGTCATCTATGATAGACATCCTGGTAACTTAGGATAATTTATGCCTTGGAGATCTTCGGAAGCTAGATTTCTACTTGGAGGCTCTATTCGTAGAGTCGTTTTACTCCGCAAACGAAATAGGAATATGGAGGACACCAACGTAGAGAGATACTACATATAATAGACTGGCCGTACGATATAATCCGAAACGGAACGGACAGTTTTGGAAGTTTACGGCAAATAGAGACAGCTAATGGGTTTCAGAAACGGACTACGATAGGCGGTATACTCGGCGTATTTATATTAGCAGAGACATGTGTAGGAGCACTGGTAGGAAGCTTAGTTCGTGCAATATAAGCGGCGAGGCTAGAGCGTACATAGTACATAGTACGTGCCGAAGTAATTTATCATTTGGGGGTATATATTCCGAAAGCTTAAGGGAAAATGCGACAAGAGGTACCGAAACTGGCCCAGTAGGTTCATTGTCCAAGCGCGTCAGGGCCGCTTGATCCAGAACAAACTAGGTGACGATACCTCTTTTTAGACAATGCAATGCAAACAATCCTCATCCCGAATATGCAACGCAACACGGCCTCTAACAGGCCATCTGCTTCCACGCGACCCCTATACGTAAACCGTATGCACCAACGCCGTGTATGTGACCTCGACCTCGATGCACCATGCAGGTATCCGCCCCTCCCTCCTCCTCCCCAATATACCTACCTAGTTCCCCAGGTAGCATAGCAAGCCACGTGGCTCTTCTTAGTCTCTCAGCCACGCCCGTCGCTTCTCTTCCTTCCTCGCGCGGCGCTTTTCTTTGAACTGCTTGAGCTCGGCTTTAGTCGGCTTCTTGCCGGACCGCTCCGCTTTTAGACTCCGTCCGTCATGCGAGTTGGCAGCCGCGTCGACGTCAAAGAACGCGTTCATTTGTCGCCGAGACTTGGCCTCGTCGTTGTGGTTATCGGGGTTCTGGTCGCCGCCTTGCCAGCGCCCGGTGAAGCGATTGAATGTACCCATAGCCGCGTAGGCGGCCGACGCGTCTACTGATGGATCCTGCCCCGGTGCATTCTCCGCGCCTTGCTTGGCGTACCAGGCGTTCGGATCGTAGTCGCCGTGGATCGCCGGATTATAGCCTCCAGCTGGGGGCCGTTCATTTTTCGGCAGCTCAGGAGCGACAGCGACAGCGACAGGGCTAGACGCGATTTCCTGCGCCTGCAGCGTCGAGCTCGCGGCCGAGCCTTTATTGGCCAGCCGAGGGTTTTCCCAAGTGGTTTCGTGGGTGAATCGATTGTAAAAGAAATAGGCCTGACTTGTTGCATCCCAATGGAAGTCCCAGCCGTCGTCTTCGGTCGCGGGTGGCGGTTCGTTCGGCAAGGGAGGAGCGCTTTCTTCAGCGACAGGCGAAGCCTCGCCAGATTCTCGCGATTGAGGCGATGCTATAGATGATTCGGGTGTAAAGCTGCTTCTTTGCTCAGGAGATTCGGATGGTATAGGATCGTCATGACTTGCGTCCTGAGATTTCGGTTGAGCACCGGGCAGGGGTTCATGCGACGCGGTGGTATCCTTGGGCTGATCAGCAGCCACTTCGGAAGAACCAAGTGACGTAGGCGAAGCTGACATGTTTTGCGGCCTTGACATATATAAAATTTTCTTCAATTATTCCCTTTCTATTGAAATGTTATTATAAGCTGCTACGACTTAGTCGATGAAGAGAAGTCGAAAAGGATACATTCTGACTAAGGAGTCACGACAATTGCGGCTTTGCAAGGGGGGTTACCGTAATTGAGTCGATTCTGAGACGAGGCCAAGCAGTACAAAATGGGTGATGAAGTTGATGCGTCGGCATCGTCGAAGCTCCTTGGACGCGAGCCTTCTGGGATTCTCTTATCGGATATCGGCAAGGGGGAATCTTCGGATGAACGGTACATTTAGGTAGTCACTTCCGCACCTAGGTAGGATCCACCGATGGAAAAAAGGTACAGAAGGGTACTTCTTACATTAGGTAAGGATTTGTATTGTACATAGATAGGTACATACCTCTCTTATGTCCATAACTCTTAATCCCAGTCTTTATGTGCATCCACATACCCGGCCAGCGATCATTTTTCAATGTTATCTCAGATCTATCCGACATCTGTGCAAAATACATAATTAAAAAACAATTATAAAAAATACTCAAAATCAAAGTGTTACATCAGACAACTTATCAAGAGTCTTTACATAAACATAACAGGTACCTAACATATATAAACTACCATGCGCTATGTTTTATTGACGAGTATTGGCAAATACCTAAGCAAGAAAAGCCACGATGCTAATACCTAAACTATCTTTCAGCTCGCCTTCAATTTCTGTATACGGCAGAGACAAATGTGGCTTGAAAGGCTCATACGACAGGCCCGGTTAATTACCCATGTATGCTGTACAACACACACATACGTCCCTCACATGAGAATAGGGCCTCCCACTCCACTCTCTCGACGCTCCAGACCCTCTAAATCTGACGAACGAAGACGTCGCCCCCAATGAGTGGCCTGTTCGTCTGTTCGTTTAGAACTTAAGACGAATCTTCAGTGGTCCTTCGTCCTTAACTCTGGATTGACCAAATGCTACGCCTAAGGACTGCGAATATCGTCGGTAGCTCACCGCAATGTAACTGATACCCTATAATACTACCTCAACACCAGGTAAACTTGACTCGTCGTATGCAGATCCACGACCAGTACAGCGCTTGCGCGTTTCTTCTTTTTTAAGTTTCTAGCTTTTTTTTTCTCCCCGTATCCTCAAACGTCTCGACGCGAGACTACCAAAGTTGTTTATCTTCTATCATAGGTACCTATGGTCAAAGTTGATTTCACTTGGAGTTTAATACCTATAAACACAGTTTCGGCTTATCCGTCTTGTAGCCCAGGTGCCATGGGTACAAGTATATTTCCGAACATATCTCAGCTAACCTAGTGGCTTCTTGTATCTTATATCGTGGCTTAACGTTGACTTTACAATAATAGCCTTCTCCAATACACACATCCGCAGCGTTACATTCGCACCTTTTATCCATTATCCAACGGTGGGATCCAACGGATATTATCCAAACATACATAGGCTGGAATAAATCTAGCCACAAGTATCGACGTTTCAAGTGTTGCATTGATCGCGTATGTCGCTGATCCAGCATTCCTCCCCCCCCCAATCTGGTACTGCCACCCTAGGACCGTTTTCATACCATCGATCAGGGCACCGTTTTAACGGGATCGTCTTCCGCACCAGGGCCTTACCATAGCCTCATATTCGGGCCTAGGACCACACTCGAAAACCTTGGGTGATATCATCCTTGTGTCCGTGTCTCGGTGTGTGCTTTCGGGGATGCTCAAGCCAATTATTATTTCTATATTGCGTCCCCTTCTCCTTCAACCCGAAATTTCGTGCCTCTCTGGTTGTTAGTAGCGAATCGGCTCTGTGATGCATATCCCCTCCGATATACGACATTTTAATTATACGTGATCTTGAAAGCCCTCAATAACAAGTCGAAGTTAGCTTTTCTGAAGCCGGCACAGGCCCACGCGAATTTGGGCATCGTTGCGCTGGGCAGGTTGGATAAGTCACGGCTGGGTTATAGGCGGATATAAGACAAGGACGTCGTGATGGTTCACTCAAGGCTCTTACGGCCACTCGTGGTCGTCTCTGGCTTGACTTCGTTATCCCTCGCCGCTTTCCAACAAGTTAGCAACGACCAATGCAACTGCTTCCTCACAAATGGAAGCAGGGCAGATTACTTCACGAGCCATAAATTCTTTGACTATCGGGAGAAATCTGAGTATGCTACAGTACCAGCCCTCATCGGTGATCCCGATGATAGTAGCGAAGCCGACCCAGCTAGCGACTATTTCTCCTCCAATGAATGGATTGATAATTGGACTTTACAAAATTGGGATAACAAAGCTTCACTATCCAACGGTGTGAGCGATGCGACGACCCTAATGGTTAATTCACCCAACAATGTCTATCTTGAGAAGAATAACGATCCGGATGCCGACTCAAGTACATTCCTAACAATGAGAACAGCGCGCTTAGAAGACTTTCAGACGGCATCCGAGTTTGAGTCCACGGTTCGAAACTATCATTTCTTGTCGGCCAGAATGTATGCGAGGACGATTGGTGCGCCAGGTGCGGTAACCGCAATATTTACCTACAGAGATATGGCCAACACTACCGATCCCACCAAGGTCCAGGAATCAGATCTAGAAATCCGAACAATCGATCCTCCTGATCATGTCCAATACACAAACCAGCCGTCATATACTTCTATGGGCCTCGATGTACAGGAAGCCACCCGGAACGTTACGATCCCGAAGAAGAGAGACTGGACAAACTGGGCGGTGTATCGGATGGATTGGAGCCCGGGAGCTACGACTTGGTACATTAACGGTGACGAAGTCGCCTCGATCTCCTTCCAGGCACCCCGCGATCCTAGTCTTCTCATTCTTAACTCGTGGTCAGAGTACGTATTTTAAAAGATTATTCTCGCTTGTACTTTTTTGAATGTAGTTCCGTTTTTGCCCCTGAGACCGACTTGTCGTTTGGCTTTTCACGGATCAGGGTCCCGACTTATAATCGGGGGTGTACGAATGTTGTTACAAGAAAGTGGTATACTAACGCTACACAGCGGCGGATCCTGGTCAGGAAATATGAGTGTGGGGAAGGAGGCTTACCTTCAGATCCAATGGATTGAACTCGTCTACAACGCGACCGGTCCTTCAACATCGAAGAGAGACGACCAGTCCTGTGTTAACATCTGCAGCATCGACGAGACGGAAAAGATAGGTGCCCCAGTGCTACTACAAGGCAGTGCTTCAAGCCTCCTGGGGCAGATGGGAAGTTTTGCCGGTCTGGTCTCGTGGGTCTCTGTATTATCTACGGTTATAGCTTTCTGGTAGATGTCATCTGGAATAGGGGGTTAAAAAAAAACATCGGGCCTTGAGAATGTCTCTATTAGTATACTGGAGATATCATTCGCTCTTAAAGTATAGAACTCTAATGACTTATTACTCGTCAAAATACACAGCGAATGTTCACAGCTCTCCTCTCGGAACGGCAATTCCTAAATAATCTAAGATCCTAATTTCCTGGAGTCCCATGCTTATACGAAGTGACGAGCCTTTTGGGCGTCTACTACATGGCACATCGACGTGACTTACAAGTATTTAGGTTGCTCAGAATGACACGCGCCTTTGAAACGGGGGTTTGCGCAAGCAAGTCTCCGCCATTTCCCGACGGGAGCTTCCTTAGGAGGCGTGGCTGGGGACGATGATAGGTGACATGTGCCATATTCTAAGTTCATTAATATTTAGGGCTCGAGAGGCCCAAGGTGTCGATTTTAGCGTTAATTAATAGTACCTGTCTATTTCTCGGGCCCTGGAATTAAGTTATCCTATTGCTGGCTCACCGAGAGTCTAGGGGCCTGTTCGGGACGTTGTTAGATATCTAGATTTTGTGAGTATTTGCCTTGTGTCGCATATAATAAGTAATGACATTTTATGACATTACAAGTTACCTTTTGGTCAAGTGGATAATCTGACACCTTGCTTGGTCGTCCAAGCGTTCATGCGAGGCTTCAAGCATGTGGTTATCAGCAGCTTTACCTGGAGGCGTTAGAATAAGAAACAGTTGCTCGGGCTTCTCGTGGCGTAAGTGGTTGCTCTCGTGGATTTAATATGAATAAGTCGTAGGAGTGCGTAGTCAAATTGTGGTATTACTCTACGCCGTATATATATTCGAGGCTGGGAGTTTACTATTACGGACCCTATAGTGAAAGCTACTAAAAGACATTTCCAATATACCAAACTATTCTCGTCTCAGTCAGCTCTAGTTATTGAGTATAGGTATAGACAACTCAGTTAATTAACAGCCAAGCATTGGCAAGGTATCATTCTACTGTATATGTGCGTATCTGAAACCGGGAAATCCACCCCACACAGCGTGGTCTTTGACGAGGACGGGGCCGGCACACTATACAAACAGCAAGGGGAAATCCTTGCTGGTTTATTATTCTGCATACCAATGATAAATTGTCAATAGGCATATTTATTTATGTGATTGCTACGCTATGATTCATACGGGGCGTGTTATAGACAATATCGTGAACCTGCTGGAACCCATATGTAAGAAGCGAAGGCATTGAGAGCCCTGCAACATGTAAAGTAGTAATGCGACTGTCATGAGTATGTACATGTCATGATATGCATGACGATCCACCGATCTGCCCCTTGCAGGGTTGTGCGTTTCGCAGATATACATAACAACCCCTAGATTTGGCTCCCAATATATTGCCTATTCCGGAATCGCGATGCTTCGATCGAATGGTCGCCTCATCATGACATCCGGGTAAAACACGACAAGCCGTGGTCACAGCAAGGTGTCCGCCCCGTCGTGGGCGCTACTGTAATGCGTGCCTATATATAAACTTGCTGCTATGCCTTTCTTTCCTGCATTTGCACTCCATTGTACTATTTCGCTGCTCGAAACCAGAACTAACTGTCTTAAGAAGGAAGATCAACATGAAAGTCTCAACCCCCCTGCTTTTCCTATCCGGGGCCCTCGCCGCCCCGTCCGGCAACTTCGAAGCCCGCCAGTCCTGCGCTAAGTTGCACGTTATCGCCGCGCGCGAGACCACCGCCCCCCCGGGCTTCGGCACTGCGCAGGGCATGATCCAGCTGATCCAGGGGGCATTCCCCGGGACGACGTCCGAGGCCATCGTTTGTATGTCCCCTTTCCCCCTTCCCCCCAGAGCCATCCAATCTAGCAATACCGATACTGATACATATACCTACACGCCCAGACCCCGCAGCAGGCGGCGACTCCTATGGGTCCTCCGTGACGGCGGGGATCAAAGCGGTC
Source organism: Daldinia decipiens (assembly GCF_022478715.1). NCBI lineage: Eukaryota > Fungi > Ascomycota > Sordariomycetes > Xylariales > Hypoxylaceae > Daldinia > Daldinia decipiens. The sequence continues at coordinate 509,326 of NW_026054546.1, forward strand.
GTAGACCAGGTCTCGGCCTTCACCGCGAAGTGCCCGGACACGACCGTCGTGATGGTGGGCTACTCGCAGGGCTCGCAGATCATGGACGACGCGTTCTGCGGCGGGCCCGACGGCAGCAGCCTGAGCGAAACGGCCGCGCCGCTGCCCGCCGACGTCGGCACGCACGTCAAGGCCATCATCTTCATGGGCGACCCGCGCAACGTGCCGGGCCTGAGCTACAACGTCGGGACGGCCAAGGCTGGCGGTGTAAGTCTGCCGTTCCTCTTTTTCTTTCCGTGGCCATCCATCAGATACCATCTCCGTTTTTCGTTGCTGCCCCTGAGTGAGCACCTAGTCTGTCTGTCTAACCTATGTGTCTGTCGTCCAGTTCGCCGCTCGACCCTCGGGCTTCCAATGTCCCGTCTACGAGGATAGCATCCAGTCGTACTGCGACGCCGAGGACCCATTCTGCTCCAACGGCAACAGCGCGCAGCACCACCAGGAGTATGTCCAGATTTACGGCCAGCAGGCTCTGGCCTTCGTTCAGCAGAAGGTCGGCTCCATATGAGAAAGCGTTACTATACCGACGTGTGTGTATCTAAGTAAATCAGTCCATGGATGAGGACTGGGGAAAGGAGGATAAAAATTTTAATTCTATATAGTTCAAGCGGTGCTAGATATATAGATTCATCAATTCAAAAATCCACGAGTATATGTTATCTACAACCCGTTAAAATACGAGTTCGTGGCTATAAAATCGCCCAGGTTAGTTGCTGGTGGAAATTATGATATCTGAAGATATGCCCAAGGTTTACCTTGGGATATTGTGTCCAATGCGAGTAAAGATTTCCTATCTAAGATATGTGCCTTGCTACCTTGTGCGAGTTTTTCTTGCCTTACAAGAAGCAATAAGAGAAAGAGGTGAATGAAAGAAATAATAAAAGAGCTGGAGTTTTGTTAAGGTATAAGTGGCTTAGGGGTATATTTAGGAGTAAATTTAGGGGTAAATCTACTAAAATTAGGCAGTTCATTATATACATATTTTAACATTCACTTTATATATAATATATAACTTAGATATAATAATTAAAATATTGTTTATAGAAATATGGTGCGGTGTAAACCTTAGGCTTTTGTGTTACCCGAAGGGTGACCTCTTGTTATGTTATACGATGAATAGTAGCCCAACCTAGGTAGTGATTGGGAAATGAGTTCATACAGCAAAGTTATTGATTTTTCTTCGTTTAAGTTCATTTAATTCGTTTCCATATCTTAGGAGATTCGTAATACTTATCAGTTAGGCGTTGCTAAAGGCACAATGAACAAGCAAATGCTAATAATATAGTCATAATATAGTCTATCAGTACTTCCGTGTCAACATTACAGGCTTTATAGTTACAGTGTCTCTTGCTCTCAGCTTTTCTATTCATAAAACAAGTCTGCCTGGCTCTACTTCCAGCACCGTCTTAACTCTTTGCAGGAATTCCTTGGCTCTCTTCTCCTCAGCCTCCGGAACAGAGAGACCGAATATATTGGTGCCGGTGGATATTCCGGCTTGTGAGCTAGTCTTTCGTGGCTTTGGCGCAGACGCCTTCGCTGAGCCTGCTAGGAAGTCGATAATGTCAACTTGCTTTTTGGGCTTGGGTGCAACGCCGGTGAAGGACGGCGAAGGAAGAGCGGAAATTTGAGGAATATAATGACCGCGAGAACCCTTCGAGCTAGCCTTGTCCAGACCCAACACCTGATTAAACAATTCATCGGCGGTTGGCTTATAGTTCGATGGCAAAGGCAGCTCATCATTGGCTACTTCCGTAGCCCTCGCCACGAATGTCGATAACGGTATGAAAGTGCCGATAGTATCCTCGATTTTCTTCTGAACCTCTATCACTGTCGCAAGCGATATCGGCAACGTTACTATTGAGACCTTGGGAACAGGGATCTCTGATGCAATCTTCTCAGCCTTCTTCGGGGCCTCCTTAGGAGCAGCGATCTTGATGTTGGAGAGATCAAGGTGTGAGTTGTGGTCAAATCGTGCTTTAATCTCTCCAGGTCTACTAGAAGGTGCGCTACCGAGATATGCGAGGACGTCACCCTTGAGAAGGCGTCCAGCAGGGCCCGTTGGCGTTATCTCGCTAATAGCAGACTCGTCCAGCTTGTGCTCCTTTACTAGGTGCTCGACTGATGGGTAAAGAGGGTATTTCTGGGGCGGTGCCTTCTCGCCAGTCCTCTTCGGTCCGCTAGCTTGTTTCTCTGAAGCAGCGCTCCGAGACTCTTGTTTGCGCTCCGGTTCCTCTTTCTTGGCTTCCTTCTGCGCAGGCTGTTCGTCGGTAGGAATCTCCAGTGATTTGATGTCGTCGCCGGATTCTGCAACAACACCGATTCGGGTGCCAACCTGAATGTTCTTACTGCCATCACCCTGAGTGATTTTTACGAGGATCCCGTCGTCTTGCGCCTCAACATCCATGGTCGCCTTGTCTGTTTCGATCTCGAGCAAGACATCGCCCGCGGAAAAGGAATCGCCCTCCTTGAGCTTCCAGTTTGCGATGTTGCCTTCCGTCATAGTGGGCGACAGGGCCGGCATGGTGAAGTTTTGTGCGGCGAGCGAGGCAGCGGACGTGCGAAAGCCTATGCGGACCTAATTAGCCATACACGCGCGCGAGAGCTACTAACGGATTAAAATACCTCGACTTGCGGCATCTTGGGCGACCCGTCGGCTTATAAGCCGTGTTGTTAGGCGGGTTGCTGTCGCAAAAGATGCCATTGTCGGCTTCTTAAGAAGAAAAGGTGAAGCTCAATTGAGCCTTTTTCTTTTTTTTCTTCCCTCTCGTTAAAACGGGATCTCGATTCGGAGCTTATGAATAATGAATAAATGCTATGGTTGAGCTTGTTGGGGATTCTCCGGCCTCAACCGAATAATTATCGGAATTGGAAGGGACGCTATAAAGTTTTACCGTTTCCTATCCCTCAGAACCCTGTACATAGTGTACATAGGTACCTATATAGGGCTCCCGACGTTGAGGTTATGGAAGGGTTCCACTAATTAAGCCTTAGTGAACAGGGGCTGATATATACCTAGGTACCTATGTACTTGGGTACTTAATATTAGGGTCACCTTGCAGTAGTTATCGATAAAGAATAATTAAGAAATTCAGTCCCACTGAAGCTTTATCAAATCTATAACCCATCATCCCACCATCCCACCATCTAAGTCGAAATTATACGATTACCATATTATCGTCCTTTACTTAGTCATGTCAATTGAATTACTTGCCTTATAATACGCAGATGACGGTGCCTATATCCGCTTGCCGGGGTTGTACCCGCCCTATATTTATACTCCATAACTCACTCAGATCACATATCCGAATCACCAGAGTCCCGCTATGGCTCCAGCCAACTTCCGCTCGAACGTGCGGCCGATCGTTCGCGACGACGGGCCTTAGATTCGCATCTCCAAAGCAAAAACCAACAATCCCTTTAAATCCTACAGCCTTGCCTCCGGCAAAGATCGCACCATCTCCACTACTAAGTTTTGCGCAGAAGCTCGCAGACAAGTCTTCTCCGACGATCTTATACGAAGCAGGTCCCCAGGGAGTCTTCCTATTCTCAAGTTACACGGCTGGTATCTTCTTCATAGGAGCCGCCACTACCAACATCGTTTTAAACGTCTACAATCTACCGGAAGGACTCCATTGGATCGTTAGTGTTGGGTTTGGTATGATGGGCTTACTTCTAGCCGCTTGCGGGACCAGGTTTGCACTGATGCCCGCCGGTATGATACGTTCTATCAAGGTACTACCAGCCCGGTCAGTCAAGGCGCTGAACCCAGCCGCGAAGACGGCTACAGCGGAAAATCTACCGGTGCGGCTTGAAATCGAAGCTCGACGCACTGTGCCCTTCCCAGGTGTACCGCTACGTCGCATACAAGTTGATCCAAATGACGTGGTCATGAAGGCGCCGCTGTATAATCGCAAAGCGCCCCCTTCGGACTACGAGAAGATGCTTATGAAGAAGCAGGAAGAGGTCCGGCGTAAGCAGGAGCGCGAATACGAGATGAACCACCTAATGACTGCACCGTTCAGGCATGGGAAACAGGTCTTCTCGATGCTCTTCAAGAACTTCCGCCGCGGATTAACAGGGGAGGGATTTGCCCCAATTATGATCAACGGGATTAAGTACAAACTCGACATCACGTCAGCATATGTACTGGAGGAAGGACGAGCTTTGGATAGGATCGTGAAGATTGATAAATAATGTCGCCTTGCCTTTTTGAGGTAATAACACGTCGTGGGTTGTGGGATACGACATTGTACGATTATCATGATATACCTGAGTGCATTACTACCTGCTAGAGCATTGTACAGAGAGTGGGAGCTTCAAACTCGATACGTTCGAGTGGATTGCCTATCTAAGTACCTAGCCGATGTACCCAATGGAATATCGCCCTCAAGGCTCGGGGACACGTATGCCCCGTGGGTTGTGCAGCCTTGTTCGACGTCTTGTATGGTTACTAAGTCCAGTATATCTAAGAGAAGATGCAAGCCGGATGATTCCGGGATGGGGATCAGGTGGAGTCGATCTGAGTTGACTTCGTCTATCGAAACAAGAAGTCTCATATCGATTTGTATATACAGTCACAAGGCGCCCAACGTATGAACAAAAAAGATATATAATCTCCCCCTTATCTTATTCTTCGATTCTTCTTTGGCGATTATAGAATGGAAGTCTTTGTTTAAGAATATTCAAAAGTTGAAGACATTTCCTCTTAAACATGTCTCAAAAACTGAGGCTCTAGGTTAAAAGGGAGAGAATTATTGCTCCCGAGACATGTCTAAACATCCAAACTTATTGCTTAAAAAAGCAATTACTGACTCATGTATCAGATTATTCGACACGAGGACATGACAGATCTTTACTGGTTCCTAGCTAACTACATAGGTATGAACAGCCGCGTACTTAGAGACATCTCTTTGACACGACGCATAGAGGACGCACCGCTATCGGACTAGCAGCCAAAAAACACTTAAAGGATGTGCCAGGCGAGTTCTTGGGGAAGAGTATGGGGTATAATTTAAGCACTGGGACGCTACTCGTTATCGTTCAACAAGTTAGATGAAACAGCACTTGCTACTACTTACTCCATTATCGTCAAGGCCTTTGATCTTCTAGTCCTATCATCATTATTAATTAGGTACCTAGTTAATCGATATGTAAGTACCCAAGACTTGGACCCAAGGCGTTCTTTTTTAGTGTATCAGGTACCTTATATGATTATAGTGTAAGAGGTCAACACTAGAAGTATAGATGAGCCCGCTTATGCAACTTTGAAAACAGAACCATAAACTTCATTTTTATGATTTAGTGAAAGACTTTTGGTTTTAATTTATTGCACTTGCTTAACACTGCTCAATTCACGAATCTTCATGTAAGATAATTATCACCAAATACCTGAGACTTACACGTGAAGAGTTACCCGTAATTCCTTGTTTTTACCCCTTTTACATTGGACACTATACTTAGGACAACACGTTCTGCGTAGAGAATTTAATATGAGGGATATATTGAGTACCTAACATAGATCGGTGGCTAACCTAGAGCTCTACAATCGCTTTAACTTTCGGGTAGTCAAGATATGGGGGTTCTCCCAAGTATATGTTACTACGGTATCTAAACTCATCACCGTTATAAATCAATATCTTCCGCGCTGTCGGATCATCCTTTGAATAAATGATAGATGTCGTCTAAACCAGCGCTCTGCCGGGATATGATGAGACTAGCAAACATGCCTACACGAGGCCGGATGAACGGCCGGCTCGACATCTTGCTAGTATATGACGTGATATTCCTCGCCTGTTTTCCATGATATACTTCCTAGATATGTCCTCTAAAACTGTCGTTATTGATAACACACCCTGGGGCTATTAACGGCTCATAGAGCATGCTAATAAAGTAAAGATAAGTCCATAGCAGCAAATATAGCCATGCATAGCACTGCCCCCAACCGGAGCTAGGTCCGTTCTGAATCATGATTTCAGGCCGACGGACAGCCCGATCTATTTCACAAACGGCCGTTTCCGTTGGTCAATTCGGGGTGTGGCGCAAACGTCCCGTCCTTGGTCCAGCTTCACGGCAGCTTGGCATCTGCGCCCAGCCCGCCCGCCGTGGTACAGGGGGGGAAAGATCGCCCAGCTGACTCGTCGCCCGGCAGTGACGGCAAACAAGGCTTGCCGTTATCAGATAATGGTCAAGTTTCGCCGGAAGCACAAAGTGCGTGCATACCTGCGTGGCCTCAGGAGTAACCACCACAGCGGAACGGTCGAAACTCCACTCCCACTCGTCGGCTGCTCCAACTCCGGCAAACGCCAGCTACCCGACACTGGGGATAGTGATACTGGTGTCGATCTGAAAACAACCTTGAAGAGCACGTGTATGTGGAGTCGAAACATGGGCATATCAGGGGGCTCTGATCGCCTGAGAACTGCTACTACCTAAGGTAGCACATAATGTCCATGGTATCTGTGGCATCTGTCATATAGACGTTTCTGTACATAGGGTATAGACGCCTGTGATACCGAAATGTCGACGATTTCTTCAATACGGATAAGCCCAGCCAATCTTGTGTCACTTAGCCCCCAAAGCGTTCATCGACAAGGCGATCGCCGATGACTTTTATAATGCTTGTTCCACTATAATTGCACCGAGATCACGCGCCAGCATCGTACACTAGTCCCTGCGGGCTATAATACGAGCATCACAGAGAACCGAGATATTTGGATAAAATCCAGTAAAATGTCTTTTGCGACTTGGCAGGTCATACTTCGCCGTTGACCGGTCCTATCAAAATCGACATGTTCCTTTACCAAGGCGGTAACCCACAGCAAAAGGTTACTAGTGTAAATAATTTAAGGGGTTGTTGTACAGTATCCTTGCGCGGCCGCTTGCTGACAGCGGCTTCGTGCGAGTTGTCCAACGGTCGACGACCGCCGCTGGGACGCCACGCTTCGGTCCGCAGCAATTAACTTGTGTCAGATCTAAATGTTTCAAGTATTGTCTTCGGAGTAATAAGAAATCCACTTATCTTGATAGATAACTATCCGGCTCCAGCATACGAAACTTGAAGATGTATAAGATGTATAAGATGTATACTTCAGCTAGCTTGGTATCTTAACTCGGGTCTAATTAGACCATAACAGGATTATGAGTTATCTTGAAGCGCATTGGAGCAAACTAGAATAAAACAATGATAAGAGAGGGAATCGACTAAAAAGAGGAAATTATCCAAGATCCTTAGCGTTTACTAGAGCCGTTGAAGAATCGTTGGACTTGGTAGCAATCATCATGTTGTATAACGGCTAACAGACCACGGAGTTGTGTGTTTCCATGGCACCGCATTGTCTTCCGTGTCACGGTTGATTTGTAGATGAAGTTTAGTCGAGGCTGCGTATACAAACCTATGATCGCGGTCAGCCGTGCATGTTAGTGCCGGTCAGTGAGTGGTCAGACGATTCCCCACGCGATCGAAGTTCAGATCCGAGCTCAAATCCTTGTCGCCCCTCACTTGCCATGGCTTTTTGAGGCTTGCCTCATTAGCCGATATGTACCTATGTATGAAGCGATTGGAGGGACTATCGCCTATCGCTACGAACAGGGTACGAACAGGGATGTGGGAGAGCATAGTGATATTCTGTGAAGTGACGCTTCTCTGCAATGCGACACACAGCTTACCAACATCAATGGCAGGTAGTTTAAAGCGTTAGTAAACATCTTCTCACCGCAAGATATATACCTGCAGCGGTACGGCGAAGAGGGAGATATAGACGAAAGAAACAGACGGAACACGGGTGCGTATCGATCTCTCTCGTCGAGTCTGTGGCATATTGATCCCGTCGTGCTGCATAAGGAGGGCGCGTAGGGGTGGCGGAATGCAGTGAATGGCACGCACAGGACATGGATTATGCAAGGTTGCGAGCTGCGTGAAAGTCTTGTTCTCAACCGAGGGGACGGCGAGGCGGTGAGTGTCGAATTGGCGTATAGTTGTGCGAAACGACTAGAAGCAACATTGCCTGGAATGCTGAAGCGCCAGCCTACGAGGCAAGGCGGGCCATAGTATTCTACATTATACATACAGGCAACCCACGAGCAAGTCCATGGCAGGTCATCCGTTTGGTCGTCAGGGTTCCAATCCAGTATCGGATACGGGTTGAGGGTTAGATGAATTGGATCGGTGTCTCTTATTACTGGTCAGATGATTCTACTGCATAGGTACCTACCTAGGTAGGTACATAATATCCTTCTTCTCGTGCTGGCTCGTGCTGGTCGTGGTGCTCGTGGGAGGTGGCAGGGTGGGTGCAAGGTGGGGGAGGGGAAAATCTTGGAAAGGTATTTGGGTATTCGGGTATTTGGGTATTCGAGGGGGAGGGGTTTGAAAAGAGATCGTCCTTTTTTCGAGTGATCTCCAGTTTACTAGGATTTCTATTTTAGTGCTTGGCCAGTGCTTTAGTGTGGTTTAACGACGTAAGGGTGCAGGTCACTAGCGGCTTTAGAAGGTACATGCTTATAGGTAATTGGTCCGTGCGGATTTGCAATGCAGAACAATTGCTGCACAACCGCAGATAGCGCCGTAGATAATAGATAAGGATAAGAAATCCCCAAAATCCCCAAAATCTTAAGAAATTTGAATGCATTTAAATGCACGATGATAGACATCATCGATCAAGTACGTCTTTCCGATTACACGGCCCTGCAATAATGGCTATACTACAACCAACTGGCCGAATGCTCATTTCTAGAACATTGAACCTGTGACTAACTAAACCACCTTGACTGACTGACTACCTTGCCCATTTCAATGCTACGTACCATCAACTCTTAAGACGTCAGATTTCGCAGTGACAACTCGCTTGCAGTTTATGAAGCTATTACGGCAACGCGCTCGATGCGATGTAGTTCGACTGCATGCGTTCGGCACAAGACCGATGAGGTTGCTTCTTAATGTGTCTAGAACCTCTTCCCCCCCTTCCTGGAGTATCTTCACGTTTTGTCAGAAAGAAAAATCTTCTCGATATGCGGAGGATAATCTTTGAGACTTGCAGATGCAGTCGTAATAAGGATGGTAACACGGCAGTCTTGTTTAAGAAATGTTACCATCTTAGGCGTTCCGGCACTGAGAGATTCTTCTAGGGGGGGTGGGCTGGCCAATAAGAAGCCATCGTCTTCCAGTCTTGGCCGACACTATCTTGCTTTACTTCCTAATCCTCAGGCAAGCCACAGTGATCTTTAAGGTCGCTGTATCTTGCCTGTGATAGGTAGAACGATTGCGTCGGCCACCGCTTTCTCGCACTTTCTTTTCGTCCATCTCTAAAGTCGATGTTCCTGCAGCACACCCGATTTAGTGAAAATAGGTAGGATAGAGACGACTTGACCTTTTCTTCTCTGAAGCTTTACTACTCTTGCCAAGCTAGCGGGGTTTATAGGAACCAAGCGTGATGGGTTCTCGTGATGACGGAGATTGTCGAAACTTGAGGCTGGAGACCTGGAATAGTCAGTACCTAATCATATCATCCCAACACGCTAAATATGGCGCCGACAGCACGGTCAAAAGCGGTGTGAGATGACTACCAAGTGGAAGAGGAGGGGGAATTCGTAGTCAACCTCGAGAGAAATGAACAAGCGATGTTGCGAAGCGGTGTGACAAGTGTTAGGTGCTGTGCAATACTCTTTAATTTTTTTTTTTGACTTGAGGTTGCCGAAATATGTAGGAGGTAAGGAAGTACAGTACATTATGCCTAGCTAACGTAGCACATATAGTAGTGCAATCGCAGGGTTCTATACAATTTAGGGTCTTTAGGGTCTTTAGGGTCGGTTGATGGGCTCTTGACGGGAAATATGGATGCACATCACACTCGATGCCGAACATACGTTCCATCAGTAGAATTACAAGACTTGTTCCATAATGACTTAGTTAATCTTGTCATACTGCCAACGGCGGAGCGGCACGGCAGGTCATTACCAAACGTGTACTTCTAGGGTTCAGGTGTTGAGCATCATTGCCACGAGGGAATAAGTTGATAGACAGACGGATAGACAGACGGGGCCGTTCTAGTGTCTATCTTTCATATTGGCAATCTAGTCTTCCGGCTTTACCCCTCTCGTCAACTTCACCCCAGCCATATCTACATATGTCCTAGTCTTCAACTAACCATGCCAGAGACATTGGGTAGCACGCCATCAATGAGCTCTGGTGCCGTTCACATTATCTGAAACATATGCAAGAAAGCAGCTGCGCGTTTGTGGTGATCATATTCGTACAGAGTAGAGATGACAGAATAGAGAATAGAGTAGTGGGTCGTCAGCTACGTCGTGAGGTCAGGTTGAAAGCAAGATGACATTGCTTTCACCGGCTGAACCTATAAGCGGCCCGCGATGTTACTGACGGACCCCGGCTTATATCGTAGCAGTTATTTTCGTGTGCTGTCTATGACATAATCCCTCCCCACGTTCGGGAAGAACCTCGAAGTTGTCAAGAGGGGACCTCGGGACTTAGATATCTAGCCTTGCCGGATTTGACGTATGATGGGTAGCCAACCTGCACTAGTATTGGGTGTAATGCAAGGCTTAGGCGACAGCCAATCAGCGAAAGAGTGTACCGTAATGGAAATCTATAGATGAAAGAGATCGTCTTAATCTACTAACGGCAACGAAACACGCCGAGAGCAGGACTGGGAGATGAACAAGTGAGTAAGCGGGCGAGCCAGTGAATGGATACATTATATGGAGCGATAGCTAAGATCAGCACATTACCAGCTAGGAGATGGGTGGATCAGAACAAAACTACGAATGTAAGTCGTCTCAAAGCTAGTAATATTATGAAATAAAATATCCGGCGTTTAGATGGTGTGTGCCATTAAATGGAGTATAAATGATTAGACCTGAGGCTATTCAGACCCGCTTGTTCCAATAGATCATGGGATTCAAGCAGTGGATGCTAGATTATACGAGATAGGTAGGTGAGATAATAGGTTAAGTTTATTTAGATTTAGGGGGGGGGGGGGGAGTGCACAGACAATATCCTTTGTACAAGTACAGAGCAGCGGGCGGGACATATTATGACGATCAGATACGAAGGATGCGAGATGAAGGAATAGACCGGGGACCCATGAAAGGACCCTGATATACGCTATGTATCTGAAAGTGGGCAAAATTTACGTGGGACTTTATTAGCTAAGCTGCTAAGCTGCTAACTGCTAACTGCTAAGCTCGCCCAGAGACCCTGGAGAGAATGGCGCTATGGCTCTTGGGGGCTGGCGGCGCGGCGCTTTAAAACTGATAATTAACTGCGAAGGATAACCCTGATAATAAAGCAAAGTGTAATGTCCGGCGTACAAGGAGGTGACCTATTGAAGAAATTTGTAAACATAATGCAAGTAAATAAAAGCTGAAGAACAAGGAAAACAGCGCCCTTGATATAATAGATTCGACATATAGCGGCGTATATGTATGTAAGTCTAGAAGGTTCAAAAAGGAAGAAAAAAAAGAGAGAGAGAGAAAGACAGAAAAGGGGTGAGCTGCTGTGCTACGTAGTAAGGGGGTATATGTGAGACCTTTAGCCATTATATGCAGTGTATTCCGCGTATAGGAGCCAAGTTGAAACATGAAGAGATATCTAGAATCTGAAATGTCAACAACAAAAAGTGTCCGATAAAAAGCATATTAGGTACATGTATCTTACGATCAATCTTGCATTCAACCTTAATAGTAGACCCCCGGATGGCTACAGAAGCTCGAATGTAATTTCCTGCATTGCATATATTATCAGATGTTTTTTCAAAGGGAAAAAGGTGATATCTCAAGTTGTAAATTGATGCCGGTTGAGGGCTGAGGGGTCGTGAATCCATATTCAAGTCCCCATTGATATTGACATGGGGTCGTGATCATACCTACCCAGTTCATAGTAATTAGCATCCGCAGTCTCGAGCATGTTCTTTGCATGGGGGCACATCCTGGTTGGTTCGTTGATACGCTTTGGCCTTGGTTGCTGGGCAAGCAGCAAAGCAAGTCGGGCAAAAGCTGGGCACCGATAAATTCAAACAAATTTCTTCTGCACTTTTCTACGAACCTCATTTCAAATCGTAGGGGGGTTTTTTTTCTTCTTTTCCATCTTATACTTGTCCGACGGGAACTATCCGATGCGATACCATTTGCTCGGATCGAAACTAGGTCTCTTTCCAAGGCCAGCGCTCCTTGAGAGATGATTGATTGATGTTAGCCTATTAGGTTATTAGGTTGTTAGGTATTATGAAGGAGTAAAATAGACCATGCATGATTGTCTCGCCGTGCTGATCGATATCCTAGCTAGGACGGCCAGTGAAGCGGACATTCCCCAGGTGGTTAGACTGCGACGACCAAGCAAGCCGGATTTACATTTCATTATATGCCATTTCATTATATGCCCGGGTGGACATAGTGTAGCGTAGATGGCGTAGAACATTGAAGGAATGGCAATTTGCACAAAAAAATAAAAACGAAAATGGCCTTGTTATATCATGTATGGCTGCTTGTGGCCTATCTGTATGTATTGAGACTTTGCATATAATACTGTTGCGAAAGCGCCCGTAAAGGCAATGCAGCTGTCAAACAGACAAGACGAAAACTTTGTTATTGGTTACAGTTTATGGCTGATCAGATCAAGTGCGACCTATCGAGTGGTCAAATGTGTATGGGTCCTTCTAATGAGCCCATGCCCATCTGACGCTCTGGCGCCAAATCTACCTGAGCCTCGTCCACTGCCCACTTATGAGAAGTTGCGGAACTTTTTGGTTCTAAAAGCTTGTAGGCGGCTCTAGAGACAATGGCGGGGTGTTAGGCCTGTGTAAGGTTGCTCAAGACCGCTGTAAGTCACTATCAGATATTAGAAACAAGCACTAAAATTCCCACGGTGGGTGCAAGCCGAGTACCGGTACCAGGCACGTAATTTTGCCCCAATTCGCTTGTCCAGGTGGACACCGGTATCCACACTAGACCGAGAACACCCCAGCAGTCGCTACCCACCACACCAATTTTATGTGGGCTTGGCATTTTGCATGTGGGCTTTTGTGGACGCTGTGGACAAGTCGGCCGACCCATTGACCAATTTTATTATTTGGTATATCTCTTTGCACCTCCCCAACCGCCGCGCAACCTCCTCTCCGTCCTCCTAGCACTTTGTTCGACACCCTTTTCGTCCTGGGTGCAGTGCCGAAAAAGTTGAGGGTAGGAGATATCTCGTCGTTGCTATTCGACATTTGCAGTTGGACATTCTTGCAGAATCCTACTCTCCTTTTTTTATCTATCCGTCTGCTCTCTCTGGGCTTGGATCCTCCCTCCCTTTAATAATAATCATAGTGCTTGTTGCACATTCCCGAGACGACCTGATATTCGTTTCGAAGAGGGAACTTTTTTTTTTCTTAACGACCAAGAGGTATGTATAATATCACCTACAATCATCTCACATTTATTCCTCGAGCCCAGATCTCCCCCGAAGCACAAAATTGCCTGGTCTAGACCTCTGCTTCTTTGTATGCTTGCCTGGGCTGTGATGCACCTGTCTTCCTGGTCAAAGTCATCTAGTCTATCTCTGATCTCTGATCTCTGCTCTCTGATTTCTGATATCTGCTTGTCCGTGTTGTGTTATGGTTCGTGAACGAATGCGCGACTCTTTGCTCTAAAGGTCTCTCCACGTGGGTGTATATATCCAAGATGACTAGTCAATAGCCTAGACTTCCCTCGAGTCATGGACACTACTATTCCCCTTACACTACCTGTTTCATGGCTGGCTAGTTGTTTCTTTTGTGGGAAATGTAGATAATCTATTCCAACGGCAATGGCCAACCCAAGTTTCAACTACCAACACTAACACCATTCTTTACAATTTAGGCACGTCTTCGGACCAAACAGGCAACCAGACAAGGTCTTTTCCAACTAGAGGAACTGGGCACCTTTAATCATCGGAAGAGTTTGAGTAGTCTCCCGAGATACATAAATTCAACTTGCCACGCAGACATTATCTTCAACTACTCCCCATGTCTCCCCAACGATAGGCAAAGATGGATTCAGAAGACGGGGAGCTGTATATCAAGGTATGACGATTTCTGGCATACATTTTTAGATGAGGCTAGGACTGACCTTTAGAAGCGTTTGGCTGCCTATGTGCGAACGAACGAGAAGGCATTAGCCAATGCCTTACAGTTCCGGAGGCAACCCGCCCGGCATGGCGCCAGCCAGAGTGTTTCCTCTATTCAGACTCCAAGGTCGCCAGCTTTGCCCGAACGTCCCTCAACCTCCGCCTCAGCATCTAGTCCCCTTGCGACGGCATTGTCCTTTGGGTCATTGAGCTTAACATCTAATACTGTCAAATCGGCAAGACTGAGCCTTACACCTCACCACTTATTCTACTTACTGTCTCGCTTCGAAGAGCTAGGAATACATGTCGGACCCATGAAAGTGCGTCTAGAAAGTCTACATGATACCTCAGCCTCGGCCAACTACGTGTCATTCTTGAGCTCTTCTCAACGTACTAAGAGCCGCGGCTCCGATGTGGTATCAATCCGTTCTGTATCGAGTATCCGAAGCGTCATGACCGGGATGTCGGCCATATGGAATAGTATTGGAATTGGGTCGAGTATATCCGCCGCCCGAATGGAAAGGCAAAAAGCCGCCCTGCAAGCGGATATGAAGTATCTCTACTCCGCATTCACCAAGATACCATGCCTCCGACTGGCACCTGACTGGCAAACGAAGTTGATTAAAGGATACGAGGAGTTCCCCTTCGATTCGGCAGTTCCTCTCTACGTATTCAAGAATCTACAGTCATTAGAAGTCAACGGTGTGGACTATAGACAGTTCTTTGGTTGGGACCGCGTGGCGGACCAGATTCGATCTCTTACTCTCAAGCGTGCCAATATCGAGGATCCCGCAGATATACTCATTGATATCGTATTGGATGACATGGATAAGAGGCGGCGTCGGTCTTCGAAGGCACAATCGTCCCCTACGGGTGCATATGCGCATGCTTCGAACCCGAGACGGAGCCCTACCATTTCATATTCGGATTCTCATAAATCCACCATCGTGCCAGAAATTCCAGAGCGTCGATATTCGGTAGCTGACATACATGTAGGATCGGCTAGCACCGATTCAACTGACAGCATATTAGCTCAGGACTCTCGCCGTCCTTCAGTCTCCAGGATGGAAACCGACGAGCCGAGATCTAATAAGTCGTCACGGCCCAGAAGCCACTCTCCCAACCGCCCCGCTACTTCTCGTCACCCCATCACAAACCCAAGAGGCTCTCATAAAGTCAGGCGTTCGGGCTCTGGCAGCTCACATTCGAGCCTGTCGGATTCGTGGCATAACCCAAGAAATAGTGCTTCTAACTTATTAGCCATGGGTATTCTCCCAGCGTCCAAGTGGCGAGTTCTGAAGCATCTAAGCTTGGCAGACAACTCCTTAACAGTGATACCTGCGGCCAGTCTTGCTCCATTGGCGAACACCCTTAACTCCTTAGACCTGTCAACAAACCTTTTCACGCAGATACCCGATAGTCTAGCGACTCTTACAGCCCTTCGGGCCCTTAACCTCTCACATTGCATGATCGACTCCTTGCATTCTTTACTCCGTAACCCTCTCCCGGCTATCAGCGCCTTGAACCTTCGTGCAAACCGTCTTCACTCAATCGCGGGGATTGAGAAACTATATCCACTAGAAAGACTGGACCTAAGAGATAACCGTTTGACCGATCCAACGGAATTGGCTCGCTTAACCGGAATTCCTGACATCCGCGAGATTTATGTTGAGGGTAATCCTTTCGTGCGCACCCATCGAGACTACCGAATCACGATTTTCAATCTTTTCCGCAACACCCCGGGGTACACGGAGGATATAATTATTGATGGTTCAGGCCCGAGCCTTTCGGAGAGGAGGTATCTTGTGGAACGTGTTGCTATGCCCGCTGCCGTCCCCGTAGTGAAGCCTCCTGTTCCAGAAATACCCGCCGTGGACGTGAGCAAGCCGGCAATCATCCACGAAACACCGAAGGAGCCTAATGTCTTGCGTAAGGAACGACCGTCCCGTCCTACCCCCAAAGCCGTAGCTAGCGAGATCAACACAAACTCCACCAGACGCCGACGTACCCCGAAACGTAGGATTGTCGATCTTGCTACAAATGATCGTGTTAGTGATACCACGCAGCAGCGAACCAGTGTTGACGAGCCTAGCTCTGCCACTCCTGGTTCGCCTGATGCAACCGTGGAGTCGGAAAATAACTACCGCGTCTCTCATCCTCCTGAGACGCAAGACCTACTATCGAAAGTACACTCAGAAACAAGGCCATCTGATATTGGAAATGCGCCAGAGGTGCCACGCATTAATACTACTGCTGTCTTTGAACAGCCGGTATCATTCCTGAATAAAGATACCTCAGAATTGTGGAAGGATGCTCAAGATTGGAATGCCAGTGGTGAAATCTACCGGCAAAAAATCGAAGCGTTAAGAGACAAAGTTGGCAATGGTTATCTAAGTGTTCTTAACGAGGAAAGCTGGGAGCCATCTCGACCGGCGTTTGCGGCTGATGACTTTAGTCCCGCATCAACAATACGACCCGGCTCTGCTACTCGTACCTCTAGTGCGCAAGCAATCACTACTGGTGGCAGTTTGGTCTGATCAGGCTCTTCATCCTCATAGTCCCGCTCTTCTCTCTGCCCTGAAGCGGCGCTCTTTACGTTATCACATACCCTATCCCGCCGTCGTGGTTTTCGATATACCATCACCCGATTGCATTGTGTTACTCTAGTTACGTCTAATGTTTTATGGAGCATAGCGTTCCGGCGTTCAATGGAAAGGGATTATAGTCTTTTGCATTTTTAAGATTTGCAGTACTACTGCAGATCCGGTGTTCGTTTTTGGTACGAGTTGGTAGGAGAGTTACGAAGAGTTATGTCTCTTAAGTCTAGTTGGTACACAGGAAGAGGGACGAAAGTTCACTTGCGAAGAAGGAAATTTCTCGCATCGAAATTTTAGACCAAAAACCCAGGTTGGAACGGACAAGAGAGCATGCGGTTGTGTTTTGGTTGGTTCACCCTTTATATCCCAGTTTGCGATAGGCGTTTGAGGTCATGGAAGACCCGATTGTTGGTGGTCGTTTTTGTTGATCGTTTCATGTTTTCCGATACCTCTCTTCCCCTGGCATTTTGTGAGCATGAGAATTGCGCCTGTTCCGCATTCGAAAATTAGGGGATCAAGGCCGCAGCGGCGGTCACCACTAGAAGAAAGAAAGGCTTCCCTGGCGGAGGGGTGGTTAATGGAAAATGCATGTCTCGCTGCGTTCTTAAAATTATTGACTTCTCGATTACCTTGTGACTGTTATGTACCTACCTAAGATGTTAGGTTTTCTCAAGTGTGACTGTTAAGGACTTGTATATGAGATGCCCCCCCCTCCTTCTTCTCTCTCTGCCCTAATGGGCCAAGTTATCCCACCTGACTAGCGGTATGGAGGCCCAGGCCCTTTCATATATCAAAATAGTATTTTGATACATCAATCTAGCTGTTCAAGTTTTATCTTAGATATACTCTTTTAGAAGCTTGATGATCTACGTAAAAAACCCCCCCCAAAAAAACAATCATATTAATTATTTAACTAGTTGATTAGGGGATAGGGGTTATGAGTTATGTAGATGATATAGCTTGATGGGGTCTTATCTACCCAACAAGTGTATCACAGACATAATATTGCTGTATATTACGTATGACTTCCATACCATTTCGAACAACAGTCTTTCGTTTCATCTTTTTAATAATGATAGAGAAAAGTGAGGTGAATAGATCGATATATCAGGAAGCGTTGATTCTTAGTAATAAGATGGATGGTGAATGGTATTTTCGCATCAAGTCACTAATAAGCAACACCGACTCGCACCGTGGCTCATACAGCGGAAGTGAAATCTTTATAGCTACGAGACCAAGATGTTGCAATTGAAATAATGTGGGCATGGGTTTTGTAGGACTTAATCTTGGGATACGGTGGAGGGTTTCAAGGGATGACTATGTGGGGGATATGATCACAATCCCGACGGGAAATACCCCATGGTAAATTATCACAAGAGAAATCTTTATAGTAGGTTACTACAGTATTTCTCCGACAACGTCAACAGATGGTATAGCTTGATAGGAACGGCTCTTCAGTAGAAAACCCGTGCATATCCGTGGGGAAGTGAGAGTGCGATACGCTGTTGAGTAAAATACAAAAAGGAAATAGTAGACTGTTGAGGTTGAATAAGGAATATACTAGGTTATATATTACATATGGGTCCCACGATACTTGGTGAGGATCTGTGCTACTAGGGTTACTATAGGTGTCGTCACGGCTTATCATTAGAGACGAAGACTTGAATGAACAAAGCAAATCCTATCATAGTCTCTAGAAGAACGGCCAACCTGACCTAAGTGAGAATTTCTTCATGTTTCACGAAATAAGTCTGTCTCCGTTTGTTTCTAGGCTCTGATGTGTAGGTATTCTGGGTCTAGCTATTATGCACCTCGGCTCGGGAACTACGGGAACATGCCTTAAGGTAAGCTAATGGATATGTCTACTTAGTCCTATGCAATATTTGCGTTTATGTATCGTCAGGTCAATGCAGATAGACGTGATGAATCGGTGTAGAACTTAATAGGTACTGTACCATACTGTGATGAGATACAACAGGAGGTACTTAAGCATTGATGCTCACTCCTTGGCTATGTAAGTAGCCATGTGGGTTTACCTTATAATAGTGGTGGTAAGAAGTTGATGATCGGTGAGAGCGTATGATGACCACTGGATTGTGAACTAGTGTAGGATGCGATCCAAGTGACCGGAAGATGCTTGGTCATAAGGACACTGTAGCTTGGTTTTTTTTCTTTCGGTGTAAGGCGTAAACCATCAGGATGTGGGGGCTGACACTGAATATGAAAAAAGCATTGTCCTTACTACTAGGTTAAATCCATGCATATCCCATGCCTGTGCGATCCACGAGTTGTTGATCGGGTATCCAGGGGCATGGTAAGCCGAAGGGTCTCTTCATAGCAGAGCTCTCAGATGCTAATAAGATATCATTATGAACCGATGCATGAGCGATCAATGATGTAAGTATCGCGCTAGATTAGTTATGCTGCTGGAAGTCTGTCAATAGGAGTACGTATATCGAAGCCTACATGCCACTTTGAATAACCGTGCAAACGCGAGGACTTTTAGATGGGTGTCACTTCAAGCTAATGCTCACCTCCAATCTTGATAGCCAACATTTTTTACCTTCTCTTTATTTATGATCGGTTTGTACCGATTTCTAATAACCATTTTCGAGCTGGCTTTATGGCTTATTAGCCGAGCCTGCAAAGATAGGCACTGTTACCTATACCCAAGGCTCAGTAAGACTATGCATGTATCTTGACGTGGCTGCATTTTACTTACATCCGCTATCGAATAGGAGAAGGATAAATTAGTCTATGTAGAATTTGATTCGATGTAAGGATAGTTGATCGTTGGGGAGCTTTTTTCTAAGGACTCCACCTTCGGGGTTGTCGCAAGATCCCGTCGACAAGGTCACTGTGATGAATTCATCTGCGCAAACCTCGACGAGCCATGAATTCGTCGGAATGCAGGAGATAAAGAATATTCCATCTCGGAGAACACCGTAGTATACATAGGTACCTATATATATATAAGTTAGATAAATATATTGTATTTACAAGTTTCCAGAGGAAGATTATAGCCTATGTATGGAAAGGGGAACTTACCTAGTGCGGATCCCGGGTTGCTTTGACGTAGCCAAGGTTTGCTTTTCGCTAATGAGGTAGAAGCCCCTTATTTCTATTATTTGTTATGTCTGTGAGCGAGGGACATGGCTGGGTTCTCATTGTTCAGTCCTAGCTTTTTGCCATCTGTCTATTGGCGCGAAATAGATACCCCCTCCGCATTGCACGACGCAAGCTGTAGGTGTTTGGCGTATGGTCTGCATGGGTTATAAGTACCTAGCTATGCGAATAGCATGCTAGCGAAATATTGATAACTAAGGGAAATAAAACGCATCGCAACCTTATATAGTACCTTATGTAGTAGGTGGTATGCAGCGTGGGCCGTAAACCCAACATGGCCGATGTCTTCGAGGCCGACATCAGACCCAATCTATCGAACACCAACCAATGTCCCTGTCGGAGTTCGGGAGAGCACAAAGATAATCCAATGATAATTCCCGAGGGCTATTAGGCTTACTGGCCAGCGGTTCCTTAGATAATGATAACCTCTGGGGCAATTCTAGTAGCTGGTTGATTTGAGATGACCCGTAGGCGGCTACGAGCAGATGGATGTAGAGAATAACCAGGTATGTAGGTAATCAGATATGTACCTGGGTATCCAAACAGCGAAGACACGCATAAGATAATCAGGATCCCAGCCGAGGCGCAGATTGAATTAGCTTGATTGTGTCATTCCGAGAAATAGACAAGGGGGGGAAAGCCAAGCTGCCACGAGGGTCGCGGGAAGTGGCGTGCAGACCCGGTATGACGGCATTTGGGTACCTACCTAAGGTAGATGATGGGTAATGTTTGATCGGGTTGATCGGGTTGATCGGGTTGATCGGTTTGGTGGAAAGAAGGGTCTAACCTAGAGAAAGGTCTAGATCGTCAGGAACCAGTTGCGAGACAAGGGCACTACGGAATTAGCACATGGTCATGACTGGCAACTGCAAGTTGAGCCCTGCTGCCCGGTAGGGCTGAATCTAGAAATGGAAGCTACACTCGGGGTTCTTGGTCCAATATGTAAGACCCCACCCCTTTTTGGATGTGTGTTTAAGTTTGATTGGTGCGCAGAATTATAGATGGTTCTTTTCGAGGAGGACAATACTTGAACTAACCTAGGTAGTAGTCTGGTAGTTTGTCGAACACAGCGGTATCTTACTTTTTGCTAAACATTTACTACGCGAATTGGACAAACTATAAAAAATAAAGAAACAACGACCAAGTATATGAGTCACATCCTCGCCATTGCACGGGATTCGCAAGTTAATCTTTCGCAATATTTCCTTTGACAAGTACAATTGAAGCTGCGGTCGAAATATCTACACATGACATAGGGTTCGTCCGAATAGCGATATCAGTGGAGAAGATCTACAAAGCAAGTGGCTGACCCATAGATTCGGAGAGTTGCAGACGTGAAATTGTCCGGGGTGGAGAGGGGCTGCTTATCGCTTACATAACTGTGGCGCGTTGAACTTTTCCCTTAGGGGCTAGACCCAACACCTCCAGCCGACTTCACCAGCGCGTCCTGACTACTTTTCGCCGTTTCTTGACGACATCTCCTCAACTTCGACTTCTATACTCGACCTTTTCGCCCAACAAACACCCCCCGAAATTTCTTATCGTTACTATACAAAATTCTCCATATCCGAGTGATCCTTCTCAAATGCCTGTTTGCCGACTTCGACCGCATCATAGCCCCCCTCGCCTCCTCTTTGCGACGCGCTGATTAGGGCACCATTATCATCACTAAATTTATATCAAGAAACGATATAGATCCCTTAGAAACGATGGCACCTAGCCCGAGAACACCACGGCAGTCCGCTCTTTCGCGCCCCCGTGGTCGTCCTAAGGGCTCTATCAACACAGTGCGACGCGTTAGGGACGGTAGCATTGTAGCTGCTACTGAACCCCCTTCAAAGCGTAGACGATACACTGCTAGTGCTTCTGGTAGTGCTAGTAGATTTACGGACCAAGCCGGCAACGAACAAGTCGGCACACCCGTTGCGACTACTAGTCGTTCGAGAGCACGGCACAGTTTGCAAAACGGTGCGGCGTCCCCCGCTATCTACCCCAGGCGTGAACGTAGTACTCGTACCCGTACCGCAACTCGAGTCGAGGCAGACGATGAGATGCAAATAAGTTCTGCAGCAGCAGTGGCTGCTGCTGTTGTGCAGAGTGAAGGTTATAAACCTAGAGAGGAGCGCGGCTGGGAGGAGTTTCACCCGAATCTCGATATAGATGCCACGTTTATGCTATTTCACGCCGAAGATGTCGACGGAACTGCGAAACTAATACCGGAGACACCATCAGCGAAGATTATTGGCATGGATTATAATGACACCAGTAGCCCGTCGAAGGACCCAAATGCGGCATCTACATCTCTCCTAAATACGCAAAATGTCACGAATAATACTACACCTGTCGGTGCCCTTTTAGTAACCCCATCTAGAAGGCGTGGCAGTCGACTACCTCGCGGAGACTCACTTTATGCTACTCGTGGGGATCAGCAAGTGGCGCCGAACACACCCACGCCTCTGCCTATTCACGGTCAGAATACTAAGGAGAAGCTTGACCTGAAACAACCTTCATATCGTAAAACTGACCGCATATTGCTTTTTGAGAGCAAAAAGTTCGGCCAGGCTCGATATGTTGACAAGGCAATGATGAACGTCGGGTACCAGGAGAGCGACAACTTCATTCGGCCTGATAGAAAACTAATTAAAGCAAGCGATGCTAATATTGAGGATGAAGCCGAACAGGCTGCTGTTGTTAAGGCTGATGGAGAATCGGCGCTTCAGCCGACCAATGTGCTAGGTCGCGTCGAATATGACATGGACGAACAAGACGATATGTGGTTGGAGTCGTACAATGCACATAGAAAGTCGCAGGGCTGGAACCCGGTCACTCGTGAAGTCTTCGAAATCACCATCACCAAAATTGAAAAAGAGTGGCACGCCTTAGAGAAGAGGATCCCGAAGCCTAATCCTAAGCCGCCGCAAACTCACAGGCCTCGTTCCAGCTCCGCTGCAGCCGTAAATGGCGAGCCGCAGGCCGGGGAAGAGCAGGACAGTAAGTGCGCGATTTGCGACGATGGGGATTGCGAGAATACGAACGCAATTGTTTTTTGTGACGGTTGCGATCTCGCAGTCCACCAGGAGTGCTATGGTGTTCCATTTATTCCGGAGGGCCAATGGTTATGTCGTAAATGCCAGCTTATTGGTCGTGGGATCCCGGTTAGTTTCCCTTAGTCCCGCTCTGCTCCAAGCCCCATACTAATAAGCAAATCTAGACATGTATATTCTGTCCCAACTCTGATGGTGCCTTCAAGCAGACGAATTCCTCTAAGTGGGCGCATCTGCTCTGCGCTATGTGGATTCCAGAGGTGACACTGGGCAACCACACCTTCATGGAACCCGTCATGGACGTGGATAAGGTGCCTAAGAGCCGCTGGAAGTTGACCTGTTACATCTGCAACCAGCAGATGGGTGCCTGCATACAATGCGGTAACAAGGCATGCTATCAGGCCTTCCATGTGACATGTGCTCGCCGCGCCCGACTATTCTTAAAGATGAAGAATAGTTCAGGAGCTTTAGATGTCCTCGATGGCAGTACAAATCTAAAGGCGCTTTGCGATAAGCACTGTCCTTCTGAGTATGCCAAAGAGAATGACGTAGTTCGCGCTACCAAAAGAGCAAAAAAATACTATAAGAAGACAATGAGCGACCGGATCTGGGCTAATAGTCAAGCTAAAGCTATGTCTATTGCAGCATCACACCGGAATGCAATCACCGAACACCCGCCCGATGAGTCGCAAATGACTGGGGTGAAGCTATCCGCCGTCCTTGGGGATAAGAAGGGACAGACAGGGAAGCCGATATGGAAGCTTCCGTCTGGAGCTCCCGTGATACCACAGGCCGTCTTTGAAATCGTCGAAGCATCGCTACAGCGATTCAATTTCCTCAAGCGTAAGGAGTTTGTGAGCGACGCATGCCGTTATTGGACATTGAAGCGCGAAGCGCGCCGTGGTGCTGCGCTCCTTAAGCGTTTGCAGTTACAGATGGAATCTTTCTCCTCTATGGAGCTCACTCGACGCAACTTTGCAGCTATGGGCCCTTCCGGAATAACTCGCTTGAATAGGCGAATCGAATTTTCGGACACTCTCATTAAAGACTTGGAGCAGCTCAAGGCCCTGTCGGAGGCCGTCGTCCAAAGGGAGCAGAGCAAGCTCGAGGCCGCGGAGATGGAACAGGAATTTGTCGACACCTGTTACTTTCCTATTCACAAGATGCTTCCACCAATTGTAGATAAAGCTATCACGTGAGTTACGCTGTTTAAGTCGATCATCGTGATATTTTAGTATGCTGACAACTTAATGCTTGTTAGGCTTGATAAGAATCTGTTTCACGACGGACTTATTAAGTTGTCCAATAGAATCGATGATAGATTCTATACCACGACGTTGTCATTTACCCACGATCTCTGCGAGGTCATCAACGTCGGCGTGAACACGGAGCCTAAGTTTGAGCCCGAGTCGCAACAAAAAGCTGGACCTGTCACCCCAGCGGTGTCTAAATCCGATTTTTCTGATTACAGGGATAGGAAAAAGCTTGGTAAAAGAATCCTTAAGTCGGTTCAACCACAGCTAGAGACAGCGTTGCGTCTTGAGTCGGAGGCAGCCCATAGACCGTTCGACAGTATGAGGCAGGAGCTAGAAGTCATGATGGAGGCAAGCCTGGAACTGCGACAACAGCCTGTTGGACAAGACAACGTGGAGTCTGAGCGAAGTCAAGATGTCATCATGGTTGATTCGTCAGCTCCAGAGATCACCGTTGGCGGCCAAACAGACGGTTCTACCACTGGAGGGCCCTCGGGCGACGTTCCTATGGCTGAAGCTGGCGTCCAGTATGAGGTCGTCAGCGGCAATGGTAATATTGAAGTCAACACATCCAGCTTCGACGCGAGCGATGAGATGGAAGGTGTTCAACCGACTAGTAATGAAGTGTCAATGGTCGAGCCTAAGCAGGAAGCAATACCGAATGACGGTTTGCAAGCAATAGATACGCCGCCAGCAACTAACGGCTACGTGGGTGCAGGACCTTCGCTACAACCTGCGCCGCCTACTCCACCCCAGTCCAACGGTAGTTTAGGCCGCCAGCCCACTGACCCTCTCACCGACGGTGGTGTTGTGTGGTACTTGCAGGACTTTGAGCCTGAAGGAGCGTCCGCGATCCAAGACCAGTGGCAAGGCAGGGATGCTGCCCGTAGCCTTAGCGAGGAACTTACCGAGATCGACGAAGATGAGCTCAAGGGGCTAGGGGTCGAGATTAACGAAGATAGCATCACGGCATCACCGGCCAATACTACCGAGACAGCAGAACCCGCCGCCGTCAGTGCCCCTAGCCCTACAAAAAAGAGTAACGCCAAGACGAAAAAGCGTAAGACGCCCTACCGACGACGTTAATGCGGGGGTTATTTAATACTGTATCATAGCTGTGCTTTTAGTTCTACCACCCCCTTTTTATATTTTCTTTCTCTTCATTTCTCCCTACACTGTATTTGCAGACTTAAAGTAGCCAGCTCGGACTGGATCGCATCATTATTCATCATCCATCGTCAGTTTCACAGCACGCGCGCGATGAGTTATTTATATCTAGGGAAGGGGAATGAAATGATTCTTAGGAGTTCGAGGGGAGGAGGGCCTCTGGTACATACCAACTTTTATTTCTGCGAAGTTTCTTTTTTTTTTAATGTCTAACAGGCGTTTGAGAAACGGAAACGGACCGGACGGCCGTCTTATGTTGTGCCTGCGAAGGATTTCTTTATGTATTGCTGTCGGGTTTTAGTTTAAGGTCTTCGAGCCTGCGGAGGGACTAACTGCCTGCTGGGTCTGCGACGACGGCGCTACGATTGAGGCAGATGCTAGGCTGAGAAGAGACCGAGGCTTAGTCCCGTATATTCTTGCAATTGAGTGTTTATCTTATTAACTCCTCATCTTGAGTCAGAATGAAAGTGGATTGGTTCCTTGGGAGGCGTAGGTAATGTTCATGTTTACCTGGACATGTTTGGTAGCATTATAGCGAAGGACGTTGACGTTGCGCGCTCTGAAATTGGTAATATCAAATATGTAGAGACCAAGCCACGCATTACTTTACTTTATACGTTGTTGGAATTTGAAGACGGTTTCGTCTTGTTAAGTCACTAGTGAACGTATGACGACGATATTCAAGGTAATATCATTTAGTCAAGTCGTATTAATACTTGTATTAATACTTGCTCGTTGAGTGGAGCGGGAGTCCATGTTCTAGCCGTCTTCTAAGACTACCTGGGTACAGAAGTTAGACCGCTCTCTGCTAATTAATACTAGAGTTCCGATGCCTGTCATAAATTGAACGAGCGGTTCTTTTAAAACGGGGGTGATGCTGCTGTAGGAACTGGTTTATGAAAGGCTAAGTCTACAGATGAGGCTATTATAATCCTCTCGCACTTTATCTGTATCTCCGAAGACAACTATATCGGACAAAAAACTAAAACCAAGGATCGAAACGAAGAAAAGGGGTAAAGGCTCGGTACACTACGGATTACGTATAAAGCTTGGCCTGACCGTAGCCTTCCTAACCACACGTGGACTACATACGTATTTCCGTAGAAATGTTGCTGCAATACGACACTTGCATAGTCGGTCCTCAAATTCGGTTACTTTCCCGACCGGTCGATGATGATAGGTACGTAGATGCGACCTTTAGGGATTAGTAGGTATTTCTTATGTCCCGCACCAGTACATACATACCTTATGTAGACCCCGGCCGAAACATGGGTCAGGGATCGTGTAGATCATCGACCTCCCCAGCCGCGCGGTTAGTCCCAGAGTACCGGAGACTAGGGTAACCAATTAGATTTGAACTTCCTACTTCACTTCACTCCCAACACAATACGCCACCCAACATCTCTTACATAGGACGGCTATTCAAGCTCTACCCAATCACAGCCGGAATGTGGTAAAGGGGTAAGGCTGCTCATAGACAGGTATCCTATATCAAACTAACAGTCAAATACATATATGCTAGATTATCTATAACTAGGCATAACCGGGCTGGACTTTGTTGGTTAACTCCCTGGTTAAGAATATCTCGAGTGGTTAATAATATAGTGATATATTATATTGCGTATAGAAGATCAACTTCAACTTCGAATTATATGTAGACGATATAGGTCAAGATGATCGGCAATGATGGTCTCTGTTCGATGTTCGACATATTTTTCTTCTTCGTTCTGCGTGAGGTCTAAACGAGACTTTATGTGTTGAGGGGTGAAAGTATCAACGCTATAGTTCATAAGGCCATGTTATCCTGTATCGTACTAAATATTACCTTTTACTTTCATCTTGTTGATCTATACTGACTAGTGCTGCTAGTTTTACATAGCTACTTAGGTAGATATATGTTCTACTACTATATTAAGCTAACACAAATCTTCAAACCGTGCAGATTTCTTCGTTGGTCTAGACGATTAAATCCTACTAGACAATATAGAAACATGTGCTTAATTATTATATAGCTGTATCGTGGTATCAAGTTTTCAAAGACCTTATTGTTAGTTTAAAATATTGGATATACCACCTTTGTAAGCCGACAAGATCATAACCAAGCTCTAGCCCCTAGCTTGTGCTGGAGAATAGTACTCTCTTGAAATGCTGATAATCCCTTCCTGTATCGTAGACCACCCTTCTCATCTAGAACTATAGAAAGGCAAGTCATGTTTATTGCTACATTCTTTGAAACGACGATGCCATTATCTAGGATGGCTCGGGATAATTCAAGTGTCTTACCCTGGTTAAGATATTGCCCCTATTTTAGAATTTTTGCCTTCAATTTTAAGGGCGCCTCAACCTCTTATACAACCAATCTTCGAGGGGCTACCAAAGTTGACACCTGCGAATTTACCTCGCCTACTTGTTCCTATTCCGTTCCTCGTCCCTAGCTGGATCTCTATTACAGCGGGAGTGACGCCAATGCCATCGAAATAATCACCGACACATCCGGAATAATATAGTCCAATGAAGGAGAGAGTCGACACCAGGGGCTGTGTGCTGCTCGCCGATAGGGCGGCCCTATCCTCAAGTACCTAGCATCCATGATCATACGACAGCTATCTTGCGACAAATAGAAAATGACAATGTGACGAAGCCGTGCATATAGCCCACTTTCTTATGTACAATACTTTGCGTGTTTTCCAATGACATATAAGCTATTTATTCATAGTGCTATAAGGGGATACGGACTATCAATGAGAATATGTTGTTGGAATTTTACGACTTTCGCCAGAAAGCACTAGGTTAGTTAGATATCTTCCTTGACGAAGTCATAACCATCTGGTGGCACGCTTGTCTACCATTCCATGGGTGCGAATTGGAGAAAGCTTGGGACTCAAATTCGAATTCTCAAGCTGATTATGACATTCGGCAATCAAGTAGAAACTCGGTAGTTGACTCAAGGTTAACCTCCGTCCTGGAGATCAGGATGCGATGTCGCTAAGCTCGATGATTTTTGGAGAGGAACTACCTGTTCGATGATCTCTCCAGGAGCGGGGAAGCCATCCATGGTTGGACTCCCACTTATGCATCTCGAGTGCTGCTAGAAGAGAGGACGTACCTCGGATGGCAGTGTATGCCGCCGATGAAATATGTTTCAGCTGCTTCGGTAACATTACCCCTATTCATTGGTAAGAAATCAAGGAAATATACCCAAAGTTATTTAGGTGTGACTACCTAAGGTAAAGCAGAGCAGGCCTGTTGGCATTATAAGAAAACCATCAGTTAGCAAATTGTATCGCCTACCTACCGGAAGGGGACGAGAAGAAGGAGTGATCGTCGCCTAGGGAGTTTAAACGTAGGTGCAATTCTTATTGGTGATACCTATATTGACACGACGTTCATGCCACGCAATGACAAGACGGGAGACTGTGGGTTGTCGATAGCCGAAATTGCTTCGTCTGCGAGCACTTATTAAATCCCCAAATCCCCAAATGGTAGGGGACCTAAAACGTGTCATCTGCCACAAATAGTACATGTGAACGGCCCCCTAAACTACAGCCTGATAGATTCCAAGGGAATCAAGGGAAGGAAAGTGGGATGAGAATTCAACTCGAGCAACATCCCAATATAAATTCATGTCATTGTAATGACGATATACCTCAAATTTGGGACATGTGGTTAGGTAGTTGAGCCAAATTTCTTGTTACCCGGTCTGCCGGTTGACCGGACCTCGGCTGGAGGCTGATTTACGTGAATTACAACGAGGTCTACTCCATGCTTATGTGCCATTAGGTACCGACGAATAATTGATCAGTAACATTCTGCATTTTGTTCTGTCTACCACCTTTTCGCGTCCTTGTCTAGCATTGCTTTGTCAAGAAGCTGACGTCAATATGGCACTTGTTTTCATATTGGAGACGTCTGCATCCAATGATGGCGAGGTCTTAAATCAAGGCAGTGACCAGTAACCGCAATAGCACGACCAATCAGCAGTACTGTATCGAGCTAGCAATGGCTGTCTGCTCAAGGTTGTAATATGTAATTCGTTGCGTCTGGATCCTAATTAATCATGTGACCTGATGATGAAAAGACTTGTCGAGGCTGTTGCAACGACTTGAATATCGTAGGGCGTAGTGCTGTGACAACTTTCATCGCCCTGAAGCCTAGACATAGTATTCCACGTGCTGCCTACATCGAAAGCCAGACTTTTTACGACCATGAGTTGTTGTACAGGCTGCCGTCTCGCTTATGTATCAGTCTCTTAACGACAATACCGTACCTCGCAAAATGTTCCGATTGTGATCTCGACACCGGAAAAGGCAACTGCCAAGATGTCAGCCGGCCAAGAGATCGAATAAAAAGTTATGGCTGTAATCTCTGGGAATTAAACTCTAGACTCCCTTATCTCTCATAGAGACGAAATGTAGAACTGATGAGCTAGTGCAGTCTAAGGTAGTTGATTTAGCACGACTCGTGCTGAGGGGTCAAGCCGCCGATCCAAGTAGAGTGTTTCTGATTAAATGACCTTCGCTAGTATTAGCATAGTAATAAATTGGAGGTTTGTTAAACCATACCAATTGCCTACCTTCACATTAGGACTGGGCATCTTCTGTCCACCCGCTTATACGAATATATACGTAATTGACTCTTGAGTGAATGCAAGAATCGCCCGGGGGGCCGATCATACTAATTAGGAATTTGAGACTGCAGTGTAAATGTTCCGGCCAGCTTGGGAACCAGAAACAGAAGCGAAAAGCGACTCTTACGCAAGAGTCAATTGGTATCATCAAAGTGCCGTACAGGCGTTGTCCTTGGCAGTTTGAAATTTAGCCAAACCGACAAATCTGGGGGGAAATCATACCTCCGCCAACTATACAGTAACGTTGCGTATTCTTGATGCGTGGGTTCTGATGAGAAGAGAGATAGGACAGGCTTAAACCAGACACCAGTGGAGTAGATCAAACAACTCGTGGGGATATTTCCTGAGCAGGCGAGAGAGACGAATGTGGTGTGCTAAGTTCTAGTTTGCGAGATGTGATAAAGCCGCTTTTTATAACCCCATAATAAACTCCCGACGGGTTGGTAGAAATTTAACATACGCGTGCTTCCCTTTAGAATAGCCACTAGACAGGCGCCTTAGAACCTTAATAAGCTAATAGCTTGTGAGCAATCAAATAGTTTGGTTCGAGGGGGGAGACACGGCAACGTGTACTTAGAGCATACCTATAAATCTCGAGTTTTAGTATTCTTGGCCAATCTTGTGTCTCGAGTTCTCAGAGCGGGTAAGATGTACGGATATGGGGTAAACCAGTCAAACCATGGGGAGGGAGAAACAGGTTAAACATGGCAGTGATGGTCTATTGTCATACGTAGGGTTGAAACACAGGTTGACCTGCGGGACAAAAAAAAAGGTATCATGACTTGAAGTAAACACGAAAAAGATGGTTATTCCGTCACATTGAGATTCGGGCTCTCGGAGTTGCTAAGAGAGACGCGGAACCAGAAAAAAAAAGAAAAAAAGAAAGGAAATTGGGCAATATATACATCCGAGAGACGTTTTAATAAATGATGATGATTCCGGTTTGATGTTGAATGCGTTTACGACATCATTGGAAGTGTATGAGGTAAGTACAACGACTACTTCCTTGAATGTACGAGGCATACGCTTAAAACTGGCAATCGACGTGTACCTAGCTACCTCATACGGTACAATACAATACCTACCTACATGTACAACCTAAAGGTTTATTGCAGTAGGTACATGGATACCTATGTACGCGTATCGTACGTACCTATCGTACAATACTTACTTCAAGCCGGGTACCCGATGTCTGGATATCTGGATATGTCCCTGGCACTTTCCTTGCACTGCCTCAATTCTGCCAATCAGAATCTCATATCTGAAACCCCACCTGCTCACCTGCCCGGTATTTCTCTTCCCCTTAGGCCCAGATACGAAATTTAACCCCCAGACGACCGCTCCTCCCCCCCCCAGCAGGTCTGGCATTGTTCGGTGCCAGACTTGCCAGACGTGCTACCAGAATGCATGCCCAGTACCTAAGCCCAGTAGCCAAGTAGCCCCCAGCTACCTACCCCCCGGTTCTCTCTGAAAAAGTTCAAATGTTTTGGGCAGTGATAGCGAACCACAGGCCTTTAGTTGTAGCTGTGGACTGAACTCCTACATAGGGCCCACTTCTACCGCTCTAACAGGACTTCTTGATAATTGTAGCAAGTCTTGCAGATTTGATTAAGCCGGATTCTTCTGACGTTTCCATCGGCTTTGACCCTTTTTCATCTCCTTCCCTCTTCATTTTTTTCTGCCCAGACCCCGCGACAACGGCGACACATTCCGTACGTAATTTTTTTTTTTCTCGCACCGACGAAATCTTGTTGCCATTTTATCTTTCCAGTGGTTTGCACTGAGTCACAATAACCTGCGAAAAAAAGCCCATTTTACTTGTTGTTTACAACCCCGGGAACCAGTTTGTATTCCCGCATTGTTTTGGCACCTCGTAGTCAAGACACGCTGTTGGCTCAGTTGCCTCATTACCGTACTCTGACAACCGCCTGACATCCGAACCTGAGAATTGCGCGCTTTGTGTAATTGTAACCACAGACGGCAGGCTTGCAGCCATTATTACGACTCCCCTCGAGAATTCCCCGATCGTAACGGACGACGCTCCTATTCCCAACTCACATCTTCTCAACAAACCGCCGCCCCTCTACCATCTTCATCACTGCAATATTTGCTACACCTGGCGAATATCGAGTCCCGAAAACTGGGCCGATTATAATACAAAGTACGAAAAAAAATATTTCTTGATTCACGACTTTTTCTTCTCATCGCACCAGCGACGCTAAGCCGATCTAGCATTATTGCATCCCATTTATTGCACCTTACCGACCGACTTCGATTTTTCCACGAAGCTATCATCGGATCTGGTCGCAGCCTCCTAAAAGCGCATAACAATCAGGAGACGAAGCATTCTCGCTTTTTTATCGAGATTGCAAAATTTTTTTAATGCTAGAGTAAAGAATTGCCGCTAGACTCTGCGTACCTGAATTTAGTAGCGAGCCTTGAGCTTCTTTAGAAAGCTCCGTTACTAGCTGGGATCACTTCATCGTGAGTTTTTTCGTCTCCCTTTTTTTGGGGTGTTGATAATCCACCGGGCCCCTCTTCCCCACTCACCTTGTCGTCACCTCAGATTAAATCTGCCTACCTTTCAGCCAAGATCCTCCCCCTCGAGTACCCCAACTGTCTAATCTTTCCCTCTTTGTTGTTAATAGATCGGTGCCTTGCCCTACTAACATCGCGACCTCCCAGCAGGCCTGAGAAGTGCATCATACATTGATACCGGGCTCCACTATACTCTTCTAGATCCCCGGTCCTCCCCCCCTACAACCCTAGGGCCCTGATCTCAACACACTTCAACTTTCGCGGGCCAACTACCTGGCAGGTCAGGAATCTAAGATGGCGGATCAACACGACGTTGATCTCGACTCTATTATTGACCGCCTCCTCGAGGTGCGCGGTAGCCGTCCTGGCAAGCAGGTACAGCTTCTGGAGACCGAAATTCGATATCTCTGCACAAAGGCCAGGGAGATCTTCATCAGCCAGCCAATCCTACTAGAGCTAGAGGCCCCTATCAAGGTATGCATATGACTTAGTGATAACATCTTCTGTCCTTGTTCGAGTTACTAACATCCCTTTGCTATAGATCTGCGGCGATATTCATGGCCAATACTATGACCTACTGCGCCTCTTCGAATATGGCGGCTTCCCCCCGGAAGCGAATTACCTTTTCCTAGGTGATTATGTAGATCGTGGCAAGCAGTCGCTCGAGACCATCTGCCTCTTGCTCGCATACAAGATCAAGTACCCCGAAAACTTTTTCATCCTAAGGGGTAACCACGAATGTGCGTCCATCAACCGTATCTATGGCTTCTACGACGAGTGCAAGCGCCGTTACAATATTAAGCTATGGAAGACATTCACCGACTGCTTCAACTGCCTGCCGATTGCAGCAATCATTGATGAGAAGATCTTCACGATGCATGGTGGTCTAAGTCCCGACCTCAACTCGATGGAACAGATCCGCCGAGTAATGCGACCAACCGACGTAAGATATCCCATTTCCAAAGCTCTACTGTCATTTGCTCTGCCAGCATTGGCCCGAGTTACCACTAACATACCTTAGATTCCTGACTGCGGTCTGCTGTGCGACCTGCTATGGTCCGATCCGGACAAGGATATCACGGGCTGGAGTGAAAATGACCGTGGCGTTTCATTTACCTTTGGTCCCGATGTTGTCTCTCGGTTCTTGCAAAAACACGATATGGACCTGATCTGCCGTGCCCACCAGGTTGTGGAAGATGGCTACGAATTCTTCTCGAAGCGTCAATTGGTCACTCTGTTCAGTGCACCGAATTACTGCGGAGAGTTCGACAACGCCGGAGCTATGATGAGTGTCGACGAGAGCTTGTTATGTTCCTTCCAAGTTTGTCTTCCTCTACTCTATACATGAATACGAATATATAACTAACGATTGTCCGCGTCTAGATTCTCAAACCTGCTGAGAAGAAACAAAAGTACGTCCATGGCGGCCTCGGAGGCAGCGGTTTCGCATCTCCAAGAAAGCAATCATCCAAGTCTTAAAGAAACAGTATTCATACGAACTTCCTCGTCTTCTAGGTTCGGCCGCTCCCGATAAGTTGCTTCTTAAGCATCCAGCCCGTTTTCGAGTCCCGATACTTGTCCTCGACCAACGATCCCGTTGGTGTCATCCTCGCCCTCCGCCGGTCTCCATAACACATACACACCTCTCCGACCGCAACGGGCGTTTTGATAATGCAGCTTCGAGTACAAATATACGATCCACCTCCGCCGCGAAAACACATGTCCTCATAACCTCACTTTGACCTCAGAACTGACGAAAGAGATGAACGGTGGTTGTTGCTATTACGCGAGAAAAGAAATAAAATCAGGTTTTCATTTGGAATGGTCTCCATGGGTATTCTCAGCCCACTCGCCCTACGTCTGTGAGGCCATGGTGACAAGGGGGAGAAAGTCTAGACAGTTAATTTTGTTTCCCCAAGAAGTGAAACTTACGAATTCATGCAATGATCTGCTTCACGGTTTTACACCTGTTGTTGCCCTTCTCCCCGTTGCCAAGTGATTTTCGTTACTGCTGTCTTGCCTGGTTTTGTGTACTGTTGATTTTCGTGTTGAGCTAGTTACGATGGTTGTGGTACGTAGTCCAAGAGAGCACTCCGTGCTTGTGTCGTGTTGAGTTAATCGGAAATTCTTACCTCTTTTCTGCTAATGATCTAGTTAACCTGACACATGCTATATGCTATGTCTACAATTACCTAATTTTGTACACGCTAATGATCATGATTCCCGAGACATTAACGTCGAGGATAAATGCCATTCACTCTAGGTCATGGTGTATTCACTTAGTTAGGTGCGTAAAAGGGGGGTGGTAGGAATGGCAATGTGATGTAGGATATATTCGGGAGGCGTATGTCACAGCATCCTTTTTTTTGCATTGGCTTTCTTGCGTGCCGCATCGTGCATTACCTCGGCAACTATCTAGGTTAGGTAGGTCAATAATATAGATGATATGTGCCGCTCTGCCGACGTCCAATAATGGTGGCCTGCAGTTACCCCAGATATGTGCCACCCGCGCACCCACCTACCTGGCAGACCTGGCTGGCGTGCTGGTTGGCTTTTTAGATGGTGTCCTCTCCTTTTCTCTCGTCGGTGGTATAGTACAGCGCAATCCACAGGAGATCTAGACGTGGCGGCAGTGAAGGTATGAGGACGGAGGGAGGGTTAGGCGGGAGGTGGGAGGTAAGAGGTAGGAGGTAGGAGGTATGAAGCATGTTTATTTGCAGTCCTCGCACTCGTCCTGCGTGGCGGCGTTCGTCCGCGTGCTCTCGGCCGTCGGCTTGCACGCGGGGCCGCCGATGGTTTCTCCCGGGTGGGTATTTAAGCCGAGGGCATTTTCGTGCTCGGCTTTCGACGGAGCAGCAGCGGGTGCATTTCCGGCTCCGATCCCTCCTTCCCTTGTACCTTGTTGCCCCTGTGCCTGCGCCTGAGCCTGCGCCGCGCCGGTCTTCGCTTTGCTAGACGAGTAGTCCTTGTCGACGTGTCCTAGGTCCCGGCCGGGCTCGATGGCGTCGCGGACTCGCCGCTTCAGTTCCTTGGTCTCGGGGAAACCGCCGTCGGTCTTGCGGTCCCAGAGAACGCGCTGCTGTGTGGTGGGAGGGGAATGGGTGGCGTTGTTGGGCTGCTGGAAGAATATCTCGACGACGAAGGTCCCGCCTGTAGAGGGCTGCAGGGCTACTTCGCCGAGGGAGGTCGAGAAGGTCGAGAGGAGCTCTTGCGCGAACTGTGTGAGGATATTGTTAACGGTGTTGGTACTAGGTGAGATATAATACATTGGGCTTACGTATGCGGCTCTCAACATCCATTTACATTGTGTACAGAATCGAATGGTGATACGAGGTAGTGGAAATGGAGATTGGAGTGGTGATGCGGGGCCTGGAGTCGAAGTCGAGGTTGAGGTGGATGTCTCAGCCATTGTCAAAGTGACTTTATATGAATGATCGTGGGAATTGGTCTGTTTTATATCAACCAATGTCAATGTCTTAAGATGGGTGGGTGGTGGGTATATCCCCTGAGGCTGGTAGTATTCCGAATCGTTACCATGCTAATTACCTATGTAGGTACGCATAGGAAATTCGGATTCCCATGGAAGTTTATAGGTATGTATGTGGGGTGTTATGACGATTCATGGGTGAGAGATCAATGTTGTACCGGAGAGATGTACCTTAGGTATATAAAATGAGCTAAGACCAATTGAAGGTCTAGTCCGCATAAGTACCTAATTAATGTTATTTGCCTGCAAAACTCGCAACTATGTACAATACCTCCGGTAACGAGGGGCTACCGAGTTAACCGTTATTAACGTTGATTGGGCAACATATTCCAACGCGCTGGTTCGAGTGAACTCCACGGGTACGAGGCACCTACCTATTTAGAGTATAATAAGGCTCCATTAATTGTTCTCGAACTAAAATCGCGTTATCTCAAATGCTATTAGTTGATTGTTTTTATTTTTATTTTTATTTTCTTCCTCTTCATCTCCCTCACACGATTCCCACGTAGATCCTTCCTCGATACATGGGAGAGAGTAAGACTGTTAGAACGAGACACCCGCGGATTATAAACCGCGAAAGGCGCGAGGGTTACATTTACGTCTTATACCTTCGGGGCCGAAAATCCATTTGCCGCTCGCTGCGGCACACTCTGGCTGGGCACACGCTAGAGAGAGCCGTAAGCAATCGCGTGCATATTTAGCACCCGGATTTCGTAGACATTCGTATGCATTCGTACGTGAGATATACCGCGTATGAACCCGAGTGTAGGTAAGCAGAGCACTGTCAGACCGCTAGTTTATCTGCATGGCGAGTTGGAGATGATGAACTTATCAGGTGGGATCGATGGGCGCTGGGCGCTGGGCGTGTAGATACCAAAGGTAGGGTCTACAAGTCTACAGTTTTACAGGTCTACAGGTCTGCAGGTCTACAGGGCATATGGTGGATCTTTCGCGGCAGCCTTGTTGCTTGCGATCTATACATAGCTAGGATCGTGGAGAAGGATCTCTTTGTCGATGCATTACGATTGCAATTATACTTCAATATAATATGAAAACATATACAAAGTGTCGGGGGAGTCAACGTTCCCGCTGAATCTAAATGTAACCGCCGTAAACCTGTAGAGTATAGTCATAAACAAGGAAATGCTGTCATTCATCAAGTAGCAACACAGACTTGAACAAAAGAAATAGGAACAATATAGTCATGAACGAACAAATATTACATGTTGGAATTTCTCCCGTACTCTCTTCTCCGTCCCCCAATGATGGAACTGCCCGTCCATCAACCTACCGGCACATGAGAGTACCTAAAACCTAAGTATCGCAGTATGCCGGCTGGCGAATTATCGTAACATGGTCGATAGTCATCGACTCTTGGGTATTGTGTAATAGCCTTTTTATCTTTCTCAGATTATCATCTCCTTTCTCCCTCTTTTATTTGCTGTTTTGCTCCTCCTCCTCCTACTCCTGCTTACTCCTTCTTCCCGGTGATGCGTAAGAAAATTAAGTTTCACGTAGGACACGGCAGACAAAAAGAGGCTCGCTATCGTCGAAAAAAATCTGGCGCCCTAACCTGCGAGCCTCATCGCGACGTAAATCCCACAGAGCACGTTGCATCCCGTGCGTCTTCCTAACTGGAGTTGCTCATGGTATCCCGCTCTACATCACCACACAGCATCCACCGCTTTGAGGAGGCGCGTATGGATCTTCTCCCTTAGGGACGGATCCCCATACCGACGGGACCATGTAATCTCTCGTACTATTGCAATACGCGATGATGCTTCGCATCGTGTTAATAGACAGGCAATTGGTAAAGCGTCAGCATTGACTTCTCACCTCCTAGATGCTTGCGACACGGGAATTCGTTCTCGCTCCAAGTCCTCCCGTAGCCTGCTGTTAAGCTCGGTCAATCGTCGCAATTTCAGGTCGGCCATTGACTGTTTGTTCTTCTTGATTTGCGACGGGTCGCCGACATCTCGGGAGGTATATTGAGGCATGTTGATGGGGGTGGTAGACGGAGGGATGGAATCGGTCCTTGGTCGGGGTTCTAAAGATGGTGGCTGTGTGCTTGAACCACTTGCAGCGCCTCCCGACGTCTGAGAATCGTGAATCTCTATCGACGACATGATCTAGGTCAGTAAAAATATAGCTACTAATGATCATGTCTCATTGCTTATTGAACGTTGGTTCGCGAACCAGTGGAACTGATATTATATTCGCGCTCTTTGCAGCTCTATACCCCTATCGGAAGGGAGGGATGCAAGGAGGAAGCTAGCCAATTTCCAATTCGTCCGTGTCGGATTCGGGCTATTTAATCGAGACAAGTTGTTTATTGGAGAAGGCAAACAAGTACTTACAAATTAAGGCGACCTCAAGACAAAGGACAAGTTTGCAAAGAAGCTTCGGGGCGACGAAGAGGCGCAACGTCAGAACGGGTTGGTCGGGTCGTCGAACAGGAACATGAAGGAGAGACTATGGAAGCTGGGGAAGTAAGGAAGAGTTTGGCTGGCGAGTTAAAGATGGTACAAAAGTACGGCGTAGCACTGGCCTAGAATCCCTGGAGTCCTAGCTGGGTTATTATTGGTTGGGAGGATCTGAATATGGGGCGCTACTCGCAGGCTGGGAAATTGGGGCCCGTTTTGAGGGATAGTTTCGCTAAGGGGGAGTAAATTGAGTAAATTGAGTAAATTGAGTAAATTTAGAGGCACGGGCCATATATGGGTCTGTACCTAAGGATTGAAGGTTGCTCTTGCTCCTTATCACTATATTCCGTACGCGCATTACCTGACGGAAGGACGGAG
Organism: Daldinia decipiens; assembly: GCF_022478715.1. Lineage (NCBI taxonomy): Eukaryota > Fungi > Ascomycota > Sordariomycetes > Xylariales > Hypoxylaceae > Daldinia > Daldinia decipiens. Next base: position 548,103 of record NW_026054546.1, read on the forward strand.
CCTAGCACGATTTATGCTCCTAATGGTGAATATATCATAGAACCGAACAAATTATGCACAAACGAGGTCCTTACTAAAAGTATTTGCCTGGTTAAGAAATAAAACTTTCCTCCCGGCCATATTTACCATATTTATCAGCGTCTAATTACGTTAATTTCGCATCCATCAGTATTCACCTTCTTAATAACATTTATTCGGATGCGCCCGTAAAGGAGAGCCGTTATACTTCTGCATCATCATTTACCAAGAGATTCGCTATGCATTTAAGAATCGCTTCTCATTTCTAGTTTTCGTCCAGGCTTGGCGTTCTCAAGAGTTACCTAGGCAAATCCACCTCACCCACGGTCATTCCTGGCTGAGCTGCAAAAACCCTTATCAAGTGCTCATAGCTCCTAGCTATCTTCTCTGCCTCGGGTTCACCAAAGAGGTCCTTGCGCAAGAAAAAGTAGTGAGCGCACTCACCATCTGGCTCATCAATGGTGTCAAGGTAAACGTCGTAGGGCACATTTAGATCGAACCCCATCATACGGAGCTCATTGTTCTCACCCCAGGGTATTGTCTCGCGCTGGCCCATGCGGTAATCGGCGAAGACCTGGAAAAAGGGATAATCTTTGGCCTTGCGCTGAAGGCCAAGCCTAAGAACGAATTAGTGGGAGTATGCGGAGGAACCACTAAGGGGACCAGGAGGACTTACTCCTTCACGAGCATCGGATAGGGGAGCTTTGAGTGCGCCATGCCCGCGAGAGTCTTTCTACGCGTAGCTTCCAGCAATTCTTCGAATTTGGTAGATCTGTAACTCAAAAGACGCACGAGAACGAGGTTATATAACGGACCGATGACATCCATGTCTTCGACATTGTGGGTCCTTCCGGACTCAGCTACAGCTATGGTGATATCCTCACCACCGATCGTATACCGTAACAGCAGAGCTCGCAGGGCAGCCAGGTAGAATTGAAAGGGAGTGGCCTGGATACGACGACATATTTGGAAGATTTGTGCCTTCGTGTCTACGCCAATTCTACAACCAGCTCGGATATTCTCATAAGCTTTCAGAACGGGACGTTCATCCACTTTTGCCAATGTCAGGAGAGGTAGTGGAGGCGGAGTCGTGGCGAACTCTTTTCTCCAGTACTGCAACTCGGCCTCGAGCTTTCCTGCTGCGTAAGCCGCATGTTGCTGCTCCGAAGCCTCCGCGAATTGCTTTACCTGACGACTCATATGGGGGTATGTATAGTGAAATGCAAGCCACTTCAATAGGATTTGGATCGATGTTGCATCCATAATAAGAGGGTGTAGACCTGCCACAAGATAGTTGTCTGTTTCCGAGCGAGTGAGTAAGATCAGCCGCAATGTTTCTCCCCGTGCCACATCATATATGTAACCCTTTTGGATAGACATGGCTATCCTTTCTACCTCCTCTTCGCTCTCAATCTCCTGGCGTTCTAGGTGTAGGAGGGTGACCTCCAAGATGTGTTGCAATTGCTTTCCATCTTGGTCGAAGAAAGCCGTCCTCAAGATCTCGTGCTGCTGGCCTAGAGCGCTCACAGCCTTTGTCAGTCTCTCTATATCTATTTTTCCTATAATGCGAGCCCAAGCGGTGTGGTTGAGACCGACCCTATCTTCTAGGAAAAGCCCCGAAGGATAAAACCTCGCTTGTGTAAAAGACACGGGGATCGACTTTTGGATGATCGAACCAGAGCTCATAGTTCTTGGAGAATCTTGAACCAAGTCAAGATTTGAGCCAAACTTTTCCTGAGAGAAAGCAGCTGGCTTATCGACATCTATGTCTAAACCATGGGTTGTCTTCTGGCTGTTGGGGCTGTTGGAGGAGGCTGCAGAGGCGTCATCTTTTACAGAGGACTTATCCAAGCTCAGAAGCAATCGTGAAGGAATAGTCTCGGTTGCAGCGGCGACTAGTTCACCGACAGTACCGCCATTCATAATTTTGAGAACTGGGATGTTGACTTCAAGAGTCGTCATAAACCAACCGCGAATTTCTATTGCTGTGAGAGAATCGATACCCATGTGGTCGAAGCGCGTAGCACTCAGCTCAGTACTATTCATCCTGGTGACGTCGAGCTGGAAATACGAACAAAGCTTACGAGTGAAAGCGTCCCATATAATATTATAAACTTGTTCGCGGCTCTGTGCCTTTTCAAGCAACGCCTTGATCGGGAAATTGGCTCGATTATTAGTTGTGGCCGGATCCTCTACTTCTTTACATCCTTGGACCAAGTGACTCATCCGTGGCCATGATTCCCACACAGGCTGATGTTCTTCTTGCTGGCTGATCATTCGCACTCCCGAAACAAGTTCGATATGGGCAGTAGAGCCAGGACGTCCTGCGATTATAGCCTCTGCAAAGAGTTGATGGAAGTCTCGTTCAGAAGTACGGGCAAATCCTCCTGTTTGGAACGTCACGTTGCCCATGATTGAGCCTTTTGCGACCCGGGCAATATATCCTACCCCAAAGATAGGGCCAATATTTATTATAGAAGCAGCTAAGCCGCGCCTTCTACGGTGTTCCGCAAGGCTGGTCATGAAAGTATTAGCTGCCGCATAGTTCGCCTGCCCATAGTTTCCGATTACAGATGACGACGACGAGAAGAAGATAAAAAAGTCCAGCGTGTTTTGCTGGAAGATCTCGTTCAAGTAGATGCTTCCCTCGACTTTGGGCATCGTGGCAGCCGATAGTTGCTCCAGCGTCATGTCCTTGATGGCTGTGTCCTGGAGGACCATAGCACCCTGTGCAACGCCCGCAATTGGCGGCATAGTCGAGCAAATTTCGGCATAAAGTGCTACTACCTCATGTCTCTGAGTTATGTCACTAGAAGAAAGTTAATGATGGTGAGCTTAAGAGACTTTGATGCTTTATCGAAAGAGATCACTTACCACGCAGCGATTTTGACAGTGACTCCCATTGCGCGCATTTCGTCCAGCCAAGCCATCTCAACATTGGGTTTCCGGCTGCTAATGACAAAATATCGGGCTCCACGCTGTACCATCCATCCACATAGCGATAGACCGAGTCCTCCGGTGAGTCCAACAAGCCAGTAGGTTTTATTGTCGGGAAGTAATATTTGAGAATCAACAGGCTGAACTTTAACGGAGACTTCAGTACTTGCACTCCATTCGACCACAACAAGCGGTGCCAGTCTGTCTCTATCTTCGGTGATGGCATGTATAGGAACGATGGGGATATGCCCCCATACCAACCTAGAAGACCCTGTTGCTACGGAAGAAGCCCATGCAACGGCTTTCGTAAAGCGGTTACAGACCTCTTCCGCGTGTAACTCTGTCGTATCCCAAGCCGCTTTGCCAAACAAGGACTTAAGGCTGTCTTTCCTACAATAGGCCGTCAATGTAGACGCGATACGGTCAACGATTGACTCAACATTCGTAGGATACGTCATATCGACAAAGACAGAAAAGCCAGGACGTACAAGACGTGCTATATCCCGCTTCGGGGTAGCGGGGTGGATTGTCAACCAACTGGAACCTTCTATCTTCAAGGCATCAGCGTTTGTGGTTATGTATGTAATTTGTACGCCAAGAGGTGTCGCTTGTTCAGCTATGATCGAGGCGACCTCATGGCTAGGATTGAGGACTAGTGCTCTATCGCCCTTCGACAAGCCCCTCAGGACAACAGACGCAAGCAAGTGATGGGCTGTCAGCCACAAAAGTCGGGCTTCAGAACCGGGTGATACACTCACGGCGGTCGAAAACGTTCTCTGAGGACAGACAAGAGAGTTATTCTCAGACGATAAAGCAATCGTTGTGTGGTTAGAGATAGTGTTTTTCCCGAGAACCATGAACATACAGCCGAATTCAGCGACCCGGATGGGCGAGAGGAGGGAGTGGGTGGTCTGCAACTGTATGTTCTCGTGGCCTTGAAGGCAAACCGGAGGTTTCAACTCGACATCCCACCCTGAATCAGACACAGATATGCCAATCCTGTGATAATCAAGCTTGAATTGACGACGGATGTCTCGGTGGTTTGAGTTGTAGCGGTCGTTCATCTCTTCGTTCATCACGAGACGAGGTATTAAGAGTCGGCCTGCTTTATCGAGCACGAGCTCATTCTCGACGGTAAGCTTCATATTGTCTCGTTGCCACCACTTAGAAGCAGCTATGTATCGCAACATAGTCTCTGCGATAACACAATGGTCGATTCTATGAGCATCTTCGATATCTAGGAGGAGGTAATCGAGAGTCGGGTCATCGCGCGCTGCACCACGAATAAGGCCCAGCATCATATTCGCATATGGGTTATCGGCAAGCCGGCCCTGAGTGATCCAGATGAGGGTTCTTGGCAGGAGAATTATTTTTTTCAAGGCCCCCCACCCTACACTATTAAGCCGTTTGAAGATTGATGTGTCTAAATCTGTCAAACTCAGGACGACCGTATTAGACGAAATGTCAATACTGTCAAAATCTAGTAACGAGTGAACGTTTCTAATACTGCTGCAATATGGTCGGAGAACATCTGAGAGCTTGCTGGTAAGCTGAGTTGTTTTAAAGCTCTTTCCACTCAGTAGTACCAGGTCTTGGATCATCTTTGTTTCTGGAACTGGCAGTGGAAAGGCGAGCGAAAGGGGGTCCCGAAGAAACGCGATCTTATCGTCCACAGCTTGTGAGATGAAGACATGAAAGGGAATCGAGCTGTCTTCTTCTGGAGTGCTCGAGTCGATCCCCGAGAAGCCGTTATTACGCAGCAAGCTGTCCCACTTCATGGGGGTGACAGCTGGTGACAAGGTCTCTCTTTCTTTAGCACCAACCCACCAGTATGAGAACGTCCCAAAGACCGCGCCAAAGAAAGAACCAAGTGATGGTAGCAGTTCGAGCGCAAGGAAGTGACCACCAGGTCTAAGGAGGCGTCGCAAATTACCCAAGGTCCGATCGATGTTGGGCGTCGTATGTAGGGCGAGAGACGCTATGACTATATCATACGACGCCTCAGCGAATCCTTGATCTCTCAAGTCCTTCGAAGCATCAGATGGCTTAAATATCACCTTGTCCTTGAACATGCCAAGCCTGGCTTTTACTGGATCAAAGGAGTCGGGAGTAACTGTAGTGATGGTGTAAGAGGCAAATTTTAAGCCGATTTCTCGTAATATCGTCTTCGTTGCAGTGCCTATTTCTCCACCAACCTCAAGGATATGCATTCTCGGATATCGATGTACAATCTGCTTGAGTATCTGGGTCAGGTATATCGTGAAAGTCTCTATCCCGAAACCGTTGGTGTACCACTCCTCTATGAGGTTGGCTCGCATGGCGACATCCATAGATGATATGTCACCCTTGACAATATCAACTAGGCTCTTTCCAAAACTCAAGAGAATTTTCATATCAATCTTATCCGCAAATGGCTCACATGCCGCAGTAAGGATTTCCGGAGTGTCCTGCTCCCATTCTGGCTGCCAAAATAGCGATTCCCCAGCGTACGGCAGGGAACCGATATATGATGCAAATTTAAACAGGCCTTTGTAAGGCCCCTCAGCCCTGGATAAGTGATGGAGTGGTATCTCTCGATCTAGAACGCGTAAATAATAACTCGCAACCCTTTCAAGAACCGCTGGTAGCATGAGTTGGTTTGACATCGGAGAGCCATTGCTATCTATAACACGTGCATCTGGGTCTGCAACACCCCATACGACATTAGAAAAGATTTCTTTGTCATTGCTCGCTGTCTGCCGGGAGAATGGCCTGCATTCTAATCCTTGGACTTGAACCATCGCATGATTAAAGTCATCCGGATAGACATCGATATCGCTTACCAGATTGACATGAGGAAACGCTACGGGAATAACCGTGTCAATGGCCCATGATGTCTGCTTGTCTCTGGCTTGCGCGCATAGATCTGGGTTGATAGCGATGCGTGTGATACTCGTAGGGAGGTGCATTGAATTTTGTGCTCCATCATCAGGGGACGCATATGTCAGAAAAATAGATTGCTATGACGCCAATTAGCAGGAAACCATGAACATATTGGGTGTCTTCAACATACGAAAGCGGCATCCAATGCTGCAGGATGAATCAGGAAACTTGATGGCTCGAAAACTGCAACAAACCCTGATGCGGCACCGAGCGATCTTTTCATTCTTTCTAGCGCCTTAAACTGACCACTATACTGGTACTCAAGCTCAGATAGCGACTCATAGAATTTCCCCTCATCAACGGGCAAAAGATTTGGCCGCTGTGGGAGCCGAGGAGGAAGAAGTGTATGACAGGGTTCGCCCAAGTGAATTCGTACACGGCCACTGGCTTTTAACTCGAGCGGGTCAGTACCCTTCCCAGATGTCGCATGGTATTTGAAATCCGCTTCGATTGTTTCTTTGTTACGTCTCGTGATATTCGCCAGGGAAACGATGATCTCTATACTCACATCATCCGGATCAAACACAAGACCTGAGGCGATATTCATATCATGAATCTCAACTAGTTTGGCGGGATTGTCTTCGCAAAGTTTCAGGGCAGCTTCCAGTACACTAACGACATAACCCGTCGCGGGAAAGATAACAACATTTTGTAGCCGATGACCTAGAAGCCACTGGACTTCAGAAAGACGTAGGGTATGGCGCCATCGCATATCTTGCACGGTGCTATCCGGGGTCAAGTGGCCCAGGAGTCCGTGAACTGGACCTGGGCGCATACGCACAGCTCTAGCGTATCTTGTTTCATGCCAGTACTCGTTTTCGTGATCCCACACGTACGTTGGAAGCCCCTTTGCTATTCTGGGGATCGAGTTGCCTGACACAAACCGGTCATAGTTCTGTAAGTCGATGGCTCCTTTCCCAATATGCGACCAGGCCTGGCCAAGACCGTCGGCAAAAGACGTAACGGCCGAGACGCCGCGGTGAAACAAACCAGTATAAGGAACTTCTAATGATAATTGTTTCTGTATGGTCTGAAGAGTAGGGCCTTTGAGTGCCGGATGGGGACCTAGTTCGATAACGAGATCAAGATATCCCATAAAGGTACAAGCGTTATTGACAGCTTCCATAAATAGGACTGGTTTTACCATGTTGTTATCCCAATACGGACCCTTCAGCAGATCATGCTTGCCCATCTCCGAGCCATAAACACTCGAGAACCAAGCAGATCGGCCACCAGGGCCGACCTGTATATCCAGTGTTTCAATAGCATCGAGATACTTAGCAGAACATACCTTCATATGGTGAGAATGATAGGCAGTATCCACCTTAAGAATTCTAGCGAACTTCTTTTCGTCTTTGAAGACGATTCTCAACTCTTCGATAGCATCCTGATCTCCCGAAAGCGTCACACTTGTAGCTGAATTAATGGCGGCCACATAGGCACGACCCTCGAACTCAGGAAAACCAAGGAGATCTCGAGCATCGTCGGCAGATGTTCCTACAGCCATCATAGCGCCCTTTTGTCTATCGTAGCCCCGTGCGAGCTCTGAGTACAGGCCGCGGTAGTAGGCAATACAGATAGCATCTTCGGCCGAAATCAAACCCGCCGCGTAGGCTGCTGCAATCTCGCCGGACGAGTGGCCAACAACAGCGGTAAACTCGAGACCTGCAGAACGTAAAAGATCTACTTGAAGAATCTGTACCGCCGTGCAGAGAGGCTGAGAGAGGGCAGCTTCAGCGATACGTGAGGAGGAAACGTCTTTTTGCAGTTCTTGGAGCAGTGACCATGTAGGACGGTCAGCGGCGGGGAGTCGATCAAGCCGACTTTCAAGGTTTTGTATGATTCGTCTTGAAGCAGCGGAGGACATAATCAAATCCAAGCCCATTTGAGCCCACTGAGCGCCCTGTCCTGTAAAGACTCCTAAAACTCGATGCTTCTTAGTATCATTGGTTTGGCGCCTTACACGAACACCGACGCGTTGCTCGGAATCAACTCCTGCGACTTTCAGCTTTGCCTCGAGTTTTTCACAAAGCTCGCGATGAGTAGATGCTCCGATGGCGATAGCTACGGGAAGACGAGTCCGTCGTGCGTCCAGCGTGAAGGCAATATCCCTCGGATTATAGGCCATCTCATTTTCGCGTAGGTTCTGGCAGATTTCTGCCAAGTAGGATTTGAGGGAGTCTTCCGAGGCTGCAGAGAAGACGAAGGGAATAAATATGGTTGTCATTGACTTGCTTGGTTGCAAGAGCTGGGCTGGTGTCGCATAGCTTTCGAGGATAGCATGAGCATTGGTTCCGCCGAAACCGAAACTAATACGGCAAAGTGTTAACCTAGGAGAAAGGAAGGACTTTATTAATATTATGCAATATCATCTATCATCTTACCTATTTACGCTTACTCGGCGGGAACTGCCCTCTGCTACGGCTGGCCACGGCGTCAGTGATGTTGGGACGCACAAGTTATCATAAAAAGGCTTGATGCGCGGGTTAAGATGGTTGAATAGAAGGTTTGGCGGGATCATGGCGTTCTGAATAGCAAGCGACGCTTTTAACAAGCCTGCAATGCCCGCCGCCCCTTCGGTGTGGCCAATGACAGTCTTAATGCTGCCTACAAAAAGGGGAGCGGGTGAGCCATCTACTCTGTCTCCATTCACTCTCTCGTTGTTCGAAAAGAAGGCAGAACTGATGGCTTCGGCCTCAATTGGATCACCAGCTGGCGTGCCTGTTCCGTGGGCTTCAAAATACTGCGGCCGGTGGGTGGGATTTGTTAAATCCAACCCAGCACGTGTGTAGCAATCTCGGATGAGCTGTGCCTGCGCAGACGCGCTTGGCCTACAAAAGGACGAAGAAGGATGATTAGCCCCTATCATAAGCAACAGCACTTGGGCTTACGCTTACATGGTTTGTCCGGGTGTTTTACCGTCCTGACTAACCGCCGTCTCGCGGATGATGCACTCGATATGGTCTCCATCAGCCTCGGCGGCTTGACGCGTCTTAAGCACCACGGCCGCCACTCCTTCTCCTCGAGCGTAACCGTTCGCTTCTGCGTCCCACATACGCGACCGGCCCTCGGGTGAAAGCATTTGAAGGTTAGTCTCCGCGATGAAGGTGCCGGCGTCAAAAATGAGATTAGAGCCCGCCACGACAGCCACGCGCGAGTGGCCTGAGCGCAGCTGCTGGACGGCGTGGTGCAGAGCAACTAGGCTGGAGCTACACGCCGTATCGATGGTCATGGATGGACCATGCCAGTCGAAGAAGTAGGAGACCCGGTTGGAGAGCATAGTCCGTGACGTACCGGTAGCATGGTATTTGCCGAGGTTATCATGATCCCGGTACATAATAAGCTCGTAGTCATTTACCATCTGGCCGGCATATACCGCCGTGTCGGACCCTCTTAGCTTATCAATGGTCTGGCCACCGGCCTCGAGCGCTTCGTAGACGGTCTCGAGGAGCAAGCGGATCTGCGGGTCCAGTACGTTTGCTTCGGCCGGGTTGATTCCAAAGAAGGCAGCGTCGAAGCGCCGATTTTCTCCCTCTGCCGTCAGAAGGTATGCCTCCTTGACGTTGGTATGGCCATGATATTGTCCATCTTCTTGGTAATATCCTTTAAGGGCCGGTACCTGGCTTGCTACAAGCCTTGGTTCGCGCAGAAGGGCCCAAAGTTTGGACGATGAAGTGGCATTACCGGGAAACCGACATCCAGAGCCAATAATGGCAATCTGCTGTTCCTCGACAGCCATAGTAAAAGTATTGTTCTCGCTAAGACGAGTGTGGATGCTAAAAAGAAGCAGGGTTCATGACCTTCTTAAAGACATTCATCTAAAATGAAGAACATGTTCGGTATGTATAGACAGACTCTCGTAGACAGGATAGAGTTTACTGTTTAATTCCACCTCGGGACATCATCTAAGTACAGTTATCTATTTCCATTGAACTAGACCTCAGCCTTACTTGCTTCCCCGGTCGAGGGCTCGTCGTATTAAACCAACTACACCGGTCTAATAGAGCCATGTAACGAGACCTGTTAGATACTTTGCGAATAATACGTGATAAGTACCCCGACAGCCCTTAACTATATTACCCAACAATCTTCTATCGAGTTGGAGAAGGTTGATTGGGTGTCAGCAAGCAACTGCAGAATGCTATAAATAACACATTTTGACTTCATGGAAGAGACAAGGTGTACATACTGTGCTTAATACAGAGTTGCAGTAGAATCTGTCTTCTGCTAGTTGTTCAAAATGGGGTATATATTAGGTACCCAGGTGTACGCATAGGGCATGTTAGGACTCTTGCATACCTACTTGCTGTGCCGCCGCTGTGGAGTGGCGCTATTCGGACCGTACGGTGTAACACGGCGGTTAACTAGATACATAGGATTCAAGTTTGCGGGAACTGCCGCCGGCAGTGGTGATCTCGTGGGGGCTGATAGAGTCGCAACTGATGCGTTGCCAAGAGGTTAGATTACTGCATGTTAGAGAGAAGAGGGAAGAAAAAGAAGAAAAGACTGTCCCCCCTCCCTACCCCCCCAAAATTATATCATGATATAGGGATTTGTGGTCGTCGATGCTTGCAAAAGAAAAGAAAACAGTAAAAATGGGGTTTGAGTTATGGAAGAACTCTACAGAATTCGCGCAGCTTATTGTGCTAACAATATTTACACCCATTGGCATCGGGCTAACGGTGTTACGTTTTGTTGCGGCCTATCGTGGCATGCGTAAACCAGGTCTTGAGGACTGGATGGCCGTGCTGGCTGCCTTGTTCTTCATGCTAACCAATCTTGGAGCTCTGATAGGTACGTTGTGTTGCTGCTATTATCATCCAACTTGCCGTTGTTAACACGCTGCGTCGCGTGTAGCAATTAGCATTCTCAATGGGCGCCAAATTGCCGAGGAAGTTGCTCAAAGTCCACTGGACTATGAGCATATGCGCAAGGTATGTTTCTCGTTACTCTCATAGGCAAGACTACGCCTTTCGTGATGCCTCCTTTTATCCCTTCTCTTCCTGTCTCGATAGGATAATCACACCAAATGTAGTGGGATATTGCCGCCCTTTACTTCTACTTTGCGCACACGCTCTCCGTGAAGCTTAGCGTCCTCGCTCTCTATTACCGGATCTTTAGTGTAAACCGCCCCTATAGGATCTGGATCTACTTGTTGGGAGCGGCACAAACGGTTCTATTCATCATCTTTTGCATCTTCCAGGCCCTACAATGCAGACCGTTTAACAGATATTTTGACCTCTCGATACCGGGGACTTGCACGGACGAAGGAACGGTGATAATCGGTGGCGAGACGCCAAACTCGCTCATCGATTTTGCTATGGTTATTCTTGCCATGTTCATGATCCGGCCTCTTCAGCTCTCATCTGCTATGAAATGGAGGCTCAGGGTTCTTTTTGGCCTTGGCGCCCTGTCAGTCTAATTTTTTTTCTTGTGACTGTTTGGGGCTACTTGCTAACTACAGCGATTGTCTTAGTGTTGGAATAATAGGCTTCATCAAAATCGCTATTACTTACTCCCCGAGCAACCTCTGTAAGCCATATATGGCCCTTGGGCCCCTTTTCACACTTACACATACTAATTTTCCCCTTTACCAGACGCTTTCAGTATGGTCTCCATCTGGACCTGTGTTCAGATGTTCGTCTCTTTGCTCTGCTGCTGCCTACCCGTGCTCCATCCCATCCTGCCGACCGCCGCGTTTTGGAGCCGGTTCTCCTCGCATATGGTCAGCTATATGACGTTTAGGCGGGCTTCGGGAGCACGAACGACAACACAGTCAGCAAAAGAGTCAAGCAATGGTAAAGGGTTCCATAGGACAAGAGAGCCCCGCCTGGCCGCCTGGGAGTATCTGGAGGACAACAGTGCCCGGGGCCTCTCTTGGCCTGAGGCGACACACCAGACAGATACTTATGCCCTACGCGAACACAATTTGCGAGGGGCACATTCGGAATCACACAGCATACTGGTGGAAAGGCGATTCGATGTTGTCTAATTGGAGGGTTGGCTACTGTACGGAGGGATTGGGGGCCGTGTTGGAAGGATTGGGGGTTGTATTGGAAGGATTGGGGGGCGTATTGGGGGGCGTATTGGGGGGTTGGTGCCTCATACGTGAGCATCTATAGTGAGGGGTATAGCTACATAGCCCACACTCATTGTTTGTGTTTGTGTTTGTGTTTGTGTTTGTGTTTGTGACACCAAAGCGTTACGAGGTTTATTGCCAAAACAAGGCATATTGTTTATTATTACATGTAACTGGGTATCTAAATTTGATAAAGCTTCCGAACAGCATGCCACCTCACTATCTTCCTTTCAACCTAGGTAAAATCCAGGATTCCATAAGCGTACTCTTAACACATCGCCATACGCTATACGCTATACGTTACTCCTAGCTATGCCGTACCCCGCGATCCGTTTGTTGTTCGATATGGGGACAGCACAGCAGCTGCTTACCTTCGTATTTGGAAGTGTATGTCTGTCTACTACCTGTTTTGAATCGAATTTTCTTCCTTACTGTCTTAGGTTGCATTTAGTCTAATACTTCGATCAATCTACCGCGTATACTTCCACCCATTGTCCAAGTATCCCGGCCCAAAAATCGCGGCCATCTCAGATGTTTGGTATGCATACCATTCGTAAGTAATACCCCTCCCATCCCTTGATGACGACATAGGATACTGTGGCTCATCAAATATATAGATTGGCAGGACGATGGCCCTGGGCCGTCGAGAGTGCGCTCAAAAAGTATGGTACGTGCGAAGCCTTGCTGCCAATGTTGCTTCTTTGCCGGATGCTGACTAGTATACCTAGGCGACGTTGTCCGTATCGCACCCAACGAGCTGGTTTTTGTCACTCCGAAGGCTTTGGCTGGTAAGCGTTGCAACAGTAAACATGTTCTCTACTCGGTGCTATCGGTTGATATAGACAATACAGATCTCTACGGCTCCCATAACAAAAACCAAGAGCTTTTTCCAAAAACGCAGATTAACAATCATGGAAATGACGAACATGGCGGTCTTATCTGGGAGTGGGATCCCGTACGACACCGTCAGGTAGCTAGAAGATTGTCTCCAGCTTTCAAAGGGTCGGCGCTCAAAGCCAAAGAACCGACTTTACATAGATATATTGACCTTTTCGTTGAACGTATGAAGACGCTAGGTGGGAGGGTTGAGGGGGTCAGCCTGCCTACATGGATTAACTGGTTATGCGTGGATATTTCGGCCGATATGGCCTATAATCGGGAGATGAACGCTCTAAAAGACAGTAAGTTACTTATAGACAGGTTCCCTTTCTTTCCGCATCTTGAAAAACTATACTGATTTCTTAATAGTGAAAACCCCGCCGTATCTCAGTCTCCTTTCAGGTTTTAATAAGGCCTTAGTCGTTATCCAGATGTCATGGAGATTTCCTTTTCTCAGCCCGTTGAAATATCTCATCCTATTCACCACCATGAGGCCCCATTCCCACATTAGGGACCACAGCCGTGAGCAGTTGGAACGGCGTATTCGACGTAAAGGTTCTGCTTTGCACCTCGACTTTTTCGAACAGATCATTCCAGAAGACCGCGAACCTCCAAAAGACCGAAAAGAGCTACGGCATTTGGAACAAGTTGCAGGCCAGCTACTGGTGGCGGGATACGAGCCTCCGGCGTTATGGTTTTATTTTACTATCTATTATCTCCTTAAGAACCCTGATATTCTGCAAACATTAACAGACGAAATTAGGGGTGCTTTTAAGGCTTACGACGACATTACGTCAGATACAGCTGCATCATTAACTTACTTGACAGCCTCTTTAAAAGAATCACTCCGAGTAATGCCAGGCGTTCTTACGGGAATGCCGGTTGTTAGTCCAGGAGCTTTAGTAGATGGGACCTTTATTCCGAAGGGGGTAAGCTACCCAGATTTTATTCTTCCCATTTTCCGTTCTCGTATTATTTAGTAACTGTCAAATATGGTTTAGGTTATTTGTCAATCCAGCTCCTTTGCGCTGGCACGTAGCAGATATAACTTCCATAAACCATTGGACTTCCGACCCGAGCGCTGGTTACCGAAGCAGCACCCACTCTACGACCCGCAGTTTGCCGATGATAATTGTAAAGGCTTCCAGCCGTTCAGCCAGGGCCCTCGGATGTGCGCAGGGAGGGAGATCGCCTGGTGGCAAAGTAGGTTGTTTATAGCTAAGGTTTTGTGGACATTCGATCTGGAAATGGTCTCGGGACAAAATATCAATATGGACAAAGACTTGAGAGGATGGGGTATGTACGAAAAGCCCGAGGTTCGCGTCAGATTTGTGCCGGCAGTGCATACTACACGGGCATAGCTTGCGGTCTTGGTATCTTAGGTCTTCGACACGAAATCCTCTTCCGTTGCCTCCAGGTATCTTTTCAAATTCTATCGAATGCGAAACATGTGGCGGCCAGGAAGTACTTGCCGCTCCTCAGAACGGTACTTCACGGATCCTCAACTAATAAATAACGATCTACTTGAATTCCGCTCAAGTATCATGTGTAATAGTCATAGCCTGCCTATCGTGTATCCATACCTCGCCTAATGGCTACCCTGGATTTATATGCAGTTGGTTGGCGACTTATGCAGTTGGCAATCTTTAAAACAAAAGGCAACGTAAGCGCTAACCCCCACAGCTGAGATAATGTTACACAACTGATACGTACTATTAGTACGTTGATATGAAGCAATATTGCTGAAATTCTTGATCTGATTGTGTTGAGATCGTGGGAACGCGTTATTCACCCCTAATTACAGAAAAATAGGGTTCTTAGGTCACCTGACAGGGATGACTAATCTGACGATTACTTATGTAATATACAACAACATAATTGGACCCTCTAGTCGTTAAAAACCTTTAGGTAAAAATTCAAGCGAGCTTATTTCAACGTCTCTTAATGATGTACCCATCTAAAGGAGAATGTGCTACATACATGTACTTAACCTAGGTACCTACCTACCTATATATTAGGTACATATGTGACCCCAAAGGATTACCCGATGATTGCAACCAGCTTTTTACCTGAAACCTGTCCATTAGCCAATATTTCTAGCCCTTTTACAGCCCCCTGCAATCCTCCGTCCAACACCTCTATCGGATGCGCCTTTAGTCTCCCTTGGTCCAACAAACGCTGAACCGCCCCCAAATGCTGCACCGCTAACTCGTGTTTTTCTCTACTCGCTGGCCGATCATACCCTCTCTGCCCCAATGTGATGTCCTCGCCGTAGATATCGGCGGCTAGGACAAATGCGGAGCGCACAGCCTCTCGCGTAGCTAGCAGCTCGTCAGGGACGCGTTCTAGCAACGCACAGCGTCCGCCCGCGCGTTGGATTGCCGCGTAGCAGATAGAGACGCTGTCTGCATCGCTAATGCAATCTAAGACATACTTGAGCCGTCCATTTGTGTGCGTCTTAATTTTGATAGCGACATCTGGTGTAGAGTAGTCGAACACGGCGGAAGCGCCCCTGTCGCGGACTAAATCGAAGTTCCGCGGTGAGCACGTGGCGATGGGATCGTAGCCTGACATCCTCAGAAGTTGTACGGCGATTGTTCCCGTGGCCGTACTGCCGCCGTAGACGAGCACTGGGATAGGCTTCTCGTGGTGGACCGGGGCGTCTAGAGTCCCTAGAAGACCAAGGGCGTCTGGAGACCAAAAGGCTAGGATACAAGTCGAGATCGCCGTGGCCAACGTCGCTGCCTCAAGAGGCCCCATAGTATCCTTATGTGTGGAGGAAGGGGGGCTAACGCGTAGCAATAGGTCGACAGGCGCGCGTACGTATTCGGCAAAAGCACCGTTGACCTTCCGATGTGTTGGTGCGAAATTGAAAGCGGCGCCACTAACCATAGTTCCAGGCTTCAAGATATCGGTGTTAACGTCGTCGGCGGTCTGGACCACAGTACCGGAAAAGTCAGACCCGATATAACCGCCCGGGATGGGGAAATTGTGGAGGATTTTGTGGTCAGAAGGATTGAGAGCGACGGCATACGTCTTGACGAGCGCGAAGCCAGATGGGAGCGATGGGATGGATGCCTTGGAAACGACACGCGGCTGTCCATTCTCGTCTTGTTGGACGGCTCGTTGGAAAGATGGGAGCTGTGTTGCGGCCATTGTAGCTAGGAAGCGCACTTATGACTGGTATTGGTATTGGTGAGCATGCAAGGTTTTTTTTAATTTATCTTCGCCTTCAAGTTTGTCCTATAAATAAAACGCCTCGGGTATAACTAATCGAATTTAATTCCAGTGCACATCGGGCGTTGGTAACTTGGCTTCGAGTCGCACAACCAAAATTAAGATAAATGGCAGCAATTGTATTAGATCAATATTGGGGGCTGAATGACATCAAAAAAGATGCCCCATAGGTCATGTTTTTTGACAGCATTCTGCTCAGGTAACACTCGGGCCCTTGAGCAAAATAGGCACAGCCCTTTGCTTAATGGGCTGTTTGTACCTGTTTGCAGTGAGAAAAAAAGATTTTGGTACTGTATACATGCGTCTTTGCGAAGTGCTATGTACCAGGCAGGTAGTGTTGGAACGCAAAATAATATATAAGTACATGTACGAAGGCTCGGGGCCAAAAGTCCTGCACATCTGGTCTTGGCAAGCCATGTATGAGTAAAAAAGCGACCGCACGGTATTACTTGAGTTATAGTGGTTGATGTCGCTATAGACATACATAGTGGTAAGCCACTCAAATTTAGCGTATGGGCCACTATCTAAATTTTGGCTTAGCAGGTAGTCGATACAGTATTAATAGAAAATGATAACTTTTGAATACGGTGCTAACCTAGGGATCTCTAGGTTACATACCTAGGTATGCAAGACTTTTGGCCCGGGCCTTCGTAATTGCCTTATTATTCTTATTCGTCCCTATACCCCCCTAGCCCCCCCCCTTTTTATAATCTCTAGAAGACAAAAATCTCAAAAAGAGAAACGATGGCTGATGGCGTTGTTGAGACTGATACGACCAGAACTGAGGCGACTAATGCTCCTGCTGTAGCAGAGATGGCAGGAGAGAAATCACCACCCCGTGCCGAATCGCAAAATTCGACGCCACAGTTGACCGAGACCGAGGCCCAAGAGTCTTCTCCGCCGGTTTTTAAGCCTAGTTTTCGAGTGTATGCCATCATCGCCGGGCTAGGCATCACAAATCTACTAGCAGCACTAGAAAACACGGTTGTTTCGATCGCGGCGCCTGTGCTCCTGACGGACCTAAAGCTCGGTGACAACTTCATCTGGGTCATCAACGCCTTCTTTCTTTCTAGGTATGCACTGCAACCAACTACGACTAGTTATCGCCGTTAATATTTTTATCGCCAAATTAGCACCGCAACCCAGCCCTTATTCGGCCAATTCTGCAATGTCTTCGGTCGAAGATATGTCATGCTCACGGTCGTCGCCATATTTATGCTCGGCAGCGGCATCTGCGGAGGGGCCATGACAGGCGGTATGTTAATCGCGGGGCGAGCTGTCCAGGGCGTCGGCTCAGGTGGTATCATCATGGTGTCGAGCATCATCATCAGCGACCTGGTGCCGCTTCGCCAGAGAGGCTACTTCTCGGCTATTCTTATGTCAATCTTCGGCATCGGCTCCGCGCTGGGCCCCTTTATTGGCGGCGCCATCGTTTCTTCAACGACGTGGCGTTGGATTTTCTACATGAACCTACCAATCGGCAGTGCAGCATTTGCTGTACTCTTCGTATTCTTACGTGTCAGCTACAATAAAGAAATGTCGTTTTGGCAGAAACTAAAGCGTATAGATCTAGTTGGTAATTGTATACTTGTAGCCAGTACGGTGTCTGTCCTATATGCCCTGAGCTACGCAGGCACGCGATATCTTTGGCAGTCATGGCACACACTCGTTCCGCTCCTCGTAGGCTTTCTAGGCCTATTTATCTTCACGTTGTTCCAAGCCTTTGGTCTTTCAGCCGAACCCCTCATGCCGCCACGCTTTTTTCGAACACCCACCTCGGTCATCCTAGCCATTAACACATTCCTCTACTCGGGCCTACTTTACTGGTGCATATTCTTCTTGCCCGTCTTCTTCCAAGGCGTTCTGCTTTACTCACCGCGTCGATCTGGCGTTGCCATGCTCCCCATTTCGCTTCTTGGTGTGCCTGGTTCTATATTAGGTGCCATTGCACTCGCCCGCTGGGGCCGCTATAAGCCGATTCATATAGTCGCGTTCGCCATCCAAACCCTCGGACTCGGCCTATTTACGCTGCAGCGGGAAGAGACAACTATTGCTCAATGGGCTATATTTCAGTGCATCGTCTCTTTTGGTGGAGGTATGGTATTTACAACGATGCTGCCGGCCTTCCAGGCGTTTATTCACGAGCGTGATCTGGCAGCCTGCACAGCGACCTGGTATTTTATCCGCCTGTTTGGCCATGTTTGGGGAGTAGCGATTCCAGCCGCCATTTTCAATGACCATGTAAACGAGTTGTTGGCTCAGGGAGCTATTTCCAACCCCCAGGTGGCCCAGATCATCGGAGCCGGAAGCGCGTACCAGGAGGCATCAGCTGACTTCGTTCATCAGTTTCCGTCGGAACTGCAAACCGAACTCCGCGCTGTTTACAGACAGGCGATTCAGCGTGTCTTCCAAATTGCCATTGTATTTGCTGGAGTTGCGTTGCTATTGACTCTGTTTGAGAAGGAGGTAGAGCTGCGCAAGACACTTGAGACCGAATTCGGTCTGGAGGAGAGAAAAGACAAGAAAGCCGGTGCTGAACAAGATACCGAGAGGGGCGGCCAGATAAAGCAGACGTTGTCATAGGGCAGAGAGATCTGGTTATCGAACCAGTAAGACCATCTCCAAGGAGGAATTTTCACTTAAACTCGTTGTTTCTGCTGCATAAAACTGCCTGACTTCTTGTATTAGTCCTTGTCGAAGTGAAAACGAAACTACAAATGCGATTCCATTTTGCCTAACCTAGTGCATTTTGAGGTAATATGTCGTTATTAGTAGACTGTAGACTACTTAAGGCAACTAATATAAGAGATTGCCAATGAATTAAACTAGCCGTAGGGCTGATACTTCAATGGTTCAGGATGTTAGGATGTGGTTTCCGTGACCAAAGTCTATGTGTACCTAATGTACCTAGGTACCTGGTACCTATCATGTAGATGCATTCCATCCCATCCCTTACCTGCAAGACTTAATTCCCGGTATGCCGCCGACTGTGCGACCCTACCTTTACGCCACAAAATAACGATACCGAGGTTCACATGCAGAAGTGGGGGGTATTTAAATGGCATATAAAACTTATGTTCTTGTACTTGATAATTCTACCCCATCATCCCCTTTCTAGCTTTGTTGGACGTCATTCCGACCTTAGTAAGAGTTTATCGGAGAGTCTCGCCATGGCCTCAAACAAGGTAGAAGGGACCTATATCCCTTTTTCTGAAGCCATAAAGGTCACGAAATTGGATTCCCACACGTATAAAGTCTATCTTAACGAGGCCTTCTGTCTGGGTACAGGTGCGTAAAGAAACCACAAAACAACTAACCCCTCTATCTAATTTATATAGTCTTCTGATTTCAACTTGATCTAGTTCCAAATGGGGGTTATGCAGCCTCGTGTATGCTCGCCGCGGCAAGTACGCACCTCTCCTCACGTAACCAATCGGACACGCTCACTGCACACTTTGAGTATCCTAACCGAACGGCCGTTGGGCCTGCTATCGTGGCAATCGAGGAGGTGAAACTGGGCCAGCAATTATCCACACTCCATTTGACTCTCTGGCAAGACGGACTACTCTCACAAGCACCGTGGATCACCCCGTCCGTCTCGCGACGTACCGTGCTCGCTTATACAACCCACACGGATTTGCGGAGCTTCGCTGGTATCTCGCTACCCACAGGCTACGAAGGAACGCCCGCCGCGGCGCTTCCTCCCCTACCAGACTTCAAGGCGCTTAAGACCATCGGCAGCGACGACGCTTGGGAGGAGTCCAAGGTTCCCGGGCCCTCCAGGTTTGTACGCTCGTTGTTGAATTGGCACTTCTACCTTCCTCGCGCAGGCGCTATAACGCCCGGAGTCCTGGATATGTGGATTCGGCTGGCGAGCGGGGAGTGTATCACGCAGAGCGCCTTGGCGTACGTGGCGGACTCGTTCCCGTTCAACCTACATCTATTCCTTGCGGCACCCGAGCTGCGTCAACTTCTAGAGTCGCAGCAGGACCCGGGCGAGACGGCAGAGAAGCAGGCCCGGCGTGAGGAGCTGAAAGAGAAAAACAAACAACGCGCGGCCTTATGGTTCCCAACTGTGGTAATGAACTTAGAAGTGAAGACAGCTCTGCCGCAGGAAGGTGTTGAGTGGTTAGCTGTACGGATCACATCGAAGCAAATCAAGGATGGGAGGTTCGATCTCGATATGTTGATAAGGGACGTGGAGGGCGAGATCGTGGCATTGAGCCACCACGTTGCGATGATCTTAAGCGTTGAGAGGAATGTTGGCAAACGGGACTCTTCGGGCAAGGCGGCGTTGTAAAGGGTTACGAACTCGATGTAATATTTCATCATATTCTTCGCGGGGACTTATACATGTTCCTTGGCCGGGGAAAGTGTATCATAAACACTACATTATAACTTCTCACCTCTGTCACGAGGTGGAACTAAACAGTAGAAACAACTCTAACCTTAGGTATACATACTGAACATGTTGTTTGTTCTAGATGTATTATCTAGAATCCTGACAGCCTATATTAATTACGATGGCGTGGTCTTGAATCTTGAAATTAGAGATCCTTTCAAGTTTCAGCCCTATGGAAATCGCCGGCAATATGAGGTTGAGTTGTTAAAGTTTCCAAATACTTAGGTCCCTCAGGCAGGTATCTATGTACCTTAGGTACATAATATAATCCAATAGTTACGTAATCCCAATCGCAAGTGGAACATTGAAGTAACACAAGCATTTTTCAAGGCAACCCACCTAAATCACGTGATATAAAAATTAGCCCGTGCCCCTCGCCTTCGTAAACCCACAGAAAGTGGCACAAATCCAAATTCTTCTTCATCAGACATCGTGGTTTTTTTTTCACCGTCGTCACTCGGTAGCATCAATCTCCTCAATCCCTTTTAATCAAGGAGATTGCCCAAGATGCCGCCCCCACCCCACCAAAAACCTGAGAATGTTCTCAAGCGAGCGCAAGAGCTCATCGGTGTCAACCAGGCTCCCGCCGCCCTGAACCTCCTCCACGATCATATTACATCCAAACGTTCACGAAATGTCCCCATCGTCTCTTTGGAGCCTGTGATGCTCCTCTTGGTCGAGCTTTCTGTTGAGCAGAAGAAGGGAAAACTCGCCAAAGATGCGCTCTACTCTTATAAGAATATCGCTCAGAATACCAACATCAGCACCATCGAACTTGTACTCAAGAAGTTTATTGAGTTGGCCGCAGAAAAGGTTACAGAGGCACAGAAGAAAGCAGACGAGTTGCAAGAAAGCATCGAAGCCACCGTTACCTCAAGTATCGATGATTTGGAAGCGAGCGAAACCCCCGAGTCCATTCTGTTAGCCACAGTCTCTGGCGAGCAGTCCAGAGACCGCACCGAGCGTGCTGTCGTCACACCGTGGCTCAAGTTTCTTTGGGAAGCCTACCGAACCGTTCTCGATATCCTCCGAAACAATGCTAGACTAGAGATCCTCTACCAGAGCACCGCTACCCAAGCTTTCGACTTCTGCCTTAAATACCAGCGAAAGACGGAGTTCCGACGGCTCTGCGAGCTTCTGCGCAACCATGTCCAGACCGCCGCCAAATACTCGAGTCAGATGCATGCCATCAACCTTAACGATCCCGATACACTACAACGACATCTTGAAACTCGTTTTCAGCAGTTAAATGTCGCCGTCGAACTTGAGCTCTGGCAGGAAGCGTTCCGAAGTGTCGAAGATATCCACACTCTCCTCAACCTCAGCAAGCGGCCTCCCAAGAACATTATGATGGCCAATTACTACGAGAAACTCACTCGAATCTTCCTCGTCGGTGAGAACTACCTCTTCCATGCTGCCGCTTGGTCCCGATATTACTCTCTTCTCCGACAATCCGCCGCTCTTGTAGCGACCGGCCAGAGTAAGAAGTCCGACAACCCTTCTGCCACAGAGGCCGACCTCCAGAGAGCTGCTTCCTTTGTTGTTCTGTCGGCTCTTTCGATTCCTGTCATCAGCACCTCTCGATCTCGGGGCGCGATGGTAGATTTTGACGAGGCTAAGAAGAACAAGAACTCGCGCCTCACCCATCTACTAGGCATGGCCAGCGCGCCTACTCGTGCCGGCCTGTTCCTAGATGCTCTTTCTAAGTCACTTCTGAAGCGTGCGCGCCCGGAGATCCGGGACCTCTACAACATTCTCGAGGTCGATTTCCACCCTCTATCTATCTGCCAAAAGATTTCTCCTATTTTAGCCAAGATCAGCGCTGATTCCGAAATGGAGAAGTACATCTTGCCACTCCAACAAGTCATCTTGACTCGATTGTTTCAGCAATTATCTCAGGTATATGAGTCTGTTGACCTCGCCTTTGTGGAGAGCCTTGCCAAATTTCCGGATCCTTTCCAGATTTCTCGTGGAACTATTGAAAAGTTCATCATGAATGGAAATAAGAAGGGTGACCTCTCAATTCGCATGGACCATGCTACCGGAGTACTCAGCTTTGATAAGGATGTATTCTCATCCTCCAAGGCTGTCCATGCTGGCTCGGCAGCTGGTTCCGCAGAAAGCCCCGTTGGGTCTGTGCAGCGCCTCCAAAACACGCCTTCGGAGATTGTCCGCTCGCAGTTGACTCGTCTCACGACTACTTTATACACGACTTGTTTCTATGTTGATCCGTCTTACAGACAACGCCTAGGAGAAGCTCGGCAGGCTGCATTGGCCAGAGCTAAAGACGGCGCCGAGCAGGAGCATCGTGAAACTCTGGCCCGTAAGGAAATTATCCAGAAGCGAAAGGAAGAGGCATCCGAGCTGCAGGCGAAGAGGGAAAAGGAAAAGGCAAGACAGAAGCGACTTCAGGAGCAAGCATTGGCCGAAGCTGAGGAGCGACGGCTGGCTCAAGAACAGAAGGAGCGTGAGGAGAAGCGCCTCAAAGACGAAAGAGATCGTGTCCGCAGGGAGGAACTTAAGAAACAAATCGCCGACCTTAAGATTGGTCCAAATGCTATCGACATTGATATCGAGAACATCGACGATTATGACAGCAACCGTCTTCGTGCCATGAAGCTCGCCCAGCTCGAAAGAGAGAAGAATGATATTAATGAAAGGCTTCGGATCACCGGCAAGCGTATTGACCATCTTGAGCGTGCTTTTAGGAAAGAAGAGGTCAAGAAGCTTCCTGAAGATTATGCTAAGCAGCGAGAGCGCGACTTGGCCGCATACGAGGCCATGAAGGCAGAGACGTTGCAGGAAGCTGAGGAGAAACACAAACAAAGTGTTGAACTAAAGCATCGTCTAACCCGACTCATGCCCTACTATGAGTCGTTCAGGAAGTCTCTGCACGATCGTCGCCGTGATGAGTTCGAGAAGCGTCAACGTGACGCTGAGAGAGAACTGGAGAAGCAGATTACAGCTCGAAAGAAGGAATACCGCGAGCGTAAGCTGCGAGAGAAGCGAGAGCGGGAAGAAAAGGAGAGGGCCTTGCGAGAGGCCGAGGAACGCGCCGAGAAGGAGAAGAGAGAGCAAGAGCAGCGCGCCGAGGCGAAGCGCCAAGAGTTAATCAAAATCAAGGAGCAGCGAGACAAGGAGCGTCAAGAGGCTCAAGAAAAACAAGCTCTTCAAGAGAGGATTGCCGAAGAGGCCCTGGCCAGAAGACAAGCAGAGAAAGAAAAGGAGCGCACACAATTCAGCAGACGCGAGCCAATTGCCATGGCTCGTACCGATTCCAACGATCGGCCTTCCGGGGCTCCGCGTCTCCCTCTTGTCGGTGCCAAGGGATCTTGGCGTGAACGCGAAGCTTCGAAGAATGCTGCCGCTGCTGGTAGCAATGGGCCAAGCCGTACCGGTACTCCCATGGAGCGCACCGATTCTAACGAGCGCCCCGCTGAACGTGAGCGCCCTACAGAGCGTGAGCGCCCTACAGAGCGTGAGCGCCCTACCGAACGCGCATCTGGGCCTCCCGTACTAGCCCTTCAAGGAAAGCAAGGAAAGCAACCCAGCTGGCGTGATCGCGAGGCTGCCAAGGCTGCCGGTGCTTCTCAGAGTGGTTCCAGAGACAGGGAGAGTGCACCCGCGCCGGCTCCCACACAGGCTTCTGGTGAGACTCTGAAGCCTTCCGGTGCTCCTGGAAAGTGGGTGCCGCGGCATGTCCAAAAAAAGCAAGGTTAGGCATTGGAGGACCGGCGTTACGGAGGTTTGGGTTCAGTATGACAGTTAGCTTGTAGTTTAGATTTACGAAGAGAAATAAACTGCCTTCTAATCTACGAATGTACGAGAACTCACAGCTACTTGCATGCTCTGTTTGCTTACAACAATACATCAGGTTAAGCGAGTACCAGATCGTTACCCTAGGCATAGGAAGGATAATGTGTGTATATCCAAGGCCTTACCTTATATACCTTATCCCTGTATATAGTAAGGTATTCATCAATGGTTGTGATGGACTTCTAGTTAATACCAAGCGTCTAGCTCCTATCTACTAACTTAGTATTATGTGTATGCGCTACCAGTCACAGGTATCTATTATATTTGGGATTTATTTTTGTTTTTTTTCACGTTTATCCAAAGGATGGCCATTCGGCATCATCTCCAAGACGTAGCCAATATTGGGCTCCCATCATCCGCACGGCGTGGGATGGGATCGGCACTCAGCTCGATCGGCTTCTCATGCGTTGCTAGCTCTTTGACGGGATAAAATCCAGACAGCGTATGCTCCGTCGGAAGCTCGTTCACTGGTGCACCCTCCAGTTGCACCTTTTTCTCCGCCTCCAATATGCTGTCTGTCCCATTATAGTCTCCTCCGCCCTCTTCCTGTGGGCCAACATCCGCAGGCTCTTCTCCTTGCGTACGCTTCGAATGGCCTCTACCTAGTCGGAAAGCGTAAAGTAGCAGCCCTCCCGTAATCAAGATACACGCAACACCCACCCCAACAGCTATCCCAGCTATAGCACCTCCGCTTAAACCGCCTCCGCCTGTATTTGAAAGGCTCTGCTGTTCGTTGCTCGGCGGCTCGGTAACGGCGACCGGTGAGGTCATGCTTGTTGCCGACGTGGTAGGTGATGATGTTTTACCCCATGAAGCGGTCCAAACTGGTGGGTATCCGCCTCCTGAAAAATCATTACTAACTTCTTCCCCATTATCGTTACAGTAATTTACAAATTCCGAATGCAGCGTATCTGTACACAATGTATTTAGCTCTGCCCCTCGGCGCGGGTAATCAAGCTGCGGTAATGATAGATGGTGGTGAACACATACACGCGAGCTGCTCCGAAGAGTTGGAACATGCCCCCTGGGCACAGGATAACGAGCCTATCCCTATATACCGGATATTGCTACACAGACATTTGACATCGTCGGGTCCGGTACAGTTCGAGTTTTTGCTAATTGACGACTCAATACACGGCTGGGCACACTCCGCGAAGTACATGGTGAGATTCTGAGAGGCGACGGCCAAAGCGATCAATGCCAGCATGGGGAGGATGGCCCGTAAAGGTGTCATTGCGATATAATGCCGTCGTTCAAGCTGTCTCGTTCAGAGACAACGCCCCCGTAACACCAAGGGCTTAAGCAAGGAAACATAAAGCGGGTAAGTAGGCAATATAGCGAGCGAAGAATATGGGGGGGGACTTTCAAAAAAGAAAAGGGGCACGAGGCTAACGGATATGGTTCCCCGAAGGATTTTTTTCAGAAGAGATCTTCGGAGACAACCTCATTTGAATAGTAAATTCATGATCTGACATATTGTATTTCCTTCTTAGGAAATAGATAGCTCATGCAGCGCTCTACGTGGGGTTTAGGAGGGCGCGGCTACGGTCTAGGATATTATCAATGCGGTATGAGGGGCGGAAGGATTACAATGCAGCACGGGGACTGCGCCGTCTTAGTACGGTGAATATTCTATACTCCCTGTCCGAACCGGGTGGGTATACAAGGGGACTCGGTCCCGGGAGCCGTAAAAGAACTACGATGCTGCAATCTTCGAGAATCAAGATTACCTATATCTAGATCTCCAGACGCCATTTTTTTTTTCTCTTCTCGAAAGAGAAGTGTATAACCGCCACAAAGACAAAAAGAAATGACGGGAGGGCGATATCACATCTTCACTGGCTAGCCTTACATGTCATACGAGATACTATATATCACATTGCTAAGGTAGCAATGGTGGCTGCAGAGAGGCGGGGTCCGCAGAAAGTATTATTCATGATGCGGTAGTGGAAAAGCTGCAGGTTAGGGTAGCAGTCGAAGATACTTGCTTTTCTTGGCACATGGTCAGCTTGGGGGCATCGGTCCCGGGCGAAGGCCAGGCTACGAATGAAACATTCAGGCCTTTATTTATATAGTATTGCCTCTTTGAAAACCACTTAGACGGCACCGCAGACTCGATACTACTTTGTTAATATTATGGTAGTTATGGTGGATATATTATTCAGCCTGTTGCTTGAAGGGAAGTTGAGGGCTGGGTTGGTGAAGTCCCTGCCTCGCCGATTTTCTAGAAGCGGGAGGCCATGCTTCAAAGTAACGCAACGTAAGTAGGAGAGCCTCATGCAATAATAAAATAATTGCACATGTATTTTGGTAGGTAAATTGGTGTCACCTCGGCACTTATATATGTAAGAAGAACCTCCAATCTTGGTCGATTTCTTAAGATCAACGGTGTCTATTAAACAAGAGGACACCATTCGATCCTCTCTTTCTATGAAATATCTTACAATATCGAGTATCGAGAAAGCATCTGACAGTCAATAGCTTAGTCCTAGATTGACTGATTACTGTCTACGAGAATACCACTATGTAGCTCATCGCTTAAGGACCATTCGTAGATGGATAAAACCATCACGGCTCAAAGAAAGACTCTTAAGATGGAGGAGAACAGAGGAATTCTATCCTGTATGATAGTATGACAATGTCCTGTATCAACTGGCGGGAAAGGGGTAAGCCAACTATAAACAATGCATCTACGCGAGTTTTGCCTGTAGGGAATGCAAGTAGCAAAATGAAAAAGCCAACTTACCTAGGTAAACTCGTGGAACAGCCTCCACTTGAATAACCCTAACTTGGCGAGTTTATCGCCAAAAAATAAAAATAAAAAAAGCAGTAACTTCCTAGTGTTGTGACTAGGTCGTGACTAAACATGGACTGAACAGGTTCTTTCACTGCCTCCACCCCGGATCGAACGAGGGATCTTTGCATTACAAGTGCAACGCGTTACCACTGCGCCATAGAGGCCGATGAGTGCATGGGCCGGGTGCATCGCGTTATAAGCAAAAGACAAAGACAAAGACAAAGACGAAGCACAAAAAGCGCACGCCTTTTGAGAAATAAGGTTAACTTTTTTTTTATCAAGTTATAATGCGCTTACTTGATGAAATTCTTATAATATGGAATAAAATATAAAATATGGACCAATCACCTAATTATGAATGAAGATGGCTGTTTCCTTCTATGATGGTTACGTGACATCGCGATTGCCTTAGTCATCGTCTCGATTTATTACTTAGTATTCGGCCTGTTGCAACTTCTAGGAGCCCAAACTTCTCCCTAACAACTACCACATGTGCAATGTTGCCCAACATGGTCTATAGTCCCATTACTTGATATATTGACCAAGGAGTATATACATATATACCCACAGCTATATCATCGATATACTATTGGCTCCGTCATATCAAGCACGTGTCTTCTGAGATATCGGAGCCAGTAGAAAATGCTTGTTACAACTGCTTGTTGCAACTAGACCACGTGGGAACCCTCAGCGCGGTCGAAAGGGGTTATAGGGTCTGGAAGCTGTTTGTGTTAATACGAACTTTACTGCCCAATTCAGGGCGCCATGTCCTTCTGGTTCAAACCATGTCCTACGGATTT
Source organism: Daldinia decipiens (assembly GCF_022478715.1). Taxonomy (NCBI): domain Eukaryota; kingdom Fungi; phylum Ascomycota; class Sordariomycetes; order Xylariales; family Hypoxylaceae; genus Daldinia; species Daldinia decipiens. The sequence continues at coordinate 575,990 of NW_026054546.1, forward strand.
CGGGTTCTTATGGGGACTGCATAGGAATTGTCTTCCTACCACACGGCCAACTTTCACCTAAGGAACTGCAACAAGGCTGCCTCTAAGGAAGAAGTTCGGGGTTCGCGGAGCCAGCATCTCGCCGAAGAAGGCCTATCCCAGCTTTCTGGGCGTCATCTGCGGGGAACAGGTCAAATGTCGCTTAAAAGTGAGGCTTAGGTATGTATCGCACCACCTCGATAAGGACCCTAACCAGTTGCGATTACAGCGAGACCTGTATATGACCCTTCGATAAGCGCAACATTAGAGAAGGTGAGCCATTTTGCGGAGGGCTAGTTGGAATTGTGCCTGGTTTACCAGGGGCCGCGTGATATTGTTGATCAGTCTGCCTGTCCGCTCCTCACCTTCTCTAGCCAATCTGATGATGGCGCTGGGATGCACTGGAAGAAAGTCTCATGCAGGACTGCGTTGTTCTGCTGCAGGCTGCAAGTAGACAGCAACGGGAGACCAATAAGACAAACATGGAGTTACGCCAAGATTATACACATTATCTATGAGCTCTGTAAGCCCGTTTGTCTTTTAGCATTATCGTTTAAATGAAGCTAGGCTCGACGTACAACCATCTGACATATTTAGAGGTCGTGTTCTGCTCCTAGATGGGTTTACTAAGGGCAAGCAGATCAACGGCTGGTCTTACCCAATCTTAGAACTGATCATCCCTATCTTCTACTTCGGATTGGACAACCTATAGGCCTGAGAATATGGCAGAAGTCTATTGCACGTGTGTGATTGCCTACATGGAGGGGAGGAGGCCGCCTCCTAGAAGCGAGATGAGTTCGACTTTGGAAGCACTTGATAAACGCGCTCGACAACTCGAAGCCACATCCCAGGTCACACCACCTCCACCGTTTACTGAAACAACGTGGGACTCGCTTACATGGCGTGTGTGCCGTCTGTCGCGTTTACTGCCACCTGCTAAGGCGCTCAAGAAGGCACCGCCTTTGGGGAATGCCGCCTCTTTATCTCTCTTGAAGGGTGCCATCTCGACCATCAGCGTTCAGAACCAGATCCCCTGGTCCGTGGACGATGATTTGGAAGAAAAAGAATATATAAAGTTAGCTGCGCAATGGCTATACTTCTACGCGGGCCAACGCAATGTTGAGATTAGGCACCCTTCGTTTAAATTCGAGAACGTCTGTTCTCTAGCGCTGGATCTATCTCTCGAGGCTGAATCTGGGTACCCTTGGAATAGGCGACCGATACCTCCCCCTGGTCTCATGGCACCTCCGATGTTCAACACGCAAAGAGCAAGATGTTGTGGCTGCTGCTCCTGTAGTTGCCATAGGAACTCAAGATCGCGACGCGATTCGAGCGTGAGCTCGGACGGGAGTTCGCATAGGAGTTCGCGTCGTGGAAGATGGCCGGTCCTGGGATGGTTCAAAAGGCTCGCCTTCTGGCGTAGGAGACGCATTGCGGATGATTCTTCGTCATCATCGGGCACAATTGTGGATGACTGAAGGAATGGCCCCCTGATAGGGAGCGAATTGGGTTTCCATAAAACTTCATGTACCAAACATACCCTTGAGTTCATGTATTTACATTGGTGATACGAAAAGGTAGCACGGAGTAAAGTCAAGTGTGTGTGTGTGTGTTATTGGTAACGATAAACATCTAATATATCTAGATCAGGGACTTGAACATACGTGAAAACTGTACGACGATAATTTCTATGTAGTAATAACTATAATATATATATATCTCGGGAACAAAGCGGTTTCAGCCAACTGCCTATTCCCACTCGTATATGCACGCTACAAAAGAAATATATGCAAACTGTATAGCAATATATACCCTAACATACTTATGTGTATATGTTTCCCTTTTTCTTTTTCTTTAGACTCAGGGACGCTGCCTTTATAATAATGGTATAATATGGTATAATATGATATGATATGATAATCTTTCTCGAATCGTAGTCTCGCTGCTGTGCTCTGCGCACTTGATATGTTTAATTTGGTAAATGTAAATGTCCGTTATATCGCCGACCTCGTCCAATGTCATTACGTCAATAGGTTTGTATCGGCTTATATCGTAGATAAGTTAGGTTAGGTAGGTATATATACGTAATATGTAATATGTAAATATGAACTAGATGTATTAGTCATCTTGGCGCGTTGGAATCCTGCACGTCGGAATGAATTGAAACTCAATGTGGGCATTAGTATTCGGATATTCGGTATCGGAACGCTCTTTCTTCTTTTTTTCTTTTTCTCAACTCAACTCAGCGCAACTCAACTCAACTCATCACATCCATCTCTCGTCTCATCTCATCTCATCTCATCTCATCTCATCATCCTGCTCCATGTCCATTCCCCAGCCCCTGATCCCGATATCCGCCCTCCGGGCTCTGCGAATTACGCGTCGGCGTATGCACGCTGCTAGTATCGTTGTATACCTCGCTCCCCGGCAACTCGACGGGCGCCGGCGAGCTCGCGCGGCCGTCTTCTAGTTCTGCGAGAAGCGGCACGCCGGAGGAGCGCTTGTAATTGTAACCCCCGCCAGTTCCTCCTCCACTGCCGTTTTTCTTATCCCCGCCGCCGTAGTAGTCGGCGGGCAGTTCCTTGCACCCGCTATGCACGGTCGCGGGGCTTAGTTCCGCGACGCCGCCGAACTGGGTGTTGTAGTGCGCGTACGCGGGCGAGGGCGTTAGCGGCGACGGCGCGTACAGGCTGCTGCCGTTGTTGTGCATGGTGTAGGCTGCGTTGGGCGAGAGCTCCACGTCGTGCTGGTGTGGCGAGTTGTTGGCGGCGGCGGCGGCGGCGGCGGCCGGGTCTGCCCGCCGACGGCGCGAGTATGCGAATACGAACCAGCCTAGCAGGCCGAGCGCTGCGCTACCGAAGCCGATGCCTACGCCTAATCCGAGCTTGGCGCCTGAGGAGAGGGTGCTGCCTCCGGAGGGGGAGTCGGAGGATGTGGGTGATGCCGTGGGAGAATCCGATGCGGAAGTCGGCGAGGCGGAAGTTGGCAAGGTGGATGTTGGCGAAGTAGATGTTGGCGTAGCGGAAGACGTCGTTGCGGTGGCGGTGGCGGCGGCGGCTTGTGAGAGGAAGGCCTGCTTGGAGACGGCGATGGTGACGCCCGTGCCGGCGCAGTTGAACTCCATGGTATCGTAGACGGCATTAAGATCGGCGGGACTTTCTTTGGCGACACACTCGGCGGTATTGTAGATGAAGTTTCCCTTATTGGCACACAGGCACCTGTTCATTTCGTTTCCCGTGTTACCCGTGCATTTGCTGGCGTCGGCCGCGTCGTTTAGGCATTGCTGCGAGTCCTCGGGGTACGCCGAGAAGTCGTTAACAATGGCCAATGAAACTTGGGTTTGCAACGCGATGCTGAGCAACAGCGAGGTCGGTAACGTCAGGAACCACCTCATCCTGACCGGCTGGCTGCTTGTTATTTAGGTGCGGTATAGTGTAGTGCGGTGGATACTCGACTCGACAATCCAGGACTTCTAACTAACTAGTCGCGTTCGCAACGCTCGGCGGTGAGGACCGCTTAAGAGGGGTTGGTCGGACGCTACAAGATAGGAAAAAAAACAAAAAGATTGAAAAGAGGGAAAAAATGAGAATTGAGAAAGAAAAAAACGGTGCCTGAATGAATCAGTGAACACGGAGAAGACCGTCACCGCAGCAGCAACAACACCGGTAATTTACTTTTCCTTCAGCCTTAAAGGCCTGTCAAAAGCCAGCTGTCGTGTCCAATAATAAGAGAGGACATCGTGCATGGACGAAACAGCGCCCCATATTACACAATGTCCATCATGACTATATTTGGTTAACTACGGCCTGTTACGGGCTGCTAAAGTTTATACGGCAGAGGTCGTGTTACAAGTATGTATCCGGTTCCATGGCTCGACAGGGGAGGGGAGTCTACCTATGTATGTTGATCAGCTCAATATCCAGCCTTAGACCCTTGTCCTAGCTGCTCAGACTGCCAGGTAGGTTATTGGTCCTCATCAACAAGACATTCTATTCGTCCAAGCCGCGACACGGACTTTTGGATTGTTACCAAGCTGGCCAAGTTCCCTAGCACAAAATAATTAGGTATAATTAATTATTCCCTCGACGTCCTTGGCCCCTTTTATATTTCTCTGTCTATCTATCTATTATCTAATATCTAGGTTAGGTAAGTACCTAACCTACCTATCTAATGTACATAGTATTGTACTGTAATACCGACCCCCGTCCGGCATAAAGAATCCGCCGCTAGTCGCTAATCGATCTAGTCTCCTATCTAATCTCCTATCTAGTCTCCTATCTAGTCTCCTAAAATAAGAAAATAAGAAAATAAGAAACCGGCCTTTTCTTTTTCTTCCCGAATCCGTTGCATCATTGGATCGAGGCTCAACATGATACATACACGCAAAGATATGTACACTTGATTAAATTCAATTTCGATACACTTGTCTGAGCATTCAGCTAGATACGCCAATGCAGTAGTAATAACCCAGCCAGAATGCCGTGTCGCAGTTGGCGCCTCCATTGCCTAGTACCGTATTCCACGAACACAACTGATCGAGCGTGATTCCGTGCTCACTAGCAAAGCTGTAACAAAAATCACCCTTTTGAACTTGGTAGTATAACCCGCAGCTGTGAGTAGTGTTGGCTGCAACATCGGTTGGTACGGGAGCGGCTGTCGTTATGCATCTTTAGAAAGAGATATATTTACTCGATAGCCTGGATCCTTGAGCCGAGACGGTGATTAAAGGGGTAATGCGAGATGTACAATACTAACGCCATGTAATGCACACTGGGCACCGAATTCTCCTGAGAGATCGATGATATTTTCAGCCAGCGTTCGTAGCTTTATGCTCAACCCAGTCGGGCCTCGAAGAGCAACATCGCGGACCACCAACAAACATGACAGCGCCACATGTTTTACATGGCTGAAGTTGTCGATAGGATAGATTTGTGCTACACAAGCCACATATCTTTCCTTTCAGGGGGCAACGGTACGTAAGACTTCATCATGTTCATAAATGTCAAGGTTAGACTATCCGAGGCCTATCGAAGTGAAAGCAACGATTCCATTTAATAGGCTCGTTATTTCGAGCATGCTGCTTCAGCTAAGATTTTAACATCAGACCTCTGAGCTCAAGTAAAGCTCTTGGCTGACGATAATTTCGTTTGGCAACAAAACCAAGCTCACTCACTCACTGCCCGAGCAAGGTTTAACACACCCCATCTCAATCACGCCATGGAACCATCCGAAGCTACCCCGTGTCCATCAAAGCCTATCGTAATAACACCGTCGAGTGCCTTCAATCATAAGAATGTATATACTGCATTGGGTGTATCTAATCGTAATCCGCATCTCAACCACCAATTCTCAACCCCACCCCTTTCTAGCCTTGGCATCGCAAACAAGAACGTGTACGCCGACATCATATGGAAGAGCAAATCCTCGGAGCTGGGATCCAAGGTGGAAAGCTTTTACACGCTTTGCCAGCCAATTCAAGAGCCTCAAACTCCGCCCATGAAGTCAGGTGATCATATACGTGAGTATTCGCCTGTTTTGTTTTGTTTTGTTTTGTTTGAGAGCCGTCCTCGTCACAACTGTGACAACAAATAAAAAAAGCTCATTACCACGGGAAGGAGATCCCTTTGGGTATGAATGGTTTGGAAGTCGCATAAACCGCCACTTCGATATTGTACAGGGACAAGAAAACGCTATCAGGGTGAAGGATGTGTAGGATATGCGTATTGCACTATTAAAATGGTCCAACTTGACTACCCCGTCGTTGGCTCCCCGAATCATCCCCGTTGGTGCCATTAACAGGAAGCTTATCCGGGGATTCGTGGGCGCTCTTGATGCCGTTGACTAGTCTAGTACTCGGTAATTCGGTCGAAGGGGAAAAGTTCTCGCCGACGTAGTCTAGAGCCTCGTTCGACACCATGCTCCGAGGGGTCAAATGTGCTCCGTTCAGCACAGCTTGTTTTTGTTGATCCGTAAGGAGGTGTGTTAGACCCTGCTCAATGCAGATGCGCGCATAGTCGGGCTCATCTGGCGTGACTGCAACAAGCCCGCCCCTTCTTGGGACTCTTTGGTCTGGAAATGGGGTTTTGCTTGGCTGGTATGGCTGTGGCTTCTTCTCGCCTACCAATTCCCCATTAATATAATACTTGGATTGGGGTGCAAACCCTCCACGGCTTTCGGCATCCGGATCTTGCTTCCATTTGGCTGGAGTACTCCAAGTTGAGAGGGCGGATTCATGCTCTGGGAGCTCACAATACCAGATCGACAATTTGACGTTACGAAGATGAGGTATGGTAGGAACGATGTAGAGGAAGTCGGATTGCTTTTGACCACGTTAGTGTCAAGTAGATAGTGCTAACATGCCAATATATATGTGACAAACTTACTTTGATAAAGAACATCTCCATCTCGGAGAAACACTTCCACGCCTCACCACGAATCTGTTCGAGTCTCCTATAGCCAACTGACCAAGGATTACCTCCGTAGAAATTGGGTAATTGTTCTCCTAGGTGATACAGTTTGCCTTCTGTTAGAGCATATCTATCCTGCTCCAGACGCCAGATAACTCTCTTTGCTATATGCGATACTGGAATACGTTCCCACGCAGTATCTAAGGATCGATTAGTTAAACACGACGTCAAAAATAATTGTTTAGTAACTCACATCTTGTCAATGAGGTATCTTTCTCGCCCAAAAGTAGGGCAACTTGGGTGTTGAGCAACCACTGCTCGCATCCGTTTGCGTGACCAGTCGCCGAAGGGTTAATCGTATCATACCTTATCCCTCGCGCTATAGTGAAGAGCTCGGCTATATCCTTTTGCTTGGGGTTTGGGCAGGCATCAAGCCAACGTAACAGAGGAGGCAACTTGGATAGACGGATCTTCTCCATCTCCTCCTGGCGAGCACGCTGCATCTCGGCTTCGCGTGCAGCTCGCTCCGCACGTTTGCGCTCTTGTTCCTTTTGCTCTTCCTCCTCTCGCAAACGTTGAGCTTCTTCGGCAGCCTCCCTCTCGCGACGGATTCTAGCCTCTTCCTCTTGTTGCTTGCGTTCTTCCTCCTCCTTTCGTTTTCTCTCCTCTTCTTCCCGTCGTTTTCTCTCCTGCTCCTCTTTCTCCTTTCGCTCCTCTTCTAGTCGCACCCTTTCCTCCTCTTCTTTTCGCCTCTTTTCTTCTTTCTCCAGGCGGATTCGCTCTTCTTCTTGAAGACGTTTCTTTTCAACTTCTTCACGTCGTCGTGCCTCTGCCTCCTGCTTTTTCTTCTCTACTTCTTGGCGTTTTTGTTCGATTTCCTTCCTCTTCGCTTCCTCAGCAGCTATCGCCTCAGCTTCGGCTTGCTTTCTCTTTGCCTCTTTGCGCTCACGATCGATCTGCGCTTCGCTCTCTTCAACTGAATGTGTTTGGGGTGCGTCACGCATATCCACGTCAACGTCTTCGGAGGCTACAGTGATGCTAGTCTTTTCTAGTGGGCTTGCTTTATCTAACTCTCTACGATCGCGACTAGTCTTCTTAGCCTTTGGCACTTCTTTACGGTCGTCCGAGGGTCGCTGTGACCTAACGGTGTCCCGCGATGGGTCTCGTTTCTGCTGTCGACTTTCGGGGGAAGAGTTTTGAAATGGTCGTCTTTCTTTGCTATCGTGGTCTAATCTCCTTCTCTTAATAGGAGCGTCGGCATCGTCTTTATCTGCAAGCCCATGCCGAGGTGGCGTAACACTAGATCGAGGCCTCTTAGCTGAACCTTCACCTACAGACAACCTATCATTAGACTCGTCACGCTTTATTGCCTTCGTTCGATCATGGTATTTCTCGGAGAGCCGATCTGGTCGCTTTTCTGGTACATCTTCATTTCTCGGATCGCCACGCTCGGTAGTTGAGTTGTTTGACGCTAAGCTCGCGCGCCGCTGCTTTTCCCTGTGCCCCTTCAATTCTTTACCTGAAATAAGCTTCCTCCGCGGCTTTGCAGTTTCGGTGTCAGAGGAGTTAATAGCGGGGTCCGAGTCTACCAATTTTGACTTCGACGGAAGGGTCTTAGACACAGCAGGAGAAACCTCGCGATCTGATGTAGCAATACTTGAAACTCGCTCTTCCTTCTTGGGGCGTCCCGGCCCACGCTTAGGCGAGGTTTGTTCGTCATGATTGCCAAAGGAAAGAGAGCGCCTCTTCTCCTTAGGACTCCCAGAAACTTTAGTAGAGCTGGCCTTCTTTTTAGAATCGACATCTCGGGAGGGGCTAGATGGCCGACGCTTATGCGATCGAACAGCGTCCAAGTTCGACTCATTGCGGTTAGCACGTCTTGATTCTGGATCTAGTTCGCGATCACGGTCTCGCCTGCCCGGAGACTTTGTCTTGGAGGAAACTTTGGGCGATTTCTTAAATTCGTCGTAAGCATTCTTTAGAAGATGCTCTTCCTCCTTCCACATAGGTCCCTCCCGACGTCTAGCTATTTCGTAATAAGTCTGACCTTTATAACGACGAGTCGGATCAAAATTAGACGCGTTGAGTAAAAGCTTAATAACCTCGATATTCTCTCCACCAATAGCGGCTAACATTGGCGTCCCGTGTTCTGTTGGGAGACCCGGGACAGGTCGTAGCGGATCTGGGTTCGCGCCTCCTAAGGCGAGCAGGAGTTCTACCACAAAGCTATGGCCACCGCGAGCTGCATTGACCAAAGCCTCAGGGTCATCACAGCGTTCCTTGACTTGCAGTACGCGAGTCACCGTCTCATTGTCACCACGCGCTGCAGCTTGTCGGAGAGTCTTGTCATCGAGATTCATATACAACAGATGATTGCTGGTCTTCGTCGACCGTACAGCACCGCCGCGGCGTTGAGCCGCTAATGTGCTGCTGCCCGACGCCGCGGGTGAACGACGGGGACTTTCAGGTCCGTGGGAGGAAAGGGTATCCGGCATATCGTGAGGCGGGTGGTCTTCAGAAGTTCGCCGCAGCTCGCCCACCCTCTCCTTCGCCTCTCGCAACGCGGCTCGAATTTCTTCAGCGTTCTCTAGCTCGTCGGGTACTTTCTCCAACGGCTCGTGTCCTTCAGCATCCGCCTTTCGGGGGTTCACACCAGCCTTCAGCAAGAGCTTCACGACACCTAGATGGCCGTTCTCTACAGCATCAAGAAGCGGTGTCTCCTTATCACTATTCCGGCAGTCCAGGTTGCATCCCGCGTCAATAAGAAGTTGGACAATTTGTTCGTGGCCATTGAGAGACGCAACTTGCAGAGGCGTGTTTCCAGCGTAATCAGCAAAATTTAAATCTTCAGGTCGCTCGGTCAGCCGCTTTTTAGCAGCTTCGTATTCACCTTTCGCACAGGCCTTGGCGAGCAAGGTCTGCCCATGATTATCAACATGCTTCTTGTGGGCTGGCATCCTTGCGGGAGAGATTGTTGATTCACCAGTGACGGGGGTAGCTATACTTCTTAATTTTGAACTTCGAGGATACGGGCTTCCACTAGCAGATGAATCGTCGGAGTGATAATCGGTGGATTGAAGGGGTGCAGGTATACGCCTTTTCTTCGTGCTAAAGCCATTCGAAGACTGAGATGGAAGTTGCGTTGAAAGGCTACGTCGGTGAGCGCGACCATGAGGTGACAGCGATCGGTTGCGAGAAGTGGATTGTCTGTCGTGGGGAAGTCGGACTGATGAGGGTTTTTGGTCCTTCTCCCTAGCAACAGCTTGGTTGTCAAGGCCCGCGTCTGAAATACGCGGTCGACGAACCTTCCGCGACTCGCCTTCGTCGTCAGATTCTGCCTTGGGTGCCTTACGCTTGCCAGGCATTAACCTATCTACGGATTTCGACTTGTGTTTGATAGTATCTTTAGTAGGTCTCGTCTTAGATGATTCGGAGTCTGATTCCGAATGTGCATCACTGGACCTTCGACGCCGGTGGATGTGTTCGTGGTTATTGCGACGGTGTGGAGGCGGAGAAGCAGGAGCAGAGCTAAGCCCACTTGATACTTCTTTACTTCGTGGTTGCTTCTCTTTTCCAGGTAGTCGCTTCTTCCTTTCTAGCAAGGCTACATCCTCGGAAGGGCCACAATTGCGATCGCCGTTTTTACCATCCTTCAGATACTTCCTCGGAGGCGGCAAAACATCGTCAATCTCACCATCGCTCCTGTCTTCATGTTTTATTACCTTTCGAGGTTTCGACGGGGAGACACCGTCCTTGCCTGGCAGGACGATTGTCTCGGCGTCCGAGTTCTGATCAGGTCCAACATCATCATCCTGCGCACTGGGTAATATCGGCACGGATCGCAACTCCTTAGACGTGGAAGGGGGTTTTGTAGTCAGGGGAGGCTTAATGTTATTGGTTGTGGCGTTATTCGCTGTCACCGTCGACTTGGGATCTTCAGACTCAGCAAATCCCCGCTTCGGCGAGGCAGCCTGTTTCGTGTTTGCGGACTCGACAGCATTTTGCGCATCCATAGCATTCAATTCATATACCGAAATACAATACAGTACACCATGATGGCCACTCGTGGGTGACGATAGGGACAGAATTCGTATCGAGACTCTGTACAAGCTTGACGAATATGGACTACCCTACAATGGTACGAGTACGAACATAAACGGTCGGTCGCGGGTCAAACGGCTAAGGAACTGATAGAAAAACAAGACTTTGGACGGTCTTGGACTGGAACTGAGTACTAAATGGGATTGAAGAAATGTGCAGTTTGCTAAAATATCGCTGATAAACACGAGTTGTCGCAGATAATGACCGTCATCGAATGTGAATAATTTTCGGTGTAGGGAAATTATTTGCAAAATTGAAAAAGTACGAAAAGGATGCAGCAAACCAAAAGCACCTAACTGGGAGAAATACTAGGTTAACTACCTCTTAGGTTAGATAATAATAGAGTAGCAGGCAGGTAGCAACATGTAGGCAAGGTAGGTAGTAACAGATAGGCGGATAGGTAAGGCAGGGCAGAGTGGTAGGCAAAGCGCATAGAGATAGGAAACGACAACTGAACATTGGCAGCAGGAAGGCCAGACTGCCAGAGATGAGAGGGAAAGTGAACGGGTACTGGAATACTTGATGTAGGCTATGCACAAAAGTAGCCTAGCGGCTTATGTTAGTGTGGTAACACTAGGACTGTTTTCCTTGTGTAGCCATTGAAGATCAATTTCAAGATCAGTCTAACAAGCCGGGCTCTTTTTTTATTGGCTGCCGACCTAAATACGGATGGGTCGGGTGGCCGGTATTTCCGCAAATTTGCAAAGCTCTGAGTTGCTCTTGAGTTGCTTCCTTGCCCCCCGACTGCGGCAGCCCCTGCTTACTTTGCTGTTCTGCCAGCTTTCACTGCCTGTCTCTGCTCGTTTCCGCCCCTCATTTCCCCAGTTCTTTCCAGGCTTTTCCTTCCTTCGACTCTATGAAAATTCTCTCTTAGCAGGGTTCGTTTATTAATTATCGCTACTATGTAATAAACTGCACATCCCCTTCTCCAATCCAAGATTCTATCGAATCTGACCACTCTCCTTTTTGTTCGGAGTGTTCAGCCCACCTTCTTACTGATAAGCTATCCCGTGCCGATCCGCTTCCAAGGTCCATCGACTGCCTTATTTATCCCAAACGATTTCGAAATCGGTTTGATACGCAAAACCTAGCCTCGCATGGGTCTGTGAATTAGTACCACGTGCTATCAGATTCAGATTGCGTATTCGACCATTACAAAAGGGCATACATATCGTGATATTAAAAAAAATTTTTAAAAAAAAAAAAGGTTCTAACCGCGTTTCCACACCAACCATAACGCCTTTAGGCACCCGTACACTAACACCCAATTCGCCCGTTCTCGATAGTAATACGAGCATCCGAAATCTTTAATCCGACGTCTGCCGAATAGCCCTGGTGGATATTCATTATGACCAACAACGAATTTATGGATCCTACCCCCGCTAACCTTAGGCTTCCCGATTCTCTTGATGACGTCCGAATTACAAGTTTACCACAAGCCGCCTACTACATCTCGGATTTTATTACACAAGAGGAAGAGCAAGCGATTCTTGACAAAGTACGGTTATGATATGGTCATGGAGACGATGAGTTCCGTACCCCTCGCCTAACAGTGACATAGATAGCATCCGCACCGAAACCACGCTGGAAACAATTATCCCATCGCCGACTACAAACCTGGCCGTCCGATCTTGTGAATAATAAGTTGATGGATGCTCCCTTGCCGAGTTGGTTGAGTGATCCGATTGTGCCGCGTCTAAAATCGATCCGACTCTCACAAGGACTCGATTCGCCCGATATCTTTTTTGATAGTCCCCACCAGAAACCGAATCACGTCCTGATCAATGGTACGTGTAGAGAAGAGCGTGCGATGAGATTCGGTGTATCCTTCAAGTCGCATCACACTGTCTTTTCCGTTCTTGCTTATTGTGCCCATTCATCCGAGAAGAATTTTATGACGGGTCTAGAATCCAAAATTCCATGTTATGACATATAGTATTAATTGTATTCAGAATACCCTCCCGGCATCGGCATAATGCCTCACAAGGTAAGCGAGTAGCATAATTCAGGAAGGCTATGATGACCTGCTCATTCCAACTGCTTATTCCAAAACAGGACGGGGCCGCGTATCATCCTCTCGTGTGTACTGTGAGCCTCGGTGCTAGTCTCTGCCTCAACATCTACAAATCCAAGGACGACGGCGCCCTGGATCCCAACCCAGCGTGGAGAATATTGCAAGAGCCTCGAAGCCTGCTCATCACTACCTCTGATCTTTACACAGATTTTCTTCATGGTATCGAAGATATCACGGAGGATATTGAGCTCTCTAATAGTACGATTGCCAATTGGGAACTCCTACAGTCACCTGAGGAATTTGCAAATGGTTGCAACGTACGAAAGACGCGTACCAGCTTAACGTATCGAGACGTGATGAAAATATCTAAGTTGGGAGGCAAGCTTGGGTTTCTGCGGAAAAATTGATATGTCCAGACGGGTTTGATTTCAAAATATACCTGGTATCATTTTCCATTTCCCTTGGACGCTTTCATGGCCGAATTTCTCGCTATACCACTTCTTGGTTCCGTTTGCAGTAACACCAAGATTGACTGCGACAAACAGCAGGGTGCATATCAACGTCCTGTTGTACAGTTGGCCCACGGGTGCTGCTATCAATGCTAGAGAAAGATATAATACGCATTCGCACGTATAATGCGGGCACACCAGGTACTGGAATAAACCGTCCCCCGGAAGTGAATATTTCTTCAATCGAGACAAATAGCTGTGGCATCTGTATTGCATGAGCCATGAGGCCCAAAACGTGATAAGCCCGAAGACCGTATTGAATGATGGTATCTCAATACTGAATGTTCTTCTATCGGAGGACTGAATTGAACCTATAATCATTACTTTTTAGAAGATTGTAAACGAAACATGGCCATAGTACCTACGAGATCCATGTATCCAAATAGAAATGCCCGTGAAGAAATAATAGGCAACACCCAACAACCAATGGATAATCCACATCTCAGAAGGCGAAGAGCGAACAATAGCCACACATTCGTAGAGACGTCTAGCACCTTGCAAGCTCATCAAAGCCCACATGATGACGACTTGGTTGATCGACATTGAGCATGTCTCGCTCGGAGTCTGGTTATTGACTACAAACTCAAGTATCTTTCCATGGCTAAGGAATTGAACAGCCCAGAAGATGGAGCAGAACACGGAAAGAATATAGAAGTGAATAAACCATGAATGAGGTACTTTACCCACAGATGTAGCCCAGCTAAGAATACTAACGAGAGGTCCGTCGCGAGCCTGCCTTCCCTCCTTGTTGTCCGATGTGCCCGTAGGTGAAGATCGAGCCCCATATTGAGTCAGGAGGCGTCGTGTGGACTCGGGAGCCACGGCAATACCTAACACCGCTGCGGCCGCGAGGACGTAGAAGAGTTGACAATATGCGGCTGGACTTATGCTAGTAAAGTGCTTGACTAAGTCCGGTATAGCCATCTTCAATTCAAGGAGCCTTGTTTTCTCTTGTGTGAACTGACACCTCGAATAAAAAGAAGATGAGAAGATGAAGTCATGAACTAACCGCCAATCTGCAAATCCAATTTAGTGTAAATTCGGACAGATATGCTTTAATGCACACATGGGCTTATCGTAGCATATGCGATTAGGCAATATATAGCTCAGACTTCAGGGGAATCTATCACCAGGCAGCTACTTGAGACTATTGTGAGATAGGGTTATTGGAAACGGGCTATTTAGGTGGTGCTACATGAATCAAGCACTCATCATGATCCCACTATAGCCTTATAGGCGCAAAAGTTACATCGCCACAACTGGCCTTTAGGAGGATTTTCACGAGATCGAGAGTTCGAGTTCCTAGACTCAACTCCTTCGTCTTGTTCTGCGCATTTTTACTTGCAAAATCGCCATCGTCTTGTTCCACGGGAAATATTATACGAAGCTACTAAGTTACAATATAACCTCGGCCTGAGTTTGGACCCAGTGCCAGCCTCCAAGCTTAACTGTACCCGGTCTTCATGTTCATGCCCGTATTATTTTCTAGACTTGTCACTTGAAGGTTTAGGAGGATTAACTAAGAGTAGATAGTTTACCAGTTCACTGAAGCCATTTTTGAAAGAGACATTTAAAACCAACGAGTTCTTAAATCGCCCAGATACTGCACCATGCTGTTCGCACTCAAATACGCAGACGTCTTTGCCGACTGCGTATATTTTACCAAAGGCCCTCCCGCGTTCTGCTACATATCCACCAGCGCGAAAGACCCTTTATAGTCTATCATACAGCTTCTCGAGATAACAAATGGCATAAGCATCTCTGTTGAATTTATCACTAACAGGTTAACAACCTCCTGGACGAATAGTAATGGTCACGAGCTCACATATTTCCCGGGGTATATAATAGCCGGATTAAACATATCATAGAGTATTCATTACTTCATCACAGGGACATTACCTAAAACATCCAACACGTTGCAGGTAAGAGGAGCTAAGCATTCGAAGCAACAATGGCGAGGACTTTAAATTTAAGGGAAAAAAAACTACTAAACGCTCACGATAGTTATCAGCCAGGCGATAGATATTCGTATCAAACTGATATCGATATATATTGGAACTAAGGAGTTGCTGATTGATCACTTGACTATGATGGTATCTTTGGTATATGCTTAAATGGTTCAAATAGCTCTCTTATGTCTCCGTTGCGAGAAATAGTCCAGACCCCCAGATATACATACTGTCAAGCCCCGGTTTACATGGTGACTCCGTGGCAAAATAAATAGCAGGGCTAGTTTGTGTGCGGCTTACTACCTGACGGTCAAAATGACCATATTGATACAAAAGCCGGTCTATTATCTAGAAATCTTCAGCCTAGAAGAATGTAGGTGAACAAGCCACCAGGACAGACCACTTCGTGAGAAATGTATACTCAATTGTAGGTCACAATCAATTAGCCAACCGGCAACCGCGGGGCCTGTTTAAATACATATCATATATGAAGTCATGTGTTAAGAGTTGTTCTTTTCCATAAGTATTTGTTTACTAAGATGGATTATTCCACGTGCTAGAGTCAATAACAACCTTAGTCTAGATGTGTTAGCATGGGGTGCCTATATTCTCACACCCCGTAGTCTTTTTACTTGTGTTTCTCCCCGAGTACAGGTCTAGATCATGCTGGATTCTGTATTAGTATCTGTAGTTGTGCTTTTTAATCATCCCAGTAGACTCCTAGTAGATGAACGTGATCCCCGAGTTCCTTTTTTGAGACATCAGCTCGACACCCCTTGCATGATAGCTCGCTTTTAGAGAACTTTAAGGTTTCTCCCTTACTTCCACGCGTTCTCCGACGTTGGTATAAGGGCTAGACTATCCACCGCTACGGATTCCGTATCTTCCGCGTGCCATCCGATCTTGGGCTACATGGCCAACACTCACGGATCAAAGGGGAGATGGCGTATTTACCAGTTGTTGTTGAATGTATATTGCAGGGGGAGAATGAGCTGATTCTACTAGTATCTAATATGTGTGTCTAGGATACCCGGTCGTCTTTTGATCATATTGTTGTCGATGTTCTAGATGGAAAGGGAAAACTTTACATCAACCTATACTTCTAAGTTGCCTCAAGAACTGCTCCTATTTATTCCTATATCGATGGTCTCTGTTAACGATGAGTTGCGATTAAAAGATATTAATAATCGGGAAAACCGCGGCAATTTGCGGGGCTGACATCACAGGGCAAAAAGCATTCTAACATTCTTCAATTCGCCCCACCAAAAATGTGCATCGAATTTCTCAAGTGACAACTTACCTTTAGAAGAGACTGAGAGCGGCAGCCCTCACTAACGTAGTGCAATTAACCGCTTAACATTCTACTTGGCTCTACTGGTCCACCAAAATGTCGACTACGGTGGAAAAGGTGAGTTCGCGTAAATATGTATGAATAATTTGGATGCTAACCTACCTGTAGATTAAAGAGATCGAGGCCGAAGTAGGTGGAATAAGCACCCCGAAGCCCGGATAGGGTGTACTAAACCTTCTGATTTGATAGATGGCCCGAACTCAAAAGAACAAAGCTACTTCATTTCATTTAGGTCAGCTAAAGGCAAAGCTGGCTAAACTGAAGCGAGAACTCCTAACTCCCTCATCGAGTGGTGGTGGCGGCGGTGGTGCCGGTTTCGATGTCGCCAGAACTGGTGTTGCCAGTGTCGGATTTATTGGATTCCCGTCCGTGGGAAAAAGTACTCTAATGACCAGGTTGACTGGCCAACACTCCGAAGCTGCGGCGTACGAATTCACTACCCTGACATCTGTACCTGGACAAGTCATGTACAATGGTATGGCATCAATGGCCCCCCCCATAATACTCCCCCTTTAGGCGGGCTTTATTGTATTTGTATTTGTATCTGATACTGATACTATGTTGTACAGGAGCTCCATTACAGATGATCGATCTCCCTGGTATTATCGAGGGAGCTAAGGATGGCAGAGGTCGTGGCCGTCAGGTGATTGCTGTCGCTAAGACTTGTCATTTGATATTCATTGTGCTAGACGTGAATAAGCCCCTGACGGACAAGCGAGTTATCGAGACGGAACTAGAAGGATTTGGTATTCGTATAAATAAGGAACCGCCAAACATTACCTTCAAGAAGAAGGACAAGGGTGGGCTTAACATTACAAGTACCTTACCCTTAACCCACATCGACCATGACGAAATCAGGGCCGTCATGTCCGAGTACCGTATCAACTCAGCAGATATTGCGATTCGCTGTGATGCTACGATTGATGATTTGATCGACATCCTGGAAGCCAAGAGTCGTAGCTACATACCTGTCATTTACGTCCTCAACAAGATTGACGCAATCAGCATCGAGGAGCTGGATCTGCTGTATCGAATCCCCAACGCGGTACCCATTAGTTCTGAACATGGGTGGAACGTCGATGAGCTAATGGAGGCCATGTAAGATTCGACCCCCTTACAAAGACGTGTAGACGTGTAGACGTGTAGCGCACACATGGCTAATCTCCTTTTTCTTGCAGGTGGGACAAGCTAAAATTGGTCCGGGTTTACACGAAGCCAAAAGGAAAGATGCCGGACTATTCAGCGCCTGTTGTGCTTCGTTCCACTAGGTGCACAGTCGAAGACTTTGTAAGTACCTCGCTTCGGTAAGCTTTGACCGGTAACAAACTGGCTGACCAATGAATGATAAGTGCAACGCAATCCATCGGAGCATAGTCGAGCAGTTTAAAACCGCAATAGTCTACGGAAAATCTGTGAAGCACCAACCCCAACGCGTGGGGCTTGCTCACGAGCTGGCCGACGAAGATATAGGTATTATTACTCGCCAATTCCCCATTGCACTTGCACCATCTTGGATACTAATCTCGTCCCTCATTAGTCACGATCGTCAAGCGATGAGTGGCTAGACTCAAAAGAGCGGCTAGGTCCCCTATGCGCTCTCGGCCCACACGCGACGGTGAAGGGTGTCAAGTGTCGAGGTTGGCACCCTTCGTGTGCGCACTCCCGAGCTCTCGATTTCTATATAGCACAATGGATAATGATACCAAGAAAGCGTCTTTATCTCATGACGCCGTTGGGCAGCTTCAAGGAACAGGGGATACGGTTGTCTGCAGATTTACGGATCAAGGGACAGGCCGCAGCCGATGCGGCGCACCATTGACGGGAAAGTATTGTTTGCTTTTTCTGGAAGGGCCCGATCATGCAAAGAATGATACAGTAGTGGGCGATTTTGCATGCGAGGATCTGGGAATCTGGGAATCTGGGAATCCGCAGGTTCCAGGCCTACGAGAAGACAACTGGGCTCCAATTTCGAAATTGCAATTATATTCCCCTTTTGCGGGGGAATCCCACGATGCGTACATACATACATAGTAAGCCGCATTTTGAATTCAGGATGCCTGAGCGCACTCCGCATGCTCCAGAGACCCAAAGCTGCAAATCGTCACCACCTGCATAACCGAAGGCCTCTCTTAATGCGACCATGTCTCCGACGAGGCGTGGGGATGCATGAGCGGTGCCTTACCTCTCTCTTGGAGACCGTTAAGGCACCACCCCTTTGCAGCAAGTTGACACGCATATGCTGAACGACGAAGTAGTTTATGTTTCTGGTGTTTATTTGCGCCACAATAATGATGAGTCCAACAATTTATTGCCGGTCGCTGTCTTGGCCTTCCTGTCTTATTGTTGCACCTTAAACGATCGGAATATTTTTAACCACTCAACGTCTTAGCATAGAGATTATCCACTCCCTAAAAGGGCCACACGGCAAATTGGTACCTGACTCCAACCTTTCACAGCGCTCCTCTAGCCGCCGACGGCACATCTGACAGCCCCTTCGTGGAGAAAGTTCTCGATCGTCTGGATTTTGGGGGTCAGTATGGAGCTGTAGGCCACCACTCCTTACCCAACCCTTTCATTCAACGTGCTGTTTAATTATTATTGTTACTATTATTTTATTTCCTGAGACTATCGGTTTTTTCCCTTTCTTTCTTGGTTCATTATCCATCTACCTCATGGCCAAGTAGGCCATGCGAGAGGCCATGCGAGACAACCTTGCCACCACACACTTACAACCACACGTCCCGAATAGTAATAGACCTGATGACAAATAGCGCCATTCTTTTCTTCTTGTCACCGTGTTTCGATTCGTAGGCAACTTAAAGCGATTGAGATGTTACCGTACACACACTCTCACATTGGGGGTTGTTACCGTAACTTCCTATCAAAATGCCGGGCTGTCCATCGCCCAGCAGCCTCATTTTTTGAGCTGTGGTAGCCTTGACCATCCTGTGGCTATTCACCAAATATCTGGCTGCAAGGCGAACAATACGGGATTGTTTTATGTAGCTGCGGGCTTGTCTCTAAAAAGAAAAAGAAAAAAGTATCGCGGTCTGATGATGGCGATACATACTTGTAGGGTGATGTAGCGTTCATTTCTTTCAAATCTGAGATTGCATTTGGTCGCATATCCAGCAATGCTTCATTCTCCAATTAAGAGGCTCCAAAACAATTATGACCGGCGAAGGAGCCTTCAACTTTAGAATGATCTATGATCTATGATCTACTACTTCAGGTCGGACATCGTGCTGCACTACAGTTACTAACGCCGAGGTTTGCTCCATGGGTGTTCGTGTCGACTAAAAGGGTAAGATGGTACATAACCAATGGCTGCTTTTACAACCAAAAGCTATTGCGGCATGACGTTACTTCGATCGTTAAGTATCTTCTACTACTCCACAGCCGCATCGTCGGCAATGCGCCGCAGGGACTATACCTAGGCTGCGAATGATCTTGCGATCTTCTAAGGATTATCTAGGCTAGGTATATATGAAATCATATATGGTATATACATATGGCATATGGCATATGGCATATGGCATACCTATATGGGAGGACTAGCCGACTCTCGACTGCAACGGCCCATGGTGGGTGTTGAGCCTTGCATGAAGCCGAAGGAAATAGCTGCACAGACGCCTCGCAGACTTGTACTGTAACACAAATCTCGGCCTTGTGGCAACGAAATGTGCTTTTCATAAAGACGCTAAGCTCGAATAAGCCCCTTGCTTTCTAGGATTCAAGCCTCCTCATAAGGTTAGGCATGGATGGTCCAGGATATAGATAGAGCTGACCAACTGGAAGATAGCCCGGCGCACGGAAAAGAATACTGTATTCGCTTGGACCTCCTGACCATTCATGCCCAATCGCCCAACGGACCTCGGTGAAGGCCTCGCGTCTGACCCGGAAATTATGTCCAATGACAATTCTAGGTTAGGCTATTCATCGCAACGTGCTGTTGGTTGCTTTGCTTAGAGAACCAAAGTGGTGGAATATTGAGGATTGGTCAACCCTTGGGCTAATTTTTACTTGCTCTGTTGGTTTGGTAACGAGTAACAGCAGCAGCTCGACGCCGAGCCGCTGAAGAACGGAAACAGGTACAGGTACAAGAGCGAGAACGCATTCATACATACATATGTACACTACCTAACGTTTACCGCGGCGAAGGATGTGTAAATGCGCGGCGGTTCCCTTCTTTCTTCAGTCATGGTAGCGGTAGCGGTAGTAGTAAACTCAACTCAACTCAACTAACTCACCAACGTCGTTGAGTGTACACGAAACCTCACCGAACGATGGGTATCGGGGAGGGTTCATGTTGGTCCCAGATATGCTCCCGACGGTTTGGGGTCCAGATGCGACACAAGACACAAGCTTGCTTGTCGCGACGGCTTGATAGAACAACCCTCACCCGACAAGTGCTACAGGAGCATCTGGGAGCATTCGGGAGCATTTCTAGACGAGCATTTCTAGACGAGCATTTCTAGACGAAGGCTACCTCTAGGCTGGGTACTTCAACTGCGTAAGATTGAAGTGTCCTGTCGCATTACTAGCAATTTGCCATGGGGGGTTATAGAACAATTTAACCTAGAGAGCTTGCCAGATGTAATGCTAGAAGTAATGCGTTATCTCCTGCTCGGATCGCGTAGGTACATTGTAGCATTTTATATTTATATTCATCTATTGTGTAATAGCTTCCAAGAAGAGTATTTCGTACGTCAAACGTGGCATGAGACCATTGAGGCTTAGAGATCTAAACTCGGGTTTGCATGACATCGATCTCCTGTGACCTGCCATGATCTTCTTCTGTGCGAACTTAAGGACTTCCGCTTCTGGCATTGAAACGGATGTCAACCGAGGAAATATAGGTGTGGAAACTGGGGGAGGGAATAAAGCTCCCTGACCTCGCCAGTAGGCTAGTAGGGTAGCAGGGTCGAGAGACTCACAGACTTTGGGGGCGCCCCCCCGTGCTGCCCGTGCAATCGGCCTTTGTGGAAGGCATGGGAGACAAGGGAAGACAAGGGACCCCCCCGTATGCTGCTCATCTCAATTTGACCTGGTCGACGTTGTCTCACAAACGGAGATAATGGGAATTACGCACTATGGCGGGTATGGTAGGTATGTAGTAAGAGTCGCAAGATGGCCTTTGCTCGGCTCGGCGACTACATACTATATACTATGATATATGCCTAACCTAAGGTATAATGCATATGATACAGGATACAGGATACAACGAAGCATGTCCAATACCCCTCCTTTGTCATCATACATACATTCTACATTCTACATCCTACATTCTACCATAGATAGCTACCATCGTACCCATTAGTACATCATATGTGATCCGATTATGGCCCAATTAGCAAATCCAAACGAGATACCTTGCCGAAGTCTTTACGGTTGCCGCTCCTTCGAAGGGCCAACCGCTACTGTTTATGGTATTATATGGGTGGATACTAGACGGAGGAGCGCCAGGTGAGCTCGAGCAAGAAGGTTCTAGTGGTCTAAAGAGTGAAGGAATAGCAGTGGAGGAATATAAACCGAGAAACCGTCATCAAAGGAATACGCGTCTCCTGGTTGATTACTGGGTATGTTTCTAAGCTAGATTTCATAAGTGAGGGGCTCATAGGAAGCTTGTTAAGGCTTTGAGAGATCTGGCTCGCTAGCGGCCGTCAAATAAAATCGCACGAGTCCATTATGACGATCCGTCGCGAGCGGAAACGGTGGCAGAGAGTGGCCCATGTTTGCCCTATGAGAAGGCGATACGGTCCGTTTCTGACATGGGGGAGGTGGACCATGGGTACCCTGCCAGCCTGCTGAAAAGTCACAGTCCCTGGCTGGTCAGCCCGTCAATAATTAATAATTCCGCTAAGACCAAAAGACTCAGTGGAGAAAGGAAGAAAAAAGAGAGAGAACGGAGCCAAGCTCTATGAAATACCTCATTATCATTGAACGTCTCTTATTCGACTTGCTCTAAGTGTGCAATCCTTCCCGTCGAAGCTACCTGTGTAGGCGTCGCGATGGCTCACCTGGTCTGATCCCTAATATTGCGAACCCGGTTTTTGTAGACCATTCATCTCAACTATCGTGAGCCTAAATAAGTTGGCCCGTGGTAAGGGGGTGGAATCTATTCGTTTTATTCGCTGTCGTTGCTTCTATTTTCTATTACACACGGATTGCATAGTACACACATTGGCTATTCCCTTTCCCATGGCGCGAGATACTATTGATATATTGGTATAATTAAAATAACTACCTCATAATATATACTACATACTACATACTACATACTTGGTTGATACTAACTAATAATATGTAGTAACTTAATAGCTTACAAGCGAAGCTGACAAAGAGTTAGGTTAGGTTAGTGAAAAGGAAGACAAGCATTTACGAGCGTTCCTTGGTCCAACTCTAGGTGGGGTTTATTCACCTCTCATAACCACCCTAATAAGAAACAGGGCAGGATTTGGCTATCGTCCCTCTTGTATGTATACGGAGGTATTCATAACTCATCGTCTTTTCATTTTGATGATCCCCATGTCCTAGTTCCACCTCGGGAGCATCCAGTTACCCGCACTCTAGTCAGATTCGGTTGACCTGGACCAGCCAGATCGGCTTGTCCCTCGTCCGTCGTTGCTTGCTCGCCTTCTCTCTCTCTCTCTCTCTCTCTCCCCTCTCTCGCTAATACCAAAACGAACCTCGTGGAGAAAAAGAGAGACATGGCGGGCAGCCACTCGAACGGGAGGACTGGGGATATGTTATCTAAATGTCTAAGCTAGAGAGAGCCACATGTTTCGTGTCTTGGGGGAAAAAAAAAGACTAAGACCATTAGATAAACTGTTAAAGAAGTCTTCTCTCGATTTTCTCGCATTTCATTCGGCTTGTCTCATAACACTGCTACGCTCTGCGTGTACGGCTTGCCGAGTCCGCCGGGGTGTGGCGCTTTCGGTTACTTTTTGCGGTCCTTGTCAATCCCGTCCGATGGCCATGGCTGTATTCATTCCAGGATATAGCTCTCCAGTTTGTGGTTTCTCTGACAAGTAAAAAAAAAAGCACGGTAACATCGTGGTCTCTCCACACACAATGAAGATTCAACCCCGGCTAGCCAGCTCTCTTTAGACGCACATCCACGGGCCTAACTACATTAATTCATCTGTACCTTGAGTAGGGACCCTCGTCCTGTCAGACCTGTCATACCACATCTTATCCCTCGAGGGTTACCACGCACACCCCCCCCCCCCCCCTTCTTAGGTATCTCTTGTTATTCAGGGCCCCCGGACCTCGAAGGGCATTCACATCCCTGCTGCTGCATAGACTTACATATGTATCTATGTACGGTCTCCTCCACATGTTCTGTCTAAGCATCTAGCCCTACCTTTCCGTGCGTCTGATATTCCTATCTAGAAAAGCCTAGCTATGAGACTACATTGAGGCGTCTTATACCGGGAAGCTAGACCTTTAATCGATGGTCAACCTGGTGGAAGCCAGCTTCTTAGTCCTAAGTTGATTCTGTTTGCTACGCCGTCCACCCTACTACGTAACCCTTCGGCCGTTTCCATTTACACCAACGGCACAGGCCATCTTCCCGCTGCTCCTCGATGCACCAAAAGAAAGGAAAAGAGAGAAACCAAACGGAAAGAAGATAACCAGAAAACTAGAATAGCTCAGGAG